>NC_083723.1:109889304-110507189 GCF_028564815.1 Eubalaena glacialis | reverse complement strand
GGTTTGTACTCCACAGAAAGGAAACTGGGGGATTCCACTCCAGGGAAACTGGCATGCTCACGGAAAAAAATCTAAAGGCATAACATCTGAGGAACTCCGGAAATGTCTGTCTTAACACCCAAGGCCCTTTTGTGAACTGTGCACAGGAACTTTCAACTGGCTGTTTAGCATCTCACTCTTAAATATGAACATCAAGTTAAGGAAAGGCTCTGAAAGAGAGATTAGGACAACAGAAAAAAGAAACTCAGAGGAAAAAGAGGCAGGGTGAGAAAGGGAAAAAAACTTCAAGAAAACTATAATTACCATTCTCAGAGAGATAAGAGAAGATGCTGTAGCCACGAAACTAGAGAAATGTGCTGTAAAAAGGTATCTGCACGGAACAGGAAAGAACTGTTGTAAATGAAAAATACTACGACAGAAATTTACAAAAATTCAATTCAAGAAATGGAGGATAAAGTTTAGAATAATCTTGCAGAAAAGTAGAAGAAAAAGACAAGATGGAAAAAAGGAGAGAAAAGATAAGAACGTTAGAGAATCAATCAAATATCCAACATCCGAGTGTTGCAGAAAATTGTAGGAACGACATTACAAAAGAAATAACATGTTAAAATTTCCTCAAACTGAAGGGCAAAAGTTTCCAGATTCAAAGGGCCCACTGGGCATCCAGTACAATGAATGAAAACATATTTCATTCTGAAGTTATTAAGTTCTTGAGATTATATGCTTCAAAGGGGGGAAAAAAGTTGGGGTTGAAACTAGAAACCAAGAAGCTTCGAAGAGAAGGATCAGAAAATAGAGGATGCAAACCCATGACACAGGGGAAAGTGGTCCCACGATGCTGGTGAAAGAAAATTCCAGGACAATAGCTGCTCAAGAAAACAATCAGTAGAGGTTGGAGCAGAGGACTCCAGGAAGGATATTTTAAGAAAAAGACAAGTAGATAGATTACCTGATATATTCTTGGGGAAAGCATTTATGATAGGTACATAGGAAATAAGTAAATATAAGATTGAGGTCATTATAATTTCAGGAAAAATAAAATATTTGTATGAGAAAGGAAAAGTGGTTATTGTACACTATATAGTTCAACTGTGAGAAAAAATTTACACAGTCATAATTATGTAAACACTGCATATTGATCTCACCAAAACAATGATGATGTAATTAGTTTCAGAGGAGAATGAGCAAGAACATGTTAGTAGGATGGATGATGGTAGACAAGAAAGCTAAATCTTCATTTTGTTTAGCAGGAAATCAATAATAAATGTCTACTATTGAAATTTTAATAAATAGTAGAACTAGTATATTGTTAGGAATATGAAAGTAAATACCAACTCCCCCCACAATAGTTCATTCATTCACTGAACAAATAGTTATTGAGTGTCACCCACATGCCAGGGCATGTTCTAGGCATTCATTGTGAACAAAATACATTTTGATAAAGGGAGACAGATAAACGCATTAGCTAATACATAAATATGTAATATCAGGCAGTGGAAAGTGCTGTACAGGAAAAATAAGAAAGTGTAGAGGAAGAGAGGAAATCAGGAAGTCCTCTTTGAAGAAGTTTTTCAATAGAGAGGTGAATAAAATGAAGGAGCAAGCAGTGAGAATATATGAAGGAAGGGCATGCCCAACTGCAAGCATAGCAGGTGCGTACTAAAGAAATAAGAAAGATTTCAGAGTAACTGGGGAGAAGTGACCACAAATGGCAGATCAGATCATCCAGAGCCTTATAGCCACGGTAAGGACTTTGGGTTTTGCTCTAAGTCAGATGGAAAGTCATTGGAAGATGTTGAGCAGACAGAAAAAAGTCACTCTGGCTGCCCTGTGCAGACTAGGCAGAGAGACTGCAAGGGTAGAAGCAGGAGGGAGTTGTTGCCTCCTCATAGGCAAGAGGTGCTTCCTTGGACTACGGGAGTTGTGGTCAGGGGACTGAGAAAGCACTGAATTTTGGACACATCAGGACTCACGGATGGTTTGGATGAGGGATGTGAGAAAAAGAGAGGAATCAAGGATATCTCCTTTCATGGTCTGAATAACTGAGTGGTAGTGTTGTTTAATGAAATGGGGACCACTGAGGGAGTTATAAATTTCAAGGAGGGGTGGGAATCATACTAGACATATGTTAGGCATATTAAGATGAACAGAGGCTTCCAAGTGGAAGTACAGATAGGTCGTGGGATGTACAAATCTGGTGTTTAGGGGAGAGGATGAGGCTTGAGATATACCCCTGAGAGTCATCCATTTATAAACAGTATTTTTAAACCAGGAATAAGTTACCTGAAAAAATGATGCAAACAGTGAAGAGAAGAGGTGTGGAAACTGACACCCCATTTAAAGCCCAGAAAAGGAGACTGAGAAGGAGTCATTGAGAGTCATTGCTTAGTGGGAGGATCAGTTGCAGGAGTGCGTGAGGTGGATGATGACTGCTTTTTGTTAAAAGCCACATGTATTATTTGACTTCAAAAATAATGTAGTTTGTAATAGATTGGATTGTTGTAGCCAAGTATTCACTTCCTCTTTGACTGGGATTAAATACTCATGTCCTTTGCCTTGTGTTGTGGCAGTGCTCTCAGTAGGAGGACTTGACCTGGGATTTGCTGTGAACCATGGGACGTGGCTGAAAGTGATGATGGGCCCATCCCAAGTGGAGGCTTTAAGAGGCATCACATTTTGCTTTTACCCTTGAGTGTCTGCCCTTTGCCATGATAACAATAGGTCCCATGGAATGGGTTGAATGGTGTCCACCCTCCTCCCAAAGATATGTTCATCCAGAACCTGGAAATGTCACCTTATTTGGAAATGGGGTCTTTGCAGATGCAATTAAGTTAAGAATCTCTTGATGAAATTATACTGGATTATCTAGGTGGGCCCTAAATCCAATGGCAAGTGCCCTTATAAGAAAAAGGCAGAGGAAGATTTGAGACATACAAGTGACAAAAGAAAAGGGGCTGTGAAAGCAGAGGCAGAGACTGGAGTGATACATGTACAAGCCAAGGAATGCTAAGGATTGCCAGTGACCACCAGGAGCTAGGAGAGAGGCATGGAACAGATTCTCCCTCAGCACTTCCAGAAAAAGCCAACAACTCTGTCAACACCTTGATTTTGGACTCCTGGCCTCCAGAACTGTGAAAGAATACATTTCTGTTGTTTTAAGCCACCCAGTTTGTGGTAATTTGTTACAGCAGCATAGGAATCCAATACAGCCCAGATCGTGGCTGCTCTTTAGCTTGAGTCCCAGAAGAGGAGACACAAAGAGCTGTTGGGCCAGTGAGCCCAGCCAGGACCAGCAGAGTTGCTACTGACCAAGGAGTAAGAAATAAACATTTGTTATAAGCCACTGAGATTTTGGAGCATTTTTTTTTTACCAAGAAAAAGCTAAGTAATATTTCTATAGAGTAAGAATTAAACTAAAGAAATTTAAACTAAAGAAAATTTGGTTACTTCAAGATGTAAAAATTTCTGTTCAACAAAAGCCACCATATACAAAGACAAGCCAAGAGAAGATGTGCAATGTATAAAACAAAGGATTAGAATCTAGAATATCAAAGAATGCCTGAAAATCAATGGAGGAGGGTGTGGAAGGGAGAGAGAGAGAGAGAAAGAAACACACACACATACACACACACACACACACACACACACAAACACACAGAAACCCAGTGAAAAATGGGAATAGGATATAACAATCCACAGAAGAAAAAATGCAAATGCCAAAAACCGTGAAACAATGCTCAAACTCATTAGTAACCAGGAAAATGAAAATTAAAACTTTGACACCAGTTTACAGCCGGCAAATTGGTAAAGAAAAAGACATTTAATTTTGAAAAACTAAATGTTGCTGATAACGTGTATACATTTGGATAAGAAAGTAAATTGGTACATTCACTTTGCAGAGTGATTTGGCAATATCTAGTGATGTTTAGCATATGCATTCCCTGCCTAGCAATTCCATTTTTAGGCATATCCTCTTGGGAAGCTTTCATATTATTTAGCAAGGAGACACATAAAAGGCAGCTCTTTATACAGTATTGTCTGTAATAGTAATATCATTGGCAAAAATCCCAGCAGCAATTAGTGGGGGAGAGGCTATATAAACTATAGTGTAGAGTGGAATACTACATAGCAGCTAAAATGAATGAACTAGGTGTATTTGATCTCAAAAACAAATTGCATGAAAAAAAAAGCAAGTTGCAGTTGGAATGATTCTATTCATATGAATTATTTATGAATACATGTAATGGTAGACTAGAACCATACCAAATTCAACATAGTGGTTGCCCATAAGAAGGGAGAGAAAATGGTACTAGCCACAAAATAAAGAACTTGAAATTTATTGACAATATATAAAAGAAGATCTGAAGCAATTATGACAAAATTATTACATTTGTTAATTCTGCAAAGCTTGTACACAGGTTTTGTACTATCCTTAAACTTTTTTTTTTAAGAAACTGCTGTACAGATGAGAACTCTCTCCCCAGGGCACTAGTATCTGGTCACCTATGGGACACTGGGAAAGACTACTGCCCCTCTTTGTCCTCAGACCAGTGGTGCCCTTCACCAGGGTCAGCCTGACTAGCAGGGAGAGGGGACCTGCCCTGAATGTGAAGTCCTCAACTTAGTCACACATTTGTATTAAGGCTTTGACACTATAGAAGCAATAGTTACCCTTAAAGGGCTAACACTTTAAGCCATAGCCTGCCTTAGTGCCTTAATGCCAATTTTTTTATGAATAGGGTGTGGCTGAAGTGAGAGCCTACAGTGCTGGGGCAAAGAAGAAAGAGGCGCTGGTCTCTCTGGGCACCAGGTGGAAGAAGAGGGGCATGGTTGTCTGGGATAAGGGTGAGGACCTGACAAAATGGAAAGAGTGTGTGATCAGAGAAGATCCAGTGTGGATGGAAGAAGGACCATCTGAGACAAATGTTATCTTTCCCTACTTCTACCCAACAGGACTGGACAATTCCCTCAGTCTCCCACAAGAAATCTCTGTCTCCCTATTTCTTGAGCTAGGGAGGATAACTGATGGCTCTATGGTTTCCACTCTTCCCTCAGTCATTTCTATAGGATTTGCTCTACCCTCAAAGAAAGCAAAAAGGTTACATTCAAGAGAAATTCCTCCTGTCACTCAGAGCTGTAACTGGATTCTTCTCAGATAGTTCTTCATTCATTCATTCATTCATTCAACCAACTCCTGAACACCTATTACCTGCAAGGCTTAGTGTTATGTTCTGTGCCTTCTATAGTCTTGTAAAAACCCTGCACCTGCCTTTAAAGAACCACCGTTCTGATGGGGAAGCTCAGACAAGTACACGAGATGGACTCCCAGATGGCAAGTTCTAAGAGAGACCCCCTTGCTCCGCATGTGTTTATTCAGCTGTATGTGTTTCCTCTTCCCGTCCCAGGCTTACCGAAGACTGTCTGAAATCCAACCGACACTGTGTGGTGAGACCTGGTGTCCCCTTTTAACCAGAAAACATATCTTCTCTCATTTCAGGAAAAAATAAAAGCCGATCTCATAATTGGCTTTGCATTGCAGACATACTTGTGAGGGGTGCAAATAAGAAAATATTTAAAATATTTGATCTATTCTGGGTGAGGTTTTGTAGCTTTGGCCTGACAGAATGTCATCTGAGAGGCAGTGATTTCTCTTGGGGGGCAGACTATTTTTAAGATCCAAAAAAAAGAGAAAACATATTTTCAAAGAGATAGTTGAGTCTGGTACTACATGGGGAAAGATGGCTGTTTTGAACAAGCAAACTAGCTATGTAGCTTAGATGCATCTAATCACTGATCAAGCTCTGCTGCGGTTTGATCTCATTGTACCACCAAGAGAGCATGTGTGAGACCTGAGATGTCTCACACATCTCCTTCACACAGGTTGTCCAGCCACACCTCACCTCATGCTCTCTCGTGCTCTCCTCTTTCTCCACTGGTCAGTGCCCTCTGTCTAAAAACATGTCCAAGCCTTGGGGGAAAATCACCTTTGGGTCTTGTTTCTTTTAGCTTCACTCCTCTCTTTTCTTTCAATTTCAAATTTCTCCAAATAATTAATTTATGATGCAGTCTCCCTCTGCCCCGACTCTTCTTCCATGACTTCCCTTCTTCTTGGCCCCTGGACATTTTGACTTCCACCCTCCCTCTTCTGAGCAGTCCTGTCTGTGATCCCTGAGGAGGTGAATCCTGCACAGTACCCCCCTCAGCTCCCAAGCCCTCTTGGCTCTGTCTTTGATAGCCCCTGCCACTGGTGTCCTGACTGGTGTCTTACCTCTCCGGCTTCTCTGATTTTCCCACTTGGTCTTTCTTTTCCTACAATGTGGACATTCCTCCATACCCAGGCCTGATCTCTCTCTTAGAGAATAATAATATCTACTTCACAGGGCAGATGTAAGAATTAAATGAGATAAAATGTTTATGAAGTTGCTTTGTGAACTAAATGCTCATTTATTTATTCATGAAGTACCTTCCCCACACTGAAACTTTTCTCAGTCCTGTATAAGGCACTGCACGGCCTCTTCCCGTAAAGGGGTTTGCCTTTTGCTGGCAGACACAGCTTCTCACAGAAACAAAGTAAAGTGGGCAGGTATTGTCAAAAAAATTCTGTACAGTGAGGGTCACACTGAGCTACCAGAGAGAGAGAGGTCATTTTTATCTTAGTGGTTTTTTTTTTTTTTAAATCTCACTTGTTCTCATGTTTTCAACAATTACCTCTTCTGAAATGAAAAATAAAAATACATATTTAGCCCTGAACTTTTGCTTTCATCATGAATTTCCTTGCTCAGAAGTCTTCAATATCATCTTACCACTAAAAGGATAAAGTCAAAACTTGGCTTGGCATTTTACAGTGATCCATAATCACCCTCTTCTTGCCTCTCTGCTGATTCTGACACAAACCACTCCCCCTCCCAGTCTGACCTGCACCTCCTGTCTCAAGGACCTCAGTCATCTTGCTTATCCCCCTTCACACTTACCTGAGCCCCAGACCCACCGGAAAGCCATTCCTAAAATCTCAGCCCTCAGTCAATAGTCCTCCTCAAATGAACTACAGAACCTGCTGTCAGACCCACTCATTTTCTGTTTATCCATTACTGACTTATTTGATTTGATTTGGATTTTTACATCCTAGATTAATTAGTTAATGACTGATTAATCAATTAGTTATTTAATTAATAGTTAATTAATTCATAATGAACAAATATTTCTAGAGTGCCTGCTATGCCTTGTCAGCTCTATTAGGTCTTAGTGATGTAATGGTAAACAAGGCACAGAACTTTTAAAAACAGGGGCCATATGTAAAATTATGGGCCATATATTATGCTCATTTTTATCCCCCCTCCCATGCTGACTTTGGGGGCCAGAATTTGGAAGTACAAGCAAACCAAATAGTAAGATATCTTGACAAAAACTATTTATGTTCAACTGTATACAAACTCAGGATCAAAACTGAGAATTCAAATCAGTGCTTGGGGCGTGGTGAGTGTGATTGGGTCCAGGCCAGGAACCCTGGAGTCTTGTTGGGACAATCCTGATTAAGAGGTGCAGGTGGCTGTGGGAGGGGAACTCCCACAGGTACATGAGTACCAGGCATACCTCAAACAGAACTATCCATGTATAGAATTTTGGGGACACTTGGTTCTCATGGTTCTTCTGGAAGGCAGGGAAGTAATAGTCATAATAAAAATTACAGACAAATGCGTATGACTAGAGTTGATTTAGAAACTCGAGTACCAACTTACTATCTTAAAGTTAAAATATAGCCTGAGACAGAAAACTGAGGTGGCCATTTGAACCAAGGCTCCTTTCCAATGGGCAGCTCACCTCAGGACACAGAAGGGAGGTATTAGGGAAAGTTTTGACCCAAAGCCCAAGAGGCTGGCCAATTTGGAGGGATGATCTCACCTCATCTCTGGTGGCTGATAAATATTCCTAAAGAGGAATATTTCTGTCTGAAGAATAAGATCCCATTGCTGGGAGAACTTCTCCTAAAACAGTACTGGAGGAATACTGGCATATTCTTCTTTCCAAAGCTCTAAAACACCAGGCTTCTCTTTGCCTGTCCTACCATCTATATTGCATTCTTTCAACTTATAGATCTCAAGTTTATGTATTATTTTTAATTGACTAGCTCCTCATATTCTATAGGAATCTATGTTCTTAGAAATTATCTCCAGAAAAGGACCACCTCTATATCTGTTAATCACTCTATTGAATGGATAATTTCTGGAAAGTTTTCATTTAAATTGATTATTCACAGTCTGTCTCCTTCTCTTTCTCTTTCTCTGTCTCTGTCTCTCTCTCTCTCTATATATATATATTTACACACACACACACACACACACACACAAGCAAGTACTCATCTCTGTATCCCAGTACATAGTATAATACCTAACACAAAATGTTATGGAATGAATGAATGAATTTTAGAGAATTCAACTTCCTATTATCATTCCCAATTTTTGGGATTCTTCTTACTTTGGAAACTGTTAGCTAGGAGAGAGTTCAGCAACTCTCCCAAGCCAGCACTCTAACACTCTTCCCTTCCCTTGAAGAAAAGCCACGTTAGGGATTGGTCAAGTTCAAGGAGACTGATTGGGCTAATTTTCTAGGCACTAGGAGCTAAAGCCTTAGAGCATATCTATTTGGGGTCAGATGCTCCGGCTTTTCCAGACCAGAGTATTAAGGAGAGCTGGGGCTGTCCTCAGGAGAACACCCAGCCATTCATCACCTCTACTCCCTCTTTACGTACTGCCTCTCCATTTTTCTGGCTGGTGGGCTTCGCGTTAGCCTTTTTTCCTCAATGGAGTGATAAAATCCAAGATTCAATTGTAGATTCAATTGTAATCCAGCCAATCTCACTTGGCAGTTATCCTGAATTTGGGGCCAGGTCTCCAGCTGATAGGTGAAATGATACTTCACCCGACACTGGATTCTGTACATCATTTCCTTTGAGAAGCTCAAAGAGATGGCTGCCTGATGGTGGGGGTCCAGTTTGGGTGTTCCCAGGCACCTGCTAAATACCATCCCTTTAAGATAGTGTATAAGCTGCAAAGACCTGGTTGCAAATATTTCAAAAGTAATAATAAACCAAAGATACAAATAACAGTAACTATCTGTATCTATCTATATACAAACATAGATTACATATTAATTTATTTACACATAAATAATGTATTAATTTACTTACATATAATGTATGTACTAATTTAATACAATATTATATTACTCAATTTAATACATCTATTATGTGTTAATATATTTAATGCTTGACTATTATAAGGACATTTTTAATACATTAAATATATTAATTTATAAAACAAATTATTTATTATTCCGTATTAATTTATTTAGCACTTTTATTCCAAATAACCATTCCACCCATGTTATCATCACTTTTATACATCCGCACAAAGCTAATTGGCAAATGTTATATTTACTTATGGGAAGCAAAGACAGGTTAAGAACCTGCCCTCAGAACACAGAAAGAGTACAAATCACAAGTTAAGCAATCTTAATAAGGCATTTAAGCTGTGTGAGTTTTAGTTTTCTCATTTGTAAAATAGCTGCCTTGAAGAGTTGATATGAAGATCAAATAGATTAATAAATGTGAACATGCTTTATAAACTGTTAAAGAAGTACTTAGCTATGAGTGATTATCATTATCAGCACAAAACTGAGATTAAAACGCAAGTGGCCTCCTGGTTGTCAGTTTTATTTTTTTTTAACTTTGAGTTAATCTACTGCAAATTTTCTTCCTATGAGATCTTGACTCGTGATAGACTATGGAACAGTGATTTTAGCCGCCGCAGAACTTTTTCTGATACTTGTCATTCCAAAGAAATTGGTGAAATTCCACTGTGTGCAGAGAGAAAAACACTAAAGTTTTTCTTAAATGTCGGAATAAGATATCTTTTGGAAAACTGGGTTGGGGAGAGGGGTGGGGGTGAGGAGAAGCAAAAATAAAACTTGGTGTTGTTCTCACAACATCCTATTATGTCACTTCTCCCCACTGAAGGCAATGATCCTCTTCTGTTAACTGTGTGTTTTTTGTATTACATGCCTTCTTCCAAAGTTTATAAGTATCATTTTGTGTGCATGTATTTCCAGCCACATGGGGATATGTCTAATCCAGTGTCCCATGGGGACTTTTAAACAACCCTTGATTTGGGGAATTTCCACTAACATCAGTTTCATCTGTGTGAAAGGCCCTCAGGCTGGAAGAGAAGGGACTAGAAGAGGGTGCTGAGCTGAGTGACAGATAGCTGACTGTCTTGTGGGTTATTTTAAGTATATATTTCCAGGAAGAGAATGCCAAGCTCTATGTGAACTCGATTTTCTCACATGTCAACATGAGAATAGCAATAAAGGCAGAATCCTCCCCAGCATCCCTTTGAGAAATAATAAATAAATGTGATAAGAAACTGTTTCACAAAATAAAACAGACTTTGAAGTAAAAAAGCAGCCAGCCAGAATTCCACACGTAGCTGGAAATTGTTCCACATTTTAACCATTCCTGTCAGTCTAATGGGTGGCAATCAGTAACCTTTCCACCCTCACATTCTTACAATTGCACATACACATACACACACGCACACACGCTCAATAGGTGCTATGGATATTTTAAAGAAAGGAGAGCTAACTTCATGTGTTTATAAATATATTTGGACTCTTATCCCAAATGATCAGTTCATTTAAAGTTTAAACTTATGTTAATTTTCATTTATATATATAAATAAAATCAAGTCACGTCAATACGGCAGTCATCCCAGTTCTAAAATGAGATGGTTAGACTAGAAGATCTCAAGGCATTTTCAGTTCTAAGAATCTATGAATCCAGGATTTTTGACTTTGACCTTGCATTATCTTACACATGCTTTAAGAAAGAAGAACAGATTGCACATGACAGTCTGAATAAGCCAGTATCACTCAAACACAACAGCATATGCAATAGCCCGTAGGGCAGTTTCTGGTTGGGTAAATGTAGGCTATGCTTGCACACTGAACAGAATCTCTGTGCCACAAGTTTGACTCCAGAAGCAAACCTTCCATTGTCATCAAGTAGATGATCATGCATTGTCAACAGTCCTAAGCCTTGTGAGTGAGCAGGCTATCATCCTATATGGCCTTTCTAAAAGAGTTTTAACTATACTCCATATTTTAAAAATAGTCACAAAGGAGACTATCTGAACTCTTTTAAGAAAAGTCCTGATAAGAACTCAGATCTGGAAACTGCTAGAAGTCTCTAGGCTAATTTAATGAATAACGTTTGCAGTATGTGGAAGCAGGTCTTCAAGGGACACAGAGCTGCAGAGTCTAGGCATCTACAAGTCAGTATATAGCAGATAGCAAGGTAGTCAGAGCCAAGCAGCTCTTTCTAATTAGAAAACTATAAGAGAATGGGGGTTGGGGTGGAAGGAGGACAGTACTGTGTACTGCACAACTCCAGAGGCAGTCATCCCCACTCTATTTCATGTAGATAGTGCTATCTGGAGAGAAGGGAGAATAAAGTACGTAGTTTTCATTCCATTGGTCCATATGGAAAGCAAAAATGGACAATAAGATTTATACTTCAGGTTGTTTATTCTTTTAACAAATAACCAAATAACTAAGTCTTGGATTTAAATAAATCCCAAAGAAAAGAATTAAATTGACTCAAAGTTTTCTGGCTAAGAAAGGCAGATTCAAGCCAAGTTCTAATATCATACATTGTAAAGCAATGAGAGCAAAACAGCAACTCTGAATGAAGCAAATCAGTAAAGTGCCTGGCAAAAAGTAATCATAATAATGCTTTTTAAAGTTAAGCCTGGTATTAGCTTCATTCATCCTGCAAATGTGTATTTAGTGCCTACTATTTGTCAGACTGTGCTATCAGATGCATCCTGCATTTAAGGTTCTCACAGCCCCATGGAAAACTCAAATGTTCCTATCTTTGCACTTTTGTCCCAAGTGATCAATTCATTTAAAGTTAAAAGATATATTTATTCATTTTTATTAATTTACTATGTATGTGGTTAAATCAAGTTAAGAGTTTTCAAGTCAAGCACAGTATTCAGGAAGAAAAAAAACAGGTTGGCTGCTTAGCTGGGCACCAGGATCGTGTGTATAAGCATCATGTAAGATCCACCAGTTCTAACTATATATTTATAAGCGTATCTAGACAGGGGTCTTCATTGTAGGGGCTTTATAAAGATGACAAACAAATTATTGAGATTGATTGACCCTCCTTTCAGAAGTGGGAACTCCATATAATTTATAATATATAGTTTACTATAACATCAAGTTGTATACTATGAATTAAAGCCAGTATTGAGTGGATTTTTATTTTAATCTCAACTTCTCAGTTATGAATAGATAGTGATAACCCTAGTGTAGCTAAATGAATACTTTCTCCAAATATTATTTTAATCATAAGAACAGAATGCAGAGCCCCCAGATGGACTCAGGAGTACAGGAAAAAAATAGTATATAATAAAGGTAGTATTTTAGATAAGGGGAAAGGATAACTATCAATAATTTGTTGGGACTATCGGTTATGGTTATCCATTAGGAAAAAATAATGTTTAGGTCCCTATTTCATGTCATTTACTAATAATTTTCAGATACATTAAAGATACAAGCATAAAAAGCTATGAAAACAATCAGAGGAAATACAGGAAAATGTTTTATTACCTTTGGTAGGAAAGACCATTTTAAACAAGACTGAGAAGGCAAACAACACAAAGGAAAAGACTGATAGATAGGACTAAAAAAATAAATTTGCTACTATGAAAAATAACACAAGCAATGTTAAAAGACAGGAGACAGATTAAGGATAAAATGTTTACATAATTCTTCACAAACAAAAGACTAAGAACTGCCAAGTATGACTGTGTAAGCTGTACACTGCACACCACCAGGAGAAGCCATTCATGTAGACTACAATGTGAGTGGTGTCCCTGAAGTTGCCTTGATCAAAATCCATAATATTTAAAGCACTCCTTATCAATAAGAAGAAAAGATCAATAAGTCAACCAATGGAAACGTGGGCAAAGGATATGAAAAGTGAATTCATAGAAGAAGAAATACAAGTAATAGTAAACATATACAAAGATGTTAAATCTCACTTGCAGTCAAAGAAACGTAAATTGGAACAATAATGAAGCATATTTTCGCCATATCAATAATGAAAAAACATTTCACACCAATAAAGAAATACCATTTCAGATTGACAAGAGTTAAAATATCATTGTTGGCTAGGACATAGTGAAACGGTATTCTCTTGCATTCCTAGTATGAATGTGAAGTATGAATGTGACAATACCCATTTAAATTAAAAATGCATATACTCTATGACCTAACAATTTTACTTCTCCTGATCTAAAGAAAGCTTCACTCACACATACAACCTATTCATTGCAGAATTTTTTGTAATCACATAAATTAGAAACATCTCATTTGTACGCAGATAGAGTTTAATAGTTGAGTAGAATGAGATAGATCTATATGCAGTGAAATCAAAGATCTCCATTACATACTGTTGGGTGAAAGAAGTAATTTTCATAGTGATACATATGGTATGATACCAGATATATAAAACACACTCTCATATACACACATTAATCAACTTTATAATATATTATATAATTATGTGTATTATATAATTATATGTATTATATAATATATACATATGTGTTTGTATGTGAATGCACTAGAAGGACTATACCTCAGTTAACAGAGGTACTTCTGGGAGCCAACTGGGATTAGGCATGGAAGTCAATAGTGGGTTTTAGTTTACTTTTAATGTTTGAATTGTTGAAAAGGAGGATATATGTGTTATTTTATTGACATTTTAAAAAATTTACACTTCCAACAACGTTTGAGTAATTGCCTCATGTTCTCCAGCAAGTTGTAAGACCAACACTGAGTAAGGATATATATCAAAAATAGAAGACAGCAAATGTACTTTAGTGGTGTAATCTGAATAGATGGAGAGAAGTCAGGAGAAATTAACAGTGATGCCTTTATTGGTGACATTTTAGCAAAGGTTATCATAATATCCTACCCAGCAACATCTGTGACTGATACTAGTGCCATGTTTGTAAATGTAAAAAGTATACTAGTAAAGAATGCAAAACAAGAAAAAATAAAAATAAAAAATAAAATAAATAAAAATAAAAAATTTACACTTCCATTCTGTGCTTGTATCTTGAGACAATGGTACTACTAAAAAGTCATGAAAGGGCTTCCCTGGTGGTGCAGTGGTTGAGAATCTGCCTGCTAATGCAGGGGACACGGGTTCAAGCCCTGGTCTGGGAAGATCCCACATGACGCGGAGCAACTGGGCCCGTGAGCCACAACTACTGAGCCTGCACGTCTGGAGCCTGTGCCCCGCAATGGGAGGGGCCGCGATAGTGAAAGGGCCGCGCACCGCGATGAAGAGCGGCCCCCGCACCGCGATGAAGAGTGTCCCCCGCTTGCCGCAACTAGAGAAAGCCCTCGCACGAAACGAAGACCCAACACAGCCAAAAAATAAATAAATAAATACATAAAGTAGCTATAAAAAAAAAAAAGTCATGAAAGAAGACATGTGGCAGTACTTTAAAAATGACAGTGGCAGTTATACAAGCTAGAGTAACCAACATTTCCTGTGCACTCCCAGATTTATCTAAAGAAGACTGTATTACCTGTCATTCATTTCTCTTCCCCTCTTCCCTTTACAATGTTCCTCCTTACCACATCTCAGGCCCTCACTCAGGAACCTGGCTCCTGGCCACCTGGGGTTCTCGCTCCCTTTGTTGTGACTTTCCTGGCCAGGATTCAAATCCAAGCTGGTCTGATTCACAATTGCACCACTGATGTCTCCTACAACAAGAAGACTACTATCTACATGGATAGGCTTGACCTCATCCCATCCCATCCCACAGAAGTCACATGCTGAACAAATTTATTCAGGACTTAATACCTGTGGAGAGGTCCCAGCCTCCTGCCCCAACTGAGAAAGCTGAGTCAGATGCCTGCCTCAAGTCAGTGCAGCTAGAGGAGCTTGCAAAGGCAGCTGGGAAATCAGGAGGCTAGAGTATGCAATAGAGAGGATAAGCACTCAGAAGGAAAATACAAATTTCTAGAGTCAGAGTAGGCTGGGGAGAGACTAGCAGGCACTTGGGAATTAGAAGCATGAAATTAGAGGCAATAGATTCAAGATGATTTATAGTCAGGGGTTAATGCTACAAGGCAGGAGAATAAAGAGTGTGAGAGGAAACAAGGCAGCAACAATGGGGAAGAGCCTCCCACTATGGCCCTATTTCACATTGTTGCCAATGGACTATGCCGTAGCTCTCATGAGGGAGGAGCCACTCTGGGCAGTTGACCTGAGCCAATGCTTCTCACCTGGTTTGCTTTAAAAAAAAAAAAAAAAAAACTAGCAATGCCTGGGCTCCATTAACATTTCTTGGGTAGAGTCAGACATCAGCAGTTTTCAAATCTCTCCAGGTGATTCTGCAGGACTGAGATGCATTGCCCAGGCCTTACAATCTTGGAGTGGGTAATTGGTGGCATCTGGCACAGGTGAGGGTGGAGATTCCTGGGAATCCATTCCCTACAGAACAATTATTTCATTACTCGAGTAAATGAGATGATATACCCATTTTTTGGTGGAAGCATTAAGATGCCTTCTCTCATTATTTTCTCACATGAGAGTTCAGGCCCAAGGTTCATAACGTCATCATAATTTCTCGATCCTAAGACTAAAAGTTCTCTTTTCAGAGCTGAGGCTCCTCTGGACACACTCCACACCCAACCCCCACCTCCAACAGAGTTTGCATCATGGACTCAACATAACGTTCCATCCTTTATTTTCTCTCTGAAAATAATATATTCAAGATTGCAAAGTGTATTTTTGATAATTGGTGCGAAGGTTGGATTTATAGTCCAGTCTTACATGTCAGGCTCAAAATTTATTGGCAGAAATGTAAGTTGCATAATTACTCGGCAGCAGTTACACATTCTTGACACATTTATTTCTGGAGCCTGAATTCTGTACATGCATGGACACATATGAAATTCCCCACTCCTGATGCCTCTTCTCTGGCTCTTGGAAGTAGATTTATGAAGGTATCACTGTACAATATATAGTTTTACTTTTATAATTTGGATGGTTTGTGGTAGCCAAGAGAAGTAACTAAACCTTTACATGATAAAGTAATAATTTATTCCTTTGAGAGTTTTGGGCTGGATGTACAAATACTACCACAAAATGAAAAATAAATTAACATGGAAATTATTTGGTTGTTTTGACTAGATAACAGATTTCTTTGGCATTATGCAGATAACACTCATTTTCTGACAGTCTCAAGATGCCCTACTTAACCTGTATTAAATAAGCATTCTGTCCAAGTTGAATACCAAGTTGATCACCAAGCTCTGGAAATCTACTTCCTTAAGCTCTCAGGTCTGCTCTCATGATTCCTCTGCCACTTGAAGATTCCTATTAACTTGCTCCTGGAAATCTCCTCCCGGCACATCTTAAGTTTAAAATGCTGCATAAATGACATTAACTGAAAAGAAACTACGAGGCCTTGGACAAGGAATCAAAGGACTCTATAGGGGAAGAGATATGGGAACATGTGTATATGTATAACTCATTCACTTTGTTATAAAGCAGAAACTAACACACCATTGTAAAGCAATTATACTCCAATAAAGATGTTAAAAAAAAAAAGAAAAAAGGACTCTACAGCATAGATCAGGAGTCCCTAACCCCTGGGCCGTGGGCCATTACTGGTCTGCGGCCTGTTAGGAACCGGGCTGCACAGCAGTAGGTGAGCAGGAGGCAAACTAGTGAAGCTTCATCTCCCTATCACTCCCCATTGCTCCCCATTTCTCGAATTACTGCCTGAACCATCCCCCCACCACCGTGGAAAAATTGTCTTCCACAAAACTGGTCCCTGGTGCCAAAAAGGTTGGGGACCGCTGGCTTAGATGATGGGCTTATCATTTTCTCTACCAACAGTAAAGGCTTGGAATAGAAAGGAAGATGTGGAAGTTAAATGTCCCAATAAAGAGAAGATAATGAGAAATGAGATTTAAAAGACAAAACTATGGTCTTAGGTACTGGGATGAATGATGGATTCTTGGCCAGGGAAGTATATATAACCGGAGTCTGACCTGATTGAAAAACTAAATTAAATAAAGAAGGAGAGGGAGCCAGTCGCCTTGATAAGCCTATGAAAGTGGTACCTATCAAGTATAAGATGAGAAGATGAATAAGAGTATGGGACTTGGTGTTTTGTACCCCCAAAATATTAGAGAGGAAATGGAAGAAGGAAATAATAACTTATAGCCTCAGCATCTTTATACTAATAATATCTGTCACTGATTATTTACTATCTTCATATCACTATTAAACTTAGGAACAATCCTATAAAGTAAGTACCATTATTACTTCCATTCTACAGATGGAGAAAATAAAGCTTATAGGAGCTAAACTTATAGACGCTTAAGAAGCCATGTTCACAAGGACACGCACAGCTGGTTCTTGTGGGAAAAGGAGGATTTAGACATGGGCAATCTGGTCGAGAGCCCACACTACATCATACTGTCTCCCTAACCTGCCAAGTGTATAGTGTAAGCAAAGTGAGCTTGCGATTATACCATACTGTGATTTTTGAGACATGGTGGAAAGAGATTCCATATTGAAATGCATTGATGGAAGAGCAAGTCCTATTCCTGAACGATAGGCCTCTATTAAGGGGAGACTGAATGGTACTATATATCAAGGAGTTATTCACATGAATAACCTATGAATGGAAACACTGTAGAGTGAGGATGAGTTAGAGAAGAAAAGATATGGCTTGTTTTGGAACTATGTTATGGGCCACCTGGTCAGAAGGAGAAAATTAATTACACATTTCTGACAGATAAAACTAATATAGGAGTGGGACTTCCCTGGTGGGTCAGTGGTCAGGACTCTGTGCTTTCACAGCCGAGGGCCCGGTTTTGATCCCTGGTTGGGGAACTTGGGGAACTAAGATCCCCCAAGCCACGCCATGTGGCAAAAAAAAAAAAAAAAAAGAACTAGTAGTATAGGAGTGAGATCTAGAATTGATCACTGAATATATATTATGTATGGTGGTAGACCCATTCTTGACTTGTCTCTACCTTTCAGAAGAAAGTGGAAGTAATTTTTTTTGTTTTTTTTTTACTTTTAATTGCTAGGAGTAAAAGAATAAGCATAATCAAGCATATGCCTTAGACTTTAGGAAGATAGAATTTTTTTAAGCCTAGGGAAGAAAGGCATGGTTCTCCCTTCCAAGAAAAGGTACTTGGAAAGGCCTCAAATATGATTCCAGCGTAATTAATAATACATGATTATAATAGGAAAGAACCAGGTGTTTTCCCGAGGATCTATGAGGAGAGTGTGCCAGTTATTAAGGTGCTACCTCTCAACTCCAGATCCACCCTCCTCTATTCTGCTTTGCGATGCTGGGACTCTGCACAGCACATTTCTGCTTTGACAGCAGGCGCCCTGTTGGACTCTGCCAATAGGGGGCGCCACAGGGAGACTACAGGGCTGAACGGAGGAAGGGAAGGGTGTTGCCTGTTCCTGTATGCTAGCAGGTCTTTAGGTCACCCCAGCAATGCTGTGTCACCCCAGCAATAGCAGTTTCTTCCTGAAGCGGCAGTTGAATCTAATTTGCAGTTTCTCCAAACACTTGCCATTATCAACCCTCCACCCAGTCCCCCCAAGACATCTGATCCGTGCTTCCTCCTCAGAAATCTAGATTTCCTGAGGCCTCCTCTCCTCCAAGTTCAGAGATACCAACACCAGCCAAGCAGCCTCTTCTCCTCAGAAATCTGAATTTCATCTCTGTGGAAGCCCTCCCTTTAGTTTCTAAATTTTAATAACCCAACCTCCTCTCTTTGTTCTTTCTATTTTAGGAGGGCTTCCTGCTGTTGCTTCTTCCCTGATACCTTATTTACCCTTTTAGTTACCTTGCTAACAACTCTGTATCTCATTAACAGGCTTTAAAAATATATTAAATTCTCTTTGTTCAAATAACTAGTAGGGGTTTTGTCCCCTGCATGGACCCTAACTGGTAGAGAAAGCATTGGGAATATCAAAGCCCTAAGTGAGCAGAAAACAGCGAAAAATATTCACGGCAACCAATGGGGTTTTTAAAAGGAATTTCCTGATCAAGAGGAAGATCAAAGGAAGGCCAGATGTTTGGAGAGGATGGTAAAGTGGTTGGTGTCATTTTATTGGAGGATTTAGAACTTAGGCTGGATCATCAATGGGCAGAAATGTGCCAGAGAAAGTCATCAATCGGAGAAGTGTTCACTCAGAGGACTGTTAGGTCTCAGGATTCTGAGAGGCAGTACCCATCCCGACCCAGAGTTCCCAGTGTTCTCACATTATCAGAACAGTTCCTCAGGGTTTCTGAAGGGATCATTCTCTCTTTCTTCCTCTTACTTCTCTAGTTCTGGGAGACCTGGACCTATTGGCTCCCTTCTAGAGTGCTATTCTTTACTATGAATTGCGTTCCCTAAAGAGGTCCGAGAATCTGCTCTTTCTGTGAGATCAAGAACTTCTTTGGTCTAACCCTGAGCTCTAGAAATTTATGTGTTCTCTAAATTAAACTCCAGAAATGTTACCCACTCTTGCACCTCTGGCACCTCAGAAATCTATGTATTTCCTCGGCACTACTCAAACTTCTGCTGTCTTCTGGAACTTTGAAAAGCACCCCCTCTAGGGTTGGCTAAACAGAAGCCCTTCATAAAGTTAGAATGACCACCTAGGTCCCTGGCTGTGGGTGCATCATGCCCTTCTGCATCCAGAAGCTCCCCCGAGGCTAGATCCACCCCACATCTACCCGTTATCTCACTCTTTTGTCCTTGTCCTTGAAAGTCCCACTCCTTGCTCTGCACTCTTGTGTCACTTCCATGGTTGGTGCCAGGGCTGACAGGCATTTCTCTGTATTTGTGAAGAAAAATAAACAAGTCTATTTTTTCATTTCTCTGGCCTCATTAGACTAATCTCCAATTCCTCAGATGTTATTCATCAACAGCTTCTTCCTTCCCCAAAGTCCAAATATACAGAACCTAAGCTCTGAGCCCCAAAAGTACCATTGCTAGAGATTCCAGCCCAATTAGGCTCTTCGCACGGACTGCCCGCAGAATCTCTCCAGTCATCCCAAACTAAGAGCAGTTACTTCATCAAATCCACACAACCATGACAGATAACACTACCGTTACAAACTGAAAAATAAATTCCACCATCACCACACCAAAAGGCTTCCCAAGTCTCCCAGAACTCTTGGACACTGAGAAAAAGGACAGGAATTATCTTACCTACTTTCTTTTTTTCTTCATATAATTCTACCACTTGCTCTTCATCTTCTCATTACTTACATATTAAGAACACATCACACCAGGTATTATATAGAACAATTAGGAGATGAAAGGCACTAGGACACTAATAGGAGACAGTATATTTAAAAGTGCTGGGCTTCCCTGGTGGCACAGTGGTTAGGAATCCCCCTGCCAATGCAGGGGACATGGGTTCGAGCCCTGGTCCGGGAAGATCCCACATGCCACAGAGCAACTAAGCCCGTGCGCCACAACTACTGAGCCTGTGCTCTAGAGCCCGCGACCCACAACTACTGAGCCCACGTGCCACAACTACTGAAGCCCCAGCGCCTAGAGCCCGTGCTCCGGAACAAGAGAAGCCACCCAATGAGAAGCCCGCGCACCGCAACGAAGAGTAGCCCCCGCTCGCCGCAACTAGAGAAAGCCCGCGAGCAGCAACGAAGACCCAACGCAGCCAAAAATAAAAATGAATTAATTAATTAATTTAAAAAGTTAAAAAAGTGCTATTTTAAGGAATGGCAAAGCGACACCCCACCCCACCCCCCCTTTTTAAAAAAAATATAACCAGGGAAAATTTATCAGAGAAGATAGGTCTGAGGAGTGAAAGCTAAGTGGCAATTGCCCCTTGGAATTTAGCTTAAGTTCACACTTCAGGCATATGTTTTGATTTAAAATAATTACCTTTTGTTCAGCTTAACTCTGAACTCCCAAATCTTTCTGCTTTCAATTCTTCAAGTAAGGCACCCCTGAGTACAGTGTGAGGGAGTCAGTTTAATCCAGACTTCTTGAAAACAGCTTGGTATTTTCGACTAAATCCAGTAGCGGAATGCGGGCTTAACGGGCCCCACCCAATTTCTCCCACCCAGATATTTTTCCTTTTTGTCCAGCAAAGTGTCATCTGTTCCCAAAGAAGAAAGAAAGAAAAAGAAAAATGTTTACTTAAACTATTACACTCTAAACTGCTCAATTGATTCTGACCAAATTTAAGATGCTTGATACTGAGTTAGAGAAAATAAGGGAAGTATTTATTTGAAACTTAGAAAGTGGAGATTTGACTTTCTTTATCCTCACTTGTAAGAATATTTAGGTTGCAGCTGTGTTACTGCTGTGCAGTAGAGCTGGCTTTGGATGCATTTATTTTATTGCTAAACACACACTTACTGTGTGCCTTTTAAGTACAAGGTACTGTGCTAAATAGTGTGAAGACACAAAGTGTGATGCAGATCTTCCTTGACTTACCATGGGGTTATGTCCAGATATCGTAAGTTGAAAATGCGTTTAATACACCTAACCTACCAAACAGCCTATGTTAAATGAGCTCAGAACACTTACATTAACTTACAGTTGGGCAAAATCATCTAACATAAAGCCTATTTTATAATAAGGTGTTGAATATCTCATGTAATTTATTGAATACTGTACTGAGAGTGAAAAACAGAATGGTTGTGTGGGTACAGAATGGTTGAGAATGTATCCATTGTTGACCCTCATGATCTCATGGCTGACTGGGAGCTGTGCTCGCTGCCACTGCCCAGCATCAGGAAAGAGTACTGGACCGTATATCACTAGCCTGGGAAAAGTTCAAAATTCAAAATTCGACGTATGGTTTCTACTGAATGCGTGTTGCTTCCATACCATCGTAAAGTCGAAAAATCGCAAGTTGAACCATCATAAGTCGGGGACTGTCTATATATCAGAGATCTTGCCTTCCAGGAGCTTACAAATCAGATGAGATAAGTAGAAGGGATAAGATGTGAACATACATTGCTATGATGTGGCACAATGACATAAGTGCCATGAAGAGGTGCAATTAAAGTTCTGCGAGAGTCCAGAGAAAGGCGAGTCACTTCTTTTCTCCAAGAAAGTCTTCCTGGAGGAAGAGGCGTTTCAACTGCCCTTTCAAGAGCAAAGAGAGAAGGGCCTTCCAGGGTTAGGAAGGGCGGGAACTGAGGGGCTTGTCAGGGGAAGGGAGGGGCTTCTCTGGGGAAATGAAGTGATAGTGACCAGGAAGATGCAGAGATAATGCCTTCTGAAGAATCTTGTTCTGGCAAGTTTACTGGGATTGGCTTACTTTGATTTTGCCTAATTTCAGAGTAATTCAGTCAGTGTCTGCATATATAGGTGAACTTCCTGTGCTTTCAATATCTCCAGAATTTCTTATAAAAAATTATGCAATCAGTCTTGCTCTCTCCCTCTCATACCTCCCCATCCCCAAATACAAATATTTCCTGATAGAAGAGAATAGAATACATACTTAAAGCCAACTCTAAAGAGGCAAGGCCTCTAATTTTCTCCATTAAATAACTGACCTGAACTCTGAGCTACACACTCATTCTCATCAGAAACATCTGGAGGTCCCTGGTCTTGCTTCCTGGGAATGAGGTCAAAAGATTTTGGGCCTGAGAGCAGGCATGATACTTCTTCAGCACTTTCCTTTGCCTAAAGATGGCAGTTTTGGGTAACACCACCCTTGTCTGCTTTAATAAAAATACTTCTCATTACTATGAAGTATAATGAACTGCTACTAGAGAAAAAGTTTCCCATTGGCCAAGGGCTTAACCATGGGGCTTTGTTCTTTCATCTTTCTGTCTTGATCTTCCCCTTGTTAAAAGATAAACTGAGGCATATCACATTTTTAAGAGTTTATTTGAGCAAAAATCGATTTGAACTGGGCAGCACCAAACCAGATGTGGTTAGGAGTGCTTCACCACTTATAGACGCTTGGGTAGAGACTTGATAGAGAAAAGGCAGAAGCAAAGCAAGGAAATTATCTGACTGGTTATAGTAGTTGCCTTATTTGGGAAAGTTTACTTGGTTATTTGTGATGGTTTCTCCTTACATTTGATTTCTTAACCCTGAGGTGTCTACAGGTTTAGGTTTGGGTTTGCTTAGGTTTGGGTTAGGTTAGGCTACTGAGGCATTAAATCCACCTTAGTCTAACAGACTTCTTGTTTAATTAACTACCTCAAACATGGGTGCTGCAGCAAAAGAGGGGCCCATTGTTTTCTAGACCTTAAAACATCCTACTGCTTTTTAAAATGATAGCAAACAACTGATCTGATTGGCTATTCTTCATTAAATTTATTAGAGGACTGTAAGCAGATAAGGAAGGGGTCCCCAGAGAAAGAAAACCAGGCATAGCTTTCTTGACATAAGTGAAGCCATTTTTGGCCTAAGCCATTTTGTGATCCAAGCCTGGCCATGCCCTTGAACAAGTCTCAGTAATTAATGATCTCAAGGGAACAAAAGAATGCAGAAACAAAGACTGTTACAGCAAGAGAGGTAACACTAGAAAAGATAATATATCACGTGTAAAGACTCCCAGTTCTGTTTCAGTGGTAAAGACTAGCCTGAAGTGCTCAACCACCAGATCAACTGCAACCTAAGGGACGATGGTGTTGACATTTTCGGACCCTCCTGACTTCAATCAACTAAAGCTTGGACTCTGCCTACCACCCAAGCCCTTTCATGAATATGTGTGTACCCTTAGCTTAAACTTCCCCAGTTTTGCTATTCGGGGAAACATAGCTTTAGGAAAGATCCCTGGTTTTCTTCTT
Organism: Eubalaena glacialis; assembly: GCF_028564815.1. Taxonomy (NCBI): domain Eukaryota; kingdom Metazoa; phylum Chordata; class Mammalia; order Artiodactyla; family Balaenidae; genus Eubalaena; species Eubalaena glacialis. Next base: position 110,483,292 of record NC_083723.1, on the reverse strand, counting down.
ACTTGCTGCAGGTAATAAGAAATCCTTTCTTCTCCCGATTTTTGGCTTGGTTGTGTCTTTTGGCTCGACACCCACCAAGAGGTTGAGCCCAGTTTTCAGGTAACAGGACTGCACTGAGGAAATTAACCAACTGCTTGAGGATCATATAAACACTCAATTTATGGGTGTTCATTCTTCTGCCCAAGGGAACAGTGATTTCTGCCATGCCATAGCATAAGTAAATTAGATTTGAATCCTATATTTGTGAGATGCTGTATGACTAAAGTCATGCAAATCTCAAAAGGTGAATTCAACAAAAGGTAAGCAGAAATTAGGCTACAGCACTGTTGCAGATTATATTAGGATGCAGATATTTTAATAACCCCATTAGAGCTTTCTGATCAGTTCCAAGTTAATATTTTCCAGCACATGCTTGTTGCTCGTTCATTGATAAAATGCTGACTTGAATGATTGCACAGCACAGAACATGTCCCTTTGGAAAGAGATGAACAACAAAACAACAAAATCATTTTACCAGGCATCAAAGAAAAGAAGTTAAGTATTTGCTGAGATCTCAGGGAGGGAAATGAACTCCAATCCTCACTCCCCTTAGATTTGCACAGGATTGTCAAGAGCTGAAGAACTTCAAAGTATAACAAACTGTGGCTCAATTTTAGAAATATGAAGCATTTGGAGTAGCTAATTTGGCCAAATATTTATGTTTTGGTGCATAGTTGAACAGCTTATCAGACCTTCAGGAATTCTTTGTTTTTCATTTTTGTGCTTTTATTTCCTCTCCTATCTCCTCCTCCACTCACTAGAAGAAAAACACCCTTGGGCAATGAAAGTTAAAGATGCTTCTCCATAGAGGCACCAAGCCAGGGTCTAGGGGGCTGATCCCCAAGCCACTGCCAACTGCAGTCTAAGCAGTAATTTTCCTTCCCCCTGACTCTCTTCTTGGAAGTCCTGGAAAATGTGGAAGTCTCTAAGGCCTTCTAGGAGAGAAAAAGAAACCTTTCCCCTGATGAGCATTCCAACTCTCCTTGAAAGATCTTTTATTGACAGGACTTTAAAAGGCTGCTGCAGAGGGGCTGGCCTTTGTGTCTGCACCAACAGGCAGAGGTAAGGCAGGAGAGTTCCCAGGAATTTCCAGGGTTGAAGGACCAAATACTTTGCCTCTCTTTTCACTACCAATACTCCTTACCCTTCGCTACCTGGGTCCACAGTTTCTCTTCAGTCCTAACCTTAAAGAAGACTGCTCATTTACAGGGAAGAAGAGTAGGTGATACAGAATTTCTAACTCTCCGTGGACACAGGGGCAAGAGAGGCATTTGGATAACCTCTGTTGGAAATTACGCTGACATGGTGGATATTTGTAAGAAGGGATAGAGGAACCACTATCTTCCTTCAGCTCCAGCTGACCTCTGCTTTCAGGGAGGCCTGCAGTGACAAGTTCTGCATTTCCTATTAGTTTCTTCACCTTCCAGCCCTGTGGGCTGCTGCACCACACCAGACATCCCAGGTAGGTCCAGACCAGCCCCTGCTAGCAGAGCCCTACAGCTCCAAGGCTCCACGGCCCACGCTGATTGGAGCACATTCCAGGACATTCCACAGCTGGGAGGCTGGGAGCCTGGGATGTCTGGAACCCACAGGAGGAAGGTGTCCCAGCATGCGTCCCCACGCCAACCACACTTGCCCAAAGATCCCAAAGCACCTTCCAAGGGTGATCTCATGTTCTAACAGGTGTTTATTTCAAAATGTTCATCCCTATGATGGCAATGACTCTCTTGCATGAATGTCACTTCGATTTTTTCACATAACCTATCTCACGGTAAGAACATCATATTGGAAACCAAGAGCTCAACTACTAATTAGATATGGAAACCCCTTTCCAACACACAGGGCTGTGAAATTTAACAATGAGGAAGAATGACCCCTCCAATTCCAACCTTTGAAAGAAGAATATGTAATGTGGGGCCCAGACATATTTCACACGTATTATCGTGTGTGTGTGTGTGTGTGTGTGTGTGTGTGTGTGTGTGTGTGTGTGTGTATCTCATAGTGCTAGTGTTGATGCAGTCTTCAGGACTTCCATTTCCTTATCTATGAAATGGAGATAACACCTGCTTTACAAAGTTCTTATGATCTTGTGGTATTGCCTGGCACATAATAGATAATAAATGTTTGTTGATAAATACATGGATGGATGAACAAATGTAGTCTTTCTGGGCTTGTTTCCTTAAACTTGCCATGGTTAATTTACAAAGCAATTTGTAGGATTAAATAACATCAAGTGTTCTCAAAATGCTTTTGACACCTGAAACTAATGTAATGTTGTATGTCAATTATACCTCAATAAAAAAATAAAATGTTTTTGAAAACTAAAAATATATAGATTATTATTTATGAGGCTACTAGAATAGGTTTCCAGGTATATCAAAACCTCATGAATGGACTTCCCTGGTGGCACAGTGGTTAAGAATCTGCCTGCAAATGCAGGGGACACGGGTTCGAGCCCTGGTCCAGGAAGATTCCACATGCCATGGAGCAACTAAACCCGTATGCCACAACTTCTGACCCTGTGCTCTAGAGCCCGCGAGCCACAACTACTGAAGCCCATGTCCCTAGAGCCTGTGCTCCGCAACAAGAGAAGCCACCGCAATGAGAAGCCCATGTACCACAATGGAGAGTAGCCCCCGCTCGCCGCAACTAGAGAAAGTCCATGCACAGCAACAAAGACCCAATGCAGCCAAAAATAAATAAACAAATTAATTAATTAAAAAAAAACAACCTCATGAGTATATTTCTCTTCTTATATGCAGTGGGCACTAGACAAATTCCCAGTAGTTATCAGAGAAGAGCTCTGCCCCTCTTGGTTCTTTCTACAACTTGGTTTCTATGTACCACTCTCCTCTCTCTCATTAAAATTATTGATCATGAGTGCTTAAGGTTGGAGAGTTTCAGAGCTTGATCAGATAGATAGCATATGGGTGAAGAGTAGCAGTCCTGGAGTCAAATTGCCTGAAATTGTGCCCTGATTGCATCATTTACTAAGGAACTTAACCCTACTATGTCTTAGTTCATCCATAAAGGGGAGTCACTAGTAGGAGCCATTTCATAGGGCTGCCATGAAGGTTGAATAAGATAATATATGTAAAACATTTAGAGAAATGCCTTGCACATGGGAAAAACTCAATCAATGTTACCTGTAACCATTGTTGGTGCTATAATTATTAAGATCCCTTTGTTAATGGAGCTTGTCTAGTGTATGAGACAGACTATAGTGCAAAACTGGAGAAATAACACAAGCACTAAATAGGTCACCAGTGGTATGCTATGGGTACAGAGGCAGGAGACATCTTTATTCACCATCCTCATCACCTCCTCCATGGAATCTCTAGTTTGTCACTGTTCCAACATACACAGAATTTTAAAATTATAATTAAAAATAATACCCCAGATTTCATCTGAGGAGCACAGAGCCTAATGTGTCTCATGATGGTCACACAATTCTTCCATTAAAGCAGCTCAGTTTGTGAAGCCATATCACACTGTTGGCTCAAATTGAGCTTTTGGTTAAATAAGACCCCCAGAGCCTTTTTACATCAACTGCTGCCAAGTTACATGTTCTCCATCCTGTATTCTTATAATTCATTTTTGGACCTAAAAACAAGACCTTGCATTTATCCTTATTACATTTCATGTTGCTGGTTTTGGCCCAGCACTGCAGCACATCAAGATAATGAATCTTGATTCTGTCAACTATCTTATGTCTTATTTCTATCCCCTCCAGACTTGTGTCACTAGCACATTTGACCAGCACACCTACTACATCCTCATGCAAGACACTGATAAAAATGCTGGCCAAAACAAGGCTAAGAGAATAGCCTAATATTTCAATTGCAGAACCCTCTGCATACTTAAATGTGCCCACTAATCACTTGGGGTATGATTGATTAAGCAGCTTTGAACTCATTGAGTGGTATCCCTATTTCACCATTTTATTCAAAATGCCTTGTTGATATCAAGACACACTGGGTCTACAATATTGTTGAATATCATTTTAAACTTCCCTGAAGTGCTGCTATCTCCTTTGAATTTGATGAGAATAATCATGCTTATATCCAGATTATCAAAAAAGAACATGGGGATATAGTTTAATAGATTAAGAATAAATTTATGCCATTTAATTATCACTCTTGTAGTCCCCTTTAATTATCACTCTTGTAGTCCCATTTTAGGCTTTAATTTGAAGGGTGCATTTGTTAGGGTATGCTATCTATTGTAAACAAAACAAAACAAAACAAAAATGTCTCCCAAATCCCAGTGACTTAAGACAATAGAAATTTATTTCTCACTCACAAGAAGTCATACTAAGTGTTCCTGGTTGACAGGCTGCTTTCCATGTGTCATTCAGGAAATGTTTCTTCCATCTTATGGCTTCACCCTTTTCTTGGTCTTTGGAGTCCTCTGTATTCAGCAGCTAATAGAGAAAAAGGAGAGATTATGACAGGTGCCGTGTTTCTGTGGTCCAGGCTGGGAAGTAGTGCACATAACCTCTGCATATATCACTGGTTAGAATTCAGTCACATGACCACCTCTACCTGCATGGGAAGTTGGGAAATGCAGTCTAACTATGTGCCCACCAAAAAGAGGAAATGAGTGAGATGAACAGTAAATCCAACTCTAAAACAGACAGCAAACATAATTTAGGTGGGACCCACATATTACTCCAGATCAAGTATGGGGCTAAACCTGCCAGTAGAGGAGTTCGATGAATCAAGAGTTATAAGAACTGGGTTCTTATACCAAGTCTACCATTTATTGGGTAAATATAGACTTGGACAAGACACACAGAACTGTAAGATTTCTGGGTCCATGAGAGCACAGTCTTAGCTCATTTTATCCATTGCTGTACCGCCACCCCTAGCCCAGTGCCTAGCATGTAGTTGGTGCAATAAAGATTTGTTCAATTGTTGAGTAAATTAATGAGTAACCTTTCTGGACTGTTTTCCTTATTTCTAAATTTGCTCTACCTACCTTATAGGTTTTCATAAAGAACAAATGTACTGTAGCTGTAAAAATGCTTTAAAAACTAAGACACTGTAAAAATATAGAGTATAACTATTACTCATATTAAGACTGCCATTTGTGTCATATTCCATGGACTGACCTTCTCTGCATTGTTTTCTCTTATTGTACGTGGTAGAAAGTAGACAAGCTCAAAAAACCACTTAAGCTAAAGCTCTGCCCACTTACATTTCTCCTATGACTTGAAGTCCAATCACCAATGTTCCTTCTCTGATTAAATTTAAGAAGGAGGCATTGAATTCCTGTTGGTCAGGACATGTGCTAAGATTTGGGGTAACACAAGGACTAATACAACCCATACTAAAATAGATAAAAACACCAGTCCTATAGTTGGGGATCCATCTGACAATTGTATATACCAGAGAGTACTTGCCTAATTAATAAGAATGTTCAACAGAGAAAAATGAAAAACTTCACTGAAATCAGTAGAAATTATATTTAATTGGAGGCCAGATTACAGATGATCTTATATGCAAGGACAAGGGAATTAAACTTTATGCAACAGGTCTCATGAAGGCCATTGACTGTTGTTAAGCCGGGAAATCACATGGTCAAAGTGGTGTTTTAGAAAGTTGCATCTGAGAGATGGTATCTTACACCACTTGGAGGGTAATGCATTAGAGGGCTACTGCATCAATCTTAGCATGAGGACTTAAGAGTATGGGAAAGAAATAATAAAGCATAGATGAAAGGATTTCTGATTATGATAATACGGCAGGCTAACATAACTTGAAAACTCTTCCTTCAGGTATACATAGGATTTCAGGATAAAATATAACAAAAACAATCTTAAAAGCAAACTTAAGATCATAGGAAAGAAGGGGAAATCACAGAGGAGGAAGAATAAAACCAAATAAGTTAGCATATGAACTGATGCTCCATTTGCCCTCAGAATTGGAGTCACAAATCTTCATAACCCTTGGAACTTGGGTCTTAATGACCACAGGAGATAAACCTGCACAAGACAGGGTGGAAATGAGACTCCCACAGGAAGCCAAGACCCTTGTAGACCTGAACCATCCGGGAGAATATTGACCAGAAAAAAAATTCCTAACCAGGACAGCAAGATTACATGAAAATTCATTTGTCTCTCTTTGTGGAAAAAAGTCCTTCCTGAGAATTTGAAACCCTGGACCTGGTCTACACATGAATTTGTTTTTTTAAATTGCCCTACTGGAATGGCCCAGAAACTTCCAAGCCAAGAAATTAATGTAAAAACTGGTCCCTGACTAGTAATATTTTGGGAGTGTCTGGCAAAAGCAATTACAAAAACACTCTAGAGAAACATTCCACAATCCAGAACACAGGTAGTTTAACAAAAATAAGCAATCCCCACACGAGATGAGCTCACAATAAAAGAAATTACAAAACACTGGAGGGACAAATCCGTCATGGGCAAGAGTCAATAGAAATTACAGACAACAGAATTCACCTCCATCACCTCCCACTTCCCAAGGAACTGAGCTACTAAAACAACAATCTGAAAGAGAATATAAAATAAGCCTGTTTAGAATGATTATAGACATTACAAAAGGAAAGAAATCTATGGAAGAAAGAAAGAAAGAAGGAAAGAAAGGCAGGAAGGCAGGAAGGAAGGGAGGGAGGGAGGGAGGAAGGGAAAAAAGGCAGATTTAAAGAATCAAGTAGAAAGTCTAGAAACAAAATACATAGTTATTGAAATTAAAAACTCAATGGATGGACAGTAGATTAGACATACCTTAAGAAGAATTACTAAACGAGAAGACCAAGCTAAAGCAACATACCAGAATGCAGCCTAGGGAAATAATGAGATAGAAAATTTGGAAGGGAAGTTAAGATAGAAAAGGTAGCAAACATGAGAAAGTTCAATTAAGTCTAAAAGGATTTCTAGAAAAGAAGAGAGAATGGAGTCAAGGTAACACTGGAAAAGGTAATAGTGAGAATTTTCTAATTTGATAAAAAACGTGAACCCTCACAGTGAAGCAGCACATATAACAATTTGCCAAGGACATCATCTTTGTGATGTACCCTACCTACCATCAAGCACCATCAGTGAGTGTTCTCTGGGGACTTAAGGCCATCTGGACAGAGCTGTCATTAGCCAAATCAGATGGCCTTGGCCGGAGGACGTATTGTTGAGCTTTGTTCTTTGAGGAATGGATAGTGGCACTCATTTTGCCTCCCTGTACGAAACACATGATTTCTTTTTGAAGTGTCTGAGACATAAAAGGAAAGGGAGGGACCCTGCTGCTCAGAACCTCCACTTTCCAGGATCAGTCTGGGAGCGCGTAGCACGCGGAGCAGCCTGAGGGGAGTGGACAGGGCCGGGGTGCACCTCTAGGCGTGTGCAGTTTTCTGTAGCTCTACACTCTCACGTACATATGTATATGTACAATGAGTTGGGGTTTTTTTGATTTTTGAATTTTATTTTATTTATTTTTTATACAGCAGGTTCTTATTAGTTATCTATTTTATACATATTAGTGTATATATGTCAATCCCAATCTCCCAATTCATCCCACAACGAGTTTTAAGTACATAAATGTGCTGTCCTCTTTGCTGGATCACCTCCTAAACTGGAAATTTGAGATTCTTTTCACAGGCTTTCACTGATCTTACACCTCCATTAAGAGATTTTTGGACTTCATCCTATCTGTTCAGATATAATTCAGTTATTATTCTCTGCATTTAAGGGAGACGTTTGGTTTGGGTTTTTGATGTTGGTGGTGATGGTTTTTACAGCAGAAAGTGACCTCTGCCTTCACTCCTTTTCCTTTAATAGGCACGTCAAGGAGAAGGATTTACGTTACCATTTCCCATGGCAGGCACCACCATATGCAGGAAGAATCAAGGGCCAAAACCCCCTGAAAAGGGACTTTTTAAAAAGTACTATCACCGACACACCCCATTAACAATTCCCCGGGAAGTAAAAATAGAATCTTTGTAATAGAGTCTGACCGTTTTTTTTCCTTTCTTTTCCTTTGTGCTTTGTCTAGCTTCCCTTGCTCATAGGGTGCCGCGTACAGAGACCTCTCACCCGGCACTTCAGACCAGAACTCCCAGTGCAAAACGACCGCTCGGACACCTCAGCTCACGGGCCGTGGGCCGAAGCTCTGCTGCTCGACACTGCAATTCAAGATGGCGGCGACGGGGGCGGCGGGCTGTGTGCAGAGACGCTGCACATGCGCTGCAATCTGGAGGTGAGCAGTGCAGCTGTGCCAGCCCCGAGAGCTCCACCCCTCCCCCGGCTGGCGAGACCCCTGTAAAGCGGCCCCGCCCACAGCCTGTCCCGAGAGTGTGTGCTCTAGAGCGTGAGATCGCACCTCTCCATTCTTTGATCAAAGAATAAAGCTTTCCTTCGCTTCTGAACCGAACTCTGCCTCGTTTTGTTGGCTCCAAGGACACAGGACAGGAGGACCCTTGTTGGGGCTCAACCTGAAAGTGTCGGTAACAGTACGACACCACATCTGGTCTTTCCTCTCCATTCTGGGGTTTTGAGTATGAGTAGCTCTTGTAGATTTCTGATCAGTGTTCTGCTGGATTTTTCTTCCTTTTAGTGGTACTGTCATGAGTTTCCCAGAGGGCACTCATCAGTGTCCCCAAAATATTTCTCCATAGGCTACTGCTCAAGGACTCCATCAGACCCCTCATAACATGGACCCCAGCTGTGCTCTCAGGAGCCAGGTTTCAGAGAACTGTACAGAGCTTCCAGGTTTACACGCAGCACTCCCCCAGCCTAGAAGCTCACTCTCCCCTGGATACCACATTCCCCGACCAGGGAAGCAGCACAATGCCCAAGAACACTGTCTTATCTCAAGTGACATTTCCTTATTATTCAGTGGTTTCCTCTGAGGGGCTTGTTATAGATCCCTACCTCCCAGCAGTGCTCAACCTCAAGCAGCCATGAAATTTTACAAAAAGTTTTAAATTCAACTTTAAAGCCCATTATGGCAATAGGATGTTGTGTAAATTAAGTCCCAGGAGCAATCCTAGGGACCCCCTAGTACTTGGAATAAGTATATAAACTTGTTTCTGCTAAGAGAATCAAGTTCCACCTGGACACACACACACACACACACACACACAGAGAGAGAGCGAGAGGAAAAGAGAGAGAGAGAAGCCATTCCTTTAGGACTGTTTGACTGTTATTTAAATAAGTGAGCTACATGATATGCACACACTCACCAGATTATATGCATATATGGTATTACCACCCAAGTTTAAGTTCTAAGGTTTACTTCAATATTTCACCCCTCTGAACTCAGTTATTCAAATATACTGAATGGTGTTTGTTAATGTGCAATGAGTTTTTCCATCAAGACTCTCCAAATAGACTAATGTGTCTAAATTTTGAATTATGTGCTGTGACGAGGTGACATATCAATATTAAGGCACTTCAAAGAGACGCATTTGTGCTGCATCTATTTGACACCAAATATCTTGATGAAAATTGCAAACAGTGAATCTCAAACACTAATTTTCTACATATCCAGATGGTTGGCATTATATGAAGTGTCTGGGTGGTACAAAATGATTCACTCTTAAAAAATAAAATGAGTAAGTTTCCTCATGAATTTTGGAAAGAAATAAAAATCTGGCCACTTTGATAGGATTTTAAGAAATAACTCCTATGAAAGGAGACATTATTTTATCTGATGATTACCCTTGAACACCGAAAGCTATAAGTGTGTCCATTTTCTCTGTGAGCCTCCCCTCATGCTATGCAGGCTCAAGAATAATTTGTTTCTCTGTGTAATAACCAGCTTTGCTTCTGTAAGTCTCTGGTAATGTCACCGTTGCGTATTAGTAGCCCTTTAAATTTTAACAATTTAAAATAAATAATTTTATTTAATATGTTCTCTATATGATATTTTATAAGATTATAATCTACCAAATTTATAATATATAAATTATATAATGTAAAGTATTATATAATTACTGTCACTTACATGTAATAATTATGTCATACAATTTAATATTATGTAGCAGACATTATTAAGCACCCAATATATGTATCACCTTAAAAGATGTACAGAATCTAGTCCTTGACTTCAAGAAGTCTACAATTTTATCAGAGAGAGCATTTTGAGTTCTTCTATGGTTTCTGAGAGAGAGGTTTTCCCCTAAACACCACTTGGTTCTTATTCCTCCCTGTAGAGGAGTGAGTTACCCGATGTAATTTACAGAGCCCTGGCTGGGATGGGCCGCTTACTTCTGGCCCACTCAGAAGCCCTGTGTCTTCTAACCCTGCCTGTGACTGGAGAGGGGTCTGTCACATGCTGGGGTTTCATGTATTAGGAAGACTGTTGTTGCAGCACAGCAAAGCACCTTTCTTCAGAACCAGTTTTATTAGTAATAAAATGTTGTTTCGATCTTACCTGCCACTCTCTCCTCTCTCTCCTTCGGTTCAGAACTCAGGTGGAGAGGAGAAGGGTGTAATTTCTTGGGGCCGCCTTCAATCTCAACAAGGCTAAAACTGGTAACAGGTAATTCTAATACAAAGCACACTGTGATCAGTGCAGCGTGAGTTCCACCTTGGAGGAGGTCCTTAGCAAAAGAACAGTCACTTCTGTCAAGAGGATTGCAAAGAATCAGAATCAGAGCGGGGACATCCATGCCAGGGGCCTCCTGCTTCAGAACTTCTTGTTATAATTTTTTAGATATAGCACATAATTTAATCAATAAATTTCATTATCAATAACTAAGTCTATACATAAATAAATTGAGTTAGAGTATTTTGTTTCTTGCCACTGGCTGTAAAAATTTAGCATATGATTGTGTGGTGGTCGCCAGGGTAAAAAACTGGTGGAGAAAAAAAAAAAAAACTGATGGGAAATAAAACTAGAGATATAGTTTGGGGATAGAGGCAAAGGATCCTAAATGTACTGTGTGTGTTTGGGTCTTTATGCTTTAGGCATTGGGCAGTCATTAAAAGTGTCTGAACAGGAAAATAACCAGCTTTGACGTGTGCTTCAGGAAGATTAATGCGGTAGTGCTGTGTCAGGATATCAGGTGCTGCTCAGTGGGGTGAGACTGGAAGTAGGGAAATCTGTTAGGAGATTATGGCATTAAATAATGAGAGAGGAAGTCATATCTTGAACTAGAGGGTATCAGTGGGTATAAAAAGGAAAGAAGAAACACAAGAGATACATGTTTTCAACAAAATTGACAGAACTTGACTGCTAATCAAATGCGGGACAAAAAAGAGGGAAGAATTAAAGATTCTACCAACATTTTGAGCTGGTGGGATTAGAAAACTCTTAATTAACAGAAATAGGGAGAAGTAAATGTTCAGGAGGGAAAAGAAAAAATTTAGATTTGAACCTATTAAGATCAACACACTGGGAGAACATATGGGTGGAAACTTCCAGCCAGGAGTTGGTGAATCCAGATGGGAACCATGAGAGTTGTCAGGGTGAGAGAGGAGGCTTCAGAAATGAGTCATAAGGACAGTAGAGTTAAAGCCATGAGACTGAATGAGTTTTCCAAGAGGACATATAGAAGAGAGGATGGAGAAGAGGATCAAGGGCAGATTTTTAGGGAAAACTTATCTTTGGAGCTGGAAAAGAAGAGGAAGTGGAGGAGACACAGGGATAAAAGGGGGGATAAGAAAAGTATAAAGGTAAGAATTGCCCAGGCATGGGGACACAGTTGGGGGTGGGGGGAACAGGGCCAATCATATAAAGTGACTAAGCAAAATGAAAATAAAACAAAAAACACTGCATTTGGTAACCGGCTGACTATTGACCTTTAACAAATTATTAAGGAGGGATAAGAGCTGAAGCCTAATTGCAAAGATTTACAAGGGAGCTGATGGTATCACAATGAAGCAGTCAACAAAGACGACTTTTTAAAGAAGTTTTATGTTGGAGAGAGAGTGAAGGCACTTGCCCCAGAGGGGTGGGCAGCAGACTGGAGGGCCAGTGGTTTTGCTTATGTTTGTGGGGTTGGTTTTTTCTTTCTTTTTATTTATTTATTTATGTATTTTTTGGTTGGTTGGCTGATTTTGGAGAGGAGAAACTCGAATGTGGTTACAGTCAGGGAGCAAGATCCAGTGGCAGAGCCAAAGAGAGGAAAGTAAGAGAGACAGCATGTGAAACTGGGCAAAGCTTTAGGGCAGGTGGAGGAGGTCCAGTCAAGAGACTACGATGGCAGGTCAGCCTAGAAGGAGGCTGCCAAAGGGGCAGGTAGAAGCTGGCGAGGTAGCATCAGAACCAGAGAAGTCTAGGGTGGACAGATGAAACGATGGGGAGACAAGGGAAATAGACCAGATGCTGGAGGTGACAGTGGATCAACAGTGCAGTGGGACCGAGGGGGTAGGATAGGCGGGTGGAGAGTGGGTAGGAGCAGATTTCCTTTGGGTCTATCTACCTCTGGAAATCTCCCCACCCTACCCCCCTCAGTGCCTCCCCCACATAAATACCAACCTGTCTGACATATAAAATCCTATGAATCATGAAAGCCAAATGTCTCATTTAATACTAAAATTACCTTCTACATTGCTACTTTGTAACTTGTGTTGTTCTTAATTACGGTATTAACCAGTCAATGTTTTAACATTTTTTTTTAATTCTAAAAGATGGATAAGTCCAAAAACTATATAAATAGACTAATCTGCATTGCTAGTTTCTGTGTTTCCTCAAAAGAAAGTTTGCCAGATAGAAGACATTTTTGAGATATCATCTGTTATCAGTCTAAGTGCCCTAAGTCTGGGTCTTCTAAGAAGCTTAAATCATGGTGCGGTGCTCGCGCTGCTACTTGTAAAGCCTATTCCTGCTGATAGTACCTGACTCTCCCGCTGATGAGGAAAGTACTGGGAAGTTGGAGTCATTGCAGGATGGTTTTGGCAGAAGCTTTTCTGTTTTTCTCCACCATTGCCTGGCCTGGTTGGGAAAACTGAAGGATTGCTTGATGCTCTTTTGCTTTAGTTCTCTTTACTTATCTTCTGATGTTGCTGGTTGTGTGATTTATATTTAGAATCAGACGCTTTGGACGCTGGGGTGGATGCAGAGGGAGAAAGAGACCGAGAGACTAAGAGAGAATCAGGATGGGATTTGAATGGGGTTTGGATTCTGGGCTTTTCTGTGAAAGGGACAGTCCCCCAGAACTAAAACTCACTATTTACTTTAAGGGTGTAAAGTCCCCAGCAGAAACAACAACGGCGACTTCATGGCTTCACGTCTGTGAATATTTCTGCTTATGTGGTGCTTTGTGAATCTGTCCAGCGAAAATGCTGGAGAGTCCACAGAGCCTGCCATCCTGGTCATAAGTCTCCTGTCGGACTCTCCATTCAGATGTCTCGATTTAATTATGGCCCCAGCAGCTTTCATTTCTCTCATCGGCAACTTGCCTTACTGCTATGCATGTTGCTGACTTTGCTTCCAGTAGGCAGCAAATCATTTTCCGTATCTCCTTAAGCATCACTCATAGCTCCGCTTAATATCCCCCCTCCCCCACTTTGTCCTTGGACCTCAAGGTGGCAGACAGAGTCTGCCAGTTTTATCAGGTATGAAAGTAACTGGGGACTTCTTCAGAAGGCAGAGCCTTGAAGTCAGAGCCATTTGCACAAGAGCGCTAAGGGCGCCCAGCCAGGAAGAAGGCAGACCCTTGGCCAAGGGGTGATTTGTGCTGTGCCAGCCCTCCAGATCTTTCTCACGTGTGCCCCTCAGAGTCCCCACCTGGACTCAGGACTGCCCTGCATGGGCTATGTGCTGTGCCCTGGACCTGGGCTCCCTTCTCCCTTTAGCAGCATTTACCTGCCCTGTGACCTATTCCTGTCACCACTCTCTTAGTTGAGAAGCACCCAAGGACAGAGGCTAGACAGGGAGCGGTTACAGAGCAACTCTGGGGATTTGAATCCCAGCTCTGCCGTTCACTGGCTGAGTGACCTGGGGCAAGTTATGTGACTTCTCTGCCCCTCCCTTTCTTCATCTGTAGAAAAGCAGTAATAATACCCCTATGAATAGGGCTTTATGAAGAATAGTGACTTAAATTGCACATGAAGCACTTTGTAGTGCCAAATGTGTGTGTTAGTGCCTGAAAAACTTACACCTTCAAGGTGTTAAAAGTGGTCATTGTTTTACGTGTTGTCCCTTCCAGTTTGTTTTTTTTTTAATTAATTTATTTATTTTTGGCTGCACTGGGTCTTCGTTGCTGTACACGGTCTTTTTCTAGTTGCAGAGAGCAGGGGCCACTCTTTATTGCAGTGCGCGGGCCTCTCAGTGCGGTGGCCTCTCCCATTGCGGAGCATGGGCTCCAGAGCGCAGGCTCAGTAGTTGTGGCACACGGGCCCAGTAGTTGTGGCACACGGGCCCAGCTGCTCCGCGGCATGTGGGATCCTCCCGGACCAGGGCCCGAACCCGCGCCCCCTGCACTGGCAGGCGGATTCCCAACCACTGCGCCACCAGGGAAGCCCCCTTCTATGTTTTTGTTTGTTTTTTGTTTGTTTGTTTTCGTATTTTAATGAGAGCCTTATGGAAAGGGTCCAAGGAATTAACTTTAAAGGACAGAACAATAGGGACAAGGTAGAGATCCTCCCATCACTCTTAAATCATACTAATGCAGCTGTCTAAAACATTGGTCCTTCCGGTCAGATATTCCCTACTATTGATACTTTCTTTTAAGCAAGGAGAATGGAGGCTGGGGGGTTGGGGGTTAGGGCTGCTTAAGAATCATCACAGATTAAAGACTTAATTAATCCAGGAAGCAAGTTGGTCAGAGCTAAACCAGGGTTACAGTCATTCTCTACAGTAAATACCAGAGTACAAAGGAAAGAACAGTGCATCTAACTACCTGCCATTCTATTTGTAGATTTTATTTTTCCCATCCTCCATACAAAGGTTGGTAGCCAATAGGATGTCCATAAAGTAACAAATGTTAGTAAAGAAAATCACCAAGAATGGGACGTTAATCACACTGACTTAGATGATTTACTTCCGAATGATCCCTCACACATCTCAAATATGTCTAAATATGACTAAAATGTATTCATTAGGAATAAAAAGCAAAGGCAGGCTTAGATGGGTGAAAGCTGGGTTCTGAAGAGTAGAAGCTGAGTCACTAATGTTAAGGTCTCCCCTTTGCCCTGTACTCATGGCTCACCAACATCAGTAGAATCTGAACTCATAAAACGGACTTTGTCGGCGATTACTATTATTATTACTACTATCATGATTATTTGGCTGTTCAGTTTCTGCACCCTTTTCCAGTTTTGAGAAGATTTCTTTTCCTCTTGATGTTTTCTGGGGCAGAAGCTGAAAACTCCCTCTCCCAGTCTTCCTAGCAGCTGGGACTCAGACTATGACTGAGGCTCTGCTGTCCGATGCACCCAGTGTAGCCTTTAGCTAGCGGTGCAAGGAAGCAAAGACAAGGAGGAGCCCCGTTGGCAGTTGGCAACAGCAGTGTCAACAATGTGGACTTTCTAGCAGCAGCAGTGGCTGGGGAGCCCCAGCTGCACGTGTGCAAGGTGACTTCAGAGGGCAAGTTGTGATGTCCATCCAGCAAATGTTACCCTCACTAGATGAGCTCTGGAGCAAGATTTTGGCTGTGGTCCTGGCTGCTGCCACGCCTCATTTGTTCCTGCTCAGTTTCTAAGCCTGGTTCTGAAGTCTATGAAATATACAATATCCTTTTATTAAATTTTTTTCTCACTTAAATCAACCACATCTCTTTCAGTTGTTTGCAACTATAAAACCCTGGCTAATACAACTGGTGAGACAAGTTTTAACTATGATGGCTGGGACTGCCAGCCACCTGCCAATTTTCTCCATTTCATCTTTTGGTAGTAGAACTCTGGATTTTAGCTTCATCCATAGCAGCATCAGGTCCTGATCTTAAAAAGAAAGGGTATATGCTAATTCTATCATCTATGTCTTTTCTGGGTCAGTTCAATTGATTGATTTTTTTTCCCCCTCATTATGTGTTGTATTTTCCAGCTTTTTTGCATGCCTGGTAATTTTTGGCTGGATGTTAAACACTGTGAATTTTATCTTGTTAGGTGCTGAATAATTTTGTATTCCTGTAAACATACTTGAGTTTTGTTATGGAATGCGATTAAGTTACTTGGTATATTAGTCTCCTGAGGCTGCTGTAACAAATTACCTCAAATGTAGTGGCTCGAAACAATAGAAATTTATTCTTTAGGCCAGAAGATGTCAGCAGGGCATCTCCAGAGGCTCCAGGGAAAAATCCATTTCTTGCCTCTTCCAGCTTCTGGTGGCACCCAGCATCCCTTGACTACATCACTCCAATCTCTGCCAATTATTTTCCCAGTGCCTTCTCCTCTCTGTGGGTCTGCTTTGCCTCTGCCTCCTTCTTACAAGGACACTTGTGATGGCATTTGGGGCTCACCTGGATAATCCAGGATGACCTCTTCATCTCAAGATCCCTAACATAGTCACATCTGTAAAAATCCTTTTTTCAAATCAGGTAACATTTATAGGTTCCAGGGATTAGGACTTTTAGCTTTGGGCCACCGTTCATCCCATCACACTTGGAAACAATTTAATCTTTTTAGGTCTTGTTTTAAGCTCTGTTAGGTGGGACCAGAGTAGTGTTTAAGCTAGAATTCATTTTGCCCCACTACTGAGGCAGAACCCTCTGAGAATTCTACTTGACATCCCATGAATTAGGAGGTTTTCTACTCTGGCTAGTGGAAGAGGAACTATTCTTGCCTCTGTGTGAGCTCTAGAGAATTTTCTTTCTAGTACTCTCAGGTGATGCTTTCCCAGGCCTTGGCTAGTTTCTTCACACACATGCAGTGATCAATGCTCAGATGAGACCCGAGGGTAGGGTTAGGAGGATTCTGCAGATCTCCAGAGTTGCCTCTGTGAAGCATTCTCTTTCCCAGAACTCTGCCTTGCAAACCCTAACTACCTGGGCTTCCTGGGACTCCCAGCCCCACTCCCTCAACTCTGGATTTCCCCATCTTGCACCACACTCTGGGACACCTTCAGGGCTCACCTCATTTGTTTTCTTTCTCTCAAGGATTGTTGTCCTTTGTTGCCTGATGTCCTACATCTTGAAAACCATTGTCTCGTGTTTTGTCTTGTTGTTTGGAGTAAGAGGATAAAACCAGTCCCTGTTACCCCATCTTGGCTGGAAGGAGAAAGCACTGTTTTTTAAAAATAATAATCATGACCAAGTGTGCCCTCCCTTTCCCCTTTCTCCTTTCTTGCTCACTGGAATATGGGTATGATGGTGGGAGGTAGAGCAGCCATCTTGGACTATGAGGTACAGCCCTGCACTGCCTGCCCAGACTCTTACATACAGAGAGATACATTTTTATCTTGTTCAAACCACTGTGCTTTTAGATCTCTCTGTTTCTCTGGCTTCACTGGTACCCAATTAATAGAATTATTTACAAAACATCGTAGTATCATCTCTTTTTGTCCTTTCTGGCTGAGAGACTTGAAAAATGATCCTCTGGGCCACAACAGAAGTCTACAGATAAACCCTCCTCAACAATTCAAAAATAATTTCTAATGGGAATCAGCGCATATGCAAGTGTGTGCACCTTTGTGTGTGTGCATGTGTGTGTTGCATAGATCAACAGACATTGTAACTTATTTTTCTTTTAACAAAGTTTCTAAGCACAATAAATAACACTTAATAGCATTATGACGTCTAACTTCTAGTCTAGGTGCCATGAAACTATGACCTGTGGCCTAAATCTGGCCCTTCACTTGGTTTTGTACAACCCACAAGCTAAGAATGGTTTTTACATTCTTTTAAATAGTAGAAAAAATCAAAAGATTTTTTTGACATGTGAAAATTATATGAAATTCACATTTCAGTGTCCATATATAAAGTTGTATTAGAACACAGGCATGCTCATTCATTTATACTTGTCTATGGTGGCTTTTATGCTTCAATGGCAGAGTTGAGTAGTTTTGACCAAGACCGTGTGGCCAGCAAAGGCTAAGGTATATACTATATGGTCCTTGCCGAGAAAGTATCCTGACCCCTATTTTAGTCCAAAGAACACTTTTTTAAGCTTTAGCTCTATCGCTTAATAGGCATTCGGATGGCATTGGTATGTGATATAAAGAGGATCGTCATGTAGAGCAACAGCAAATAATAGGCACGAAGTTCACTCACAGTTCTGGGGCATGTAAACAATAGTGCGTTCACACATCACAGTCAATAGCTGTTGGGCATTGCTGTTCCCCAGGTATTTCAAATCACCATGGAGCACACAGCCTAACCAAGGTTTTCTACTCACTCAGCCCACCAGATTTGGAATTAGACTATTCTTGAGGTTTCCTCTCACGCCTACCTCCAGAAAGAAAAAGGAGACTCATATTTTTAAAAACTTTGTTTATAAATTGTGTATTGGAATATTTCAAATCTTCAGAATTCAGACTGACCAACAGTGCAACCATACTGTAATGATATATGTGCCTCTCTCTTTGACATAGAGAAGGATCTTTCTTCTGTCTCATGCTTTATTCCACGGGTCAAAAGTTTCAGAGAACTGTTGACTAATGAGAGAGGGAATGCTCACTTTATTACTGATATAGTAGGATTCTAAGTTAAAAACCCCTAAACTGTATGATCTCTCAGGCTCTGTTCATGTCTAAGGGAGAAGTAACATTTGTCAAACACTAACTGTTAGATATAGGAACATGGCCAACTCAAAGGGTGACGTTAATATCCTGTGGTCAGGAAATTGAGGAAGAGTGGAATATTATCCTAAATCTCCCACTTTTGAAGACCTCCCTGAGAGAGATAGGAGTACTGATTACGAAACCAGATAAAGCAATATGTTCTCAGCAGAGTTTGGATCCCATATGCAATGTAGGATCCAGGGAGCCAGGCTGAACCCAGGGAATCCTTCTTTTGTTCCATGGAAGAGAGGCCTGAGGAGGTGTATCTGTCAATCTCTGCATCAAGGGTCAAAAATACTGGATTGAGGGAAGGCTCCACCCAGCAGAAGCAAGACTTGCTTTGAGGCTTAGACAGGAGCTGGCTTGGGCTCTCCACACAGGTGACCGGGTCAGGCCAGTGGCCCTGGAGGAGGGTGTCTGAGGAGTGAGGAAGAGATGACAGGTCTTCCCAGCTCTGAGGAGCAAGATGTGGACCACCTAACCTCATCATCCTCAGAATTGGAAGAGAAAAGGTCGAGAAAGGGAGTTGACTGCCTCCACCTCTGGGACTCCTTAGTCAAAAGGAGCTGGGGCTTCCCTGGTGGCGCAGTGGTTGAGAGTCTGCCTGCCAATGCAGGGGACACGGGTTCGAGCCCTGGTCTGGGAAGATCCCACATGCCGCGGAGCAACTGGGCCCGTGAGCCACAATTACTGAGCCTGTGCATCTGGAGCCTGTGCTCCGCAACAAGAGAGGCCGCGATAGCGAGAGGCCCGCGCACCGCAATGAAGAGTGGCCCCCTCTTGCTGCAACTAGAGAAAGCCCTCGCACAGAAACGAAGACCCAACACAGCCATAAATAAATAAATAAATAAATAAATAAATAAATAAAATAAAATATGTATGTTATCTCTTTAAAAAAAAAAAAAAAAGAGCTGACTGCGGCTTCAGAAGAGAGAAATAGGCGGCAGGAGCCAGATTCCTGGACAGGCATGGGACCTTTATCTCAGCTCACTGATGTCCCCCACAGGCGCAAAGGCTGATAAATGTCCTTAAAGCTGACCAACCACGGCTGGGGGCGGAGGGGTGCGGGGGAGGAGAAGGGGGGGTAGACAGGAGGAGTGTTGAGCTCCCCCTGGAGGCCACAGCCAACTGCAGACCAGAGGCATCCAAGGTTGTTTCGAGCTGACTTTAACAACACTCCTTTGAGGTGGTCTAACTGCGTCCATTTAAGCAAGGAAACTGAGATTAAAAAGGCTCAGAATTTGGGGAGACAATGGGGCATAGTGGAAAAATCATAGGCTTTGGAGTCAAACAAACCTAGGTGACTTAGCCAGCTATTGACTATATTATGTAACCAAGCTACTTTGAAGTGTTTATGTAAAAATAAAGTGAAATCATATTGCATGTGCAAGACTAGCATTAAGTCTGGCATATGGTAGATGTGCGGTAATTTTAGTAATTTTTTTCTTTGTCCAAGGTCACAGGGTCAGTAAGCAGCTACAGGAGCTGGGGTCGATACCCTGGTCTTCCTGATCCGGAACCCCAGGCATCCTGCCCTCGGTGATGACTTCCTCTCAGCTTCCTGCGAGAATAAAACCCAGGTTCCCCTTTAAAATACCTTCCCCAGAGCTTCCCTGGTGGCGCAGTGGTTGAGAATCTGCCTGCCAATGCAGGGGACACGGGTTCGAGCCCTGGTCTGGGAAGATCCCACATGCCGCGGAGCAACTGAGCCCGTGAGCCACAACTACTGAGCCTGCGCGTCTGGAGCCTGTGCTCCACAACAAGAGAGGCCGCGATAGTGAGAGGCCTGCGCACCGCGATGAAGAGTGGCCCCCGCCCGCCGCAACTAGAGAAAGCCCTCGCACAGAAACGAAGACCCAACACAGCCAAAAATAAATTAATTAATTAATAAATTTAAAAAAAAAAAAGACCTTTTCCAGTTAAGCTGGTTCATCTTCACATCTAAGAAATAAGATGGTTCCCAAGCAACCCCTTTTTAGGGCTAGAGTGTTGTTCTTCCCCACAACCTCTTCACTCTCACCTCTGGGGAAATATAAACACTCCTTGGTGAGGGGCTGGAACTCAGAAGGCTGGCCAGCCTTGCCTTTCCCAGTGATTTTTTTGAGCTCGCAAGGGAAACCCTTGAAGGGAATCCCTCTGAGCAGCAAAGTCCATCCCTTTTATGGACAGATTCTCCTGCTGCTGCATAGCAAACCCTGAGCAAATTGTTTTGGCATGCACAAGGCTACAGATCTTTTTGTCCAAAAGGCAAACATGTTTCTCTGAATTCATAACAGCAGCTCAGTTTTAAAGGTTTTCCAATCCCATCGAATGCCTCCTCTATCCAGACATTTCTCAAACTTAATAAATAGTAAGAGGCTAAAGCTAAAAAGGGTCCCCCTATTTACAAAAATGATTTGTGCAACTGGCTACTTCTAAACTAGGGTCTTTCAACCTCAGCACTATTGAAATTTTGGATAAGGCTTTTCTTGGCACTGTGGAATGTTCAGTAGCATCCCTGGCCTCTACCTATTACCTGCCAGTAACACTGCCCCATCCTATCCTCTCAAGTTGTGACAATCAAACATGTCTCCAGACATTGTCAAATGTCCCCTGAGAGTTAAAATCACCCCCCACCTGGGAACCACTGCTCTAACAGACCTGGTATGACATTTAAAATGGGTTTTAAGACTCTGGTTTTTAACCCTTCCTTCCGCACTGGACAACTCAAGTCATTAGTGAGCCAAATGGGAATTTGGGGGGATGCCAAGTATGAATGAATTTAAGGGTGCTGAGAACAGTGGTGCATAGCATACTACAGAGATGTTCGCCATCTTATTTCTAACTCACTTAATGTCAGGACAAGAGGACCAGGGTAGGGCACTGAACCAAACGGACCCTAAACTACCCATTAGATGAACAAAGCTTTTCTGAAATATTAAAATCCCAGGCCAAGATACAGAAACTGTATAGGAACTTCAACGTATCCTGAATGCACTTCACTTGAGATCTCATTTAATTCCTGTTAGTAATAAAAGATATAGGTGTCATATCTTTTTTAGAGGGAACCAAAACTCGAAAAGGTTAAGTAATTTATCCAAGGTCAGTCGGCTGATAACTGGCAGGGAGGGGCTTAATACTCAGAGCTGGATGGGATGATAGTTAATATTAGAGATCAACAAGTGCTCATGTTTGGCCAAAGATTTGAACACATCAATTCTTTTAACCATATTGTTTGGGTTACTCTTATTGTAATATTGGGACAGAGGTCAATTTGGCCTTTCTCATTTAGCGATTTTTCCCATCCTTTCGGGTCAGGCAGCCCAGATGCTGGATTTGTCTTTTGGATCAAACACAACGCCTTACTCTTCTAACTGCAGTCACTCTGACTCCCTCTTCCCTTTTTTGGTTAGCATCTAGTGCCCCTGGAGTCACTACGACCCCAGACATTTGCTAGTTCTCAGCCTGATGTTTCTACATCCAGAGCGGCTAGGTTCTCTGACATGAGCCATCCTCTGGAAATTCAGTCCCAGGAGTTAACTACAAGTCCCATTTCCTACATTCACAAAGAAGTCCATCTGTCCTTCTCGTACTTATCTTATTGAAACAGTCCCGCCCCCCCCCCCGAAGGTACTGTAGATCAATGGAAGTAAAACTTTAGACAATAAAAAGGAAAGGAGGGCAGGGATGGAATAAGAAGTGGTAATGCAGTAAGGAATGCAAAATACTGAAGATTACACAACACAAAACTGGATAGAGGGGAACACTAAAATCAGAAGATTAGGAGAAGGAAAGCAAAGAGAGGGAGAGTGGTCAAAAGGTGGGAAAGAAAGAGATGAGAGAAACTGAGCCAGAAGAAAGGAATATTATAAAGAGAATCTGCCCCAAAGCCATCTTCTTGACGACTGATTTCTGGTTACCTTTTTTTTTTTTTCCCTTCAATTGAAGTGTGGTTGATTTACAATATTGTGTTAGTTTCAGGTGATTTTTTTTAATGAGATAAAATTGGTATATAACATTATATAAATTTCAGGTGTACACCGTTATAATTCGACACCTGTATACATTATAAAGTGATTACCAGCAAAAATCTAGTAACCAGCCATCACCATACAATGGACCGCCTTCACGCATTTCACCTGCTCCCCCCCAACCCTCTTCCCCTCTGGCAACCACCAATCTGTCTTTCCGTATCTATGAGTTTCTGTTTTGATTGTTTGTTTTGGTTTGTTTTCTTCTTTTAGATTCCACATAAAAGTGAGATCATACCACATTTGTCTTTCTCAGTCTGACTTATTTCACATATATAATACCCTCAAGGTCTATCCATGTTGTTGCAAATGGCAAGATCTCATCCTTTTTCAGGCAGTGTAGTATTCCATTGTATATATCCACCACATCTTTGTGCACTCATCCATCGATGAACACTTAGGTTGTTTCCATATCTAGGCTATTATAAATGATGCTGCCATGAAAATGGTTAGCTTTTAATTTGAGCATTTACCTGTGAATAAATGGCAAGATGTCTGTGCACAACTCATATAGTAAAAACTTCCACTTATTAGAACCTGACCTTTCTAGATTATTAAATTAGCCAGAATGGTTTAGCTATACTCTAATTTTAGGAGAAAGATGCACACAGAGTAAAAAGCTACTGTTAGGGGTTCAAAGAAAAACGCCATGGTGGATCTTCAGTATAGATTCACCCACAGGTAGTGCCAAATGGAACCCCCATCACAAAGTATTGAGGTTGCTTTCCATAAACCACACCAGACAAGTGGCCCCACTACTATAAAATCCTACTTACATGATCAAAATAATCTTCAAACCACTGACTCAAAATCCATAAATATATAATAGTTACCATTTATTGATCACTTACAGTTATTCCTACAGCAGTGCTGTAAGGTGAGGACCATCGTCCCCATTGACAGGGACGAACACATAATGGCCAAGAAAGGTTGAGTAACTTGCCCAAGGTCACACAGCTAGTCACTGGGGTTGGCTCTAGACCCCTCAGTCTTTCCCCCAAGCTGGGTCTACCCCTTCCCCTTCCCACTTCCCCTCCCTGCAACACTGCCATCTGGTTATGGTCAGTGCACAGTTTTTGCTAGAGTAGACCCGTAAACTCAGAAATTTTTATCCACAGAGGCTGAAACAAAATCATGCTTTGTGCTCAACCCATAGAATTGTAGAATTCCAGGGCTGGCAGGGACACCAGGTCATGAAGTCCCCCTCTCTTTTTTTGCAGATGAGCCAAACCAGGCTCAGTGAATTGAAAGGTCCAAAGGCACTACAGCTAACTAGAAAATTAAGTCGAATTCCCTATTCTTTAAAAATATCCTATTCCTTTCAGAGTTTCCCCTGAGGGCACATTCTTCTCTCCCAGAGGGCTGCTTTGCTGCTCTCACGCCAACTGTGGGCGCTCTGGAGCCTCCCAAAGGCACCATCTTGCGTCCCTCCAGGGTGGGTGGGGCTACAGTAGGAGCAGCCCCCGGGGTTGCTGTGGTGCAGGTTGGGAGGAGCCCCGAGGTCTCTTGGCAGACCACAGCTTTGCTCAGAAGCTATGCGGCAAAAACAAAATCAGCAGTTCCCAGCTCCCTGCTTGATACTATTACTTTTATAATCTATGGTTCCCTTTAAATATCGTGTAACATAACAGGCTTATAATTCAAAACACATTTGTACAAAATGTAAAAGACGTACTCTACAAGACCATGAATACAAGAAGCAATGTTCCCTTCGGGCCTCCTATTGAAAGCCGACAATACTTCTTCAAACAATCTGACATTTTTTTGCCTCTTTGCTTTCACACTCCGCATTATCCACTCACTGTTGTTTTCCTATCGATCAACTCTTAAGTTTCGCCTGGGTCCTCTTGCTGGTATGTGAATGCACGTTAAGCGCTTGTTTTCTTTCAGGACAGACATTCCCCGCTGTGCTTTTCCTGGATTTGGACTATTTTTAGTATTTACTTTATGTTGCCATGGAGATGGGGAGATCACAGATGTTCCGAGTTGGAATCTAGGGCCACAGGAGACATTTATCACTGTACTTTGGATGAAGTGGGCTCTTGTTCCCTGTTTCTGCAGAGCCAAGTGTTTATTTTGTAAAGAAGTTACTAATGAGGACTCAAGCCTAATGAATAATCCGAAACTCTCCTTCACCTCCACCGCACAACAGTAAGTGATCTTATTAGAGTGCAAGGTGTGGTTCTTGACAGTACAGAGATGAGCAGCTGTCTGTTTCTTCCCTTGTAGGAAATAGAATGATGCATCAGAACAAGGGACCCATTCATCATTCTTTCCCAGCCCCCCGAGAAGAGAAACTGTCCCAATTTATTTCAACCATGCTCTGCCAGGAAACAAAGAACCGGGGGGCTCACCAGGATGCTGCCATCATCACTGATGAATGTTTGCAGGATATCAGTGAACAAAGTGTGAGTCTGAACAAAATAAACTATGGTGGGCAATGCTTACAAGGCTACATGCTAAAGCCACACTGTTTAGTTACTACCCAGAGTGGGGGTAGTAACAGCAACCTTTATTATTTTCAAGGCTCTGCGGAGCTCTAAGTACAACTAAATTGAACTAAAGATTAAAACAAGGACACAAAAACTCACTGCAGGTGAGCTTTTTAGAGACTGAGCCCCAACATTTTAGCTTTTAAACAAGTACCTTATAGTGTTCATTCTCCTAAGGGCCACCTGAGGTAAATGGTGGTTATCGTCTCTCTGTCCAAACCAAATCGGGGTCCTTAACAGTTCCCTTCTGCACACCGGAAAGACCACTGATGTCTAAAGAAAACAAAGGAGATAAACACGATAATGGCAAAAGACTGTCCCCACTTTATAATATTCCAGGGCGTCAAGCAATCACTCCTAGTTGCCCTCTCCAACTACCAAGACCTCTCACTTGATCCCCTTCTCTCACTTTTTCTATGGGACTCTGATGACTGCCCCATTTTCTTGGACTCTTGCTACTTGACTTTCTGGCTCCCTCCAGGCTTTACCTGGGCACAGTGTTTGAGATTTTCCACTGATCTACACCAAGTTCCCTTAACCAGCCCCATAACCTCCTCCTGCTCCCAACCCTTGTTTTAGGGACCCCAATTCAACATTTACCCTCTAAAAATATTTGGACCTAGTTTTTCATCCTTTCTATCGCTCCTCTTTCTTTTTTTCTTTCACCCTCACTCTTTCTCCACCTCTCCCTTTCCTTCTGGTTTGAAGCTCACATTTTCTCTTTAAACAATCATTTTTTCTTTCCCAGTAGCTTTTGCAATTTGGTATGAAAATTAACACATCTATAGCTAAAACATTAAAAGAGGCAATAGTGGCAGAAAGAACGTTGGACTAGTTTAAGGCTTTAGTTCTCACATTTACTAGCTGTAGGATATTGGGAACGTACGTAATATTCCTAAACCTAGGTTTCCTCATTTGAAAAATGAGAATACTAGTCTACACTAAACAGAACTGTGAAGCTAGCATGGAAGAAAACCCCTGGTAGAGTCTCACTAAAAGGTGATTCATTCATTCAACTGAACTCAAAGATTCATTTGGCAAGTGTTATTCATCTAGGTATGACATCTAGGTAATGGTGATGATATTTTCAGAAAGTAAAACAATCCAGGTACAGTTGTCAAGAACTATGAAGAGTCTGAGGTTTTACCCTTCTTATAAGCTAGTAAGTTAACCTGGTACAGTTGTTTAAGTGCTGGCAGAAGACACAAGACTACTGCGTCAGAGACAAAGGACTTTGTTATTCACAACAGTAACAGTAGTTGTGTTTTGGCATTTTTCTTGTGCCAGATTCCTGAATCACGATCTCCATTGGGCAACATGAAGAAGGCCAGGTGACACCTGCACACACAGTGGGTTGCTTTCCAGGAGAGGAACCCTGAGCTAAGGGAACCTGAACCCATAATAGAGGTCCATAAATCATGCCTGCTCTTTGCTCCTGGAGGTGACGCCGTCTCTACCTTCCAAAGCTGTTTACTATATAAATATCATTGAAAAGATCATCTAGAAGAAAGTCAGTGCCTCTGCTTATAGAACATCCAGAAATGCAAGAAACCCATGGAGAATTGTCTCCAAACAAGAGCAAACTGTTTGTCAAGCATCTGCCTAATCCTAGTGACAAATGGACAGAATATTTGAAATTTGAATGTAAGTTCAAGTTTTCTAGGTCCATCTGCACTACAACAGAATCTATATTAAACAATGGAAGACTACTAATTGTGACATAAGTCTGAACAGTAATTTACTACAATTTAAAAACAGCTAAGGCCAGGATTCATGCATTTCTAAATACAGAACAAGTCTTACAGACCATCTTTATTTGGCCACTTATCTCAGTTCCCATCTGAGATAACATCATTATATTAAGCTTTCCTTACTTTCCCATTAAATAAACAGATATAAATATGTAATCTATAGCAGTAGTAAGAACTCAAGCTCAGGAGTCAGCCTGCCCAGGCTCAAAATTCAGCTTAACCACCATAGAGTGACCTGGAGAGTTATTTAAGTTCGCTGCTTTATTTCTGCTTCTGTAAAATGGAGATAATGATAGTGTTTTCTTCGTAAGATTGATGAGCAGATAAAATGTTATAATCCATGTAACATGCTTAGAACATGCTTAAATAAATGCTAGCTATTTTTAATAGTGAATATTCACACAATCCTTTGGATATAGTATTCTTCCTCAAGTGCCAGACTTCTAAAAATGTATTCAATCTAGAACCTAGGATTTCAGAATATATCCACAGGCACTTATAACCAAAACTGCTCTCCCTATTTTCTGCTCCTCACCACTAACCTACTTAAGTAGGGTTCTATGTAAATAAGAAGAAAGACAAATCGGTACCAAATAAAAGGTCCACCTTCCCTGAGCATTCATACAGTTAGTTTCAAGCTTTACTTCCATTCCAAGAAGAATGTTCTTTAATAAACTTTATTCATGTACTTAAGGGAGATGAAGAGAATAGCATTTATGGATTCTTATCTGGAAATAATCTGAGTTAGTATTATTGTCTTTTTGTTTTAGCTGTAGCCCAAACATTCTATTTAATGACTAAATTGGTAAAGTCCTAAATAGGAATCTGTCTATTTATGTTTTCTTAGTCTTTTTAATTCTTGAATTCTCCAAAGGCAATCAGCACAAGAAATCCTGGGGCTCAAGGAAAATGTTTTCCAATCCACTAAACACATACTACCCTAGTTATAATTATCTGTGCCCTCTTTCAGTTGGAGCTGGAAGGGCCTTTGCAATCATGGCTTCAAACCCTTTGCTTTGTGGACCAGGAACCCAGCCAGCTGAGGCAGACGGTTCCCAGTCAGGGAGTGGCAAAGTTGTGAGCTGGGTTCCAATGCTGTCTGATGCTCTGCATCATACCTTTCCTTCTGCCTCACCACTTTCTATCCCCTTATGTTTCCTTCACTCTCAGCATCAAAGCAGGTAAATTTAGTTCGTATTGCATGAAATGTGTTGAATGAGATGTACTGAATGGAAATGAAATGTGTTTCATTTTAGTTGCTGGTGCTTTATTCTGCAGTTGTGAACAAGGTAACAAGGTTACCCTGATTTCCCAGTTGGGCTCTTTTCAGCTTATTAAAACTACAGTGGTCCTCAGGGTGGTGACACTATCCGGTTTGACACTGTGATGGCGGACACATGATATTACACACTTGTCAAAACCCATAGAATGTACAACACAAGGAGTGAACCCGACTGTAAACTATAGACTTCAATTAACAATACTGTATCAATTTGGGTCATCACTTCCAACAAGTCTACCGCAGTCATGCAACATGATAATACTAGGGGAAACTGTTGGGGAATAGAGAGGTATCAGGGAACTCTGTACTCACTCCTCAGTTTTTCTGTAAACCTAAAACTGCTCTAAAAAAATAAAGCCTGGGAACTCCCTGGCGGTCCAGTGGTTAGGACTCCATGCTTTCACTGCCGAGGGCATGGGTTCAATCCATGGTTGGGGAACTAAGATCCCACAAGCCGTGAGGCCAAAAATAAAATAAAATAAAATCTATTATATCTATTTTAAAAAACGTACAGTGGTCCAACCTTGTTATATTTGAGAGATAGTGTGGTAATGGAGTTTCTTTACCAATAAAAAAACCCGCAAACAAACACCAGTAATGTCTTATCTCATTTGGCCTCTGCCTTTGGTATGAAAAAGTAAATTCTAGAACTCATTAATCATATTGTTTACATCTAATGTGGAAATATACAATGTAAATATTGTTTCTTAATAAAATTGACAATTTGTATGGCACTATTCAATGTGGTTTTGAAAGAAACTGTCATCTTATCAATAGCTGGTGCACATCTGCTCAATGCACAGTGAACACTGAAATGAATTCTGTTAATGGTTTTGAACTGTTCCTTCTGAGTTTTTTCCCTGCCATTGTTTTCGTACTGTTTGTACAGCTAGCTTATATTTTTGCCAGTTTCTTTGATGGCTTGTTAAAAACTGATCTAAACACCTTAAAATTTCTTCTTCTTTGTGCACATGTCAAAAGTTTTCAAAAGTAATAAATCTTTCTCATATTTGTCTGCATGAACTTATAACACAAAAGCAAGCAAAGCAGAGTGTTGTCCACCGGATCCGTGAAGATTTTGAAAATCTTAGCCTTTGAATTAATTCACCAAGCACATTGGGTAATAATTCTTGAATTTTTCACTATACTCTTGTCAGACAATGGTAGTGGTTGAATTTTATAGTAGCCAGTTGCCTTGTTAGTAATGGAACGTTTAACGAGGTTTTCCCTGATGGAACATTCCATCCTGTCTCCCAGAGCCCATCTACTTTGAATGATGCTGCGTGTGAAGTTTCATTGTCAGATTTAATTTTAGTTCATATTCAGTTTTCTAGGAACAGTAATCTCAAGACTATAAGATGTAAGATGTCAATAGCCTTCTTTTTTTTTTTTATAAATTT
Source organism: Eubalaena glacialis (assembly GCF_028564815.1). Lineage (NCBI taxonomy): Eukaryota > Metazoa > Chordata > Mammalia > Artiodactyla > Balaenidae > Eubalaena > Eubalaena glacialis. The sequence continues at coordinate 110,453,701 of NC_083723.1, read as the reverse complement.
ATTTGTTTATTTATTTATTTATTTATTTTATTTTTGGCTGTGTTGGGTCTTCGTTTCTGTGCGAGGGCTTTCTCTAGTTGCGGCAAGCGGGGGCCACTCTTCATCGCGGTGCGCGGGCCTCTCACCATCGCGGCCTCTCCCGTTGCAGAGCACAGGCTCCAGACGCGCAGGCTCAGCAGTTATGGCTCACGGGCTTAGTTGCTCCGTGGCATGTGGGATCTTCCCAGACCAGGGCTCGAACCCGTGTCCCCTGCATTGGCAGGCAGACTCTCAACCACTGCGCCACCAGGGAAGCCCAATAGCCTTCTTTTTATTCTCACTATATTCTGTTTCAGAATACCACTGTAACTTGGCAGGCATTGTAGAACTATTTTGCAAATTTTTACTGCATGAAGTACATGCAGTAACTCTTAGCACCATAAAAGGTGAACCCCAGTGACAAATAATAATTACTGTTCTTCTTGTCTTTGCATGATTTTATGAGATACTTTTCCACACATGGCCTTCGTTTTCTGGAAAGATGCTTCATTCTGGTCAGACTTGTCATGATTAGCTTGATCCTTTTCTTGTTATAAACATAATTATTTCATCTTACTATGGGGGGGATAAATATAAATATAAACATAAACTCTGTCACAGAGATAGATACATACATATGTATTATATCTGTAAATAGAAACAATGAAAAGACAGAAAAATTAATTCATTAAAACTACAATAATATGATACTATCATAATGCAATGCATTACATGTCCACTTGATATTGTACAACTGATTTCCACTCCATGAGGAGAACACGTGCTAAACACATGCACCCAAGCCTTGCCCAGCATTTAATGGAGCGTGGTCACTCCCATGTTAATGGAGAGTATGCACTTGTAATAATTTACCCAAAGGGACATGCACAAGCCTGAATTCAGGAACAGAGCAGAGCAGAGCTACAAGCTCTGTTCAGAGGAACATCTATCCATAAAACAGTCAAATATATACACAGAGACACCAAGAGAAATGCTATTTCCAGGTCTGAATTAAACCAAGCTCACCCAGCAGTACAAATAGTGGTGGTCCCTAATATGCTAAAATCTGGTGCATGTCAAATTATAGTGTGTGTTTATTGTCATAGTTTCTTTTTTAAATAGTTGAAGTGTATATATTTTAAAAAGAAGCCAGAGTTCTACATTTATGGAATCTTTGCAAGCAGGCATATGCTTGCTCCGTGGATAACATATGACAATGCAGGAATGGAACGGAGCCAAACAATCAGGAAAATGAAGCCCCCTCCCCTCCTTAGGCAAACATGAAACCACAGCTGGTGCCAGCATGTAGAGATGCAGAGGAAGAAATGGCCTGAGAGAAGGAGAAGCCTGAATACAGCAAGATCTTCTCCACAGAACTTTTCTGAGTGAGAAGCAGACAGAGTCTGGCAGAGGAGGGACCCAAAGGGCTGGACAGACCCTGCCAGAGGAGGAGCAAGTGGTGCAGGAGATATAGGAAGACGTTGACTCGCCATCTCTGTGGTTGTGCAGAACCGTGTCATGGAGCTGGAACTTCTTCTCTCCTCCAAACAAGCCCTCGCAGTTCAAGACTTCCCTTCTCTCTGCTGTTTGGAGTCATCTGAAATCCCTCCATCTCCACTTCTTTTTTTCACTTCATTAGCTTGGGTGTGTGCCTTTTCCAAACTAGTGTTCTGTGGATCATCATTCCGTAGGAAAAAAGTAATTTTTCCACCTGGGATTATTATTAAGTTAAACTAAATTAAATGAGTTTCTTTACTGCAGAATATCAAGCCTTTACTTATACTAATGTTTCTTGGGAATTCCCAAGGGAGGTTATCATATGTCATATTTCTCATGCTCATTCAATTGAGAAACAAATTCTTTATTGAGTACTTGTAAATATCTCCCCAAACTCATGTTCCACAGAACACAGTCTGAGAAATACCACATCTCCTGGAGGCCTCTGCTCTCAGTCACATACACGGTCTGTCATTCACCATCCTCTCCACATCTGGGGGAACTGGATGCTGGGGAGCCAACCACATTGTCAACTAAACCCCTTAAAAGGAAACTGTGCTGTGGTTATTCTCCAGGTGAGAAGAAACAGGACCCAGGTCAGGTAAGTTTGGATTGGAGTGGAAATTAACAAGTCAGTGTAGACTCTAGGCAAGCATTCAATAGAACTGCCAAAGAGGTGTGTCTACAGGGTGCCCAGGGAATGAGGACTAAAAAGTGGGAGAGCGGAAAATGAACACAAATGTCACTTACTTCCCTGTGTTGACTTGCTTGGAAGTATTTTGGGAAATCTCCAGAACTTCATGTGTCAATGTAAAAGGTGGGCTTAAAGTTCCTCTTCCATTTTGTACCCCTCGTGATATATCCCTGAGTGCCTTGCATGTGACAGACTCTTGATAAAATCTTGAATAAATTGCATGAGTGAGTGAGTGAGTGAGAATGATCCTAGGCCAAATTAGAAAAAAACAAAGTTTATTTTCAGGTGTGTTTTCTTGTGTCTTGGGTTTCAATGCCTTCTCTCCCTCTATGATGAAAACTTCACACTAAGACATGCCTGATTCCACCTTAAAGTGCTCTTTTTTCAGGGGTAGGTTTTTGTCTTGATACAAGTCAAACCTTAACTAAAGAACTCTGACGCTATGGTGCGGAGGATCTCTGAGCATCAGAGTCTCCCCAGACCTTTGCAATACCACCACAAAAGAGAAAACCCACTCTTAATGGAGTCCCAAGGATCCACAAAATGGAGATAATAAAATGATAACCCATCACCTTTTGTTTCTACTTCCATTCCAGAATATCCTCCAGGTATTGTGCCTGGTGGGATGTTTCTCAGAGGACACAGCCCCTGTGCCCTGGACAGAAATGTGGCTGCTTTGTGGGTGACTCCAGAGCATGCCAGGGACAGAAAGCAAGGCATGCATCCAATTGAAACCACAGGGGGGATTCTGGTGGTCAGGATGTCATTACCCAGCAATCCGAGCATTCATCTTCCCTGTGCCATCTCTCCAACCAATCCATAATCAAAGCAGAGCGTTATGGCTGTGCCATGACAGATTTCAGACTAAATACTTTAATTTAAAAAGGGGATATTGTTGGCCAGACCTTCAAGTGATATAAATGAGAGAGGTGTCTGATGAAGCAGAAGTTTTGGGGCGGACATGGTAAGAGATTTGTGCTTGTTGCTTGATTCTAAAGTATGCAGAAGAGGAATACTTCAGGCATTATTTCAAGGATTAAAAAGAGAAAAGGACAACTAGAGCAGTCTTGCCTCAAGCCTCCCTTGGGACTTCATTTTCTCCCTCTATCCCTCTCTCCTGTCTGCCCTCACTTCTTTCTCTGCTCCCTTCTTCTCTCCTTCCTTCTTTCCTTCCTCCCTCCCTCCCTCCCTCCCTTCCTTCCTTCCTCCCTCCCTCTTCCCCTCCTTCCTTCCCTTCTTTCTCCTTTCTTTTATTGGTACTTATATACCAGGAACTGTGTAAAGGCTGCAGAGATAAATAGGATATGGCTTCTGCTCTGAATATATCAAATAACCACCCCCCCTTTCCTCTTCCACTGATCTTATCTGAGCATTCACCTCTGTTTACCTTTCTCTATTTTTCCTTACACTTTAGATAACAACCTATATTAGTTATGGTTCTCCAGAGAAAAAGAATCAATAGGGTATATATATCTGCATATGTATGTATATATATATATAGCTGACCCTTGAACAAATCAGGGGTTAGGGACACCGATCCTCTCCACGTCGAAAATCCATGTATAACATATCAGTCAGCCCTCCATACATGAGGTTCCTCTGTATCCATGGTTCTGCATCCATGGATTCAACCAACCTTGGTTTTTTGTAATACCGTATTATTTACTGTTGAAAATATACACATATAAGTGGACCTGCACAGTTTAAATCTGTGATGTTCAAGGGTATACATATATATATATATATATATATAAAATATATATACTATATATATTATATTAAATATATATATTTTTTATATTAAAAAATACATTTTTTTTTTGAAAGAGATTTTTAGGAACTGGCTCACATGATTATGAGGGCTGGTAAGTCCAAAATCTCTGGCAGGCTGGAGATCAGAGAAGAGTTGATGTTGCAGTTCAAGTTCAAGGCAGTCTGGAGGTAGAAATCCCTCTTCCTGGAGGGAGGTCAGTCTTTTTTCTCTTAAGCTTTCAACTGATTGGATGAGGCCCACCCACACTATGGAGGGTAATCTGCTTTACTCAAAGTCTACTGATTTAAATGTTAAACACATCTTTTTTAAAAAAAAGAGGGCTTCCCTGGTGGCGCAGTGGTTGAGAATCTGCCTGCCAATGCAGGGGACACGGGTTCGAGCCCTGGTCTGGGAAGATCCCACATGCCGCGGAGCAGCTGGGCCCGGGAGCCACAACTACTGAGCCTGCGCGTCTGGAGCCTGTGCTCCGCAACAAGAGAGGCCATGATAGTGAGAGGCCCGCGCACTGTGATGAAGCGTGGCCCCCGCTTGCCGCAACTAGAGAGAGCCCTCGCACAGAAACGAAGACCCAACACAGCCAAAAATAAATAAATGAATTAATTAAAAAAAAAAAAAAAAAAAAGAAAACCCATCACAGTGACATTTAGACAGGCGTTTGACCAAATATCTGGGTACTATGACCTAGCTGACATATAAAATTAACCATCACACTGCCCCTCCCACCACCATTGCCAGAATCCTTCCTACATTCTTCCTTCTTCTGAGTCATCTCTGTACCTTATCCCCTCTTGTTTTCCCATCAAACTTCCCCCACCTTCACAGGGACACTGAGGCGACAATGATAATGGCTAACATCTACTGAGCTCTTATAATTTGCCAGGTACTGTGCTAAGCTTTGCATGAATTCCTTATTTAATTCTCACAACAACTCTATGAAGTAGGCACTGGTATTATTATCTTCTCTCACCCAGAGAGTTTAGGCACCTTACCCGAGGTCCTACAGCTGGTGCATAGTGGGGCAGGGATTCAAGGCCAGTCAGCCAGACACCAGAGCATGTGGTATTAACTCCTGGCCAGGCTGCCTCCCTCAGTATGTGGGATGGCCACGACCAAAGGCATCCTCCCCTCCTCCCGCCCTCCAAGGGGCAGTTCCCGGTTGTCAAAGTCCTCAGGCATGAGAGGCTGGTGCTGCCACTTCTGTTGAACCCCAGGGGACAGCACAGAGAGTGACAGTGGACCCAGCAGAGGATGCCAGCAAGCATCCCACCATGGGATGTTCTCACCAGAACACATGTTCCTCTAGAGCACAGAAGGTCAGGGAAGTGCTAACCAGCCTGGCCCAGCGAAGGGTTCCTTGACCCCTGAGGCCAGACCACACCAAAACCCACTGCAATGGGTTATTCTACAGCCACCTACAATCATGCAGTAGGAGAATGTTTATTGACACGGGCAAATGTTCATGAGACACTAAATTAAAAAACCAGTTCCTAGCAGTTTGTAAATATGAGCTCATTAAAAGTGTGTATTTCGTATATTATACAAATCTAACATATAAATGTATGTGTATATATGTATGTATATACATAGAAAGAAGATTAAAAAGATAGGCTCAAAAATGAAATATGATTATGGGGGATTTTTATTCTATTTTATGCTTTTCTGCATTTTCTAAATTTTTCACAAATAAATATATTTTGTAGAAATGTACAAAATACCATACTTTTACAATGAAACATGTAAACATACTTTGTAACTAAACATTTAAATATATTTTGTAGAAGTGTACAAAATATATACTTTTGTGATTAAAGAATGGCCAATATGAAGACACAAATATTTAACTCTTTCTTGGCAATTTAATCCTACGCCAATCTATTTTAAAAAATTAAATCCTACAACTACTAGGCTCAGACAGATCCATATTGAGATTATTGGTTACAGATGGGATGTCAGCCCTTAAAGAGATGAGGTGCCTTGCCCAGGAGGGAGCTTCAGCTCTCCCAAGAGGAACCTAATCCAACAAAGGTGTTTGGCTTAATGACAAGAATTTTCATTGCAAAAATATTTTCCGTTCTTTAATCAGAGCCTAATCCAAAAGAAACTTCAGATGCCCGTCATGGTACTTTCCATTTAAAATCTCTACCTCCCTCTCATTTCAGTCTCAATAGCATTCCTTTGCTTCGCAAATGGTAATGAAAAAGCTGGGAATTGTAAAAGTCTCTGTCAAATTGTCACCCTTTTTATTAATCCCTCAAATTGTAATAGTGTGTAACTGAATTTTTAATCAACATTCTAGGACTAATGCAACAAATGAGAAATGTCTACTTTATGAAGACAAAAACTTATTCCAGTTAACTTTCATGAATCCAAACATTCTGGGAAATCTTGGTGTGAAATTACTTTCACATTTAGATAGCCATCTAAATGATAATAATAAATAATCATACCATGTATTTATACATTATCCCATTTATCCTCAAAACATCCCCCAAACTTTGTATTACTTCCATGGCATGGAGAAGGCCCTGAGCTGTAAAGTTATTTGCCAAGAACACAGAGCTGGCAAATGAAAGTGGCTTGAGTTTATGGAAACAGCTATAAGTTACTCAGACCAAAGTCCTGTGACTCAAGGGGATCCTCAATCAATGGCTAAGTCAATGAGGAAATACTCATTGGACACTGTTCATGGAACAGTCCCTGTACGTTCACTCTGAGGAGACTATTAGATGAATAACTAGTGGTCCCTGCTGCCATCAAACTGGGTAATCGTAGTTTTTGGTCAAAAAATGACGTGTTACTATAATGTAACAAGACTGATGGTGTGTGTGTGTGTGTGTGTGTGTGTGTGTGTGTATGTGTGTGTGTATTAGATCTGCTCTGAGGTCTCCATTAGTATCCATCTCCTTGAAGGTACCAGGGACTTTTTAGATGTTAGGCAGAGTATGATGCTATGAACATAGGTGTGCAAATATCTCTTCAAGACCCTGCTTTCATGCAAACTATTATATATAGTATGGATAAACAACAAGGTCCTAATGTGTAGCGCAGGGAACTATATTCAATATTCAATATAAACCATAAAGGAAAAGAACATGAAAATGAATGTATATGTATGTAGAACTGAGTCACTTTGCTGTATAACAGAAATTAACATGACATTGTAAATCAACTATACCTCAATAAAATTTTTTTAAAAAGACACTGCTTTCAATTATTTTGGGTTTATACCCAGAAGTGGAATGCTAGATCATATGGCAGTTCCATATTTAATTTTTTGAAAACCACCATACTCTTTTCCATCGCTGCTGTACCATTTTACATTCCCAACAGTACACAGAAGTTCCAGTCTCTCCACATCCTAACACTTGTTCTTTTCCATGTTTTTTTTTTTTTATATAATAGCCATCCTAAAGGGTGTGAGGTAGTATATCTTTGTAGTTTTGATTTGTGTTTCCCTGGTAATTAGTGATGTTGAGCATCTTTCATGTGCTTATTGGCCTTTTGTAATCTTCTTTGGAGAAATGTCTTTTCAAGTCCTTTGTCCATTTTTGAATCAAGTTGGGTTTTTTTGTTGTTGAGTTTTATGAGTTCTCCATATATTCTGGATATTAATCTCTTGTCAGATATATGATTTGCACAGATTTCCTTCCATCCTGTGGGTTGTCTTTTTACTCTGTTGATTGTGTCTTCTGTGGCACACATTTTAAAATCTTCTTAAAGCCCAGTCTATTTATTTTTTCTTTTCTTGCCTGTGCCTTTGGTGTCATATCCAAGAAATCATCACCAAATCCAATGTCCTAAAGCTTTGCCCTGTGTTTTCTTCTAAGAGTTTTAGGTCTTACATTTAGATTTTTAATCCATTTGGGGTTAATTTTTAATCTGCATTGTTAGGTAAAGGTTGGCCACAGGTACTCTTTGAAATTGCAAACATTTTTCTGATATTCCTTTCTACAAACTCCAACAGCTACATAAGTAAAGAGGACCCCTCTCCCCCCCAAAAAAACCCTCATTTTTTTCATATTTTGATTGGTAGGAATAATCACATCTTTCTCACATTCTCTATTCAAAACATCAAATGTCACAATTTCAATAAAATTGTATTTACAAAAGCTTGCCTAATGAATACAACTGCTTCAGAAGAAATGTTGACAGTAGAAGCAGCTGTTACTGCTGAAAATTTTGGGGCTATGTTACTATCTTCTCCTAAACTGGTTCCTCTGGGATGGTCTTCCCTTGTCGTCAAAGAAATGTGCTGTGATTTGTCTGTGCCCATGGAGTGTCCAATCTAGTCTCTAGCACCAGAAATGCCCTCCTGAGAGGTGCACGGATCAGGGCTGCATACTTCTCACCACGTGGTGGGTACTCATTTCTTGCAGAATGAAGGATGGATATTTTTTCTTTCTGGTCTTGGCAGGCTGGCTATTATGTTCTTTTTTGCAGCCCTTTTATTGTTTGTATTTGCTTCACAATTCAAAACAGTCTTGAGTACACCCCCATCCAATCTCTTAAAATCATCCCTAAAAAATATTTTTTTCTTTGTTGGTCGGCTGGTTTAAAGATTTGTCAAGTCCAAATCGGATAGGGAGACAATTGTAACACATTTAATTCCCCCAAATCATTGATTTGTCTCTGTATTGGGTCATAGAAAATGATGTGCATACTTCACCTAACCCATTCATTTGTTTCCACTCTCCAAATGCAATAAAACTAATAGCTTTGAGGCCCGCGCACCGCGATGAGGAGTGGCCCCCGCTTGCCACAACTAGAGAAAGCCCTCACACAGAAACGAAGACCCAACACAGCCAAAAATAAATAAATAAATAAATTTATGAAAAAAAAAAACCCAAAAAACTAATAGCTCTCACATTTTACGAGTTTTCTATGTTCCAGAAAAAAATGTTGGGTGCTTGACTTACATGTTAGTTCATTCAGTACTCAGCGTAACTCTGTGAGTGGATGTTATCAGCCTTAATTTATAAACAAATAAATCTATTTGTAATTAAGTCTGAAGTTTGGCGAAGCACTCCTCAATATCTAAAAGCATAATATTACTTTCGTAATTGCTTGAAAATGTCCCATGGCACTTTTCTTATGCTGCAGTGCAGCTTTGGGGTTTGAAAGATGTGAGTTTGAATCTTCGCCTTGCCACTTGCTTTACTGGGACTTTAGACAAGTTGCTTACATTCCCCTAGGACTGTTTCCCAGGATGCGGTGTGGGCCAGTGGGGACCAGGCACTCCCACTAGCGAGTACTGTGGGCATTAGGGAGGCACTATAATGGAGTGTCTAGTTCTGGGTCAGCTCCTCCCCTCTCTAGGACACTCTGGGAAGGACAAGTTCCAAAGTCTCAACACCCCGAAGAAACCTCTTCTTGGGAGTTAGGGTTTGGTCAGGACTCCCTAAGAGCTGCCTGAGTCATAAGAAAATATGAGTCTCTCATGCTCCCTGAAATACTTCCAGAATGGGTCTCCAGGGCCCACCTCATGCAAAACGCATCAGGGAGGAGGTTCTATGGTTCCTCCACGTTAATCTGCAGTAGGTTTAGCACGTCCACTTGCTTATTAGCAAAGGGACCTCTTTGCTGGGTAGTTTCCGCTGTATTTTGGGTGTATCCCAGGCCCCTGGATCTCTGGCAGCATTCAAGGTATTACCATACTGTAGTTACTAAGGTGACCCAGGAATATTTAGCCATTATTTTTAAAAAGGTGTTGAATGGGTTTGCAGAAGGACTTAGCAAAGGGCACTTTGGAGTTTGCAATATTCCGTCAGAAAGGTCTCTGCAGGAACATTACTCCTGTAGGTTCTCGGTTATAAATATTTAAAAGTCTGAGTCCACGTGTCCGTTCTCTACGTCTGCGTCTGGGGAGGGTGGGATGAATTGGGAGATTAGGTTTGACATAAATACACTACCATGTGTAAAATAGATAGCTAGTGGGAACCTGCGGTATAGCACAGGGAGCTCAGCTAGGTGTTATATGATGACCTAGATGAGGGGAATGGGGGTGGGGAGGGAGGTCCAAGAAGGAGGGGATATATGTATATGTATAGCTGATTCACTTCGTTGTACAGCAGAAACTAACACACCATTGTAAAGCAACTATATTCCAAGAAAAAAAAAAGTCTGAGCACACAGAATGCCAAATTTGCCTATCAGCTCTGCAAATAAAACTACCTATTATTTTTCCATTTAGTACTACACATTTCCTAATTTATACATGCCCCAAATCAAGCTGTTCCTGCCTTATACAGTGGTTTGTCTTCTCTCTGGAGTGGCCTCAAGTGAGCCAGCTGCTAAGAAGACTGATGTTTTTTATTTGCAGTTTGTTCTCAGTCCTTGACCTCAGAGAAACTACTTTCATGAGAGGTTAGGACTCTGCTATGGTGGTAGCAGGTGTGGGGGTGATAGTGGTGAGGGAGCAGCTTCTTCTGGAACAAGACCATCCAAGGCCCCTTCTGACCTGCTACATGAGGCCTGTGAAGAGTAAGGGTCTCCTTTCTCAGGAAGCCTTTCTCCTCATCTTGGCAACACCAGAGACCATGTGTACACCAGCATTAACACATTTTGCAGGGCAACAGGCAGAAGGGAATCAAATCTATTTTTGCCTGAGGACTTGAGAATTTTCTGGCCCTTTCGTACCCACAGTATTTCTTATGCCTGCTTTCTAGCTCCCTGTGTAGAAGGAAGCAGAGAAAAAAGAACTAGCTGATTGCTGTTTAAAAGTGAGGTGAAGGACCACATCAGTCGTTCTGAAATTTAAGTCTAAAGGGAATTCCCTGGTGGTCCAGTGATTAGGACTCCGCGATTCCACTGCAGGGGGCACCGGTTTGATACCTGGTTGGGGAACTAAGATCCCACGTGTTGCGATGCAGCCAAAAAAAAAAAAGGAAAAGAAAAAGAAAAAGAAAGAAATGTTTATTTATTTATTTTGAATTTTATTTTATTTATTTTTTTATACAACAGGTTCTTATTAGTCATCAATTTTATACATATCAGTGTATACATGTCAATCCCAATCTCCCAATTCATCACACCACCATCCCCACCCCGCTGCGGCTTTCCCCCCTTGGTGTCCATACGTTTGTTCTCTACATCTGTGTCTCAATTTCTGCCCTGCAAACCGGTTCATCTGTACCATTTTTCTAGGTTCCACATACATGCGTTAATATACAATATTTGTTTCTCTCTTTCTGACTTACTTTACTCTGTATGACAGTCTCTAGATCCATCCACAGCTCAACAAATGACCCAATTTCATTCCTTTATATGGCTGAGTAATATTCCATTGTATATATGTACCACATCTTCTTTATCCATTCGCCTGTCGATGGGCATTTAGGTTGCTTCCATGACCTGGCTATTGTAAATAGTGCTGCAATGAACATTGGGGTGAATGTGTCTTTTTGAATTATGGTTTTCTCTGAGTATATGCCCAGTAGTGGGATTGCTGGATCATATGGTAATTCTATTTTTAGTTTTTTAAGGAACTGCCATACTGTTCTCCATAGTGGCTGTTTCAAATTACATTCCCACCAACAGTGCAAGAGGGTTCCCTTTTCTCCACACCCTCTCCAGCATTTGTTGCTTGTAGTTTTTCTGATGATGCCCATTCTAACTGGTGTGAGGTGATACCTCATTGTAGTTTTGATTTGCATTTCCCTAATAATTAGTGATGTTGAGCAGCTTTTCATGTGCTTCTTGGCCATCTGTATGTCTTCTTTGGAGAAATGTCTATTTAGGTCTTCTGCCCATTTCTGGATTGGGTTGTTTGTTTTTTTGATATTGAGCTGCATGAGCTGTTTATATATTTTGGAGATTAATCCTTTGTCCATTGATTCGTTTGCAAATATTTTCTCCCATTCTGAGGGTTGTCTTTTCGTCTTGTTTATGGTTTCCTTTGCTGTGCAAAAGCTTTGAAGTTTCATTAGGTCCCATTTGTTTATTTTTGTTTTTATTTTCATTACTCTAGGAGGTGGATCAAAAAATCTCTTGCTGTGATTTATGTCAAAGAGTGTTCTTCCTATGTTTTCCTTTAAGAGTTTTATAGTGTCCGGTCTTACATTTAGGTCTCCAATCCATTTTGAGTTTATTTTTGTGTATGGTGTTAGGGAGTGTTCTAATTTCATTCTTTTACATGTAGCTGTCCAGTTTTCCCAGCACCACTTATTGAAGAGACTGTCTTTTCTCCATTGTATATCCTTGCCTCCTTTGTCATAGATTAGTTGACCATAGGTGCATGGGTTTATCTCTGGGCTTTCTATCTTGTTCCATTGATCTATGTTTCTGTTTTTGTGCCAGTACCATATTATCTTGATTACTGTAGCTTTGTAGTATAGTCTGAAGTCAGGGAGTCTGATTCCTCCAGCTCCGTTTTTTTCCCTCAAGACTGCTTTGGCTATTCATATCTCCATACAAATTTTAAGATTTTTTGTTCTAGTTCCATAAAAAATGCCGTTGGTAATTTGATAGGGATTACATTGAATCTGTAGATTGCTTTGAGTAGTATAGTCATTTTCACAATATTGATTCTTCCAATCCAAGAACATGGTATATCTCTCCATCTGTTGGTATCATCTTTAATTTCTTTCATCACTGTCTTATAGTTTTCTGCGTACAGGTCTTTTGTCTCCCTAGGTAGGTTTATTCCTAGGTATTTTATTCTCTTTGTTGCAGTGGTAAATGGGAGTGTTTCCTTAATTTCTCTTTCAGATTTTTCATCATTAGTGTATAGGAATGCAAGAGATTTCTGTGCATTAATTTTGTATCCTGCAACTTTACCAAATTCATTGATTAGCTCTAGTAGTTTTCTGGTGGCATCTTTAGGATTCTCTGTGTATAGTATCATGTCATCTGCAAACAGTGACAGTTTTATTTCTTCTTTTCCAATTTGTATTCCTTTTATTTCTTTTTCTTCTCTGATTGCCGTGGCTAGGACTTCCAAAACTATGTTGAATAATAGTGGTGAGAGTGGACAGCCTTCTCTTGTTCCTGATCTTAGAGGAAATGCTTTCAGTTTTTCACCATTGAGAATGATGTTTGCTGTGGGTTTGTCGTATATGGCCTTTATTATGTTGAAGTAGGTTCCCTCTATGCCCACTTTCTGGAGAGTTTTTATCATAAATGGGTGTTGAATTTTGTCAAAAGCTTTTTCTGCATCTATTGAGATGATCATACGGTTTTTATTCTTCAGTTTGTTAATATGGTGTATCACATTGATTGATTTGCGTATATTGAAGAATCCTTGCATCTCTGGGATAGATCCCACTTGATCGTGGTGTATGATCCTTTTAATGTATTGCTGGATTCTGTTTGCTAGTATTTTGTTGAGGATTTTTGCATCTATATTCATCAGTGATATTGGTCTGTAATTTTCTTTTTTTGTAGTATCTTTGTCTGGTTTTGGTATCAGGGTGATGGTGGCCTCATAGAATGAGTTTGGGAGTGTTCCTTCCTCTGCAATTTTTTGGAAGAGTTTGAGAAGGATGGGTGTTAGCTCTTCTCTGAATGTTTGATAGAATTCACTTGTGAAGCCATCTGGCCCTGGACTTTTGTTTGTTGGAATATTTTTAATCACAGTTTCAATTTCATTCCTTGTGATTGGTCTGTTCATGTTTTCTATTTCTTCCTGGTTCAGTCTTGGAAGGTTATACCTTTCTAAGAATTTGTCCATTTCTTCCAGGTTGTCCATTTTATTGGCATAGAGTTGCTTGTAGTAGTCTCTTAGGATGCTTTGTTTTTCTGCAGTGTCTGTTGTAACTTCTCCTTTTTCATTTCTAATTTTATTGATTTGAGTCCTCTCCCTCTTTTCCTTGATGAGTGTGGCTAATGGTTTATCAATTTTGTTTATCTTCTCAAAGAACCAGCTTTTAGTTTTATTGGTCTTTGCTCTTGTTTTCTTTGTTTCTATTTCATTTATTTCTGCTGTGATCTTTATGATTTCTTTCCTTCTGCTAACTTTGGGTTTTGTTTGTTCTTCTTTCTCTAGTTCCTTTAGGTGTAAGGTTAGATTGTTTATTTGAGATTTTTCTTGTTTCTTGAGGTAGGCTTGTATAGCTATAAAATTCCCTCTTAGAACTGCTTTTGCTGCATCCCATAGGTTTTGGATCGTCGTGTTTTCATTGTCATTTGTCTCTAGGTATTTTTTGATTTCCTCTTTGATTTCTTCAGTGATCTCTTGGTTATTTAGTAACGTATTATTCAGCCTCCATGTGTTTGTGTTTTCTACATTTTTTTCCCTGTACTTCATTTCTAATCTCATAGCGTTGTGGTCAGAAAAGATGCTTGATATGATTTCAGTTTTCTTAAATTTACTGAGGCTTGATTTTTGATCCAAGATGTGATCTATCCTGGAGAATGTTCCATGCACACTTGAGAAGAAAGTGTAATCTGCTGTTTTTGGATGGAATGTCCTATACATATCAATTAAATCTATCTGGCCAATTGTGTCATTTAAAGCTTCTGTTTCCTTATTTATTTTCTGTTTGGATGATCTGTCCATTGGTGTAAGTGAGGTGTTAAAGTCCCCCACTATTATTGTGTTACTGTTAATTTCCTCTTTTATAGCTGTTAGCAGTTGCCTTATGTATTGAGATGCTCCTATATTGGGTGCATATATATTTATAATTATTATATCTTCTTCTTGGATTGATCCCTTGATCATTATGTAGTGTCCATCCTTGTCTCTTGTAACACTCTTTGTTTTAAAGTCTATTTTATCTGATATGAATATTGCTACACCAACTTTGTTTTGATTTCCATTTGCATGGAATATCTTTTTCCATCCCCTCACTTTCAGTCTGTATGTGTCCCTAGGTCTGAAGTGGGCCTCTTGTAGACAGCATATATATGGGTCTTGTTTTTGCATCAATTCAGCAAGCCTGTGTCTTTTGGTTGGAGCATTTAATCCATTCACGTTTAAGGTAATTATCAATATGTATGTTCCTACGAGCATTCTCTTAATTGTTTTGGGTTTGTTTTTGTAGGTCCTTTTCTTCTCTTGTGTTTCCCACTTAGAGAAGTTCCTTTAGCATTTGTTGTAGAGCTGGTTTGGTGGTGCCAAATTCTCTTAGCTTTTGCTTGTCTGTAAAGCTTTTGATTTCTCCATCGAATCTGAATGAGATCCTTGCAGGGTAGAGTAATCTTGGTTGTAGGTTCTTCCCTTTCATCACTTTAAGTATATCATGCCACTCCCTTCTGGCTTGTAGGGTTTCTGCTGAGAAATCAGCTGTTAACCTTATGGGAGTTCCCCTGTATGTAATTTTCATTTTTCCCTTGCTGCTTTCAATAATTTTTCTTTGTCTTTAATTTAAAAAAAAATTAATTTAAACCTAAAAAGTCAGTCTGAGGTGCTGGTTAAAATGCATATTCCTTGGCCGCATTTCCAACAAATCTGGTTCATCAGTTCCAAGTCCCCTGCAGATGGCTTCCAGACTAGTTACTGGGGTAACTCTGGCAATTACTTAATCCACCCCAGCTGATACATCCCAAGGTTTTAGACTTCGTTGTTCCCCAGCCTGGGGCCAAATATCCAGTCTTCATCGAACTCTTAGCCAGTCACTGATTCACTGTTATTTGTTGTAACTCTGCTTCCTGTTCAAGTACATGACCACACGGTCCTCCTATATAACAACAATTCAAAGTTCCTGTGTTCCTCTTCCTCTGTTGTCGGCAAAGGGAAACAAGAGCAGCTGTTTTTCAGTGGAGTGAAAAGGCTCTTTGGTCCATCTTTCTCTCCCAATGCTTGCTCCCCTGACCCATCCCCTCCTCCAACTGGCATATTGGTCATTTCTCACATTTTTTAGTAAATAAAATCACAGTCACATCAGAGCTAAGCAGCACCTTTGAAAGGACCTGATCCTACCTCCTTATTTTCCCAGAAAGTAAACTAAAGGAGAGAGAGGTTAAGGGACTTACCCAAGGTCACACAGCCAACAGGGGCAATGGTGGGGTTCAAACCCAGGCAGTCTGGCTCCAGCACTTCTGCTTTAACCTCCATGCTCTATGGTGCATAGATTTAGTGAGAAAGCTGCGCTAAGAGTGGAAGACAGCCTGGCATAACTATGTTGGGAAGACACATGTAAAGTCTAGGGGCAAAGCTATCCTTATGTTATTCTTGTGATTTTGTTCTTCTGTCAGTGTGTGGGTAGAAAAATAGGCAAAGCTGAACACTGTCTTTACTATTCGGAAACACTAATTACATCAGAGAGGAGATTAAAACCCAGATTGTAGGGTTATTTGGCCTCTGTCACTTCATTCTTTCCCATAACTCACAAGAAGAGGCAGGTAGCATGGACAGGACAGGGAGCCCTGGTTGACTCCAGAAGCCTGGGATTCTACTCCAACTCCCAACTCTGCCTCTTCCTAATTCTGTTGGTACAGAACTTCTTTTCTCTGGGCACTATTCCTTCATCTGTAAATTGGAAAGAGGATTTGTTCAAGGTGATTGCTGAGCTGCTTCCAGTTCTATGATTGGATGCGTGTCTCACCAAAGAGTTGGCAGGGGTGTTTGTGTTGTCTCTGGGTAGCTGAGGTTGAGGGTAAATGTCTTGGTCACTTGCATTTCTATTGACTGGTTCTGTGTCAATACATACCCTTAGGAATGGGGAGAACCTTCACAGCCCTTCTAACTCCCTCAGTATTCTGCCAGTGACCGGTATTGAATAATACTGCTGAGTGGCTGTGTACAGGGCCAGAGCCAGCTGGGGACCCCCAGAGTCTTCATAAGGCTGCCCTCTATAGAATCCTCCTGCTCTCTTCCTCTTCAAGAAGTCATTCTGGGGCTTCCCTGGTGGCGCAGTGGTTGAGAATCTGCCTGCCAATGCAGGAGACGCGGGTTCGAGCCCTGGTCTGGGAAGATCCCACATGCCGCGGAGCAACTCGGCCCGTGAGCCACAACTACTGAGCCTGCGCGTCTGGAGCCTGTGCTCCGCAACAAGAGAGGCTGCGATAGTGAGAGGCCCGCGCACCGCGATGAAGAGTGGCCCCCGCTTGCCGCAACTGGAGAAAGCCCTCGCACAGAAACGAAGACCCAACACAGCCATACATACGTACATACATACATACATAAAAAGAATGTAAGCAGACAAGAATAGCATTTAAAAAAAAAAATGTAGTATTCATTAAAAAAAAAAAAGTCATTCTGGAGTTTAGGGGGCTCAAGTATTCAACAAACAGATCTGAGTGACCCTCTGACTCTGTCATCTCATGGTGACTGGGCAGGAAGACAGCTTATCTCTCTGACTCTTGTGAGGCTGCTCCCCTGACCTGTATAGATATCTGACTGGAGGCAAAGGATCCCTCATTTTGCTTCTTGCTTGGGTTTTCTGGGGTGCCTCAGGGTGTCTTTGACAAAACAGAAAGTGTTCAAAATCTTAAAAGTATCCCCCTGTCCCTACCTTTGACCTACAGCCCCGTCATCACCAATAATTAGTCAGTTTCATCTCTTCTCCCATATCCATATCTCCCATATCCCTGGGGTAGGGAGATGGGTTCCATCCTGGTTTCATGACAGAAGGGTTATGAAGATCTGTGTCAAAGCCTAAGACTGTATAAAACCCAACAAATTATTTGCTGCAAAGGAAAGAACTTCTGTGCTTTCATTATGCTATGGCCAGGTAAAATTCCACTTCAACAAATATCATGGTAAATATGCAAGTTTTTTGCATAGCCCAGCTGTTTTCATATTTCTTTGTTGACTTGTTACAACACCCCTTCACAAAGAGTTGTCTGAGTCCATTCAGGCTGCTACTAAAAAAAAAAAAGCCATATACTGGGCAGCTAATAAACAACAGAAATTTATTTCTTTTAGTTCTTAGAAGTCCAAGATGAACATGCCAGCAGATCCGGTGTCTGGTGAGAGCCTTCTTCATGGTTCATAGATGGACAATTTTTTGCTGCGTTCTCACATGGCAAAAGGAGTAAGGATCTTTCTAGGGCCTCTTTTTCTAGGGCACTAATCCCATTCACGAGGGCTCCACCCTCATGACCTTATCATCCCAAAGCCCTACCTCTAAATACCATCATATTGGGCATTAGCATTTAACATATGAATTTGGGGGTGGGAGACACAAACATTCAGTCTATAGCAAGAGTCATTTAGTTGAACAAACTAATTATGTCTCTCTTTTAGATAGAACACGTCCCTTCCTCACAAAAGTAACCAATTGATGGCACCTACCTTATAAGAAGAGTAGACCAGAGTTCAGTGTAGTTATGTCTGACTTCAGGGCATTCTTGATCTCCAGAAAGCAGCAATTCCTTTTAACTCCTCTTTTATCTCTTTTCATGCCACAAATCCCACTAACACACCTAAAACCCCCCAAAATTCAATCAGACCCTTGGGGATGCATGTCACAGTGCTTTCCTCTACTGAGAGATTGAGCATAAAATCTCTTTCACTCCTTACTCCTTTCAGACTATGCAATGGTGTCTGGTGGTGAACTGTGTATACATTCCACCAAAACAAGCCAACGAAAAATGGAGTGAAATTGGTTCATTTTTTTGCTGTATGGATTCCTGAAAGTTCCATCACATTGTCAAGTAGGCTTCCAAAATGGATAAGCAATGGTCAAAAATCTAGATGGCAACATTATGTAGAGGAACAAGTGCTATCAATAGACTAATGTGTTTCTCCCTTAATTTTACTTGTTAGCTGTGTGAACTTAGTAAAGCAAACAGCCTCTCTGAACAGAGATCTTCCTCTGTGGGCTGGATGATCTCTCAAGTCTTCCCAGCTCACTGATCCTGTACCTTTATTTCCCTGCTTATTTATAAAGCTTACCTTTTTGCATAGGACATCTTTGTTCTGCTTTTCTAATTTTTTAAAATATTTAATTTATTTATTTGGCTGCGTTGGGTCTTAGTTGCTGCACACAGGCTCTTCCTTGCGGTGTTCGGGCTTCTCCCTAGTTGAAGCATGTGGTCTCTAGAGTGCGCGGGTTTAGTTGCCCCGCAGCCTGTGGGATTTTAGTTCCCTGACCAGGGATCGAACCCACGTCCCCTGCTTTGGAAGGCTGATTCTTAACCACTGGACCACCAGGGAAGTCCCACTTTTCTGATATTTTAAGAGAGTAAAAGTTATTTTGCAAAAAATATTGAACTTCCCAATTTGCCATATACATTATTTTACCTAAAATGTCAGTTTCCCTATCCAGAACTGAAAACGTTCATTGATATAGTCGACCATTCATTTGATGTTATTTCTTTCCACTCGGCGTTAATGTGAAAGAGCTAACTTTAGCTCATAAGGAAGGAACGACTGTTTCCAAAACTTTGGGAGAAGAATGAGGGAAAGAAGATTTCGTGTTTGTCTTGCTTTTATTTTAGTTTTTCCTCCGGAAGAACTCCTCCTATAGTAACCGCACCAGGACCCATCAGAGGGAAGAGGGTCCTCACACCTATGTTCAGATGCACGAAGGGTCTTGGGCACATTATCCCTCACTCGTCCTTCCACCCCAGATCCTCACTGAGGCACGTAAGTCATGTCCTATACGGGAACTCTATCTATGCCCCCAGCCCCTGCTCAGACCCCTCCACCCATCTGCAGTTGCCGCCCACCCCCCAAGCCTGGGACTCTGGCCAGGGAATTTGGCTCACCAGGCAGAACCAGCTGGATAACAAATGGTCCCAATTAAGGTGCTCTCTGATCACATTAAGGTGTGAACCTCTCCAGCACTATTTTTATTTTGTCTCACCTAGAGGAGGACTGTCTGAAGGAAGAGTGGGGAAGTGTAAACAGGCAGTGAGGTTGGAATATTCTGAAAGCCCAGTGCCTCCCACAGCTCCTGGACTGAGGCAAGCATGAAGGCTGCCCAGAAAAGGGGACATCATGAAAAAAAGCCACTGACCGGAAGTGAAAAAGCCCCATGAAATATGTACAGCTTTGGGGTGCGTAACTCGAAAAGGGAGCGGGGAGCCTCCAGAGTCCCGCCCATCCCTTACCACACACAGTGGTGCCGGAGGCACCTCCTTGGGTGAAAATCATCAGTGATCACTTCCGAGGGAATGTCCAGCTGGAATAATTTCAGGAAGCCTCACTGCCTGCTGTGTGGAGGCCTTGATACCATTCCCTGATAGAAACAGCCAGAGGTGTGCAGGGAGTTTCTGCTTCCTCCATAAAACTCTCTACAACCCTCACTTCACAGTCTATGCCTCAGCATCCTTCTATCCTCATCCCAGCAGCTCCACCCTTACACCCACACACGCCACCTCCGTCATATCAAGTCATTCACAGTTGTCCACATCCTTTCACTTCTCCATCATTGGGATGCCTTTCCTCTGGGCGAGCCTCTTCTCAGCCTTTAAAATTCAGCTCAGATTGTACCTGTTAAAGCATAACCTTCTCATACTGGGCTGAAGTCTACCCTTCTTGGTCTTAGCTTTGTATTCACTCCTGAATATGATGTTTGCCAAAATCATTTCTTCACTTCTTCACTTCTCTACTTGACTATCAACTCCTTAAGGTCAGGGACAAGGTTATATACATCTTTCAGCCCCAGGGCTAAATACAGTACTTTTACACATGATAGTTACATTTCTGTGTCATCATGGCTAGCTATGGTGCACAGTTGTTTCATCAAAACCAATCTAGATATTGCTGTAAAGATATTTTTAAGATGTGATTAACATCTAAATCAGTAAACTTAGAGTAGAACAGATTACTCTCCATGTGTGGGTGGGCTTCATCCACTCAGTTGAAGGCTGTAAGAGAAAAGACTTAAGTCCCTGGAAGAGGAAGGAATTCAGCCTCCAAGCTTCCTTCAGACTTGAGTCACTACATCAAACTCTTGGAATTTCTAGGCTGCCAGCCTGTTCTGCAAATTTTGGACTTGCCAGTCCCCACAATCATGTAAGTTCATTCCTTAAAGTAAACTCTCTGCCTCTCTCTGTCTCTATTTCTCTGTCTCTGTGTCTCTGTCTCTGTCTCTCTGTCTCTCTGTCTCTCTCTCTCTCTCTCTCTCTCTCTCTCTCTCTATATATATATATATATACACTATTGCTTCTGTTTCTGTGGGGAACCCTAACTAACATAATGCTTGTTTACTGCACCTCAGACTTAATAGCAAAGAAAGGAATATGGCAAATGGGGCTAAAGGCTGAATAGGAGAGGGAAAATGGCTGAAAATATGTGGATAGGTAGACAGATTGAATGACCAGAAAATAAACAACATGCCACTATTTT
Source organism: Eubalaena glacialis (assembly GCF_028564815.1). NCBI lineage: Eukaryota > Metazoa > Chordata > Mammalia > Artiodactyla > Balaenidae > Eubalaena > Eubalaena glacialis. The sequence continues at coordinate 110,432,542 of NC_083723.1, read as the reverse complement.
TGAAATAATGATTTCTACATTTATTATGCACCTGGGTACCATATGTGCATAGAAATATTTTAATGCAATTGGATATCCTTAAATTTTAGAGGTTCCCATGTAAATATCAAACTTTAAGGTAGAATGGGATTAAGATATGGAAAAGGGGATTTAGGCCAACATAAAGCACATATAACAAAGCGTATTTATATTTTGTAGGGGATTTTCTGGAATCTTTAGAGTCTTTTGGGACTGGATTAATTCCCTGGGATTCCTAAACCCTTAGGAGTCCTCAAGCTATTTTCAGCACTTTTAGAAGTCACATTGAAGTCCTACCCCTGCCTGCTAAGACTGCATAGGCTCATTAAAATGTCAAATTTTGTTTGCTTTTAGCTAGAATTCTCTTAAACCAGTGTGATGACATTGGTTATCCTTTGCTGCTCAATATCTCTATTTGTTAATTGTATATATCTTTGATTAATTTTTTTAAAATGGAAACATAGGGCTTCCCTGGTGGCGCAGTGGTTGAGAATCTGCCTGCCAATGCAGGGGACACGGGTTCGAGCCCTGGTCTGGGAAGATCCCACATGCCACAGAGCAACTAGGCCCGTGAGCCACAACTACTGAGCCTGCGCGTCTGGAGCCTGTGCTCCGCAACAAGAGAGGCCGCGACGGTGAGAGGCCTGCGCACTGCGATGAAGAGTGGCCCCCACTCGCCACAACTAGAGAAAGCCCACGCACAGAAACGAAGACCCAACACAGCCAAAAATAAATAAATAAAGTGTAAATTAAAAAAAAAAAATGGAAACATAGCTCAACTAATTAACAAATATAAGATTTTGATAGTAAAATCTCTTCAGACAAAGGGGACCCAAGAGGTGGAGAAAAGTGGGGAGATAATGAAAGGAGTTTCTGGTGATGGAAAGGTAGGAATGCTCAGACTGGATGATTGCTGAGCTCCTTCAAGACCCCAGAGCTTAGTGAAGTCAGCCCAGTAGCTTATTAACCACTAGGTTTATGGTGGCCAAATGATAAGTGCCTGCCCTCAAGTTCACATGCAGGTGGAACAAGTAAGATGGCTTAGAGAAGCTGGTCCAGCCAGCCAGTGGGTCCAGCTGAGAGGCAACGTGCTAGAACAGCAACTACGGCGGTTCTGCTCCTTAAGTCTTGACTGTGGGATGTTGAAGCAACACCCCTCAACCCAGACTGCCTAACTTTGAGTCCCAGCTCTGTCCCTCACTAGGTCTGTGACATCTTTGTGCCTCACTTTCCTCATTTGTAAACTGATGATGATGTGTTCTAGATTTGTTATAAGGATCAAATACTTCAACATGCAAAGCACCTGGAACAGTGCCAGGAACAGAGGACGCCTCCAATAAAACTGGATTTTTGTTATATGTCAGACATTGTATCAAACATTTTGCATACACTTTCTCTGTCTCCAGAATAACCCCTCAAGGTAGGTACTATTATTATCTCCATTTTACAGATGAGAAAACTGATGCTTAGAGAGTTTAAGAAACTTGTCCAAAGTCATCCAGCTCATCAGTGTCAGAAGTTGGACTCAGGCAAACCTCGACATTGCCAGTCACTCTTTGCCTGCCCCAGTAGGGTGAAGGGTGTGCCTGTGGGAGACCCCAGAGTTGCTCACACACTGTGTGCCTCTGGGCAAGTCACCCAGCCTTCCCAAGCTTCCATATTTTCATCTGTAAGGCTAGAGGGTTGTTTCCCAGTTTTGATAATTTATTAAGGTTATGTATACTGTTATCTTTGGGGAAAGCAGGGTGAAGCACAGCAACCTTATGCACTAACTTTGCAACTCCTTTGGAACTTCTAAAATGATTTCAAAGTAGAAATTTTAAACACTACTGTAGGGATATGCTACTTGGCATTTTTCTTGATGTCAGGCACTGTGTTTCGCATACAAATGGTGCTCATAAATCCTTACTGATGTGATTTATTTGATTTCTAGAAAGTGAAATGTGACCAGTACTGAGCAGATTGCTCTGTGTGATACAAAATACAGAGGTCTCTCTGTAAAGTCTTGATTTAAGTAGAAAGAACAAGTAATTTAGATGATGAAGACATCTTATTGTTTAAAATAACATTTTTCATGCATTTAGAATTTTATATTAAAAAAAATCCATCACATCAACAAACTAAAAAAGAAAAATCACGTGATCATATCAATAGATGCAGAAAAAGAATTTGGCAAAACCTAACACTCACACATGACGAAAACTCTCAGTAAATGTACAGCACACAGAATATAGCCAATCTTTTATAGTAACTATAAATGGAGTATAATCTTTTAAAATTGTGAATCACTATGTTGTACACCTGAAACTTATATGATATTGTAAATCAACTATACTTCAATGAAAAAAAATCTCCAAAAAATCCTCCTTTAGCTATCTTGTTAGTGAGTATTTTAATTCTTGGACTGTCTTATGTATGATAAATGTTTTATCCAGTTCATCATTTATATTTGCATGTTTTTGTATATAGTCATTAAACATTTTTGTATACACTTCAAAAAAAAACACCTCTCAGTAAACTGGGAATAGAGTGGAACTTTCTTAACTTGCTAAAAACTATCTGCAAAACTCTTAGAGCTAACATTATACTTAATGGTGAGAAACTTGAAGCTTTCCCACTAAAATCAGGTACAACGCAAAGATGTCCTCTCTCACCAGTCCTTTTCAAACATCCTAAAAAATGAAGGAAATGGACTCCATGTTCATGGATAGGGAGACTCAATATTGTCAAGATGTCAGTTCTTCCCAACTTGATCTACAGATTCAATGCACTCCCAGTCAAAATTCCAGCAATTATTTTATGGATATCAACAAACTAATTTTGAAGTTTACATGGAGAGGCAAATGATCCAGAATAGCCAACACAATATTGAATAGAAGAGCAAAGTTGTAGGACTGATGCTACCTGACTTTAAGACACCTTAAAGCTACAATAATCAAGATAGTGTGGTATTGGTGGAAGAATAGACAGATAGATCAATGGAATAGAATAGAAAGCCCAGAAATATATCCCTTTAAATATAGTCAACTGATCATTGACAAAGAAGCAAAGGCAATACAGTGGAGCAAAGGTAGTCTCTTCAACAAATGGTTCTGGAACAATTGGACATCTGCATGCAAAATAAATGCATCCAGACGCATACTTTATATCTCTTCACAAAAATTAATTCAAAATGGATCATAGACCTAAATTTAAACACAAAACTATAAAACTCCTGGAAAATAACATGGGAGAAAACCCATATGATCTTGGGCATGGTGATATCTTTTTAGACACAACATCAAAGGCACAGTTCATGAAAGAAATAATTGATAAGCTGGACTTCATTAAAATTAAAAAGTTCTGCTCTGGGGGATCCAGTGTCAAGAGACTTAGAAGGCAAGCCACAGATTGGGAGAAAATATTCACAAAGGACACATCTGATAAAGGACTGTTATCCAAAAATACATAGAACTCTTAAAAATCAACAAGGAAACAATTTAAAAATGGGCCAAAGATCTTAACAGACACCTAACCAAAGACACATAGATGGAAAATAAGCATGTGAAAATATGCTCCACATCATATACAGGAACTCTCATACATTGCTGGTGGGAATGCACCAGTGGGGTACAGCCACTTTGCAAGACAGTTTAGTGGTTTCTTACAAAACCAAATATACTCTTACCTTATGATCCAGCAGTTGCACTCCTTGGTATTTACCTAAAATAGCTGAAAACTTACGTCCGCACGAAAACCCGCACCTAGATGTTTATAGCAGCTTTGTTCATAACTGCCAAAGCTTGGAAGCAACAAAGATGTCCTTTAGTAGGTAAATGGATAAATAAACTGTGACACATCCAGACAATTTAATATTATTTGACACTAAAAAGAAATGAGCCATCAAGCCGTGAGAGGACATGGAGAAAACTTAAATGCATATTACTAAGTGAAAAAAAGCCAATCTGAAAAAGCTACATATAGTATGATTCCAACTCTATGAAATTCTGGAAAAGACAAAACTATGGAGATAGTAAAAAGATCAGTGGTTGCCAGGGGTCAGGGAGGGGCAGGAGAGATGAGTAGGCAGAGTCTAGAGGATTTTCAGGGCAATAAAAATACTCTGTATGGTATTCTACTGATGGATGTATATCATTATATGTTTGTCCAAATCCATAGAATATACAACACCAAGAATGAACCCTGAGGTAAACTATGGACTTTGGATGATTATGAGGTGTCATTGTAGGTTCATCCTTGGTAACAAGTGTACCACTCTGGTGAGTGATGCTGATCTTGGGGGAGGTTATACATGTGTAGGGGTAGGGGTGTATATATGGAAAAGCTCTGTACCTTCCTTTCAATTTTTTTGTGAAACTAAAACTGCTCTAGAAAAAATACAGTCTTTAAAAAGAAAAACAACTTAGAGGGCTGGATGTAGGGTTGTCTAAGGGTCCTTCCCTGGGGTAGGACCACTGTCTGCAATAGAACAAGCCTCTCCCATCAGATTCTCTTCCAGCAGAAGCAGAGGTTCTGTGCACACCCAGCCCACTGCCGCGGGCTGCCAGTCCCGTCTTCCATCTCATTCAGTTTGGACACTGCCTCAATGGTAAATACTAGCGCGCCCAACCTCCGCCCTTGATGCAATCACTGCTGCCTTCAAGAGCAGCTGGAAATCCTTCCTGCCAGGTGTATTTTGTCTGATAATGTTGGTCACTGTGGAGGTGAAAACAGAACTAAAAGGCTCTCTGTGTTTCAGGGAGCTGTGAAAATCTGGGGCCAGGCAGGTGGGCTCCAAGCACCATTCCCAGAAACAGCAACAAAGGGATTCTTTTAAAAGCCTGGTGTTTTCCTTTTGATTGAACACTCTTAGCGACCAGGCATTTTGCTCTAAACAGAGAAATCTGTGTGCCTTTCTTTGTTATACAACAGTCAAGCAGAGCCAGGACACATCAGTCAACCGCTCTGTGCCTCAGTTTACCCATCTGTTATAAATCACATCTACTTGGTGGGAAGCATGTCATTTGTACAATGGGGAGGGAGAAGGAGGGAGGGAATTAGAATAGAAATGAAAAGCTTCTTTTTTCTTATTTCAGTCCATGGCCAGAATGTAAACAGCAGCCTATTTCTAAAACTCAGCTGACAGAGGAGTAGCAGTGAGCCAATGCTGGCGGGGCCCGGGACCAGCCTGACCAGAAACGACTGACGTGGTTCTATCTTGGTCCCTTCACAAATAGTGCTCACTGGGGGTTGCTCCTCAAGGCCAGGCCTCCTGGGCTGTCCTGGGCGTCAGATGGAAATGATTTGGGCACATCCGGTATGGCCTGAATTTGATCCTTTGGGTAAGATCTGAAAAAGAAAAGAAAGAGAAGACGGAAGGCAAACCGATTCCCTTAAAAACTATGCATACTGAAAGCTTGATATTTAAGGCTCACCCCTTAGAGCTGTATTCCTAACTCTGGGTTTGTAAGACACAACATGTTTTTCCCCTAATCCTTTCCAAAAATGCATTCCATAAATTGTTAACATCCCTGCCAATGGCCCCAGTAAACTCACATACCAGCTTTAAAGTCAACCCCTTTTAAACCAATGCATCAGTCCTTTGAGTTAAGGGGATATTATTTCCAGATTCCTATAGCTGCTAGCTTCTTTTTAAAGTTGCAAATGATCCTGTTTCTTTGTTGCTGTTAATTTTTAGAGAGAAATAGATACAGTGGCAGCCATACATGTATACAGTAGCTGTGACATCCTCCACGGCCCCTTAGTACCCTAAGATACTCTGACAACCCCCCACCACCTGCCTCCTTGTTTAATCGCCCCTCTCCTAAGGGCTCAAAACTCTCCTTGTTCAGAATGACCAGAAGTTCCCATATATGGTATTACTGTGCCACTGCTATTATTATTTGTTTTATGACAGAGAGTGAAGTGTGGTGGTTTAACACATGGGCTCCAGAGCCAAACCACCTGGGTTTGAAATCCAGCTCTACCACTTACAGCTGTGTGACCTTAAGCAACTTGCTTAACCACTCTGTGCCTGGGTTTCCTTATCCATAAAATGAGAATGATGATAGTACCTTCTTCATTCACTAATGTATATAAAGCAGTTAAGCAGAGCCTGCACAGAATAACTTCCACCCAAGTGCTAGTTGCTATTGCACAATTTTTCGAGGTAGTACATTCAGCCATTGGGGACTGCTCTAATGACTGAACCATCAACATGGAAAATGTCTAGAAAGATCTGGGGACCAGTTAAAATGTATGCAGGGAATACAGGAAAGCAAGCCTCATGACTTATGGCCCCTCTGGGTCACAAACGCTGCCGAAGGAGAGCATCTTAGACTTTATGGATCAGGGTGGGCCTCAAAGACTCTCAGGCCCTACCCCTCAGCCTAGAGCCTCTTGTTGACAAGTTGAGAGCAAACCTAGTGCCAGTCTCTAGGTCTCCATGTTTTCTGTCCCCAGACCAAGTTTCTCCCATTGCCTGGAGCTGCTCTCAGAGGGGAGAGCTGTCATTCCCCACCCAGGTCCTCATCACACCAAGTCCTTGGGTAGTGAGTCTCCCTGTTTGAGTTTTCCCTGCTCTGATCCCCTTTACATCTTTTTGCCGGAACAGTTTTGCTCAAATACAATTTTTTCTCACTGAACTCCAACATCTAAGGATCTGCAGGTCTTCTCTCCTGTATGTGACGTGCCGCTGATTTTCATGCAGACATAAGAAACCAGTTTCATTGCTTCTCATTTTTTATGTGACTTCTTTTTCTCTCCAGTGCTTAATAATTTGCTTTCCCAAAGGGTAAGTGTTCAATAAATGCTTATTGCCAACAAATAGGACATTGGGGCCCTGAGATATAAATACAGAGACAGAGATAGAGATAGAGACAGAGATAGAGATCCTCTGGCTCCCATGCACAATCCCTGAGCAGAACAAGGTTCATGGAGTATGTGCCTTGCTCTAAAACAGGACTGCCAGATTCTCAAAGCCCGTCTGCGATGTTCTTCCAGGAAAAGCTACTTTTTGATGAACTCAAGGAGACTTTATCCATCATCTAGGCCAGTGCATTTCAAACTGTCCCAAAGTTCGGATGAGGTGCCACACAGGCCAGGCGAGGAAGGAGGGGAGTGAGTAGGGAGAGTTCTGGGGCCCTGGCTCCACTTCCAATGGGACAGCTCTGCTTTCACAGTGTCCTGGTTTAGAAAGAAGGAAACCATAATCTAGAGCACTGCCCAAGGCAATTAAGTTTCAGAGATGAAGCAAGTGACCACAGGTCATTCAGCTAGTTAGTGGCAGAGCCTGGAGTCAAACCCAAATCTTGGGGTCCTTTGCATCTCTCCATGCTGTACCAACAACTGTCTCATACATAAGATATCTCAAGCATTCTGTAGAATGCTCAAATACTGCTTTTTAAAAAGCATTAGGAAAGAAAGCACCAAAATCTCCATAAAGCATACACAAGACTATCTATTGCCAACAGCCCGAGACAAAGACATCTTCACACCCAGCTTGAAAGTGTACTGTTTTCTCTCCTCCACCCCAACTGAAGATAAACAAGGCCAACGCTTAGTGTAAGTAGCTAGTCAGTAACTTTGTTTTCCAGGTCTTTCTTCAACATAATGCTTTCCTCTGCTTTAGCACCCTTTTCCTCTGTCAAAGCAGAGGGAAATCTACCACCAATAATTTTACCTGTGGTTCAGTTCACTGACTACTTTTTCCTTATGAATGGGTGTCTTCAGTATGCTCTATTCCTTAGTGGTATTTGCTTTAAAAATTTTATCTCTAATGATTTTATAAAGATTTTTGGTCCCTTATTAAAGGAATTTCAGGCATGTGTGATGGAAAAAGGAAAGATACTTTTTCTTAGTGGTTGGGAAGATCTTGTGATCATATTAGGTACTCATTCAAGGTACCCTTAAGGTGACTTAGAAGAGCAAATGCTATTTTGATCTTTCAAAGGCAGAAATCCCTACCTAGTCCTCTGGATCTGGGTAGAACTTGAAGCATCCCTGGTTGATTTTTTCAACCACAGGCTACCTCAAAAGCCCTCACATGCATATTTGCCAGAATTCTGCCTGGTGGGGAGAGAGACATAGGTAGCTGGGGTGCCCGATTCCCCCGCCCCTTGTCCAACTCCACCAAAAATCTGAACCTTCCACTGCCTCTGACAACTCCCCTGTTCCAGGAAACGAGGAGTCATTCTTTATTTCTTGCTCCATAAGGGGAGGGCCCCACGTGACTCCCTGTGGAAGGGGACGGTGGGGTGGGGAGGCTGAGTGGCTCCTCGGGAGCCCACAGCGGCCCCGGCTCAGGCCTCCTGGGGGAGGACAGGCTCTGTCCCTTGCTGCTCAGCATCACCAGCCTGGAGACTGACTCCTCTTGGTACAGCCCCACAGCAATGCCCTCTTTCCCCTCGTCTTCCCCACACATCCCGCCTTTACTGAGCTTTCCCCTCCCTCAGCCCCAGGGCTCCTGCTTGCATTCTTTCTATCTTCTGGCATTTTTGTCATGTTGTTTTACTTTGTATTTAATAATAGCTCTACCTTTTTTTTCTTTATCTAAAATCAAGAATCATGCCTGTATCATGTGTTCGCTTTGGGAATAAAATTTATGGCAATGCTTGCCATTGGATTAATTGCTTTTCATTAGCTTCATGCTTCTTAATGATTACAAATTGTTTGCCTGTACAAGAAACAGTTCCATCCTGTTCTCCGAATTTACTGGCCTTCAATTGCAACCAGAAACTGGAAGTCTTGGATTGCCCATGCTTGCGGAATGAGGTTCCTGGCTTTTTGCATCAGGGTCTGGCTATACTGAGGGTGGGTAATCCTAGATCTTTAGACTTCAAAGCTCAGATCATGGTCCATGGGCCAAATAAAAAGTGAACTTAGCTTTTCTAAGCCGTAGGCTGTTCTGTGTCTTGGTTCTCAAATCCATAAAGTGGAGTGAGAAAGACAGAAAGACAAGATATAGATATTTAATAACCAGTTTACTTTAAAATCAGTTTCAAAAAACCCATACTTCATATAATGAATGGGGTTTTAAAAGCAAGCAGGCAAGAATATACCCACCAAAAGGGAGCAGCAGAATAAATCCCAATGGAAAATGTGTGCCTTTCTGTGGTCGGAGTCATTTGGTCAAGAAATGATGAAATTACAAATTTCTGAAAAGGGTGTGTGTTTTGGAGTTACTGAGGTCCAGGTCTCAGCGTGAGATTTAGGCAAGGCCAGCATTTAACTTCAATGCAGAATAAAGAGAAGGAAGTGGTCACGACCAGCATTCTTTCCCACCAAGGCAGCACCTCCCTGGTCTAACGTTGCTCATCAGTCTCTTCGTCTCCTGAACTTGGAATCCAGCTCTCTCAGCAAGCCTGTGCGCCCAGCATTCCCTGCGAGATAATTCATCCTTTAACTCTATGTGGGAATGGTTGGTGAAAAGTGAACTGCGGCTGGAGGTGTAGGGGAGCTGGAGCCGTCCGGCCCTGCACAGAGGACCTGTGTGTGCAGCAGTGTCAGCAGCTCTTGGAGCTGAGCGCTGGCGCTGGGGAGCGGCAGGAGTGTCTCCGTGCAGAGCGGCACCACTGCCCTTGCCCACAGCCCAGCTACTGACTTTAGTCCTCTTAGTAACTAGGATCCGCCTCGGACTAACACATAGGAATAGAGGAAAGTAGACCCAGAAGAACCAAGCACTCCAGACCAATCTGTATGTTTTGCTCCCATAAACACAATGGTTCACTTATTCAATCATCCAACAAACAATTGGGTACCAACTGAATGAGGAAAGAAGCTAAGCTATTATGACAGAGAGGCATACACTACACTGACACTGGCTTAAGAAAGTTTCTCTCCCTCTCTCTCTCTCTCTCTCTCTCTCTCTCTCTCTCTCTCTCTCTCTCTCTCTCTCTCTCTCTCTCTCTCTCTCTCTCTCGTCCCTGTTACATAAGATCATTTAGTGACCCAAATTCCTTAACTATTGTTAACCTCTTTTCCCCTAGCGCAGTGCTATTCAAAGTATGGCCCAGGGCTCCCCTGGTGGCACAGTGGTTAAGAATCTGCTTGCCAATGCAGGGCACATGGGTTCAAGCCCTGGTCCGGGAACATCCCGCATGCCGCGGAGCAACTAAGCCCATGCGCCACAACTACTGAGCCTGCGCTCTAGAGCCCGTGAGCCACAACTACTGAGCCTGCGTGACACAGCTACCTGTGCCCGTGTGCCTAGAGCCCGTGCTCCACAACAAGACAAGCCACCACAATGAGAAGCCTGCACACTGCAACAAAGAGTATTGTTGCTCGCCGCAACTAGAGAAAGCCCTCGCTCAGCAACAAAGATCCAACGCAGCCAAAAATAAAAGCAAATAAAAAATAAATAAATTTATAAAAAAAAAAAAAGTATGGTCCAGGGATGGGCAGCATCAGCATCACCTGAGAGCTTGTTAGAAAGTTCAGTTCTTAGGCCCCAATTCAGAGCTGTTGAACCAGTATTTCTGGTGGTTGGGCCCGGAATCTGTATTTTACCAAACTCTCTAGGTAACTCTTTTTTTTTCAATTTTTTTTTTTATTGTGGTAAATTTACGATTCTAGCCATTTTTAAGTGTATAGCTCAGTGGTATTAAATACATTCATAATGTCGTACTACCATTACCATCAGCCACCTCCAGAATTCCTTTTATCTTGCAAAATTGAAACTGTACTCATTAAACAATAACTTCCCATTTCCCCAGCCCCTGGCAAGCACCATTCTACTTTCTGTCTCTATGATATTGACTACTCTAAATATCTTACATAAGTGGAATCATACAGCACTTGTCTTTTTTGTGATTAGCTTATGTCACTTAGCATAATATCTTCAAAGTTTATCCATGTTGTAGCATATGTCAGAATTTCCTTCCTCTTTAAGGCTGAATACTGCATTGTATGTATATATCATATTTTGCTTATCCATTCTTCTGAATACTTGGGTTGCTTTCATGTTTTAGCTATTTTAAATAATTCTTCTGTGAACATGAGTGTACAAATATCTCAAGAGCTTACTTTCAGTTATTTGGGATATATACTTAGAAGTAGAATTGCTAAATCAAATTGTAATCCTATTTTTAATGTTTAGAAACCACCATACTGTTTTCCACAGCTGCTGTATCCCTAAACATTTTCTACAGCTGCTGAATGTAAAATTCCCATCAACAGTGTACAAGAGTTCCAGTTTCCCTACATCCTCACTAACACTTGTAGTTTTCTGTTTTGTTTTTGTTTTTGATGGTAGCCATCCTAAAGGGGGTGAGGTGGCCTATCATTGTAGCTTTGATTTGCATTTCCCTAATGATTAGTGATGTTGAGAATCTTTTCATGTGCTTATTGGCCATTTGTATATCTCTGGAGAAATGTCTGTTCAAGTCCTTTGTCTATTTTTGAATTGAGTTTTTTTTTATGTTGAGTTTTAGGAGTTCTCTATATATTCTGGATATTAATCCCTTATCAGATAGGTGATTTGTAAATACTATTTCACACTCTATGGGTTGTCTTTTTACTCTGCTGATATTGTGTTTTGATACACAAAAATTTTTAATTTTCATGAAGTCTAATTTGTCTATTTTTTCTTTTGTTGACTGTGCCTTTGGTGTCATGTGAAGAAATCATTGCCAAATTCAATGTCATGAAGCTTTCTTCTAAGAGTTTCATAGTTTTAGGTCTTAGGTTTAGGTCTTCGATCCATTTTGAATTAATTTTTATACATAGTATTAGGTAAAGGTCTAACTTCATTCTTTTGCTGGTGGGTAGCTATCCAGATGATGCTTATGCACTTTGGTTTGAGAAGCCCTGGTCTCCAGCACTGTCCTCATTTACATGGTCAGAGCCAGGACTCTGGATGTTTTTGTGCCAGCTTGAAGGAAGGGAGGAGAGAAAGTAAGTCCAGGGCAGCAATTTCCTTTTAAGGATGTGAGGGTGGGAAGCTGAACTCTTCATTTTAGCTCACACTCCATTGGTGAGAACTTAGAAACAAGGCCACTCGAGCTGCAAGGGAGGCTGGGAAAAGTAGTTTCTGGCTGGCTGGCTATGACCCTACCTGCAGTGTTTTATTATACAAGGAGAGAATGTGTCTTAGGTGGGTATCTAGTGGCCTCTGCCACTCGTGTCATGTGCTAGGCACGGTGCTAGTGCGAGGAGATGATGCTTGCTCTTCAACAAGACAGTCCACGCACTCAAAAGTGGTCTAGGACTTCCCTGGTGGCGCAGTGGTTGAGAGCCTGCCTGCCAATGCAGGGGACACGGGTTCGAGCCCTGGTCTGGGAGGATCCCACATGCCACGGAGCAACTGGGCCCGTGAGCCACAACTGCTGAGCCTGCGCGTCTGGAGCTTGTGCTCTGCAACAAGAGAGGCCGCGACAGTGAGAGGCCCGCACACCGCGATGAAGAGTGGCCCCCGCTCGCCGCAACTAGGGAAGGCCCTTGCACAGAAACGAAGACCCAACACAGCCATAAATAAATAAATAAATAAATAAATATTAAAAAAAAAAAGAGTAGTAGTACACTGCTGCTGCTGCTACTACTATTACTTAAAAAAAAAAAAAAAAAAGTGGTCTAATAAGGTGTTCCCTCCTGGTGCAATGATTAAATAACAGGGCCTGAGTGTGGGATAGTCCCCTCAAACTAGAGTGCACTAAATATGCAAGTCTCTCATCTTTAAAAAACGGGATTAATATCTATGGACATTCACATCCTAATAAGGCCACCAAAGACATTGCTCCAAAGTGGGGATTGGCCAGCTCTGACCAGTGAACCAAATCTGGCCCACTGCCTGTTTTTGTAAAAAGAAGTTATTGGAACACGGCCACACCCTTTCATTTTCAAATAGTCCATGGCTGCTCTTACACTACGACAGCAGAATTGAGTAGTTTTGAGAGAGTTCCTACGACCCACAAGGATGGCCGCATTTACCAGCTAGCCCTTCACAGGAAACGTTTGCCAAGACCTTCACAAGCACTCTTAGTTGTGAAGTTCACAAACCATTCTTGGTGGTGGGTGCTTAGTAAAGGCCTTTCAGGTGGTCTTGGCAGATCCAAGGAGACACCCAAAGTTAGGCTCCCCATCATCAAGGGAGAAGAGGGAAGTCAGGTAAGGAAGCTGTTTATTCTAGGGACTGAATGACAATTTAAACTTTCTTCTGCAGCTAAGCACTATGCTAGACATTTAGATATGTTATCCTACCTAACTCTCACAAAACTCCACAACGTAGGAACCACAGCTGAGCCAAGCTGAGCCCCTTGGCTTCTCTCTTGTGGTCCAGGGCTGTTTTTAACTGGTCACAGGACATGCCTATGTAGATAATCTATTGACACCTTAAGCCCAATGTATTCGAAATAACTGATTGTCTGTTTCCCTAAACCAGTCCTTCGCTTCTTCTTTAGACTGTAAACTAACACCTATTTCATTGATTTCTTATCATTAGCAAATCCTAGATTGGTGCACTTATGAATCAGTTCCTTATTAATTAAGGTTATTCTGGTCATTCCTGTTTAAAACCTGCCTTAGTCTGTCTGGGTCTTCCCATTTACTCAGATCCCTTCTAATCAGTCTCCAAGTCCTGTGAAATTTATTCACCCCTCTGGCTTCCCGTCCTTCTGTTGTGATCCTTAAAGCTCAGTGTCAATGATATCACCCTCATGAACATTTTGTGAGCCTGCAAATGAGCACCAACAGCATTTTATTGTTCCTGCTTCATGACATTATGCATATTCCTCCTAGAACCATAGCTAATGACAAACTTGAGTTAAGCTCCTGAACAGAGAGTAGGCTTCTTGAGGACCAAGAACTTGCCTTCGTATTAGCACTGAGCCAAGATTCCATCCTAGGATCTTTGCTTATAATGTGCTGAGCACGTTTACCTACACTGACATCTGTAAGAGTTAACAGCAAGTGAGATACCATAGCAGAGACCTGTAGAGATTGAGATACTGATTTCCTCCAAATTATGCTTTTCATAGGAGATGTTTGTCTGCTTATTCTCTACAATCACCTGAAAGTATCTCTACCCAAGTCTGGATACTTTGATAATTGCTTGTAAATGATAGAACAGATTTTGACAGAGGGACCATCCTTTGAATTTTAAGAATTTAGATGGTAATTGGAAGAGATAAGACTATATTAGCAGAACTATTGGCTGAGCTGAAGCCATAATTTCTCTTTTGCTTTCCCCCAAACAAAACAATGTAGTCAATATGTACATTTTGACTAGGGGGTCAAGGTAACCTCCATTCTAGACCCAGATTTTTATTTATTAGCAGTTTGATATTTGGCAGGTCATTAAGCTTCTGTGGCGCTCAATTTCCTCCCCCTTGCAATATGGGGACTACATACCTGCTCCTCCTGCCTTACTGGGTTATTGTGAGCAGAGTAAAGTGAGATAAGGTAAGTGAAAAAAATGTATAGCACATAGCTTTTGCTGCTGATACCCTAAAACACAGTGGCTTATAATAATAACCATTTATTTAGCTTATGACTTTGTGGATTGGCTGGACTGTGTAGTCTGGGCCAGCTTAGTTGATCATTGCTGGGCTCACTCATGTGTTCACACTGAGCTGGCAAATTGGCTAGTGGATGGGCTCAATCACATGGCCGTTGTTTGTCAAGTTGTAGGTCTGGGTAACAGGAGTGACTGGGCCATGTGTATCTCATCATCCAGGAGGTCAGTTTGGACTTCTTCATGGGCAGCCTCAGGGTTTTAAGAGAAGACAAGCTCCATTGTGCACATGTTTTTCAAGTCTCTGCTTATGTCACATTTCCTGACATCCCATTGGCTGAGCCCAGAATTAGGTGGGAGGGCATTCAAAGTTCCATGGTAAGGAAGCATGGATGGATGGATAAGGGAGGAGAAGAATGTATGGCCATTTTTGCCATCTACCAGACCATTGCCAATTGGGATAACAGCAGCAGAATTTCTAGCACTCAGTGAAGACATGCAAGCTTCTCACCTTTTAAAAATGGTGTTAATATCTATGAACATTCACACCCTAATAAGACCACCAATGACGTTGCTCTAGAGTGGAGATTGGCAAACTCTGGTTTGTGAATCAAATCAGGCCCACTGCCTTTTATTGTAAATAAAGTTTTACTGGAACACTGCCACACCCATTCATTTTCATATAGTATATGGCTGCTCTCACACTACAACAGCAGAATTGATGGTAATTTTATTTTTAATTTTTTAAGGAATCTCTATACTGTTCCAACATCATTGGTGGGAGCTGCAGTATTTGAATCCAAGTGGCAGGGGCATTGGAGTCCTTGCTGGAGCCGTCCCACACTGTGCTTCGTGTATTATTCTCAGCTGAGTGGCCTTCCAAGCTTAACTCTCTGGCCTT
Source organism: Eubalaena glacialis (assembly GCF_028564815.1). Taxonomy (NCBI): domain Eukaryota; kingdom Metazoa; phylum Chordata; class Mammalia; order Artiodactyla; family Balaenidae; genus Eubalaena; species Eubalaena glacialis. Next base: position 110,417,198 of record NC_083723.1, on the reverse strand, counting down.
CCCAAAGAGTCTGTGAGGCATCTGATCTCTTTTAATAAATTCCTTTTTTGTTTAGACTAGCTAGAGTGGTTTCTACTGTTTCTAACTAACTAAGGATCCTGACACTGATAGTTTTCTAAGGCTGGGGCTCTATGGCTTTAAATACCCTATGCTGAAGAAGGCACAATGCTTTATTTTTTTGCAAATAAAATGTTTAGTTTACCTACTCCTAGGTATGCATTCATATAATCCAATTAGGCGTTCATACACCAGCTCTGGACTCCCCAAAAATCGAAGATGGTTTGAGAAAAGAAGGAAAGCAAACTCCATTTTCTCCCATTTAGAAAAGCAAACACTTCAATTTTGTTTGAAAAATCTAAGCTCACTAGCTCCACTCAGTGTCCCGATGAACTTATGTGGCACCATATTTGTTTGTAAAAGGATGAAAATAGCTTCGTTGGACAACCTTATTCTTTGGCCAGCTTTATAGTTTTATGTCTTATGGTTAGGTATTTAATTCATTTTTGAGTGAATTTTTATAAAAGGTGTAAGTGTCCGACTTCATTCTTTTGCATGTGGATATCCAGTTTTCCCAGTGCCATTTGAGAAGAGACTGTCTTTTCCCCACTGTGTAGTCTTGGCACCATTATCAAAAATCATTTGGCCATATGTGCAAAGGCTTATTTCTGGACTCTCTATTCTGTTCCATTGGTCTCAACATCTGTCTCTTTGCCAGTCCCAATGGTCTTGATTACTGTTGCTTTGTAGTATGTTTTGAAATCAGGAAGTGCGAGGCCTCCAAATTTGCTCTTCTTTTTCAAGATTGTTTTAGCTATTGAAGGTCCTATGAGATTCAGCTTTAAGATTTTTTTTTTCCTACTTCTGCAAAGAATGCCATTGGGATTTTGATAGAGATTGCACTGAACCTATAGATCTCTTTTGGTAGTATGAACATTTTAACAACATTAAGTCTTCCCATCCATGAGCACTGATAACTTTCCATTTATTTGTATCTTCTTTGATTTCTTTTAGCAATATTTTGTAGTATTCAGTACACAAGTCTTTCTTCTCCTTAGTTACATTTATTCCCAAGCATTTTATTGTTTTTGATGTTACAGTAAACAGAGATTGTTTTTTTAATTTCCTTTTCAGATTGGTCATTATTAGTGTATAGAAACACAAGTGATTTTTATGTGTTGATTTTGTATCCTGCAACTTTGTTGAAATAATTTCTTAATTTTAACCATTTTTTTTGTGGACTCTTTAGGGTTTTCCACATATAAGATCATGTCATCTGTGAACAGAGATTATTTTACTTTTTCCTTTCCAATTTGGGTGGCTTTTATTTCTTTTTTGATATCAGAGTAATGCTGCCCTCATAGAATGAATTTGGAGTGTTCCGTCATTTGAAATTCTTTGGAAGAGTTTAAGAAGAATTGGTATTAATTCTTCTTTAAATGTCTGGTAGAGTTCTCCAGTGAAGGCATCTGGTCCTGGACTTTCCTTTGTTGGGAGGCTTTTGATTATTGATTTAATCTCCTTACTAGTTACATGTCTCTTCAGATTTTTTAATTTCTTATGATTCTGTGTTGGTAAGTTGTATGTTTCTAGGAATGTATCTTTTTCTTCCAGGTTATTCAATTTGTTGGCAAATAATTGTTCATAGTACTCTGTTATAATCCTTTTTATTTCTGAGACATTCTGAGTTGCAATGTCCCCCATTTCATTTCCAATTTTAGTTATTCGAGTCTCATTTTTTTCTTAGTTATTCTGCCTAAGGGTTTTTCAATTTTGTTGGTCTTTTCAAAAAAAAACCAGCTCTTATATATCTGGAGAAAACCATAATTTGAAAAGATACATGCACCCTAATATTCATTGCAGCACTATTTACAATAGCCAGGACATGGAAGCAACCTAAATGTCCATCAACAGAGGAATGGATAAAGAAGATGTGGTACATATATATAATGGGATATTACTCAGCCATAAAAAACGAACGAAATAATGTCATTTGCAGCAACATGGATGGACCTAGAGATTGTCATACTGAGTGAAGTAAGTCAGACAGAGAAAGACAAATATCATATGATATCGCTTGTATGTGGAATCTAAAAATGGTACAAATGAACTTATTTACAAAACAGAAATAGAGTCACAGATGTAGAAAACAAACTTATGGTTACTGTGGGGGAAGTGGGGTAGGGATAAATTGGGAGATTGGGATTGACATATACACTCTACTAGACATAAAGTAGATAACTAATAAGGACTTACTATATAGCACAGGAAACTCTTCTCAATACTCTTTAGTGACCTATATGGGAAAAGAATCATAAAAAGAGTGGATATATGTGTATGTATAACTGATTCACTTTGCTGTATGGCAGAAACTAACACAACATTTTAAATCAACTATACTCCAATAAAAATTTTTCAAAAAGCTCTTGATTTTAATTTTTTCTATTGTTTTCTATTCTCAATTTATCTCTGCTCTAATCTTTTTTATTCTCTTCTTTCTACTAACTTTTGGTTTAGTTTGTTCTTTTCTAGTTCCTTGAGATGTAAAATTAGGTTGTTGATTTGAGATTTCTTCTTTTTAATGTAAGCATTTGCCACTAAAACTTTCTTATTACTGCTTTCACTGTATTCCATACATTTTGGTATGTTGTGTTTTCACTTTATCTCCAGATAGCTTCTAAATTCCCTTGTGATTTCTTCTTTGACTTGCTGGTTGTTTGAGTCAATTATTTATTTCCACGTTTAGTGGATTTTACTGTTTTCTTCTTGCTATTGATTTCTAGTTCCATTCCATATGGTCAAAGAAGATATTTTATATGATTTCAACTTCTTAAATTTGTTAAGACTTGTTTTGTGGATTAACATATGGTCTATCATGGAGAATGTTCCATATGCACTTGAGAACATATTCTGCTGTTTGGGGTGGAGTGTTCTGTATGTGTCTGTTAAGTCTAATTGGTCTAACTGTGTTGTTCAAGCCCTCTGTTTCCTTATTGATCTTCTGTCTGGTTGTTCTATCCATAGCTGAAAGGAGGAATTAAAGTCTCCTACTATTATTATGTTGCTGTCCATTTCTCCCTTCAGTTCTGTCAATGATTCATACATTTGGGAGCCTTAATCTCTCTTTAAATAATATAGGATTTATGATTCTTATAGGGATTATATTTCTCAACAGTGGAATGTAAATGTTGCCTTGGGGAGAAAGTGTGTTCACGTAGCTGAAGCTCTTCAGTGGCAGTGAGGGCTTGGGCCACTGGACCACTCTTCTGTTTAGAAGAACTTCTGTATCTTCCATACACCCCACCATGGCCCAGTCTGGCTTCTGTCTACTTCTCCAATCCCATATCATGATGCTTCATTGCTCATAACCATTCTCGAGCTGTCCTGATATTATCTGTTATCTGTTTCTTAAACACCTTTTTCTGCCTCAGCACCCACACATGCATGCATGTGTACACACACATGCATGTGTACACACACACACATACACACCTCATTCAAGGTTTATTTTTGTTATGAAGATATATTTGTAAAGGTACATAAAATGTTAGCTTGATTGATATTTTAAAATATTTGGACAAATAGTATTGGGCCTCATAAACATTCAGGAAGGGCTTGGAGAGAAGTTATATGAACAGAATTAGTTATTATAGCAGAACATTGAAAGCATCTCATCGTTTCCCTTTGGGACATTTAAATTCTATCCAAATAATGGAATGGTATTTATCCATATAATAAGATTGTTTGAAGCCCATGAAGCATGGAGAAATGCTTATGATGAAGAAAAGCATACAAAATCAAATCTAAATTAAGAATATATCTATGTGAAAATGCATATAAGAAAGAAAAAAATGAAAGTTCTCAGGATTGTAGGATTAAGGAGTTTTCTCTAGTTATTTTCAAAATATTTATATTGCTACATTTAACTCTATAATTTGAATAAAAGGCAAGAACAGAACTCATTAAATAACCTGTTTCCACACCATTATAGCAGCTGCCTATGGAGAAATGCTCTGAGATGAAGGACTACTCAGCCTCACTTGCCTTCCTATCCACCAGCAGCAGGGTTTCCAGCTTTGCTTCCATGGATTCACACAGTGGGAAGACAGCCACAAAGCACAGGACAGATTAAGGTCAAATATCTCTAGACAAGAAATATTTTAAAATAAATCTACAAAAAAATGGACAGTTTAATGCTCAAGGGAGATAAATTTGGGGGATTCTTTTTAAAAGTTTTTTTAAAGTATTTATTTATTTTATTTATTTAGCTGTGTTGGGTCTTAGTTGCGGCGCACGGGATCTTCATCGTGGCGTGCGGGCTGCAGAGCACGCTGGCAGGCTTCTCTCTAGTTGTAGTGCATGGGCTCCAGAACGCACAGCCTCAGTAGTTGCGGCACGCAGGCTTAGTTGCCCTGTGGCATGTGGGATATTAGTTCCTCTACCAGGGATCAAACCCACATCCCCTGCATTGGAAGGCGGAGTCTTAACCACTGGACCACCAGGGAAGTCCCTGGGGGATTCTGAAGAGTAAGTTTGCATGACCTTGTCTGGCACCCAGCTTCATGAGGCAGAGAACTTGAATTAATTCAATTCTTCTGCCAGTGAAAAGACAAAGGAACAGGTGAGATCCAGCACAGGTAAATCACAGGCATCCATGGGAGGCTAAGAGCTCTGAGGGATAAGCAGATGTTAGACAGGAAATAAAAAGAAGGCAAAGTGGGGCAGGCGATGGAGGGGAGATGAATGCAAAAGCAGAGCCTTAAAAAATGCTCGTGTCTCTGAAAGTCTGCGTGAAGTTCTGTGTGGTAGACCTTGTGAAAAGTCACCCTGACAAATCTTGGAGAGGACTGGAGAAGAGTAAAAGCAGAGGCAGGAAGATCATCTAGAAGACTGTTGAAATGTTTAAGGAGAGACAAGATGAGGATGTGACTCAAGGCCTGAGCAATGGGGACAGAGAGGAGATGAATTTGAAAGGTATGAGGAGAGAGAACCAGCAGGACTCAATAAGTAATCAGAAGAAGGAAGGTCAAGGATGATGGCCAAATCCTGCCAAACATCTGAGTGCATCCGTAGGAACAACGTTGCCAGACAAGTCTCCAGAAACCAACAAGGACTTGGTATTAGTTTGTATTTTAGATTGAAAACTGTCTGCATCTTTCCCAGGTTACAATCCCATGGGGATCCACGATGTTTATATTTACACTTTATGTTTACCTAGGCTGAGCTCTGTAGTTACATAATCAGCGAAGGAAATCCCACAATCAATTCCAGGACTCTTTAGACATGACCTTTTGTAAATAGCCAGAGCTAGGTTTGCAGTCAAACCCAGAGGCATTTATGAATAAATACTGACCCCTAGTGTCTAGGTGCAGAAATAAAGATTAAAAATAAAGATAAAACACCAAGACTCTTAGGAGAGTACCTGGAATTCCAGCTACAAATAATGCTCCCTGCAATCCAATTCAGAATCCTGGGGTGCTTCAGAAACAAAAATACTGACTAGTATTTTACTATACCGATGGCTAGTGGCTGCCAGGAGAACTCTAGTGAATGTTCTATAGAATAAGTGTCAGAATGGATTTGGTCTCAATCATGGGTGTGTAACTATGTGATGGTCTTGGCCCTCTCTGCTCCAAGGTCCAGGTTTAACTACTCCAAAGAGTCTTCTCACTAAAAGAGTAGATTTTTATGCAATTAACTTGACTGATACAAACTCCAGCTGTGTCTTATTCCCCACCTAGGTCAGCATTACATCAAATGAAGTTTCCTCTCAAGTGGATGCAGGACAGTGTGGTTGGTGGATGTGCCCTTTTCAGTATGTGTGTGGCTAGAGTGAATTCATAAGAAATTCCTGAGTAAACTCTCTGCAGCAAAATAGCTCCTTCTGGACTTCCCTGGTGGCGCAGTGGTTAAGAATCCGCCTGCCAATGCAGGGGACACGGGTTTGAGCCCTGGTCCGGGAAGATCCCACATGCTGCGGAGCAACTAAGCCCGTCCACCACAACTACTGAGCCTGCGCTCTAGAGCCCATGACCCACAACTACTGAAGCCCGCACGCCTAGAGCCCGTGCTCTGCAACAAGAGAAGCCACCGCAATGAGAAGCCTGCATACTGCAACAAAGTGTAGCCCCGCTCGCCGCAGCTAGAGAAAGCCTGCGCACAGCAATGAAGACCCAACACAGCCAAAAATAAATAAATAAATTTATAAAAAGAAAAAAAAATAGCTCCTTCAGCTGCAGTTGCTGTCAAATGGCATATGTTTTTTGAAGACTGGAAATGGGGCACTGGCTGTTTGGAGACAAGCTTATGTCACTTTCTGGTCTATGCTGAAGTTTTTAAGAACTTGGCTTTGCAGAGAATTAAATGAAGCTGTCTTGAAAAGGTACAGTTTCCTTCATGAAAACACGATCGTTTTCGTGAATGTTGTTTTTAAAGTAAGAATAGACTTCAGGCTTAAGTGGTCAACCACAACATAAATAAAAGGCCAATCTTTAGTGCCAACAGAACCTATTTGACTTCTGCTTTGGGCAATGAGAAGCATTCACTACAGGCTATTGACCCTCAGCAGTCTTAGTAGAAGGAAGCATGGAGCAGCAGTAGAAATCATGGCTGCTTTGAGGTCACATGGATTCAAGCTGGGCGATGACACTGAGCTGAGTGACACAAGGGACACGGGAGGTGGCCGCTGCAGGGAGCTAAAATCGAAGGAAACGGAGGCCCAGAGATTAAGTAGAGTTTAGGAGCCAAACGGTGGCATTAAGAAGGGATGCCATCCTAAGGTACTAAAAGATTAAAGTAGAAGGTTTTGTATCAGGAGAAATTCTATTTGTTCAGCTACAAGGTGATGGCAATCATAATCCTATTTTTGACTTGTATTAGCAAAGAAGCTAATTGTCTGATACATAACTGTAGCACTAGACCTAGTAGAAAAAAATGAGTGTACAACTTGTTTCTTGACAATACAGACTAAAGAAGTTTTTCCTTTACTAACAAAAACTGAGATTTCAATAATAAAAAGTATAGAAACCAGGCACCTTTATCCAGTCACTGCATATAGCAAAACATGTTTTAGTGACTGTACTTAATACAAGGTTGTTTTAGTTGCTTCTTTGTCAATATTTATTTATTTGGGGGGGTTTTATCTTGGAAAATGTCAAACCTACAGAACAGCTGGAAGAATAGTACATTATTAACTCTTTCCTCATCAATTATAACATTTACTATATTTGTTTTCTGCGTCTCTTTAAATATATAGAAGCAATCGTGTTGGCTCAAACATTTTAATGTGAGCTGCAGACATAATGACACCTCACCCTTAAATTGTTCAGGCCCCCAAAATATCCTTTATAACTTTTAATTAAAATATCGAATTAAGGTTCAAATGTTAAAACCCTAATCCCCAGTGTGATGGTATTTGGAGGTGGGGCCTTTGGCAGGTGAGCAGATTTAGATGAGGTCGTGAGGGTGGATCCTTCATGATGAGAACAGTGTCCTTATAAGAGGAAGTGACCAGAGCCCCCTCCCTCTCTACCACGTGAGGACACAGCGAGAAGGTGTCTTTCTGAGCCCCAGAAAGAGGGTCCTTATCAGACACTAAATCTGCCAGTGCCTGGATCTTGGACTTCCCAGCCTCCAAAACTGTGAGAAATGTTTGTTATTTAAGCCACCCAGTCTGTGGTTGTTTTGTCACAACAGCCTGAACAGACTGAGACAAATGTTCTATAACCCATTATTGTTATTCTTTTCTTTCATCTCAAACGGTCCCAGATTTGGCATTTGAAGCCAATTTTTGTGTCCCACCAGTCTTTGGGCATTTTTTTCTTTTCTGACTCAAGATGTTCTAAGCTCACCTTATACTTCATCTGCCTCCAACCTGGAATCAACGATTTTCCCAAACATGCCTGGGTCTGTGGAACAGTATTTAGAAAACAAGATCAAGGGAACTACGTGTGCTCATTATTACTAGGTCATGGCTTCTAGGCCCTTTCAGAGCACAGAGCCAGAGCTGGGGTTGGGGGGTGGGGGAAAGGTGGGGTGGCGTTGGGAAGAAAGAGAGAGGAAAATGCACACACATTCCTACAGGTATCTCCAGCTCAAAACTAGTAACACGGGGGTCTTCTTTATCTTCCTCCACTTTCTATCTCCCTTCTCCCATTATGAGTAACCTAATTTACAATAACATCAACACATTTGCTCAATTTTTTAAATCTATGAGATTCAGAATTACATCCTAAAAACAGTCTCCGGAACATTTTCATCTTTAAACACTTGAATTTAACATCAGCGGTACCATATCATCCCAAATTATCCCGCAGAAGTCACACAGAGCAGACCAACAGCTCTTTAAACAGCAACGAGAGATAATGCACCTATATATAGGACTCGAATTGGACAACTTAGCAATGGCTGTTTCTTGAGAGGACCAAAGAGGACAAATTTAGAACAGATTACTGTGGCTTCTGCTTTAATTGGTTGAAGACTATTTGAGGTGTTTTCCTTTTCAAAATTTATCTTGTTTGATGTTTGGCATTTGTTTCAAAGCAATCCAGTGGACAGTGTGAGAAGATACACATACTGGTTAATGAGGTGGTAGTGGCTGATTGGTGAGTGTTCTTTGTGTTATTTATACTCTCAGCTCTTGTGGATGTTTAAAATTTTTTATAATAAAAAGATTTTTTAAAATACATTCCTGTCAGAGTAAGCATAAGCTTAAATGGCTAGCCCCAACTCAAATAAACGGCAAATAAGATGTGGCTCTATTATGTGAAAATACGAAGTACTGATGACAATCTAGCTTATCTTTAAAAAATTGTCTAAGGAACTTTCATTTTTTTTGGACTTAAGTTCCGTGTCTTAAAGGCTAGTCTACATAGCTAGATTATCCTCCAATAAATAAAACTTCACCAATTGTGGAAAGAGATTGACTTAAATTCTGCCTATCATTTTGCCAAATAGCTTTGTCACTAGAGGGAGATTGTATGATTAAAATATTCTTATAGTATGGATGTTTCATATTCCCCTTGGGATCAAAGTCCCCTCACAGACCGATGTGGAAACCATCAGGCTACAGCATAACATGGCATCTGCCACAGCCAGATCTTCTGAGAGCCCAGGCATGATTTAATACAACGAATAGTGTTACATAAGTGAGCCCCAAACTTGCAAAATCCAACCATGCAGAAGACAAAAACAGGAGAAACGATCAGGGTCTGCAATGTTGAGGCAATTTGAACATATGAAAGACTTTCCAGGTAAGAGGAAAGCTGAACTTTGAAAAGAGGCTTGCCACTTTATGTAAAAGCATAAAAATAATTAAAAATGACGCCGGGGATGATGAATCTTCTGTCTAGTAAAGCTGGTTCCCCTACCTCATTTTGTCATAAACACAAAGGAGCTAGAAAAATAAAAAACTATAACTACATAGTAGGAATGGGGGGAAATGTACATGACCTCTGACTTCTCTTTCCTGAGACTGTCATCATGATCAGGAGGATTTCTGCTTCTGGCCACCAAGTTGGCCAACTGCTGTCCGATGGGGATTGGCTTTAACCAGCTCACACACTGACCAAAAAAAAGCATTTTCACAACAAACCTATAGAGCCTGGGGAGGCTTCCCAGGCCGGAAGACAAATAACCACTGCCATTAATGTGCACATGGAGGGACTGCATTTTAATAAAAGTGGTCATGACCCAAGATGAGAAATAGTCTGCAAATTTGGAGCAAAAGAATCTGGCTGAGCTTGGAAATAGCCAGATCATGTTAAGAAATTTGCCTCGTACATCTTATCAAGGAAACATACACAACATTATGTACTCTAACCGAGGATGCTTTGTTAATTCAGTGCTCAAATTAGTACTGGATGATGCAAGAACTTCCATTTTCTGAGGCAGAATTTCTGTTCTTTCAGAAAAACAAAGTCTGAGTGTACTGGGATACACTACGCATCTGAGATATTTAAAAATTAAAACTCTAGGAGTAGCATCTTGCTATGGCTCTTTATCTTACCACACTGGACCTGCATGAAACAATCATTACAGCCTGGGCAAAAGAGACATGTCTAACTGGCTCCAGGGCAAGCCCAACCTGGCAGCAGGATGGGCTGCCCTCTCCAAGGACCAAATTTCTGGATAAGCTGTCTATCATTTTTTAAATTAAAAAACATCCCCATTTTTTGGTCCCAGCTTGACGTGGTACAGAAGGATGCCAAAATGAGGATGCAGGTTAGGCAGATTTCAAGATACCTACTTCAAAAATTCTGGATCCCTTGTAAGCCATGCAAAGAAAACAGATTCACTAGGTGGTCTCAAGGTTGAAGTGCTGGAGTCGTTAAAAATAATTTTACATCAAGTTTTCATAAACATCTCTTCATTTATTTCAGCCAAGATCTCAAAAACCAAATTGTACCAGAAAGCGTCAGCAAAAATGATCCCTCTCTTAGGAAGTCTGTAAGATTCCAAAGTGACTGGGTGTGAGCACAGCTGTGTGTGCAGGAGCACATCATGCTGCCAGGTGTCCACTGGAGGTGGATATCTAGATGCAGGACAAGGGAAGAATCCAACTCTAGGCTCTTGAGCTGTGTTAAGACATGGTCACTTCTTGGGCTGGAAAATTCAGACGCCAATTCCAGAGATGAAGCTGTTCAAAAATGGTCTGAGTTGAAGCTTAGCCATAGGTTTGGAATTCTAGGAAGATCTGGTAGTTGTATTCTTGGCCCTGATCTCTGAATTATAAACAGTGTTATTTGGTTAGGCAACAGAACTGTGAAAAGAAGGACTATGGCAAAAAAGCCAGTAGTTGGTCAGGAACGTCAAGCATCCACATTCCATGTCCTTATGCATCACAGATGCAGCCAGCTGTGAGCAAACCAGGTTCATTTCTTCTTTTCAGCCATCTTCATCAGCTGATGCTCTAAGTCTTGATTTAAGGATCAGTAGAGACCAAGCAGTAGCAAGGGTTTTAGAATTAGTTTCCTTCTAATGACAGTTTTACTATAAAATGGATACAAATAAACCAATCCACCAATGGAAAACCATGAAAAACTGGTGATATCTGTAACAGCTTTTATAGTTGTAAATTGTTTACATGACTTTATCACTGAAATATATGTCACTTGCTCTGAAATAAGGCAGTAGCTTAAAGAAATGATCACTTACCTATCTCCAGCATCTAAAAACATCCTATATCATTAAGATTGATAAGCAGTCAATTCTGTCTGTGGCCTACCCTGAATACTACAGACTACGTACCATAATGTTTTGCCCTCAGCAGATAAAGAACAAATGTATGTGACAAGTGCGAATATACCATTTCCCCTGTTCAAGTGAATAAAATTACACCCACTATATTCTACCTTCCCCCGACCCAAGCTTCAATTTTTAGAGAATTAGGCATGTCTATGTGTTGAAATAAGTACAACTCTTTGTGTTATAGGAAGATAACAGCAGAGAATAATTCAGCAGCCTATACTTAATATTTATGAATCATATGGAAATTCTTGGGATGGTACCATTTTCAGTCACAGAACTTATTTTTAAATTAATTTTAAAGACCCCAAAATTAAAGTTTAAAAAGCAAAAATAAAACAAAAAGAGAACACGAACAGCTATAGCTGTCTATATGCTGCTAATTCTAGCAGCCAGAGAGGAATTCCACCAAATGTCATGAGGCAAAGGGCCTTGGTGTTTGTTGTTGGCTGTCTTGGAGGAATCCATCCGTGACTCTCCCATTTAATGGGCCTCTGGTCTTAACCTATCAAAGCATCCCTTTCCCTAGAGGAAAAGACTAGTAATAAATACTTAAGTATAGTGTGTTATCTAACGCCCTTTATTATCATCCTAGAAAGTCTCAGTAAATATAAATGTGAACTACTTATTGGAGTAAGTAGTGCCTGTCAGTGGTCACTCTATACTGATTTATTGAATAAGGAATACCTTGAACTTGACCTCCACTTGTTGCTCCCCCATCTCGGAAACTCATGGCATTGATTAAGCCCCAATGGTGACTAACTTAGTGACTAATTCAAACAGGGCCGGCAGGGGCTAACGCATAAGGCTTATGACATTAGCACTCAGGCATCCTAAAGCCTTTATCTGGGCCAACATAAGTTACCTAGTTACTTATACAAACTCTACCCCACAGCCTAGATCTGGGAAAATCAGGAAAAATCAGCGGGGGGGGGAAAAAAAAAAAAAAAGCGAGATCAGCACCCATAACACACCGCATACCACTCCTTCTGCAGCTATCCCTAGCTAGCACGTGGGAAAGATTTTATTTGTCAGCGCGTTTCACTTTTCCTTGATCCTCTACTTTCTTAATGGCTGCTTGGATAGCCTCTTGGTTGCCCAGGAACTGGTGAGGTCCAACGGCATGCAGGTTCTCGTCCAGTTCCAGGAGAATGGGGACTCCAGTAGGAAGAGTAATGTTGATAATGTCTTCATCTGAGATACCTGGAGATTAAGGGAGGGAGGAGCAAGGCGTTAAAGACAACCCAGGAGGAAGCTGTGTTTACTTATTTAACTACACATTCACTTAGTCCCATATTAACTGCATGTCTGGAACCACACCAGGTACTGTGAGGGACTCCAGCTATAGTTGCTGGAAGCCAAGGGCATCCCAGAAGTTTTATTTATTTATTTACTTATTTATTTGGTTGTGCCAGGTCTTACTTGCTGCAGGCGGGCTCCTTAGTTGCGGCATGCGAACTCTTAGTTGCAGCATGTGGGATCTAGTTCCCTGACCAGGGATCAAACCCAGGGTCCCCTGCATTGGGAGCGCAGAGTCTTATGCACTGCGCCACCAAGGACGTCCCTCAGAAGTTTTTTTTTCTAAAAAAAAAGCTAAGACAGAAATTCAAATTACATTAAATCTTGGGACAGTAAATACCTTTTGGGGCAAATTGTTCCTGGTTGTTTCCTATCTAAATCTTAAAGGAATGAAAATTATTCTCTCCATGCTCACATGTGTGCTACTGGTTTTCCACAGAAATCAATCTTGAAAAATCTGAAAGTGAACTAGGGGGGTTTTCCAGTTTTTTTCCTTTTATATGTTGTCCCCAGGCTGGCTAAAATTAACCTCAAAATCTAGTTCAATTGATTAGAAAGTGGCTGGTTTTCCAACACTGAGTGAGCATGGGATGCCCTGGGCTAGACCCAGTCAAGGAGGAACCCTCCCCTAGGTGCTCAGGAAACACAATCAAGAGGAATCAAAAGAAGGTTGATCGACGAGCCTTGTAAACAGGTCTCGTTCTCCTGCTGTCCCTTAACAGCCCAACTGCTTGGACAGCAAGGTATGTGTAATGGACAAATCACCTTCAATTCTTTTTTTATTTTATTTTTTAAAATTTTTATTTATTTATTTACTTACTTACTTATTTATTTTCGGCATGCTGCGCGTCCTGCGGGATCTTAGTTCCCTGACCAGGGACTGAACGCACGCCCGAGGCAGTGAAAGCGTGGAGTCCTAACCACTGGACCACCAGGCAATTCCCTCAGTTCTTTTTTTTTTTTTTTAAACTTTGGGTTTATTTATTTATTTATTTATTTATGGCTGTGTTGGGTCTTCGTTTCTGTGCGAGGTCTTTCTCTAGTTGCGGCAAGCGGGGGCCACTCTTCATCGCGGTGCGCGGGCCTCTCACTATCGCGGCCTCTCTTGTTGCGGAGCACAGGCTCCAGACGCGCAGGCTCAGTAACTGTGGCTCACGGGCCTAGTTGCTCTGCGGCATGTGGGATCTTCCCAGACCAGGGCTCGAACCCGTGTCCCCTGCATTGGCAGGCAGACTCTCAACCACTGCGCCACCAGGGAAGCCCCCCTCAGTTCTTTTTTAAATAGCCTGAATCAGGGAATTCCCTGGTGGTCCAGTGGTTAGGACTCCGCGCTCTCACTGCCAAGGGCCCAGGTTCGATCCCTGGTCGGGGAGCTAAGATCCCACATGCCGTACAGTGCACTCCCACAAAATTCTTTTTAATAAATAGATAACCTGAATCATAGGTTGTTCAATTTTGACCAGAAGAGCTGGAGTTGTAGCAAGGGTGGTAGCAGCAGTGGTCGTGATAAGGTTTCTATTATTATGAGTGTTTTTAAAAAACAATGAACAGCTAACATGTACTGAGTACATTCCGCATGCCAGGTACTCTTCTAAGCACTTTATGTGTATTAACTTATTTAATCACCGTTGCAATCCTAGGAAGATATGCACCATTATTTTTCCATGTAACAATTTCTGACACAGAGAGGTTAAGCAAACAACTCAAGGTCACACAGGCAGTAAATAGCAAAGCCTGGATTTAAACCCAGGTGTCTGTAACTAGTGCACAATGTCTTTCAAGTTTCTCTGAGTTCAAAATGGGCAAAGAGAAGAGAGGAGACCTAAAGAGATGGAGTTAAGCTAATTAAAAGGTGACTGAAAGTATTCAAATTATCTACTTTAAAAACACACCTTTATTATATAGACTTCTAAATTCTAACCATATGCTTCTGTTCTTTATTAATAGAAAGGATCCAGGGTAGAGCAAGTTCTGAGGGTAGTGCAAGGGTCCATCTTGGAAGGTGAGAATGGCAGAATAAGTTAGTAGCAGTTAGTTATCAATGCACTTTGTCATTTTAACTTTGGTCATAACTATGAGCACTAGTCACAGAATCATAGCGCTGGATCTCAACCACTGGGGTGGTTCTTTATTAGAATTTCATTTCTAGGTCCAGAAGAGCTGCCTAAGAACTCTTACGCACAAACCGTATACTCAAACAGCTATGAAACAATGGGAAGGAGCACAACTTGGAAGTCAGGGTCTATTCTAAGTACACATCCCATCTCCTCCTCTGCTAGTCCCCTTCCAAATACTAACTAGCATAATATATAACTTTAGGCAAGTAACCTCTCTGGGCCTCCACTGCCTCTGTCTAATTAAAAAAAGAAACACACACTCTTCTCTACCACTATTACAAACCGTGTGGGGCAGGAGGAATGGACTTAAAAGAGAACATACATGAGAAAGTATAGCCCAACAAGTGTTTCTTCTTTCTCTACTACGAATTCTCTTCTAGGTAGAAGACTTAAAGGGTAGGCTACTAAAACACTACTTTGCCCTGCCAAGCCCCCATCCCCACACTGCAACCCTACACAAGATTACCATCCCAAACTAAAGCTGGCAAGAACAGATAAATTCAGACCAGACAGCCAGCTGTTTAGCTGGGAGATGACTGCCTTGGATTCTAAAAGCCCTCGGGCTCTCTCAGGTCAGATCTGTCAGCTGGACGCATAGTAGCTGCCACCCGCATCCCCTGGAGATAGCCAGAGCGGAATGCAACAGCACGTGGTTTAGAGCCAGGTGACCGCTAAGGATATAGAGAAACTGAAATCCTAATACACTGTAAAATTAAGAGTATAAAATCCTGTGGAATCTTTGGATAACAGTCTGGCAATTCCTCAAACAGGTAAGCACAGAATTACCATGGGACCCTGCAATTTCACTCCTAGGTATATATACCCAAGAGAAATGAAAACACATGTCCACACAAAAACCTGTACACGAACCCTCACAGCAGCATTATTCATAATAGACAGAAGACGTAAACAGTCTAAATGTCCATCAACTGATGAATGGGTAAATTAAATGTGGTAGATCCATGCAATGGAATATTATTTGGCAATAAAAAGGAAAGAAGTGCTGATGCATGCTAAACATTGACAACCCTTGAAAACATTATGCTAAGTGAAAGAAGCCAGTCACAGAGTACATATTGTATGAGTCCATTTATATGAAATGTCCAGAATAGGCAAATCTATAGTGACATTAATAGATCTGGGGTTGCTTAGGGCCAGAGGGAACGGGAGGACTGGGCAGCTAGGTATGGAGTTTCTTTTGAGGGTAATGAAAATGTTCTGAAATTGACTGTGGTGATAGATGGGTAACTCTGTGAATATACAACTCTGTGAAAACACAGCTCTGTGAAAAGCCACTGAGCTGTACACTTTAAATGGGTGAACTGTGTGTCATGTGAATTATACCTCAAGAAAGCTGTTTAAAAAACTACTAAACAGATCCAGAGACGTTAAATAAAACTCTTCGAGTCACCAGACTGTTAAGGTAGTAAAATTAGACCTTTTTTTTAAATTCCCAAATTCCAGGACTTCAACTCTGGTCATCTGACTTGTCTATGGCTATTTCCACCGCAGCCTAAGGAGAGAGGAGAATGTGTTCATGCTCTGCCCTTGGGAAGGGCTGGGTGCTAACTGGACACCAGCACCAAGTGTTCTCATGTTTTCAAGACTAGTAAAGGGATCAACAGATTTGTCTGATCCCCTTGAAATAGCTAACACACTGGGATCATGATGGGCCAGGTTGAGGGTTTGCAGTCTGTGACCTCAGAAAAAAGTTCTGGGTCTTTGGCAGGGGGCGAGGGGCACACATGGAACTCATCTGACCATGGCCTCAGATCTAACCAGATCTAACAAGCCCTTTCTTTAAGAGCACCACTCTCAAGCTCATGCCTATGGCTTAGATAAAAACCCACTTTTGTGTGGGACCAAATGGAAGAGCCAACTAACAAAGGCCACGAGAACTATAATGTTTCACCTATAAAGAAAGGAAGGCTCAACAAAAATAGAAATGTTTCCAATAAATAAAGTTGACATTCCACTTTAATGACTACTCAAGCCATTCACACAGCAGACTAATTACTTCCAAATATTTAAAATGCTTAGACTGGTTAATAATCAGTCAATGAGACTTAAGCGACTGGCTTTTTAAAATAGCAAATGAGGAAAAACCACAATGAAGCCATTACTCATTACTCAGTTTTGGCATAAGCCACATTCTTTGTCCTAAGAGAGTTAAGCAAGCAGAACTCCTAAGGCTAGAAAAATGCATCTGCATTGGATTAAACCAAACTGAATCAATACTATATTATGTAATATCGTATTACGAATTCATTAACTGGAACATCATATGAAAGTTAAAACGCATGGCCAGATATCACATCCTCTAATAATGGCTTAGATTGTTTTATACAGCATCCAAGAACGTTCTGAAGGGAAACATCTAATCCTGCATCAACCCATCTCTATCACTGCCCCTTCACCAACCCCCAACCATTGTCTTTAATTCTTGAATCTTCATGTAGGAGCGTCTGGGAGTTAACTGCCATCCATTTAAATGATTGGGATATTTTAAGTAAGAAATAATGAAAGTTTGGTGGTAAGTCAAAGGAGTAGCTCAAAGCCAAAACAGGAAGAAATTCAAACAACTTCATTTTCTGCATACAGGACTAACTTCAGAAAGTCAAATCTGCACCTTCGATAACTCCCCTGAGTCACTGTAGCAGGAACAGGAACCACAGACAGTAATTAAGATCACTGCACATATATACAGCACTCCCACTCGCCTTCTGTTAGAAGTGGCTGAGCAAATGCTCACTTCTCCCACTGGGATTATAAGGGACCATGTTTTATACATCCTTGTGTCACCCATGCTCTCAGAACAGTGCCTTATATGCTGCAAGACTTTAGTAAATGTTTGTTCTACTGTAAGGAATTCTATCATGTGTTGCTGCTAGGATCCAGAAATGATTTAGCTTTATGATCCAATATTACAACTATATGTATTATATGAATCTGCTTCTTACATACAAATAAAGGCTATTAGGAATAAAATGTTAACTAGAAACTCTAATGCCTAAAGCCTATATGTGAAAGCACTCTGAGGACTTTCTCGGAGGTACAGTACCGGCTACGTTTCAGAAGGAAATCAAAAGGGAGATGTATGCTCCTCAAAAGTAAGGACTTTGTATGTCCAATTCTAGGTGCTGTATCCCTGTACCAAGAATAGTACAGTACCTGATTTAATGGACCCTTGGCATATAGCTGAAATGAATGAATCTGAACTCTCTGAGCTTTCAAATTAAATCCAGTCCTTTACTGTTGAAGCCTTGGTTAAAGATTGTGTTTCCTTTATTACCTTATTAAGAAAAAAAGTCAAATTAAATTTGTCTTCTATATATATTTTCCTTGGTTTTCTCCAAACTGTGTGCTCAAAATCTTTGAATATCAGGAAACAGGAGGAAAGATGTTCAGGGAGACAGATCTGTTACAGGACAAGAGGAAACCCCAATTCCATAATGCTTATTTTTGAGGATGACGGAGAGAGAGGAAAACAGCTCCGATCAAATCATTCAGCTGTGAGGTTCCACCCATGCCCCGCTTCCCTTTCCCAATTGAGTTAGTCACAATCCAAATCCCACTGATGGGTGATCTGTGATAAGAGTACTGTATTCTTCTATTGCCAAAATAAGAGCTGACAGAAGAGATTCTGAATTTCATACACAGCTTACCTATTTTTAATTATAATTCTTTTAGGTTTGAATGCTATCCATGTACAACTTAAAGATTGGCTGGGGAACAATTGGAAATGGGTTATTTGAATCATGTAACATGATGACAGTATAACAGCCTCTAATTTAGAATAAGGCAGAGAGAAGAATCCATTCTACATATAATTTTATAGTTAAGTGGCCTACAACTTTTAAAAATGAAGGTTTCTATAAATCAATTATACTTATAATAAGAGAAAGCTTAGCCACACCACTAGATAAGCATTTGCTTCACAGAAGAGAGGCCTGACTGCTACTTCAGAAAATATCCCACTACAAAATGCCAAAGGTGACTGACTGGTCAGTCCCCATCCCCACAGCAAGTCCCAGCTGACCTTTCCTCCTTGAATCTCTAATTTCACCTCATCACTTCTTTGCCTTGTTATATGTGCAGCTGCACACAGTTCTTCAGGGGTCAAGTCTGTCTTGCATGCCACTCTTACTCCAAACTTGAAACTGCCTATTCCTTTCTTGAACCCAGACTAAACAATCCACTCCTGCTGGCAAGATGCAGACTACACCCAGTGCTTCAGTTCAGTACCTGGCTTCTCCTTCAATGTGGGCCGGCAGGAAACAAACAGGAAGTGACTACGCCAACCGCAGAGAAAGAAACACACGCCTGTCTGGAGCACTAAGGAACAGGGTGTTGTTAGACACTAAGCCTGGGTTAGGAGTGTTTGTGGTGGTGCTTGGTGAGAGGTGGGCCCTGCTGTAATCCGGACTTGTTAGGCAATTGTTTCTGCTGCCACAAATCAGTAAAGCAGTCCCTTAAGCAGGAATTTTCTCACTATATAATATTTCATATGTCGGTTTTAAGTCTTCTTTCTTCTGAAGGGATTAAGAACTACTATCAAGTTAAAAGTAAAGCATTCCATGGGACTACACCAAACTAAAAAGCTTTGGCACAGACAAGGAAGCTATCAACAAACCAAAAGGCAGTATTCTGAATGGGAGAAGATATTTGCAAACGATATATCCGATAAGGGGTTCATATCCAAAATATACAAGGAACTAATATACCTCAACATCAAAAAACCAAACAACCTGATTAAAAAATGTGCAGAGGACCTGAATAGACATTTTCCAAAGAGGAAATGCAGATGGCCAACAGACACATAAAAAGATGCTCAACAGTACTAATCATCAGGGAAATGCAAATTAAAACCACAATGATATATCACCTCACACCTGTCAGAACGGCTATCATCAAAAAGACAACAAATAACAACGGTTGGCAAGAATGTGCAGAAAAGGGAACCCTGTGCAATGCTGGTAGGATTGTAAATTGGTGCAGCCATTATAGAAAGCAGTATGGAGGTTCTTCAAAAAATTAAAAATAGAACTACCATATTATCTAGCAATTTCACTTCTGGATATTTATCCAAAGAAAACAAAAACACGAATTCAAAAAGATACATGGAATTCTCTGGTGGTCCACTGGTTAGGACTCTGCACTTTCACTGTCGAGGGCACGGGTTCAGTCCCTGGTCAGGGAACTAAGGTCCCACAAACCATATGGCGCAGCCAAGAAAAAAAATTTTTTTTTCAAAAAGACACACACACACCAATGTTCACTGCAGCATTATTTATAATAGCCAAGATATGGAAGCAACCTAAGTGTTCATTGATGAATGGATAAAGAAGATGTGGTGTATATATACAATAAAATATTACTCAGCCATTAAAAAAAAGAAAGCTTGCCATTTGTGATAACATGGATGGATCTAGAGGGTATTATGCTAAGTGAAATCAGAGAAAGGCAAATACCATACGATCTCACTTATATGTGGAATCTAAAAAACAAAACAAACAAACAAAATAAAATGCAAACAGTCAACAATTGCTCAAATGAAATTTAAAAAAGTGACTTAGCTACATTAAATAGCAGAGTAAAACAAAGTATTGAACAAAGTAAAAATACTGAACCATAGCTTTCCAGTGAGTTCAGAGACTTGTTCTAGTTCCTACAAGAAACACGATACATATGTAAAATGCCTAGAACTGCGTTTAGCACACAGTGTGCACTCAAAAAAGGGCCACCTGGTATAGCTATACTAGGGAGTGTCATTCACAGACCACAATGTTAGGGTAACAGCAATAATAATGTACGACTCAATTAGTTGCATGAAATTACCTTTTTATGGTTTACTTGCCAAAGATACTCTTGACTCAGCTTCTCACAACATACTATTCCAAACAGAATAGATAAACGTAAGGGCTACTTTTTAGAAAAAATTTAAAACAAAACAGCCCAGGCGGTAATTGTGTGTGGAGACTCAGTGAACTGGGTTTAGGCGGAGTTCATGACTCCAACTACTTATCGTGACCATGGCTAAGCCATCTGAGGTCTGTCTGGGTTTCATTTTCCTTCAACAGCATCTGTCTTCTTTCCCACAAATGGAAGAAGCGTCAGGCAGGACTTGACTGACTATAGGGTAAAATCATAGCACCAAATATTTGAAAAACAAAATAACATCTAAGGAACCAACAATACTCTCCACTGTTGAGGTACATACACTCTAGAGTAAATGAATAACTCTACTATACTCTTAGTCAAAGATCTTAAGGCACTTGGAGACTTCAGGGTAGACCAATTTCTTAATTAGCTATGTGACTGGGTCATCATTCTTCCTACTTCAAAGTTACAATAAAGTATTTTTAGGATAGGACAGTATGCTGTCATTGATGCTATCAGTTACCACACTCCTCCCCAGCAGAAGGTAAGATGCTTGAAGTCTGTCAAGCATTTTAAGGACAATATGGGGAAAAATTGCCCACTTCCTTGAAAGATCCTGTTTATACGGGAGAATCTTACATAAACATATCTAGAAAACATGACTAGGAATCAGATCAGTCTACAACCACATGCATTTTTACTTTTGTGATCAATGCAAAGAATTTAGCAACTTTCATATTTATAGGGAATATGCAATCTGGTCACACCCATTTCAAAGATTCATTCTTAATACAGATGAAAGCTAACTTCCTTATAACGTGACCACATAATCCTCCAAGCTGGGCACTTTTGAAAGTGAAAGGAGATGCTGTTAATAATTGCAGTGGGATAACAGGTATTAACCAGAAAATAGGGGAGTGTGTAGTCATATAAATACACTGTAAAAATAAATGGGCAATTAAGATGTTACACTTTATGACTTTTTTAACACAATAAACACATACAAACAAATAAATTAGCCAGTAATCTTTCCTATAAAACAAAAATCTATATTATCCCCTTAAAGTAAGGGAGATTCACTTAATATTTGGAGTCTTGGAAAGTCAGTATCCAAATTCAATAGGATGTTTTCTTTTAGGTTGAGAATTTGTCAAGTACCACAGGAAGCCTTCATACACGAACTCTTGAAAGTTAGACATGCGAGCAGAAGCAAGAAGAACTAAAATCTTCCAGCCTGTGGAACAAAAACCACATTCACAGAGAGATAGACAAGACGAAAAGGCAGAGGGCTATGTTCCAGATGAAGGAACAACATAAAACCCCAGAGAAACAACTAAATGAAATGGAGATAAGCAACCTTCCAGAAAAAGAATTCAGAATAACGATAGTGAGGATGATCCAGACCTCGGAAAAAGAATGGAGGCAAAGATTGAGAAGATGAAAGAAATGTTTAACAAAGATCTAGAAGAATTAAAGAACAAACAAACAGAGGTGAACAATACAATAACTGAAATGAAAAATACACTAGAAGGAATCAATAGCAGAATAACTGAGGCAGAAGAACGGATAAGTGACCTGGAAGACAGAACAGTGGAATTCACTGCTGTGGAACAGAATAAAGAAAAAAGAATGAAAAGAAATGAAGACAGCCTAAGAGACCTCTGGGACAACATTAAACGCAACAACATTCGCGTTATATGGGTCCCAGAAGGAGAAGAGAGAGAGAAAGGACCAGAGAAAATATTTGAAGAGATTATAGTCGAAAACTTCCCTAATGTGGGAAAGGAAGTAGCAACCTAAGTCAAGGAAGTGCAGAGAGTCCCATACATGATAAACCCAAGGAGAAACACGCCGAGACACATAGTAATCAAATTGGCAAAAATTAAAGACAAAGAAAAATTATTGAAAGCAGCAAGGGAAAAATGACAAATAACATACAAGGGAACTCCCATAAGGTTAAAAGCTGATTTCTCAGCAGAAACTCAACAAGCCAGAAGGGAGTGGCATGATATACTTAAAGTAATGAAAGGGAAGAACCTACAACCAAGATTACTCTACCCGGCAAGGATCTCATTCAGATTCGATGGAGAAATCAAAAGCTTTACAGACAAGCAAAAGCTAAGAGAATTCGGCACCACCAAACCAGCTCTACAACAAATGCTAAAGGAACTTCTCTAAGTGGGAAACACAAGAGAAGAAAAGGACCTACAAAAACAAACCCAAAACAATTAAGAAAATGCTCATAGGAACATACATATTGATAATTACCTTAAACGTGAATGGATTAAATGCTCCAACCAAAAGACACAGGCTTGCTGAATGGATGCAAAAAACAAGACCCATATATATGCTGTCTACAGGAGACCCACTTCAGACCTAGGGACACATACAGACTGAAAGTGAGGGGATGGAAAAAGATATTCCATGCAAATGGAAATCAAAAGAAAGCTGGAGTAGCAATACTCATATCAGATAAAATAGACTTTAAAATAAAGAATGTTACAAGAGACAAGGAAGGACACTACATAATGATCAAGGGATCAATCCAAGAAGAAGATATAACAACTATAAACATGTATGCACCCAATATAGGAGCACCTCAATACATAAGGACACTACTAACAGCTATAAAAGAGGAAATCAACAGTAACACAATAATAGTGGGGGACTTTCACACCTCACTTACACCAATGGACAGATCATCCAAAATGAAAAGAAATAAGGAAACAGAAGCTTTAAATGACACAATAGGCCAGATAGATTTAATTGATATTTATAGGACATTCCATCCAAAAACAGCAGATTACACTTTCTTCTCAAGTGTGCACGGAACATTCTTCAGGATAGATCACATCTTGGGTCACAAATCAAGCCTCAGTAAATTTAAGAAAACTGAAATCATATCAAGCATCTTTTCTGACCACAATGTTATGAGATTAGAAATCAATTACAGGGGAAAAAAATGGAAAATACACAAACACATGGAGGCTAAACAATACATCACTAAATAACCAAGAGATCACTGAAGAAATCAAAGAGGAAATCAAAAAATACCTAGAGACAAATGACAATGAAAACATGACGATTCAAAACCTATGGGATGCAGCAAAAGCAGTTCTAAGAGGGAATTTTATAGCTATACAAGCCTACCTCAAGAAACAAGAAAAATCTCAAATAAACAATCTAACCTTACACCTAAAGGAACTAGAGAAAGAAGAACAAACAAAACCCAAAGTTAGCAGAAGGAAAGAAATCATAAAGATCAGAACAGAAATAAATGAAATAGAAACAAAGAAAACAAGAGCAAAGATCAATAAAACTAAAAGCTGGTTCTTTGAGAAGATAAACAAAATTGATAAACCATTAGCCACACTCATCAAGGAAAAGAGGGAGAGGACTCAAATCAATAAAATTAGAAATAAAAAAGGAGAAGTTACAACAGACACCGCAGAAATACAAAGCATCCTAAGAGACTACTACAAGCAACTCTATGCCAATAAAATGGACAACCTGGAAGAAATGGACAAATTCTTAGAAAGGTATAACCTTCCAAGACTGAACCAGGAAGAAATAGAAAACATGAACAGACCAATCACAAGGAATGAAATTGAAACTGTGATTAAAAATATTCCAACAAACAAAAGTCCAGGGCCAGATGGCTTCACAAGTGAATTCTATCAAACATTCAGAGAAGAGCTAACACCCATCCTTCTCAAACTCTTCCAAAAAATTGCAGAGGAAGGGACACTCCCAAACTCATTCTATGAGGCCACCATCACCCTGATACCAAAACCAGACAAAGATACTACAAAAAAAGAAAATTACAGACCAATATCACTGATGAATATAGATGCAAAAATGCTCAACAAAATACTAGCAAACAGAATCCAGCAATACATTAAAAGGATCATACACCACGATCAAGTGGGATTTATCCCAGAGATGCAAGGATTCTTCAATATATGCAAATCAATCAATGTGATACACCACATTAACAAATTGAAGAATAAAAACCATATGATCATCTCAATAGATGCAGAGAAAGCTTTTGACAAAATTCAACACCCATTTATGATAAAAACTCTCCAGAAAGTGGGCATAGAGGGAACCTACTTCAACATAATAAAGGGCATATACGACAAACCCACAGCAAACATCAAAGCATATCCTCTAAGATCAGGAGCAAGACAAGGATGTCCACTCTCACCACTATTATTCAACATAGTTTTGGAAGTCCTAGCCATGGCAATCAGAGAAGAAAAAGAAATAAAAGGAATACAAATTGGAAAAGAAGAAATAAAACTGTCACTCTTTGCAGATGACAAGATACTATACATAGAGAATCCTAAAGATGCCACCAGAAAACTACTAGAGCTCATCAATGAATTTGGTAAAGTTGCAGGATACAAAATTAATGCACAGAAATCTCTTGCATTCCTATACACTAATGATGAAAACTCTGAAAGAGAAATTAAGGAAACACTCCCATTTACCACTGCAACAAAAAGAATAAAATACCTAGGAATAAACCTACCTAGGGAGAAAGAAGACCTGTACGCAGAAAACTATAAGACACTGATGAAAGAAATTAAAGATGATACCAACAGATGGAGAGATATACCATGTTCTTAGATTGGAAGAATCAATATTGTGAAAATGACTATACTACCCAAAGCAATCTACAGATTCAATGCAATCACTATCAAATTACCAATGGCATTTTTTACAGAACTAGAACAAAAAGTCTTAAAATTTGTATGGGGACTCAAAAGACCCCGAATAGCCAAAGCAGTCTTGAGGGAAAAAAACGGAGCTGGAGGAATCAGACTCCCTGACTTCAGACTATACTACAAAGCTACAGTAATCAAGACAATATGGTATTGGCACAAAAACAGAAACATAGATCAATGGAACAGGATAGAAAGCCCAGAGATAAACTCATGCACCTATGGTCAACTAATCTATGACAAAGGAGGCAAGGATATACAATGGAGAAAAGACAGTCTCTTCAATAAGTGGTGCTGGGAAAACTGGACAGCTACATGTAAAAGAATGAAATTAGAACACTCCCTAACATCATACACAAAAATTAACTCAAAATGGATTAGAGACCTAAATGTAAGACCAGGCACTATAAAACTCTTAGAGGAAAACATAGGAAGAACACTCTTTGACATAAATCACAGCAAGAGATTTTTTGATCCACCTCCTAGAGTAATGGAAATAAAAACAAAAATAAACAAATGGGACCTAATGAAACTTCAAAGCTTTTGCACAGCAAAGGAAACCATAAACACGACGAAAAGACAACCCTCAGAATGGGAGAAAATATTTGCAAATGAATCATCGGACAAAGGATTAATCTCCAAAATATATAAACAGCTCATGCAGCTCAATATTAAAAAAAACAAACAACCCAATCCAGAAATGGGCAGAAGACCTAAATAGACATTTCTCCAAAGAAGACATACAGATGGCCAAGAAGCACATGAAAAGCTGCTCAACATCACTAATTATTAGGGAAATGCAAATCAAAACTACAATGAGGTATCACCTCACACCAGTTAGAATGGGCATCATCAGAAAATCTACAAACAACAAATGCTGGAAAGGGTGTGGAGAAAAGGGAACCCTCCTGTACTGTTGGTGGGAATGTAAACTGATACAGCCACTATGGAGAACAGTATGGAGGTTCCTTAAAGAACTCAAAATAGAATTACCATATGACCCAGCAATCCCACTACTGGGCATATACCCAGAGAAAAGCATAATTCAAAAAGACACATGCACCCCAATGTTCAGTGCAGCACTATTTACAATAGACAGGTCATGGAAGCAACCTAAATGCCCATCGACAGACGAATGGATACAGAAGATGTGGTACATATATACAATGGAATATTACTCAGCCATTAAAAGGAACGAAACTGGATCATTTGTTGAGCCGTGGATGGATCTAGAGACTGTCATACAGAGTGAAGTAAGTCAGAAAGAGAGAAACAAGTATTGTATATTAACGCATATATGTGGAACCTAGAAAAATGGTACAGATGAACCGGTTTGCAGGGCAGAAATAGAGACACAGATGTAGAGAACAAACGTATGGACACCAAGGGGGGAAAGCGGTGGGGGGTGGCGGTGGTGGTGTGCTGAATTGGGAGATTGGGATTAACATGTATACACTGATGTGTGTAAAATGGATGACTAATAAGAAAAACAATAAATAAAAAATAAACATTAAAAAAAGAAAAAGTTAGACATGCAAGAGAAGAGGACAGATGTTAGTATTCTTATTCCAGTGAGCATATACATCTACAATAAATTTTAAAAGGGCTGAAATCTCACTAAATTAACAGAAATAATGGGAGAAATAACATACACTATTTCTTCTGATCTTTGGGAAAGTGACTTATGCTTAATTCTTAGAGCTGTGACATAGAATAGTTGGATCTTATTTTTCAGTACACACTGCAAGAGAATTCTATTAGTGGAGATTGGCCTTTAGAGGACCCCTAAAACAAAAGATGACAACTAATGTATGATGTGATCCTAAAATCTAGTCCAGTCTATTTCAGGCACATGAAGTAATTCTTCCATGTGAGGCATGGAAGTTACTACAGGGAATCTTAGCAACATCAAAGAATTTGATGAATCTTAACAACAGTACCACCAGGGGGTACTATAGGCCAAAAGGGAACAAAGTTGTTCTCCTCCCCAGGATGGCTGAGTTGAGACTACAAACCACTCTTATGTCTTCCTATGGACACACCGCAATCCTCACTCCACTTCGTTTGCTTCCCCAGCTATTGGCTTGTGCCTAGTGGTATATTCTGGCTTTTCTGCCCGTTTTTTTTTCCTGAATGTCCGCCATCCTCCCTGGCCACCAGCCCTACCATTTCTATTCCCTGTCTCCCTCCCATTCACTTCCCTTCTCCTCTCCTTCAGGCATCTGCCAGCCTCACACCTTTCTCTACACATACTTCCTACTCTTCATACAATTTACCTCTTCCAGTATGAACACCACTGTTTTAAATCAATTATCCCCCAAATAAAAACATTTTCTATATAGCCTATTTATAGTGATAGGGATAGGAGTTATAATTTAAGGTTGCTTCTATTTCATTAATCTCTGAAAGTTAATTTAGTTCTGTACATCCAAATTAAAAAAAAAAAAAAAAAAAAAAAAGACCTTCAGAAGAAAAGTTAAATGAAGCCTGAGGACAAATGCCTGCTTATTTCTCAGTAATCCCTGTAAATACATTTCTGCCCCAGTGGTCAAAGCTGTGTTTTAATTCTTTTCTTTATTCTATACTCCACATCCATGCATATCTCCTTTGTTATCTGTCACTTCCACGTATTTGCCCTAAACTATTGCTTTCT
Source organism: Eubalaena glacialis (assembly GCF_028564815.1). NCBI lineage: Eukaryota > Metazoa > Chordata > Mammalia > Artiodactyla > Balaenidae > Eubalaena > Eubalaena glacialis. The sequence goes on along the minus strand of NC_083723.1, from coordinate 110,389,281 downwards.
AGGCCAATGTCAAATCCTTTCATCTTTAAATCTCATTGGTTAAATTAGTTTGCAGCTTTAATGAGATAATTCACATACCATACAATTCACCCACTTAATGTATACAATGGCTTTTAGCATATTCAGAGTTGTACAACCATCACCACAATCAACTTTAGAACATTTTCGCCACCCCAATGAGAAACCCTGCACATATTAACAGTCACTCTTCAATCCACCCTCTTCCCCTCCACACCAGTCCTAGGAAACAAATCATCTATTTTCTGTCTATATAGATTTGCATATTCTGGAGATTTTATACAAATATAATCCTACAATACGTGATCCTTTGTGACTGGCTTCTTTCTTTCTTTCTTTTTTTTAAACAGGGCAGACTTTTTTTTTTCTTTTTTTAATAAATTTATTTACTTATTTATTTATTTTTGGTTGCATTGCGTCCTCGTTGCTGTGCGCGGGGCTTTCTCTAGTTGCGGCGAGCGGGGGCTACTCTTCGTTACAGTGTGCGGGCTTCTCATTGTGGTGGCTTCTCTTGTTGTGGAGCATGGGCTCTAGGTGTGCGGGCTTCAGTAGTTGTGGCTCGTGGGCTCTAGAGCTCAGGCTCAGCAGTTGTGGCGCACAGGCTTAAGTGCTCCACAGCATGTGGGATCTTCCCTGACCAGGGAGCGAACCCGTGTCCCCTGCATTGGCAGGCAGATTCTTAACCACTGCGCTACCAGAGAAGTCCTGGCTTCTTTCATGTAATCATGATTTCAAGATTCATCCATGTTATAGCATGTGTCAGTACTTCATTTTTTTTAAATGCAGAATGATATTTAATTGTATGGACATACCGCATTTAACTTATCTAATCACTTGTTGATGGGCATTTGGGTTGCTTCCACATTGTGGCTATTGTGAGTAATACTGCTTTGAAGGTTTGTATACAAGTTTTTGTGTGGACATATGTTTTCACTTCTCTTAGGTATTGTTATGAGTTGAACTGCATTCCCCCCAAAAAGATATACTGAAGTTAACCTCCAGTACCTCAGAACGTGACCTTTCTTGGAAACAGGTCTTTAGAGAGGTCATCAAGTTAAAATGAGGTCATTGGGGTAGGCCCTAGTCCAATATTATTGGTGTCCTTATAAATGGGAAAATTTGGACAAGAAGAAGAGACACACAGTGTCACCAAGTGAAGACGGAGGGTTGCACTGATGCATCTACAAACCAAGGAACGTTACAGATTTCTGGACTTCCCTCGAAGTCCAGTGGTTAAGCACGGTCCAGTGGTTCTACTGCAGGGGGCACAGGTTCGATCGCCAGTCAGGGAACTAAGATCCCACATGCTGCACAGCGCGGCCAAAAAAAAAAAAACATTTCTAGCAAACACCAGAAACTACAAGAGGCAAGAAAGGATTCTCTCCTAGAGTCATTAGAGAGAGCAGGACCCTGCCAATACTTCGATTTAGGAATTCCAGCTCCCAGAACTGTGAGACAATTATTATCTGTTTTTCTAAGCCACCCAGTTTTGGGTACTTTGTTACAGTAGCACTAGGAAATGAATACAGGTATGTACCTAGGAGTGGACCTGCTGGCTCATATGGTACCTCTATGTGTCACCGTCAAGGAGCTGCCAGATTGTTTTCCCAAGCAGCTATACCATTTGGTTGTTTTTCAATAAACTATTAATGGTTTCAAAACCTCCCTCAAATATAGACAGTCAGCTTTTCTATGTGTTACCTTGCCCTCGACAGGTAATCTTCCCTGCATCCCTACAATGGTGGCAGTCTTCTTCACCACCATTTGTTAAACCTTCCTATTTCTTTCAAAAATAACAGTAACAAATGGTTAAGTTACCAACACACTAATGGAAGGGGATATCTAGAATACGCTATGGTCGGGGCTGCAGAATAATCTTAGTGCTCTAAACCTGAAGATGGGTAAATGGTGCTAACCAGCAGGAAACTGTCTTTAAAAGGAGGATTTCCTAGCTGAGATGGGGAAGAAAAGAGGATCCTGAAGGAGATGATGGCCTTTTCTTAAGGGAAGGGAATCTGGCCACAAAGAGATCTAAGTCCCATCTCTGGAAAAAAGGACTTGGCATGGAGAGAGAGAATACATCTTCTGGCAGAAACTTTGAAATTCTGAATTTCAGTTTGTTGTTGTCCTAAGAGGAGCTTCAACTCTTCTTCAAACAATAAAGTACTATAATAAATCCAGTAATGATGAAGTTATATATAGATATTTAATCAAATACATGACTATTCTGAACAAGGAAGAATAATACCCTTTATATAGTTGAGTAAATAAGATATATACACATACACAAACAGATCAAGTGCCATGTCTGGCCAATGATGTTTTAAATAGCCAATAAAGCCTGTTAGATTTTAGATCTCTGCACAATGAATGGAGGTCAGGTATATGAGTAATGACTTGGCTCTTGGCCATGTTATAAAAATTAGGGGGGAAAAAAACACATGCTAAAAGGTTTACATTAAAATCTTATAAAGATCAGTTCATTTTGTTAACAATAACCTATCTTCACTTATTTCATGTGCAAGGTCAACTTTTTCATTTTTCACAGCCTCGTATAGAACAGTAAAGCAGGATGAAGAGGGAATGTTGGAGAAATGCATTCTAATGCCAGTGAGCTGACTGCTGACAGTGACGATAGACAGGAAAACACCAGACAGAGCAGATCACTCAAAATGCACAACCGTCCGCGATTATTTAGTGAAAGGGAGAGAGTGGAGGGAGAAACCCCCTGAAGGTGTCACTGTGCAATCACTGGTGCCCAAAACTGGTGAGCTCAAGTCCTCAGAGGAGTTCATTTAGTTCATGTCACTTAAGAGGAAGGTAACAACACAGTGCTTTCTAGAACATAACATCAAGGAGTTAAAAAATAAAATTAAGGCTACTAATTATCTCCAATAAGCCATCCTTTTATTTTCCTTCTCCTGAACTTTCTCCCAGTCGATGACTAAGCCTGGTCTGGAAAGAGAAGACTGGAACAAAACAATTATTCAGGAAACCTAGGCCTGAAAACACAGCAATGATTGTTTAAAGTTGGAAGAACGGGAGCAAAACTGAAGTCTATATGATTTTACTTATCTTGAAAGACTCAAAAGAAAAAAAAATTTACCTTGCATACCATTTCTACAAAAATTTCTTCCCTCCCTAGCCTCCTCTTACCTTGTTACAACAAAAGCCACAGAATCTTTTAGATCAGTGGTTCTCAAGCACTTGGAGAAGCCCAAGCATCAGTATCAGCAGCACCTGAAAATTCCTTAGAAATGCAAATTACTGGGCCACACCCCAGGCCTACAGACTGAGAAACTACAAGGGTGCGGCCAGAAACCAGTGGTGGTCCCAGCGCTCCCTCCCTCCAGGTGATTCTGATGCTTGCTGACGTTAGAGAATCACTGCTTCAGATAACACGAATGTAAAAGGCCCAGGATTTTTTGACTGACAGAACAAAAGGTTCCTGAAAAGACTGAAAGGACAAAAGGTAATAGGGAAGGAAAGTCTATTACGGAAACTGTGCATTATTAGCTTAGAAACCAGTTCCTTTCTAGATTAAGGCCCACTAGCAACCTTCAGTAAGTAGTAGCATAAAGATGGTACCTTCCAGATGTTTCAGGAGTGCCCGGCTGCTATTTCCATGAGCAGATATCAGAATGGTTTTACCACTTAATACTTCAGGAGCAATCCTTTCATTCCAATAAGGAAGGAGTCTCTCCAGAACATCCTTTAAGCTCTCGGATCGTGGCAGCTGATCCAAAGGAATGTCGCACACTTTATATCTCCGGTCGTTGTAGATTTCGTGGTAGTAAGGATGGGACTCCTCTATGGGCGGTGGGGTCACACTGTAGCTCCTTCTCCACAGCCTCACTTGTTCCTCGCCGTGATTCAAAGCCATTTGCTCCCTGTTGAGACTGATCAAGGCTCCATAGTGACGCTCATTGAGACGCCAGGAGCTTTCCACGGGAACCCACTCCTGCCCCAGCTCTTCCAGGATCAGCCAGGCTGTGTGGATGGATCGGTTCAGGATGGATGTGAACACAAGATCAAACTCAAAGTTTAGCGCTTTGAGTTGCTTCCCACAGTTCCGAGCTTCTTCCATTCCTTCACTGTTAAGTTTCTGATCCACCCAGCTACAAAAACGGTTCTCTTTATTCCAAGCACCCTCTCCATGTCTTAACATAATCAGTTTGTACTTGGACATACTGATGGCTGAGCTTCTCTAGTGCTTTCCAATGGGCCAGTGTTCAGTGACAGCAATACGTCTAGAAAGAGAAGAAACAAAAAGTATAAGTTATATTCTTCATTCAAGTAACTACCTTGGGGTGGAAGCACAACTTTTCAACAGCCAGTTTCTAAAACACACTGGAATGATTCCTTGAACAGTTCTGACATCAGACATCCGGCAACTCATACATACTATGGCACATACAGGCAGAGTCTACAGATAATTAATTACAGGGAACCTAGTTAGTTGACAAATCTTCTGATGGCTGCGTAGTAAGTTAATTGTATGGCATAAAACAACAGAACACTTCATTCTATTGGCATGCTACATTTCCACCAGATAAAAAGGCAGTTTCTGCTTACAGAAGACAGGATTTAATAGAATGAGTTGTAGGTGTCTAAAAGCATGACTTGTAGTTGGGAACTCCCAGGTCTGAGAAGCTGACTCGAGATTGAAGGCACCCTTCTCATTTTGTTTTCCCTCTGGTGGAGAAATAATTTACCATTCTTGTCTTATTATTGAAGTTATTAAACATGTTAATTCAATAAACCACCACATTCATCTGGTATGTAAATCATTGATTGGTGGCAACTAGTTCTTCAATGCCACAGGCTACACCACATACAAGAAAATCTAAGGTTCAACATTTAAACATTAAAATGATTTAAATCAACATTATCACCCAATATGGTACTCACCTAAATAATCTTTCACCTGCCTCAAGATAGAGTTTTGGGCAGGAATAAATCGGATGCAAAACAAGCTATCAAGTTAAGCAGCTGAGAGATGCTGCCTGTAGAAACAGATTACCAGGAGCAGGTTTGTAGGAGTGAGAGGAAGCACACTGATAAGGAGGCCTCCCTCTCCTTCTCCCAACCCTTCAGCTGTCCTACACATGCCAGCCACATCTCAGCAGGCGAAGACTCTAGTAAAGTGGGACAGGCAACCCTTAAGTGTTTCTGAACTTCCTAAGTGAAGCTGCCGGCCCAAAGATCTGCTGGGCCCACTCTGTCCCCTGGAGAATCTTCGGGCTGGCTGCATCAGCCTGCCTCGCTCTCCTTGCAGTGGACAGATCTACACTGACAAACGCTGCTCAGTTTACTTGCCCAGCACTTTCCACCACCAGCCCAGCACTTTCCACACTGGAGAGTAGAGATTATATGAACATCAGGGCCTGGTCTTCTGCCATTCTTGGCAACTTCTATTAACTGGAGATTTTCTGTCCCACTTAAACTGTGATTCACCCACAGTTATATAACAATCAATGACAAAGTTAATTGGAATCTAGATCTAATTTCTTCCTTTCTTTAGTAATTCCTAGAGATTCTCAAGGGGGAAAATGTCTTTAAAACAAAGCTTCCAATTTCAGTGGAGGGCCAACAGAGGACCCAAGGGAGGAAGCAGATTGAGGTGATTTGCAAGTGGTTGAAAGGCTACAATGGCTAGGTTTATGACTTCCCTTTCTCATCAGGCATCAATAAAATTTGATGCTTTATTTAGTGCATGTGGAGTGGGGAAGCATCAGGTCACTGGAAGAACCTGGGCTAAGGACTCAGGTGAAGGTACCTTGCAGAGCTAAGACTTTCCAGAGGGAAAGCAATGTCTCTATTCTCAGCCCAGATGGGCATCGGGTGGCAGAAGAACAGAGAATGGGATGAAAGACAACTGGGCAGTGTTTGGCTAGGTGATTACCAGTGCCCGGAAGAGGAATAATCATGAAACTAATGAAGCTCAAGCTTCAGGGCCCCTCACTTGAACAAACTCCTTCTAAGGCACTGGGAGAGACCAAATAATGAATTCACATGGATGAGAATGTGTGTGTGTGTGTGTGTGTGTGTGTGTGTGTGTGTGTGTGTGTGTTTAATCAGCAAAAGAAAGACACTTTTGTATTGCTTTTTTTTTTTAAAGGGCCCACCCCAATCCACTAAGTACTAGAAGTTTCAGGCCCATCAAAAACTGGATCCACGCCCATGCAACATTTACTGTTTTGTTTTTGGTGGTGGTTGAGGAGGGGGATGGAGAAAAGAGAAGCTATCAATTGTTCTCTACCTCAGCCCTTACTGTGTCTTGTCAAACAAGAAGCTCCTTAGGCTGATGAAGCTACTTTCCCTTCAAAGGAAGAAGGTGTGATGGACAAATATTATAGGCAGAGGCACTTCTCCATCATCTTTTGATTATAAACTATATGGAGGGAACAAAAAAAATGTAGCAATAATATCATGAACACTGAGGCAACTATCACCAAGCTCTGCAGTATTTTAATCTGCTCTATTTGCTTACTTTAAGAAATAAAACAATTTCTGTTTCTTCCCCTCAAAATATATATATTGGAGCAGAGAAATAGTGCTACAGCCACAAGGACTCTACAAATACACACCTGCGCCTTACTCCGGTGTACAGAGGGCGAATACAGGATAAGGTACCAAACTGGAGCATCTACCTCAGGTCAACAGGAAGTCCCTTCCCTCTCTCCTCCTTGCTATCAACTGATCTTTGCCATTTAATTAACTACTGATTATTCACAAAGGAGCTGTTGAGGTTTACAGTTTGCATTCTTTACGATTTAATCATTGTGGGAGCTGGTATGTCAAGTGTCAACAAACACAACACTGTAGTCAGTTTCATTTAAAGTTTCAGGCAGATCTGTGAGGAGCAGTGCTGCGGGGCTGCAAGGTGGCAGGAAAAGTGCTGAACTGCAGGGAACACACGCGCTTCTCTGATGGACGCAACTCGTGTGCCCGGACAAAGCATTTGTATAATCTGGTCTCGCTGAGCTAAGGGTACCATTCTAGAACTTTTCTGGAGAACAAGGAGAAGCTGGGGCTGCTGAAAACAAAGACTGGAGAGAACGCAAGACTCAGACCAGAGAGAACCTGTGGATTCTGTTTTGTTTTTAGGGTAAATAAATGTCTTTTTTTTTAATGTGATCATTTCAGCTCTTAGAAGCTCAAATGAAAAATGAAGGGAGTAGCTGCTACGTAGCTCCAGCCCATTTCTCTGTGACTAACATATGATCTATATAAAATTCTCAATGAGGTATTTTACTTTCTTTTTTTCTTAGTAAGTCTTTGAAACCTGATGTGTATTTTATACTTAAAGCACATCTCAATTTGGACTAACCACATTTCAAGGGCTCCACAGCCACACATGACCAGTGGCTACTGTACTGACTGGTGTAGCTTTAGCGCTTAGCTTAAATGTTATTTCCTCTAGGCTAGTCGTCCTCAAACTTTAATGTGCATCAGAATCACCAAGAGAACTGGTTCAAACAGGCTGCTGGGCCCCACTTCCAGAGCCTGAATGAGGAGGTCTGGGGTGGGCCTGAGAATCTGTATTTCTAACAAGCTTCCAGGTGATGCTGAGGCTGCTGGTCTGAGGACAATGCTTTTAGAGCCTCTGCAGACTTCTCTGCCCTTCTTTCCCACCCACTGGGAAGCGGTGAGGTGCCTCCACAGCCCCCTGCTTTAGGACACTGGGTGCCGTTGTGATGGGTCACTTGTGACAAATCACTTGTTCCACGTCTGTGTGCCCTGTTAGACTGTAAGCTGCATCAAGGTTGGTCTGACTCACTGCCCCATCTCTAGAACCCAGCATGACACCTGACACATACTAGGTACTTAGTAGGTGTGTTGGCTGAATCAAAGTTAGGCAAAAAGGATTAGCTTGTGCCAATAAGGCTAAGGCCTGACATTTTTAGGGGTAACTACCAAAGCAAAAACAGTCAGGCCCGAGACGTTAGGAGGCTTTAACTCAAGAATTCCAATGTATTTGATGGCAAAGGCAGAGCCAAGAATAATCATCCATTATATTTTTCTTTTGTTACAGTTTAGTATGTTCATGAACGGCCATAATAATCTCCACAGAGAAAAGAAAGACACTGATTGACTTGTCCAAAAACACACAGCCACTAAATGGAATTGGAGCTGCGATCCAGGTCTGTGCCTCTGACACCCGCACTCTTTCTACCTCACCACGGAAGATTTGTGAGTCTGGGTGTGAGCATCTAGGCTCACTAGGCGTTCCTTCACAGGAGCATCTCCAATCACAGCTTGTCTCCCCAACCCAGGCAGACATTTCATGAAATGCACACAAACAAGGTGAGTATAAAGGAGGGCTCGGCGTATGACTGCTCTTGAGAAGAACCTCAAATCACAAGGTCAAGTCAGGCAATAGTCACCCCCAACTTATAATAAGGTGCCACGCTAAGAATTAAAAACTATCCTTTTTAAAAATCAAGCTTTGTTTTTTTTGTGTTGCTTTTGGTAAAGCTCACCACGCTGGAGTTGGTTCTTAAAGGTCCTCATTTATCCGTTGGCAAGGGTTACTGGCACTTGAATTAAGCACTAATTTTAGTCAATGATTTACTTCATACTCCCAAAGGGCCACACGGGTCACTAAATTACCATACCCCAGGGTTCCTTCCTTTTTAAAGTATGGTGTGGCTCAAAGAAAAAATTTTACTAAACAAAACATATCTTTTACATGACTCTGCATCTCATCTTCCTGCCGCTTCCTCTTGGCTGTTTTTCCCTTCCTTCTGGCCATTACTTTTTTAGTCCTCTGACACCTAACTTATACCTTGCCCACTCTACTGAAATGCTCTCTCAAAAGACTGCTGATTAGTTACTTCTTACTAAGTGAAGACCATCTTCACGCAGGACTCACACTGCTTTGACCCCTCTGAAGCTGACTACTTCTATCAAGGGAAGAAAAAATCTTCTAAGATTTTGGTGCTGCATTTCTCCCAGCTCTTCTATTGTTACGTCCCGGTGTTGAATCTATATTTTCTTTTTTTTTTTTTAATTTAATTTAATTTATTTATTTTTTTATACAGCCGGGTTTTTTTTTTTAATTAATTAATTAATTTATTTATTTATTTTTGGCTGCATTGGGTCTTCGTTGCTGCACACGGGCTTTTCTCTAGTTGGGGCGAGCGGGGGCTACTCTTTGTTGTGGTGCACAGGCTTCTCATTGCGATGGCTTCTCCTGTTGTGGAGCACGGGCTCTAGGCGCACGGGCCTCAGTAGTTGTGGCTCACGGGCTCCAGGGCGCAGGCTCAGTAGTTGTGGTGCACGGGCCTAGGTTGCTCCACGGCATGTGGGATCTTCCCAGACCAGGGCTCAAACCCATGTCTCCTGCATTGGCAGGTGGATTCCCAACACTGCGCCATCAGGGAAGCCCTAGCAGGCTCTTATTAGTTGTCTATTTTATACATATTAGTGTATATATGTCAATCCCAATCTCCCAGTTCATCCCACCAACACCACCACCACCCCGCCCAGCCCCACCACTTTCCCCACTTGGTGTCCATACGTTTGTTCTCTACATCTGTGTCTCTATTTCTGCCTTGCAAACCGGTTCATCTGTACCATTTTTCTAGATTCCACATATATGCGTTAATATACGATATTTTTTTTTCTCTTTCTTACTGAATCTGTATTTTCTGCCCGCCAGCAACAGTACTATGACGATGAAGACAGCATATGACACCATAGCCGCTACCTTTCTCAGAGTGCTCACCGTGTGCTTGGGACTATTTAAATCCTCAACCACCATTGTGCGGAGAAGTTACTATGATTACTCTAGTTTTACAGATGCAGAAACCTAAGAGGTGAGGTTAACTTGCCCAAGATGACAAAGATTGTACTGGCAGAACTGGATTTCAATCTCAGGCAGGCTGGACCCCAAAGCCTATACATATGCCTTGAACCACTCTGCTCCACCGCCATATTGGCACCCAAGGCTCTGTCCTCAGTCCTTGGAAACCCAACTTTTCTCACTACTTAAATTACGTTAAAATGGATGATTTATACATTGACATTCCCAAATACTCATCAGTCTACCATGTCTGGTCAATTAACTCATTCTTCAAACTGTTACAAACTCCATTTGAACATGGCATAATGCTAGGCCTGTGAGGAATATAGAATCCAACATGAATGATGTCTCCAAGCGACTAATGGGGAAAAGGATACGTGTGTGTATCACTAAAGCAGAAAGTAAACCACAACATGAGAAACCAGTTCCTGTATAAGGGAGATGGGAAAGGAGAGATTTTTTTTCTTGAATAATGCTTCATGGACATGGCACTATTTAAGCTGGATTTGAAAAGATGTTTAAGATTCAGATTTATAGAAAAAAGAAAAGGAATTCCAGGATGATTAAGATTCAGATTTATAGAAAAAAGAAAAGGAATTCCAGCCTAAGGGAACAGTGAGTAGAGGGCAAGGGAATGGGTGTTTATGGAGAAATGGTGAGCCATTCAAACTGGTTTGCCTAGAACAGTCTTGCTTTAGGCCTGTTTCCCCAACATACTTATTATAGGGCCCCTTTCACACTTGAAGGTCCCATCTGGAAAATTGTATGATCACCTTAAACTAAGTATAGGGTATAACAAGGAAGTAGGAGGAGACTAGTCTAGAAAGATAAGGCTGAATAGTGGCCCCAAAAAGGGCCTTGTGCCAAAGAACGCAGGTTCTTCTGTAAGTACTGGGACATCATTAAAGGGTTAATAATGTGTATTTTAGGAGGATCAGGCAGCACCTACAAGTAAGAGAGATGGGAAAACCAGGGATTTGAATACTTGTGAGGCTTTTGCAACCATTCTGGTAACATTTAACGAAGACCTGGACAAGCATAATGGCTGTTGAAAAGGGATAAAGGCGATGATGTGAAAAACACTCCAGCTTAGCTCAGGTGGGGGCAACTTTTTCTGTAAAAGGCCAAAGAGTAAATTTTTTAGGCTTTGTGGGCTATGTGGTCTCTGTTACAATTACTCAATTCTGCTGAAAGCAGCCATAAACAATGCATGTATGAACAAATAAGGCTGTGTTCCAATAAACATACTGGAAACTTTTTTTGTCTTTTACATATGGACAAAGAAATTAGAATCTCATATAATTTTCATGCATGTGAAATACTGTTATACTTTGATTTATTTCAACCATTAAAATCCATTCATAGTTTGTGGGCTGTACAAAAACAGGTAGTGGGCCAGAAGGCCTTAGTTTGCCAAACCCTGGCCTAGCTGGGATTACTCAGATCTACTAATCACATCAGCATTTTGAACCTTTAAGCATCCTGTCATGGGATAATCCCAACATTATTAAATCACCTGCTTTCAGTCTTGACCAGAACTCCAAGTGCCTTGAATAATGGAATCCCATTCGTAACTGTTTTTATCCCTCACAGAAGACAGTACTGAGCACATTTAAATCAGTCTGAGTAGTTTATTTTGCTTCATCGAATTATTTAATAATGGGTTCAAGATAGAACAAGAGGGAAAAAGTTATTCATCTTGTTAACCAACTTCAAAAATATAATCTGTCATTTTGACATGCATTACTTTTATTAGACATCTTTATAAATGCTTCACACTTCAGGTGAATGTATACCTGCTCAGGAATGGGTGCTATGGAATTGCCTTGGCAAAAGAGAAACAAACAGGCGATTCGAAGAAAACACAATTTGCAGGTGACTCATATTTTCAAAGACCTTTTGAAATATATACACATATATGCATTTTTCCCCACCTAAATTGGCTACAGGGTAAAAAATATCCTTTCCATAAATGTCACCGTAAAATCGAGTTATGTTTCAAGATTAGCATCCTTTTGGCAAGGTAGGGATGGAGAGGGTGGGTAGGCAGGTAGGAGACTGGTACACATCAGGCCATTGCATTTACTGAGGTTACTTCTACAATACTTCCAGAATCTCTAGGCAGTATCAACAAACGTAGCTAATAATCTTGCTGCTGCCTCCTACACCTGCTCCTCATTAAACCATATAATTTCACGTACCTCTCCCTCACCCACCATAACTGAGTCTCATCCTCTCTCCCAAACCAATGCTCCTGGGACAGTGCTTCCTCCTTCCCTCAGGTGTTTGAAAAGTAATAATGTCTAATACTCTAGTATGGCAACTCATGAACAGGTGGGGAAAATTATAGGATAAAGTCCAGTCTAAACACTTAGTTTGTTTTCTGTTTCCAAAATTGAGTAAGAAACGTGATCAATGATATAATGTTGAAGTAATATAAAATAAGGCATGCAGAGCCAGAGTTGCTTTGAGCCAAAGCTTACCCTTAAATATTAAATATTCAAATCCTACCCTAGACCACTTGGATGTTTTCCCTGGTCCAAATCCTCACTACATACCTTTGAACAACTCTTAACCTCCACTGCATTAGGGATCTAACTCTATAAAGATAGGCTGGCTAGATTTGAGGATAGGAAAAAGAGAGGTTAACCGTGTTTCTGATAGATTAAAAAGGAACAGTTCTTAAGGGAAATGAAATCTGGAGCTCAGTTCCTTAGGGTCTTAAAATATGCCTTTCTCCAAGCCCAGCTCAATACGAAAAGTTCAAACATGACTATATCCAAAAGTACCTATTGTTCTATCATCTATTACTTTTCCTAAAGCTTTATGGTAACGTTTCCATTTGTATTTGCATTATAAGAACAACTCTTTACCAGGAGCAAACGCTATTACTTACAGGTGTTTTCCAGACACTATTACCCTGTCATTCTCCAACTTTATACCTATTAACCACTTGTTACAAAGGTAACAAACCATAGCAGGTAGACCCCTCTTCACAGGAAAGGGACACACATGTGTAATGACATATGTGTGTGCCTGGGGCATGTGGCCTGTTCCAGCCTGCGTGGCATCACCGATGTGCACAACACCCACTCATGACACCTCCTTCCTATCTAATTACTATTCTCAAGGGGCTATGAAGACTAAATGAGATTATGGTGAAGCGGTCTACCAAAGAGTGTGAGGTATTCTGGGTTGAATGGAGCAGACTTTGACTAACACATGAAGACTGACACAGACCTCAGGCCCTTGAGAGTGATCCTGCCTTGCTGATGGTATGAGCAGAAGCAAAAGCTGGGAATAAAGCAAAATGAGGGTGGCGGTAAGGAGAAAAGGTTAAATTAGACAGTGGAGGTAGGAATGCAATCAAATGTTGTGTGTTTCAGGAAAGAGGCGTTGACAGTAAGATACAGTCCTAGAAGCATACCAAATACTAAGCAATGTTCTACAATCCAAATGCTTCAGGGAAGTGGCTAACATTTATTTTACATTTTATAAACTATATTTTATCCATATTTGTGGCCAAGTTTCAGTTAAAGAGTTTTGTTATTAAGTGATACTTTTAGTCCTATTTCCCCATATAAATATCCCTTCACACCAGATTTCACTCCAAGGATGTTCAAGTGACCTAACAGTTCAGACACTGGCGTGTCCTCTGTGGTCTAGGCACCAGACACACAAAGATGAAGGCACAGCTGAATTTAGATGTCATTACTTAAAATGAAATGTGCCACTTAATTTCAACCAACCATAGAAGGCAAAAGAGGAAGAGAGACTGAAAGATCTACCCGGACACCAACAGTGGTTGCCTCTGAGTGATGGAATAAAGGATAACATTTTCTGCCACATTATACTTCTGTACAATGTTCATTCTGGACAGCGGCCAAATTTTCTACAATGATCCACTTGGTTTGGTTTAAATATGGACACAAAAGAACAGGTACTACCCTTGTAGCTGGGAACTTTTATTTGCTAACAGACTGGTTAGGAATTTACTGCAATGAGATTTTGCTGATGTACTTGTGGTGGAAAACGTCTAAGGATCTTTAGTTTAAAACAGACTTTGAACACAGGCATGGACCTTGGAAATAATCCAATGCGACTTCCACTTTTTAAAGATGAGAAAATTAAGAGCCAGAGAACTGAAATGATTTAAGATCACACAAATAGCTTCAAGACTAAAACCCAGGTGTCGTGACTGCCAACTCAGAGCTTCTTCCACGACACCATTTGTTTGAATTATGCTTCTCTCAACCCCACCACAATTGAGTAGCATCTGTGGTGTGTGAGGTGCTACAGGAACACAAAGATGGATCAAACCTAGTCCCCTGGCTTCAGGGAAGACAGTTTTAAAATAAAAGACAAAACGGCATGTGTTCTGCTTTCATTATAGAAAACCCTAGTAGCTACTGGTGAAAGATAGCATTTGATTTTTTTCCCCAAAAGTGTGCATTCAGTCAGTTAACATTCTGGTACCACTCACAAGCTATAAAGCCTCCATAATTTGGAAGGGAGGTGGTAGGGGAATGAGAGTTATAATAAGCTAACTAACAACCAATTATCCTTAAAACGTTAACTGTGAACTTCACTTCCATTACACATTTCTATTGTCCTTCTCCAGTAATACGGCCCCCATCCCTTCGAAAGGAGAAGAAATACTTACTTTTTCATTTGTAGTGGTTCGAAGAACCTCTGATTTAGCTCCAGACTAGAACTCTCCATGAAACCATTGCAGATATTCACCTTTCTCCTTTCATGACGTTCAAGTTTTTTCTATCTACTGAGACTTTTAGGGCCAGGTCTGCCATGGCCCTCAATATAGTGGCACAGCCCTGAAAACACACCGAGCTCCCTTCCAGTAGGAGCCGTACTATTGACGGGGCTCTGTCACCCCGTGCCTCAGACGTCCAGGGGAGTTGAGTTCATCACTCCCTTCAACCCCTGTTTATTCTTGCCGTCAAGGTGCCTGCACCAAGCGGAATTCTCCTTTCGGCTGTCAGACCAGAGAGGCTTATTCTGACAAAGGGACAGCTCAGCGGGACCTGGGGGATAAGTGAGGGTCGGAGCTTGAGGGGTCGACGCGCGAGTGCCAGACTCCCATCAAAGACTGAACCCGGGGAGGAAAGGAACTGGCCCTCCTGCACGCCAAAATAAACCACCACATCATTGAGAAATGGAAACGTTCGCAACAGCAATATTCCAAAACAAAACCACTCACCTGCAGAAAGACCACCAGCAGCAGCCGCTCCTCGGAACCGCCGAGCAGCCAGTGCCTCCCAAGACTCATCACTGCTGCCGGCATCGACTCTCTTTTCTAGCCCCGGAGCCAGAAGGGGCAGGCCCTATGGCTCTGACTATTGGAGGGTCAAGCTGTCACTCATTCACAGCCCCACCCTACTCCCAGGAACAGGTCGAGGGCTTTTCCGTTTTTCAAATCCCCGGCGTAGAAAGTAAGGCTCTGAATGGCTCGTTGAGGAGACGAGCACACTTCCGGACCAGTGAGGAGCTAGCTTTGACGCTAGCGGGCGGGCTTCTGCCTAGGGAAGTAGAAAAACAAAGCCGGGAGCGTCGCCACGGCAATTGGAAAACTTCAGGAGCTCTTAAGCGGTCGAGGTGCTAGAAAGTGTTTGGCGTCGTGAAGGAAATACCTGCCAACGTAGAGAAGGGTCGACGGGATCTTGGAATTGATGAGGTGATGCCTTCCTTTACTCTTGGGAAACTGCAGTCTGCGGATGAAGGTGGGCACTCCTCGCGGAGGAAAGCTCCTGCTTTCCTCTTGGTTTTAAGTCCTAAACGGTGATTAAAGCAAAAGCCTTTAAAGTGCCCGATTTATGGGCAGTAACTCGTCCTCACTCTCTCCTAGTGTTGATACTTTTATAGGGATTTCCCCCTAGGCAATCCCCTGACATTATTTTGGTTGGGGGAAGAACAGTGAACATGGAAGGCACTAAAAGCTTATAGGACAGACGAAGAGAGGATGGAGTGATATGAGAATGATAAATTGGGGGGCCACAGTTACTGAACAAGAGAAATCTATGAAAATACTCGAAGCTCGGCACAGGGCCTTGTAAGCTTCTTCAAGTAGGATTGAACTACCACACAAGCCTTTGAAGCATAAAGTGTCAGAACCTTTGGGTGGGGGTGAAAATAGTAAGGATTGGTTTGTTTGCCTGACCACATGGGTGGGAAATTCTGCTTCTTGATTTCTAAAAGCTGTCCTACCTAGTGTTTAGTATCCTCTTTTGAGTTTTTCCTATTTCATCCTCATAACAAGTCCAGTAGATACGTGATGGCCAAGCAGGTCCTCAGAATAATTAAACATAAATTTGAAAAGCTAATTTCCACGTTTTAAACCCTGTGACACATTATGTATTGAATTCGTTAAGATGTAAGCATTGGTAGTTAGTTCTGTATCTCCTTTATCCTTCTTAGAGCATAACAATTCCTCCTAGGGTGTCAAAGAACAGATCCTTACTTCTGGGAGAACACAAATCCAAGGCCTGACAGATCCCAGCAGGTGATAGGTACCATCTAGGGATAGTCAAATTAAACTTGTACGGGATTAACTAGAGGTCAGGTCAGAGCAACTGGAGGAGGCGGCTTCCGGGCTTGACTCCCAAGAATGCAGCTTCCAAATCCTATACTCTTACCCACTTCCTCTTCCTTTTCTCTGTACCAGGTGAGGACAAAGTGAGGGGAAACCTTTTCTGCTAGTGTAACATCAAAGCTTCCTACTTAGAGTGCCCACCATCCATACTCTGGAGGATAAAGACAGGATAAAGACAAGTGTCAGTCTTATAGCATTTAGCGATACTTACCTGGACTTAAGGGCTCACTGGATTTTGTTTTACTGTTACGTATACCTGTGGAATGCTGGTTTGTCACATAGAACATTAACAACATCAAACATCACCTGCCTTTTAGAATCTCCTTGTACAGGTGAGGAATCTGAAATTTAAGAAGTTTATTCAGAATTACTTAGCTGGTTGGGGGCAGAGCCTGGGCAAGGATCCAAGGTTGCTAATTCATAATTCTAGGGAAAATGCTTCCTCTCCTGCTGCCTCTTGCTCCCCCCTAGCACACACACACAAAAGCAATGTTTTTTTAAATCAAGATTACTAATTTAATAGTAATTTATTAGTAATTTTATGGAAAATTTATTTCCATTAAGACCGGTCATGAAAATTTACTTCTGATGTAGCAAACAGTATAGATAGTATGAAAATAACTCAGGGTCCCAGTTCACTACTTCAAACAGCTTTTGGTGTAGTCCCACTTTCATCCAAATAAGAAATGAAAATGCAGTAAATTATTATAGCCATGTTGTCTTTCTTTCTGTTATGTGAGTGTATCAAAAAGTCAATATTAACACATATAGTCCTTTAAGGATTAGTAGCAGATTGTCTTATTCAGAACCTGAATGAAATACAATTTTATGAAAGCCTACATACTGGGCCTAAATTTCACAGCCATTTACACAGGGCCTTTGCAGGTAGGGTTGAGCTGGTCCACCATGCATCAAAACATCATCCAGAGACCTAGGCTATTCTGCCTTGGCTCTCTCCTTCCCTCCAGCAAACTCCAGAAAGTAGTTGATCCTATATTCCCTTTACAGATTGTCTCCTTAACAATCTTATCATCATGACCTGGTTGTTTGCTGCTAGTATCTAGTCTCCCACCATACACTACCTTCTTTCAGGGTCAGATTAAAATCTGCTCCCCGTAATCTAGTGTAACAGGCCCAAAGTGTTTGGCTCCCACCATTGACCTATTCAGTACACGACCCCTCTACTGAAACCAAAAACTGGAAATGCCCTTTGGGATCAGCCATGTAGAACCTTAGAAGAGACTTTGAAGCCGTCTGTCTCTTCATTTTACAAGTTAAAACAGAATGCTCATCTCACAGAGTAGTGCAAAGAATAACTGAGGCCATTTTGAAATAGTTTTGCAATCTCTGAAGCACCTTACGTCTGGTACTTCCTTGCACTGGGAACTTAGGCACGTTGTCTGACCTCAGCCAGTGTCTTTATCTGTGAAATAGGGATAATACCTAAGTGGCCATTGTGAAAATTAAATGAGATAATGCGGATGTACACAAGGAAAGTGTTCAGTAAATGGTAGTTATTCTTAATAGCTACAGTCATTATAAATGTAAAGTGTTTTAACTACTTACACGTACTCTTGTTTTAAGAACTCAGGAAAGTCTGGGCTTTGTGCTTTCCTCCCCTTTCCCTGCTCTCTACTCACATGGAGACCTGGCCTCCTGCAGAGGCTATAGGACAGGAATTTCCTTAGTTATCTTGCTGCCACCCAGAGAGGTGACTGTCAAGATGTGATTGCCAAAGAGAGTACAGATGCACTGCGGGGCTGGGAGCCTCTGGTATTGGGAAGTCTGAACTATATGAAATTTCCCTACTGTACAACGTGGAGCATCATGGGGTGAACGAAGTTGTCATAATTTCTCCCTGTGGAGTTGTTTTTCAAATGCTATATCAGATGTATGTATTATACTTTATATTAAAAATATTATGTTTATTGCATAAGGCTTAGAAAAGAAAAAAATTTTAAACACCCACATTCCTACCACTTAGAATTTATTGTTAATTTTTATTTCCTTCTATTTTTTCCCTATAAATCAATTATTTTAAAAAGACAGGAATCCGTAGCATATATACTGGTTCATGGCAATATTTACTTAATTCATTATGAACATCTCCTCATGTCATTTAATATTCTTCTTCGATTACAATTCCATCAGGTGACTGTGCCTTTGGGTATTATGTCTCACAATTCAACCAGTTTCCTACTCTTGGGCGTTGAGGTTGTTTCAGTTTCTTTCAAAGATTCAGGGACGTAAATGGCCTGCTGCTTTCCTTAAATGACAGGGTGCTCTGGGAATGTCTGTTGAACCAAAGGTACTGGCTGCTAGCCTTCTCCGCAGAGAGGCTGATAAAGTCGCCAGGCATTCTTTTCTCTGTGCCCTGGAATTGCAGAGCTAAGAAAGCTGAAGCCAGGGAAGCCTGAAAGCTCCTGTAGGGTAGCCCCTTCACCCCTGCTCCCCCCAGAGTTTCCTGCTCTTCAACCTGAAGAAAAGGTATTGAGGTGAAAGAAATTGAGGGAAGGGTTGGAAATCAGGGCTCAATTAATAAAACCTCACAAAACTCCTGGCATATGTGTCTCCAATTTACAGATGAGGAAACTAAGGCACAGAGACAATCTGTACAAACCTGCACAGCTAATTAGAGAGTCCGAGTTTGACTTGGTTCTGAAATTTGAACTCTCCCCACCATGCTTCCTACTTCTTCTAAAAACCGATGGCTATAACTTCATTCTTCTTTTTTTTTTCTGTGAGAAATTTGTTGTCAGTCTCCTAAGATTTATTGGTTATCTGCTCCCTTAAAAAAAAAAATTCCCTCCTGACTGTCCAAGGATTTCTTCTGCCTCTGGATTTCCCAAGTTGGCTCCCTCTTTGCCAAAAGAATATATCCTCATTCTTTGATGAAGAATCAGACAACTTAGCTTTTGTTCCCCCTCCCCCCACATTTGCTAGTTTTCTTACCAAAGTGTCCTCACTATATGCATTGGAAGGTCAAACTCATAAAAGGATAGCTGCATAAAGTTAACAATGTTACACATAGTTCCTTAGCTTTTGGGATTTATAAAGTATGACTATATATAGAGCAATAAGTCTGTTTTTCTGGTTTGGTTATAACCTGGTTCTAAAGGAAGTTCTAAAAGAGGCTTTACAAAATTGTTTAGAGCCATGCAGCATCATTAAAATAGGTGTATAACCTACCAATATGACACTTTGAAGGCAGTAACACATATTTGGAAGTGTAATTTCTGGAATGTTTTGTTAAAGGCTCTCTATATAATCTAATCAGAATCAGTTTTAATCAAGAAGATACCTTTTCTCTCTTTTTTTTTGGTATTTATTTATTTATTTATTTATTTATTTTTTATTTTTAATATTTTATTTGTGCATATATCCAATATATTATCTTTTTTTTCACACACACACACACACACACACACACACACACACACACTGTATTTTATTTTTACAAGAGATAAATAGACTGACACCAAGCATTGTACATGGATGACCACAACAAAAGCAACAATGATTGCAATTGCCAAACATGAAACACACTCATACTATGTCATAATATTGACATTCAGTCCAGTAATCCTCCACTGTAACAGCTCCTTTACTTTGCAGTGAAAATTGATTTGTATATTCTTTGCCTCTGAGTCCTTGTGGGATTTTTTCTTTTTTTAAATTCAAACAGAAAGTCACAAAAATTATACTCATCCTCATCAGTTCACTCAGTCCCATGTAATTAATTTTTTTTTTATCTTGATCTTTTGTTAGCACTTTTATGAGCGCATCAGTTTTTCATTAGAGTTCTGAAAATGCTTATTCATTCAGTTCAGCAGTACAGTCAGGTACCAGAAACCTGTACTTGTCAGAGTCTTTTCCATGAATTTCCTGAAGATGAAACCCTTTTATAGGAACATATTTACAAAAGCATCAGAGTACACCCAGAACTGTCTGTAAATGACAAAAGACTTAAAAATGACCACGGTTAAAGATTTGATGAAAGTTCATAATAATGCAGTTGACAAGAAAATTAGTTATTTCTGAGATATACCTTTTAAAGTAATAACTAGGATTATGACTTATAACATTATACCAGAACATATAAGATTTTTAGAAATTTCATGTGATGTCCGAAACATTTATATTAACATATTTCCATACAAATAACCCAATGAAAGTTTAGTATTAGTTGTTTTGTTTGTTTGTTTGTTTATACTGCAGGTTCTTATTAGTCATCAATTTTATACACATCAGTGTATACATGTCAATCCCAATCGCTCAATTCAGCACACCACCATCCCCACCCCACCGCAGTTTTCCCCCCTTGGTGTCCATATGTCTGTTCTCTACATCTGTGTCTCAACTTCTGCCCTGCAAACCGGCTCATCTGTACCATTTTTCTAGGTTCCACATACATGCGTTAATATACGATATTTGTTTTTCTCTTTCTGACTTACTTCACTCTGTATGACAGTCTCTAGATCCATCCACGTCTCAACAAATGACTCAATTTCGTTTCTTTTTATGGCTGAGTAATATTCCATTGTATATATGTACCACATCTTCTTTATCCATTCATCTGTTGATGGGCATTTAGGTTGCTTCCATGACCTGGCTATCGTAAATAGTGCTGCAATGAACATTCGGGTGCATGTGTCTTTTTGAATTACGGTTTTCTCTGGGTATATGCCCAGTAGTGGGATTGCTGGGTCATATGGTAATTCTATTTTTAGTTTTTTAAGGAACTTCCATATTGTTCTCCATAGTGGCTGTATCAATTTACATTCTCACCAACAGTGCAAGAGGGTTCCCTTTTCTCCACACCCTCTCCAGCATTTGTTGTTTGTAGATTTTCTGATGATGCCCATTCTAACTGGTGTGAGGTGTTACCTCATTGTAGTTTTGATTTGCATTTCTCTAATAATTAGTGATGTTGAGCATCTTTTCATGTGTTTCGTGGCCGTCTGTATGTCTTCTTTGGAGAAATGTCTATTTAGATCTTCTGCCCATTTTTGGATTGGGGTGTTTGTTTCTTTAATATTGAGCTGAATGAGCTGTTTATATATTTTGGAGATTAATCCTTTGTCCGTTGATTCGTTTGCAAATATTTTCTCCCATTCTGAGGGTTGTCTTTTTGTCTTGTTTATGGTTTCCTTTGCTGTGCAAAAGCTTTTAAGTTTCATTAGGTCCCATTTGTTTATTTTTGTCTTTATTTTCATTACTCTAGGAGGTGGATCAAAAAATCTCTTGCTGTGATTTGGCTGTGCTGGGTCTTAGTTGCAGCACACGGGATCTTTGTTGTGGCCCGCGGGCTTCTCTCTAGTTGTGGCACGGGGGCTCCAGAGCGTGAAGTCTCAGTAGTTAGTTGTCCCGGGCATGTGGGATCTTAGTTGCCCAACCAGGGATCGAACCCGTGTCCCCTACACTGGAAGGCAGATTCTTAACCACTGGACCACCAGGGAAGTCCCAAGAAGATACCTTTTTTCCATCGTCCCTTCCCCACCCCCCATACTATACCAGCACCCTAGCCCAAACTACCATCACCTCTTGCATGGATTTTCTCAGTAGCTTCCTAACAAATCTTCCTGAATCCACCTGTGCTCTCTTTTAGCCAGGCAGGGTGATCTTTGTGATCATGGTACAGCTAATCCCCTCCTTCCCCCACCTTGAACACTGCAATAGCTTCCCACTGCCCCTGGGACTGGCCTTCTTTCCTCTTCCCTATGGCCATTAGACCTTGGCACAAGCATTTTCCCTACCTAGAATGCTCTTCCTTTCCAGGTAGTTAAAGCGCAGAATAAGAACCCAATTTTCCTAATTCCCAGGCTGAATCTCTAATGTAAGTGTGTTCCTGGGGATTAGTTGTTGTCCAGCAGGGGAAAACATGATTTGGAGGTTCAAAGGAAATTCAGTAACGCAGGGGATAAGAGTGTGGGCTTTGGGACCAGTCCGCCTGGGTTCCAGTCCAGTACTAACCATATGATCTTGGGCAAATTTTTTTTTTTAACACCCTTGCCTTATTTCTTCTGTTGTATAATGGGCCATGGTAAGGTTATCTACCTCATAAAGCTATATTGTTTAAATAAGTTAACACATGGAAAGAGCTCAGTAAATTTTAACTTTAATAGTGGTCTCAACAATAGATTAAGGGCCCAATATAATTTCTTATGTAGAGAGTAAAATCAACCTTGTTAATTTTCTCTTGTTTTCTTCTGGAGAAAAACAGATACAGCAAGCAACTGGGAGGCCCTCCTAGGGCAGCGAAAGGCTGGTCCTAGCAGATAAGGCTTCAGGGGCTGCACTATGTAGGGAAAGACGTATGATTACATAGTCAAAACAGGTGCCAGGCCACAAATGCTAGTGAGCTGAGATAACATGAAGCCTAAAGGGTTTAAAAAATACACAAGGAAAAATAAATTAAAGAAATCTAAAATAGTATTAAAAAAATCACAACAGCGGACAAAAGATAATCTGTTTACAGATGAAATCATTTTCAGCTTCTAAACTAAGCCCTGTCATATAAAATATCTTTTCCATGTATAATAAATATTTTGGAGGCTACCTGAGGTCCCAGAATTTTTTTACCAGAATGTTCTATGGTAGCTTTGAGATCTGTCATTTCTAGCTACTTCTAGGTACTATTTTGTACCTAGTAGAGAGAAGCTACTTTACCTATAGACTGTTACTCCAGCTTGAGTGAGACAAAGTTCTTTATATTCCCCATTTAAATCCTTACAGAATCCTTATTAAATAAATTTAGAAAATAGTTTGACTGCCTTCACTTATTAGTGAGTTTTCAAGTAAAGAATAATGAGAATACAGAATTTGTTACCAGTTTGGTAACCATCAGTGACTTACGGCCACTGGAGTGTCGGTCTCTTTATGCCAGTTGAGTCTCCTAACTAGTCTCTGCCATCATCTCTCTGTGAGGTCAGATAAGAGGAACAGGTAAGTCTCCTGTCGGTAGCCACAGGATATAAAAATTAGCAAGAAAGGCTATTCTCACACGTGGTGTTCTGTAGACTATTATTAGACTTACGAGTAATGGCAGAGGCTCTAACACTAGATGGTTCTTGGAGAGATGATGGGCTGAAACTCCGGTTGTTGTGATCCATGATTATTCAGTGACAGCTGAAGCAGAGAACTGCAATGCCAAATGACCTACATTTCTTCACCTTTGAAACTTTAAGCAATTATATAAAGGCCAGGCATCTATAGCTTGCTAAAACTTCCCTACTGTTGAAAATTATTTTTAGGACCATTAGGAAGGAACCTATGTTCTCAGATTCAAAGTCAGTTATATTAGGCAAAATATTAATAACAGACCAACTTTTAACAAAATATTATGGTAAATATTTCATTTTTTATCCAAAACTGGTAACTGCTGCTTATATATATATATATATATATATATATATATATATATATATATATATATATATATTCCTCTTTGCCTTAACACATATATTTTTTTATGCTTTGTTGCTTCTCTACCTTCTCTAAGATGGGTGAGAAAGAAGAACAAAAAAAGGAAAAGGAAGAAGGAGAAAATAAGTAAAACCTTCAGAAATGCACAGGTCTGGTCCCAACCAGCAAATCAATCCAAAAAGTAACCAGTTATTCATTGAATGTTGCCTAATGTTTAAGAAATTGTATTAAGAAGTTCTTAAACTTCCTAATTTTGAAATTTTGAAGGAAGAGAATTAACAATATTATTAATGCCTACCATAAGCTGTGCCAGGAGCAAGAGTTATTAAGATAAATGAAACATAATCTTTGTCCTCAAGGAGCATGGCCCAGTAAGAGAGAAACCAACTCATGAACTATGAATCACGGTCCAACAAATACATGCGCAAATGCAATCATTGAGGACTCACAGGGTGTTTTGTTTGGATGGGGGAGGGGGTGTTCTTAAGTGTGTGTGGGGAGGGGCTGGGAGTGAGAAGAGTTGGCAGTGATGTGAGAATTATAGATACATAATGGAAGAGGTAAAGTCTGAGCAATGTTAAGAAATGAGTAGACTTCCAGCCAGAATCCAAAACTGGATTGTGGTGATAGTTGCACAATTGTATTAAACTCGCTGAAACTCATTTGGATTATATGCTAAAAATGGGTAAATTTTATGGTATATAAATTATATCTCAAACTGTTGTTTTTTTCTTAAGAACACTGGCTTTAGAAACAGAAACACAGATTCCTGCAATTGGCTTGTTTCAGAGAGAAAGTGCATGAATGATCTTATCTGTAACGCCACTGCCCTTGCCCGATAGACCTCAGGGTCTAGTGCTGCCTGTCTGGGTGGATAGTCAGTCTGTCTAGGTCTGGGGATGGTATTAAGAAGCTTATTGTTGCCTCATACTTGAGCTACATTATCCAACAACTTTATCAGGCATACAGCTGATATTCTACTTCCTACCTTTATGACACCTATTTCTTTCCATACTTAGTTACCAATTTTACAACTTTGGACTGGTGAAAAATTTATGTTGAACTAAATTTAGACTGATAGAAAAGTTGCCGGAATAGTACAGAGTTTCATGTATCCTTCACCCAGCTTCCCCTAATGTTAACATGTGACATAAGCATACTACAATCGTCAGAATCAGGAAATTAACATTGGTACAGTACTACTAGCTAAACTGAAGACCTTATACAAATTTTGCCACTAATCTCCCACTAATGTCCCTTTTCTATTCCAAGATCTTATCTAGGATCTCACATTGCATTTAGTTGTTAGTTATCCTTGGTGCCCTGAGGTCTGCAATAGCTCCTCAGTCTTTCCTTGTCCTTCATGACCTTGATATTCTTGAAGAGTAGATGATTTTGCCAAATGTCTCTCAATTTGAGTTTGCCTAATGTTTTTTCATGATTGAACTCAGGTTCTGCAGTTTAGGTGAGAATACCATGAAATATTGTGTTCTCTTCACTGCATCGTATCACAGGGTTCATGATGTTGATATGTTTTATTATTGGTGGTATTAACCCTGATCACTTGGTTAACGTGGTTTCTGCCAAGTTTCTCCACCATAAAATTACATCTTTCCCTTTGTAATTAATAAGTATGTTGGGGGAGATCTTTTGAAGTCATGAAACTTTATTTCTCCTCAAACTTTTACCCACTAATTTTATCATCTATTGATGCAATTTGTCTACAACAGTTATTATTGTGATATTTCATGGTGATTTTATATTTTTCTCTTTCCTTTTACATTTATTAATTCAAGTTCTACCATAAGGAAGAGTTGTCCCATCTCTACCATTTATTTATTTCATTTATTATTTTTATCAGTGTGGACTCATTTATTTATGGATTATAATCTAATACTATAATTATATGTTTTGCTGCTCAAATTGTTCCAGCTCTGGCACTTAGGAGTTACTTTGCCCCTGTGTTTTGTTTTGTTTTTGGAGCATGTTCTTACTTTCTGGCAAAAGATGTTCTAGGCTCATCTTATATATTACCTGCCTTGGCCCTGGAATCAACTATTTCCCCAAGGAACTCTGGTTCCTTTTATTAGAGAGTGGTGTTTAGAATCCAAGATCTGAGCACAAGGTGTGAAATGGGCTAAGATTTCTCACAATTCCAGGTTGATGAAAATGGGGACTAATTGGAATTCATACGCTTATGGGAATTGGTACAATCAGTTTGGAAAACAATTTGGCATTAGCCACTAAAGCGTAGGTAGGTACATTCCATGAGTCAGTAATTTCACTGGAAGAACTCTTGCACATGTGCAACTGGAGTTGTATGCAGTTTTGTTTAGAATAACACATAACTGAAAACAACCCAAACGCCCATCAGGAGGAGAACAGATGAATAAAGTGCAGTATATTCATACAATGGAATATTCTAAAGCAGTGAAAATGAGCTACAGCTATACACATCAACAGGAATGAATCTCAGATGCATATTAGCCAAAAAGAATACAGACAGTATGATTCCATTTACAGAAAGTTCATCAATATGCAGAATAAAGCAATATAGATATTTGTAGGGATGCCTAAGTGATAAGATGATAAAACTGGAAAGAAAAGGTAACGATAACTACAAAATCCAGGATAGTGATTACAGTAGGGGGTGGAATGCATGGGGCTTCAGAAGTATTGGTAGTATCATATTTTTTAAGCTGAATGGTGGGTTAATGGGCATTCATTTTATTTAGATCAGACATATGTATACGTGAAATATTGCATAATGAAGAAAAAGGGGGAGGAGCTGGGGGAAGGGAAAGAAGAGAAAAGAAGAAAGGAAGAAAAGAAGGGAGGGAAGGAAATAAAAAGGGAAGGACAGAGGGAGGGAAAGAAAGAAACAAAAGAGCATTCCTGTACATGATGTCTTAAGATCTGGGTGGTAGTTCAGATTCTGACACCAAATATCTCTTTGGCTTTGAATGAGTCATTAAACTTTCCAGAGCCTCAATTTTCACACCAGTTAAATAGGTAAAATGTACTTTGTCCTGTGTACTTCACAGTGTTATTTTGAGGAAAAAATGAAATATGTATAGAATAGTACTTCAAAGAAGTAATAACGTATTATAAAATATAAAAGAAAAAGAAAGTTAATACCTCAAATTACCTTGCTTCCTAATGCCAGAAACCTAGTGTATCTCGATATTTATATATAATTTTATATTCAATCACTAACTTATATCCTGCCCACTCCTTGCTGAACTAACATATCAGGAGGAAAACAGATATTTTGCTTATGCCTTTCAAGAAGGTTGGTTTGCTCTTCTGACAAAATTCACAAAGAGTGGCTTAACCGGAGCATTTCTGAGGTCTCAGGCTGCAGAACTTAAGGGCATTTCTCACTTGGGAAGGGCAATGTTGATGTGCTCTCCGGTGGTCAGAGGAGAAAGCACGTGTGATGAAGGGGTTGGCGATTGGCCTCATTTTCAACAAATACAATAATAATCAATATAAGATAAGGGCTACTATGCCTTACTATGGGCCAGACTTTGTTCTAACTTCTTCATTTTCATTATCTCATTTAATTCTCATAACAACCCTGAGAGATATGTCACATTATCTCCATTTTACAGATGGGAATATAGACTCCGAGAGTTGAAGTAAATGACCCAAGGTCACCAAGTGAGTGACGAGGGCAGATTGCCTCCTCAGGGCCACCTGTAGCCAAAGCCCACTCTCGACATCTAACCCAAATGTCTGTTGATCAACTGAGTTCTCCTTAGAGATCTTAACATCTCATGGGTATAATCTCTGGGCTAATAGGACTTCTCACCACCAGCCAACTTCACAAAGAAATCTGTGATTTTATTAGATATTACTAATTTTTTTAAAATTCCAGCTGTACTGGTAGCACACCAATGGGAGCCTCATGGGGAATACTAAACAGCTTGAATTATTTGTGCTAGGAAGGATCTTCCTGTTGTAGTTGAAGGACCCCTAAGGGAAAAAGAAAAAACAACAGGGAAGATCACCAAATGTCTAATTTACAGACTCAACCTGTATACTTTAGTTTTCTCACTGTCCCTGCTGTTTGCTTGGAATAACCCTCTTCACCTGTTTTGACTGGACCCCCTGGCTGCTTCTTCAGCCTCTGATTTCTGCTATAATGACTGGTTCCTGATTTTCTGCTTTTTTTAATCTTCTATTCTATTAATAAAATTCATTGGTTGATCAGTTTATAGATATTCTAGTATTTAACTATCTTTTAATTTCTGAAGTAAAACATATTTGGGCTCACTGTGGTTTACAAATATGCCATTAGAATCAGTTGTTATATATTTTATTTATAATTTTTAGTTTATATTTTTTAAGAGGCTGTTCTACAGTTTTGAATGATTCTTGGCAAGATTTTGGTCCCGAGGTTATTCTAACCTTGTAAGATGAATTGGGAAAATGCCTTCTTTTCTGATGCTTTGGAATAATGTGAATATCACAGATACTACCTGCACTCTGAATGTTTTTTCTTTTTAAAAAAAAAAAATTAATTAATTAATTAATTTGGCTATGTCGGGTCTTAGTTGCGGCATGTGGGATCTTTTAGTTAAGGCATGTGGGATCTAGTTCCCCGACCAGGGATAGAACCCGGGCCCCCTGCATTGGGAGTGCAAAGTCTTAGCCACTGGACCACCAGGGAAGTCCCCTGAGTGTTTGATAGCATTCTTTTGATTAATCATTCTAGCTTGGAACTTTTTAGAGGGTAGACATTTTTACATACTTTTTACTCCTTCAATCCCACCTCTCACCCCTGGTGCAACCCAGTCTACTGAGGTTTTCTTTTTCTTCTTAAGTCAATTTTTGTAATTTGTGTTTCCTATGTAATCATCCATTTCTTTCAAGTTTACGGCACCAACATTTTATGTAGTGTTCTCTTAGAACATTCAGATATCTTTTTGACTGCACTTATAACCCTTTTGTTATTCAAGTTGGTATCATTTCACTTTGGCTGCAGTTACCTCCTGACTAGTCCCCCCATATCCACTCTAACCACACTCTCTCTGTGTGTATCTGCCCCATCTTTTATCATTCCCTGCTATATCCATCAGTGGCCCAATGGGACTATTTAAGTAGTAAAACAGGGGTAGTTTCTTTCTAGATGATCTGTTACAAATCCTGGCTGTGAGCTGTGGGACAGTCTTATGTCTATTCTTGGACATCCAGAGTTGTCATTATGTTACTTACATCTCTAGCTCTCCTCACCTATATATACATACACCTGTCCTTCATGGGTCCTTGCTCTACTCAGCCCAGCTGCATCTATCCTATACATCCTCCCCACCCTGCCTCCATAACTCATTTCTGTTACTGGGGAAGGAAATTAAGATGCCCTGTACATGTTCTCTTGGATTCCTAGTATTGTGTAAAACAACTGAGCACCTAATGGTCAAATGAGAGTTCATAGTGCTACAAGCAAACCCTCGACCATGTGGCAGCCTTTTACTAAAGAATCGCTAAGGAAACTCCAGTTCAGTTCTACTCAGTCTCACCATGAAGGGAGGTAGAAAATAGACAAAGATAGTGTACACTGAGTCTTCACCTCTTCAAAACTTCCCCCAAATCAGCTAAGCATATCCATCTTTTAGAATTTTAGGTCCCAGCCTGACTGCCTCACACATGTACAGCTCTTTCTTTCCCTCTTCACCTCTTTGCTATTTATGTCTCTGTCTGAGACACCGTGATTCTTATGCACAAATCAGCTCTTTCCTGATCTCTAACTGAAGTTCTATTTCTTGCTTACTCCTGGGCAGTATCCTTAACCACTGAGATTAGGAGTTGAACTATTACCAAAAAAATTTTTAAAAAATTTGGCCTTATGGTGCAAACTATTTTTTAAAAATATACAATAGAGTATTTATATTCATAGAAACTATGTGCTTCTTTCAGCAAACAAGGTTATGTATGAAGTCATCAGTTCTGTAAAAGGAAAAGAAGAAAAACAACTAGTTCAAAGAGAGGATTTTCCCCCTTCTTTTTGGTATGAAGTGCCATACACTTGAACAATTCATATTGACTCAATTCAATGATACAGTGTGGTGTAATACACAAGCATGGCCTGGAGTCAGGAGATTTGGGGTCTACCCCCACGATCTGCTATACTAGCTGTGTGACCTCAGGATAAATTGCTTAAAACTGTTATCCAAGTTATTTGTCTGTAAATTTAAGATGTTAAACTACATAACCTTTAAAGATCTTTTTAATATAGCAGTCTTGGATCCCACAGAGTACATAAGTACTTATCCTATGTTGGGGCCCTGCGTAGTATGGGAGAAATATAGTCTTTATTCTCAAGAAGCATATCATTTCATGAAAATGTGACTTGTTTTAAGTAGTCAGTTATAAGATGACATTTTTCTTTTTTGCTCTCTAGGGTGAATTTGGTTCAAGCCATTTTAGCCCCATTTATAACTAACTTTTCTTCATCTGTTCTGCTATCTCTCTTTCTAGCACCCAGAAAATGACACATGATACAATCATGGTCCAAGAAACCAAATCCTGTTATTCAGCACATCTACATGGCTTATTATTTGTTTCTCACTTCTTTTTTCTTCCAAAGTTACAACCTTCAACTGATATAGATTAAAATTTTTCTAATGCTTTTCACAGCTGAGATTATGATGGACTAGACAGAATGACTCTCCCACTACTAGATGACTAGAACCTGGATAAGTTTCAAGCATAGTTTTAATACATCACTGACATACAAGAAATAAGTGGTATCCGCATGTACCAAAAATGGAAAATGAAAACAACTAAATTTGGAATGATGAGCAGTTTAAACAAATGAAAAGGCTAGGATTGCCTTGAGGGAAAAATGTCAATACCAGCACTGGGATTAGAAAATTAAGCCTTGGGATTTCTGCAAAGTGGAGAAATAGAGACACAGATGTAGAGAACAAATGTATGGACACCAACGGGGGAAAGTTGTGGGGGGCGGGGGGGGATGGTGGTGGGTTGAATTGGGAGATTGGGATTGACACACATACACTAACATGTATAAAATGGATAACTAATAAGAACCTGCTGTATAAAAAAATAAATAAAATAAAATTCAAAAAAAAGGCATATTTCAAAAAAATAAATTAGAACCTTTATAAATAAAATATAATTATTGAAATTAATAACTCAATGGATGAAGTAAACAGCAGAATATATGCAGGTGAAGAGAGAATTAAATCTGAAGGAAATACTCAGACTATAATGCATAGAGACAAGGCAGTAAATTTGAAAGAGAGGTCAGCTACATGGAAGATATAATGAGAAAATATAACACATCTAATTGGAGTTCCAGAAGGAGAAAATAGAAAAAAAAAGGCAATATTTGAAGACACAAAGGCTGAGAATTTCCCAAAACTGATGAAAGGACATGAATCCACAGATAAGAGTCCAAGACAGAATAGATGCATAAAAAGAAAGTCATACCCAGATATATTTTAGTAAAACCAAAGAATATCAAAGACAGAGAAGATCTTAAAAACAGGCAGAGGAAAAAGGTAGATAATTTACAAAGGACAACAAGTAGATATCAGGTTCTCAATAGCAGCTATGGAATCCACAACACAGTAGAATGATAGCTTCAAAGTTCTGAAGAGAAAATAACCATCAACCTAGATTTGTAGGTTTAGCAAAACTTTTTTTCAAGGACAAGGGAAACAAAGACATAGTCAGACTGACATAGATTGAATTTACCTCCAAGAAACCTTCCTTAAAGGAACTTTTAAAAGAATGCACTTTAAAAAGAAGAAAAATGATTCTAAAATCAAGTTCAGGATACCCACATGCAAAAGAATGAAGTTGGACCCTTATCTTACACCACATACGAAAATTAACTCAAAATGGATCAAAGACCTAAATGTGAGAGTTAAAACCATAACACCTTTGGAAGAAAACATAGGGGTAAATCTTCATAATCTTGGAGTTGGCAATGGTTTCTTAGATATGACACCAAGCGCACAAGCAACAAAAGAGAAAATATACTGGACTTCATCAAAATTTAAAAATTTTGTGCATCAAAGGACATTATCAAGAAAGTGAAAAGACAACCACAGAGTGGGAGCTATTATTTGCAAATTATATAAATGATGTGTCTAGTATCCAGAATTTATAAAGAACTTGTACAACTCAACAACAAAAAGACAATCAAAAAGTGAGCAAATGAGTTGAATAGATATTTTTCTAAAGAGGATGTACAAATGGCCAACAAGCACATGAAAAGATATTCAGCATCATTAGTCATTAGAGAAATGCAAATCAAAACTGCAATGAGATACCACTTCATGCCCAGTAGAATGGCTATGATTATTTTTTAAATAAAAATAAATATCACAGGGACTCCTCTGGTGGCGCAGTGGTTAAGAATCCACCTGCCAATGCAGGAGACACAGGTTTGATCCCTGGTCCAGGAAGATCCTACATGCCGCGGAGCAACTAAGCCCGTGCGCCACAGCTACTGAGCCCTCGAGCCCGCGTGCTGCAACTAGTGAGCCCGTGCACCGCAACTACTGAGCCCAGGCACTGCAACTACTGAAGCCCGCACACTCTAGGACCCACGTGCCGCAACTGCTGAAGTCTGCACGCCTAGAGTCCATGCTCTGCAACAAGAGAAGCCACCGTGATTAGAAGCCTGTGCACCACAGAGTAGCCCCTGCTAGCTGCAACTAGAAGAAGCCCGCATGCAGCAACGAAGACCCAAAGCAGCCAAAAGTAAATAAATAAATAAACATCACAGATATAAAAAACAAACTTATGGTTATCAGGGGGAAAGCAGGGAGGGATAAATTGGGAGATTGGGATTGACATATACACACTACTATATATAAAATAGATAACTAATAAGGACCTACTGTATAGTACAGGAAACTCTACTTAATGCTCTGTAATGACCTATATGGGAAAAGAATCTTTAAAAGGGTGAATATATGTATATATATAACTGATTCACTTTGTTGTACACCTGAAACTAACACAACGTTGTAAATCAACTAGACTCCAATAAAAATTTAAAAAAAAAAACAACTATTGGTGAGGATGTGGATACATTGGAACCCTTGTACATTGCTGGTGGAAATTTTAAATGGTGCAGCCACTGTGGAAAAATGTTTGGTAGTTCTTCAAAAAGTTAAACGAAGAATTACCATATGACCCAGCAATTCCATTCCTAGGTATGTAACCCCCAAAACTGAAGACAGCTATTCAAACAGATAATTGGATACAAATGTTCATAGCAACATTATTCACAATAGCCAAAAGGTAAAAACAACCCATATGTCCATCAATGGATGATGGATAAATAGATCTGGTATATCCATACAATAAAACATTATTCACAAAAAAGGAATTAAGTACTGATGCTTGCTGTAATATGGATGACTCTCAAACACATGCTAAGTGAAAGAAGGCAGACACAAAAGGTCACATATTGTATGATTCCATTTGAAATGTCCAGAGTAGGCAAATCCATAGAGACAGCAGGTTACTGGTTGCCAGAGGCTGGGGAGAGGAAGGAATGGAGAGTAACTGCTTAACTGGCATGGATTTTCCTTTTGGGGTAGTGAAAATGTTCTGGAACCAGATAGTGATGATGGTTGCACATCATTGTGAATGTACTAAATGCCACTGAATTGTACACTGTAAAATGGTTAAAACTGTGAATTTTATGTGAGTTTCACTGTAGTAAAAAAAGTTCACAGATGTAATTAGCA
This sequence comes from Eubalaena glacialis, assembly GCF_028564815.1. Taxonomy (NCBI): domain Eukaryota; kingdom Metazoa; phylum Chordata; class Mammalia; order Artiodactyla; family Balaenidae; genus Eubalaena; species Eubalaena glacialis. Next base: position 110,355,683 of record NC_083723.1, on the reverse strand, counting down.
AACGTGGGTAAATCCAGACATTGTATATTGTGATAAATGATTATTTGTGTTACTCTAAAAATGAGATAATAATAGTACCCAACACAACATGTGAGTTGAGAACGGGGTAATCAGTTAAAGCATTTTAAAGTCCTTATGAGACCCTATGAGAGCCATTGACTTTCAAGTGCTTTTGACTGTAATCCACAGTTAGAAAATTGCCACCCAGTGCACACACATACATATATGACTGAAACAAAAATTTCATAAAATAATGCTTGCTGTGTTATATGCTGATATTTTCTAATCTAATTAATTTCATTTTTTAAAATGCTGATTGTGTCCCATTTAAGTTGATTTCATGACCCACTAAACGGATTATAACCCACCACTTGAAAAAACTAGTGTAAAGAGCATGTGGTGACACCCAAGTAAAGATATGGGTAAGAAGAGAAAATAAAGAGAAGAAAGGGTCTTGAGCAGTTCAGTATTGACTCTAATAACTGTATCCACAAGCATCTGCAAGTGGTGAATTGGCAGTATTTTTCAAAATCTTTTGAAGATATCACCCTGTTCCAGTATTGGAATCTCCATGGGGCAAAATATTTCTACTAGTGCACTGGGAACCTTTTGAACAGTTGTGTATTTGTATAGTATTCAGTGAATTGCCAAGATAAAGTTATCTTGAGTTATTCAGTATGGATGTAGCTAATGGAAAGCATTTCATATCCATGCACATTGCCAAATAGTCTACTTCAATTTGAGGAAATCAGAAGGTCTGAGTGGTGGTCTTACACCTTGTTACCTTGGACAAGTCACTTCATTTCTCCTGGTTTCAGCTCCCTTATCTGTAAATTTTTTCCTAAAAAAGAAATCTGTAATTCACTCTAAGTCTACGGAAACCCCTGACTTCACACACTTACACATATACACACAAATGCATTGCATTGAGATTAAGGAAATTTAATGTAAACTCTTATGAACCACCCATGGCATTGGCAGTAATCTGTTTTAAAACAGAAAATGATGAGAAGTGATGATATATTAAGCATATTTTTTTCACATCTTTATTGGAGTATAATTGCTTTACAATGGTCTGTTAGTTTCTGCTTTATAACAAAGTGAATCAGCTATACATATACATATATCCCCATATCTCCTCCCTCTTGCGTCTTCATCCCACCCTCCCTATCCCACCCCTCTAGGTGGTCACAAAGCACCGAGATGATTTCCCTGTGCTATGTGGCTGCTTCCCACTAGCTATCTATTTTACATTTGGTAGTGTGTATATGTCAATGCTACTCTCTCACTTCGTCCCAGCTTACCCTTCCCCCTCCCTGTGTCCTCAAGTCCATTCTCTACATCTGCGTCTTTATTCCTGTCCTGCCCCTAGGTTCTTCAGAAACATTTTTTTTTTTTTTAGATTCCATATATATGCATTAGCATACAGTATTTGTTTTTATCTTTCTGACTTACTTCACCGTGTATGACAGACTCTAGGTCCATCCACCTCACTACAAATAACTCAATTTCGTTTCTTTTTATGGCTGAGTAATATTCCATTGTATATGTGGGCCACATCTTCTTTATCCATTCATCTGTCGATGGACACTTAGGTTGCTTCCATGTTCTGGCTATTGTAAATAGAGGTGCAGTGAACATTGTGGTACATGACTCTTTTTGAATAACGGTTTTCTCAGGGTATATGCCCAGTAGTGGGATTGCTGCATCATATGGTAGTTCTATTTTTAGTTTTTTAAGGAACCTCCATACTGTTCTCCATAGTGGCTGTATCAATTTACATTCCCACCAACAGTGCAAGAGGGTTCCCTTTTCTCCACACCCTCTCCAGCATTTACTGTTTGTAGATTTTTTGATGATGGCCATTCTGACTGGTGTGAGGTGATACCTCATTGTAGTTTTGATTTGCATTTCTCTAATGATTAATGATGTTGAGCATTCTTTCATGTGTTTGTTGGCAATCTGTGTATCTTCTTTGGAGAAATGTCTATTTAGGTCTTGTGCCCATTTTTGGATTGGGTTGTTTGTGTTTTTGATATTGAGTTGCATGAGCTGCTTGTAAATTTGGAGATTAATCCTTTGTCAGTTGCTTCATTTGCAAATATTTTCTCCCATTCTGAGGGTTGTCTTTTTGTCTTGTTTATGTTTTCTTTTGCTGTGCAAAATCTTTTAAGTTTCATTAGGTCCCATTTGTTTATTTTTGTTTTTATTTCCATTTCTCTAAGAGGTGGGTCAAAAAGGATTTTGCTGTGATTTATGTCATAGAGTGTTCTGCCTATGTTTTCCTCTAAGAGTTTTATAGTGTCTGGCCTTACATTTAGGTCTTTAATCCATTTTGAGTTTATTTTTGTGTATGGTGTTAGGGAGTGTTCTAATTTCATTCTTTTACATGTAGTGGTCCAGTTTTCCCAGCACCACTTATTGAAGAGGCTGTCTTTCCTCCATTGTATATTCTTGCCTCCTTTATCAAAAATAAGGTGACCGTATGTGCGTGGGTTTATATCTGGGCTTTCTATGCTGTTCCATTGATCTATGTTTCTGTTTTTGTGCCAGTACCATACTGTCTTGATTTCTGTAGCTTTGTAGTATAGTCTGAAGTCAGGGAGCCTGATTCCTCCAGCTTGGTGCTTTGTGATGACCTAGAGGGGTGGGATATATATCCCAATATATCCTTTGGGATAGGGAGAGTGGGAGGGAGGCTCAAGAGGGAGGGGATATGGGAATATATGTATGCATATAGCTGATTCACTTTGTTGTACAGCAAAAACTAACACAACATTGTAGAGCAATTATACTCCAATAAAGATGTATAAAAAAAATTTACAGCATGAGAAAGAAATATTATTTTCTTGGAATATAGGCACGAAGTTCCCATTGACAAGAAAGGCACTGCATTGTCTTGCTGGCTGTGCTTTGTAAAGCTCCTCCTCTGACCTGTTTCCAATGTCTTCTATGAAGACAAGCAGAAATTTTCTCAAGCCTGTCTTAGCCTGACCTTCAGTGACTGCCTGGGGGTTGAGGAGAGGCATGCAAGGATCTGTGTGGGAAGAAAGTAGGGCTGCTATCACAAAGATTACAGTTTATGCTTTCCTTATCTTGCCACCCTTTGTTGCTCTGTCCTTTTGGTTTCCTCCCATTAACAGGAAGCTTAAATAGTGTGTTTATAATCAGTTATGCCTCTGAAGTAGATACTTTTGGCACCACTCACATCCCCTTGGCACTCAGTATTCCTGTACTGTACAGGATACTGATTCCTGTATACTGATAGCTTTCTGTTGCCAGTACCTGCATCCCTTAGCCTGAGAGCTTCTCTGACCACACGAGCATGCTGGGTGCCAGGCTGACTGGAAGTGCCAGGGAGTTAACATCCTTGGGAACAGCTCCCATGACAGATGGGAGTTAGTAGCTAAATTCTCCATCTTTCTCATCCTTGGGGTGGGACAATTCTCAGGTGTGCTCTCCACCACCTCCCAGGGTTGCACAATAGAAATGAGCCCCAGTTCCCCATGGTAGTAACATACTTGTGAATGCATCCTCCTCTGGCTACCTTCCCTTCCCTGGCTCACTGACCCCTCCCCTACCAATGCTTCTGGAGATCATCTTCCAAATAAACTAGCCTCAATCCTAGTCTCAGGGTCTGTTCTGGAGAAACCTATTCTAGGCTAGTTTAATATCAAGCAAACTAATAAAATAATATTAGAATGAACATATTGGGACTTCCCTGGTGACGCAGTGATTAAGAATCTGCCTGCCAATTCAGGAGACACGGGTTCGAGCCCTGGTCCGGGAAGATTCCAAATGCCATGGAGCAACTAAGCCCGTGCGCCACAACCACTGAGCCTGCGCTCTAGAGCCCGCGAGCCATAACTACTGAAGCCCGCGTGCCCTAGAGCCCGTGCTCTGCAGCAAGAGAAGCCACCGCAATGAGAAGCCCACGCACCGCAATGAAAGAGTAGCCCCCGCTCCCCGCAACTAGAGAAAGCCCACGCGCAGCAACGAAGACCCAACACAGCCAAATAAATAAATAAATAATGAACATACTGTTAATAAATCTTCTAACAGTTTAAATGCTTCACTTCACATCCAGCAATCCTAAAGACCTAGAATTCGCTTCGAGTTTACCTGGTGTTATCCCTTAAGTATTATTGTTAGAGAATTCTTTTCAGGTAAAGACCGAGTTTAAGGAATAATCCCCAAACCAAGGAAGTCTGTCCCACATATTTGAGTTCAGATGGATAGTTAGCTACTTGCTTTCTCAAAGCAAATTCGTATAATGTATATTATTTCTCAGCATATTAAGATACTTCTGTGTATAATAAAAGACATTCTTAACGTATTGATGTTTTGGTTTTACTCACCTTTGCCCATTTTTGGAAACAAAAATGGAAAGCGAGGATAACTTTCTGAAGGAAGAGAGATGGCTGACGCTGGTGCATGTATAGGCATGTATGTATGTGTGGACCAGGAGTCCTCAGCATTCTTTGCCCTCCACGCTCTCTTCCTTCAAAAACATGAACACAGCGACAACTAAAATATCCTGGCAAGTTTAGGTTTATGGATGTGCCATGAGTTAAGTTTGGTAAACAGCTCCACTTAATATTTTTATAGGTCAAGAATCGTAAGAGTATCACAAAATTGAAACAACATCAGGGTCCCATGGCCCAAGATGCTAGAAATCTTCTAGCACCAAGATAAATTTTACTCCCCAGCCATTAAAATATTTCTTCTTCAATCCCAATCCCAAATCCAGAGATTCAGGCCTGAAGCTTAGTTCCGTAGCCCGCTTCGAATATTTGTCTTCCAGGTAATTTAATATTAATTTCACTGTTTTTTTTTAACAGTGTAATTGCTACCTGATAAGGACTGAACCTTATTCTAATTTCATGTTTAATTGAATTACATATACTCTATGGTTTATATGAAGAAGAAGAAGAAGAAAACTCCTAGTGCCACAGGTTTGTGTCATGATACTTTCAAAGAAATCCTTGAGTCAACATAGTACAGTGCAAAGATACCTACTGGTCCAGTCCCAGATTTTCTAATTCTCCATCTCTTTGCTCATCAATTCACAATGAAAGACTTTGTACGCTTTCTGTAACCAGTATCCTTGTAAACATAACACCTTTCTCGTCCTCCCTTCCCCACCCATGTCTTCTTTCCAGAGGAAACTGGGGCAGGCGTTAATAAACATCTATTCTGGTTATTGTTTGAGCCTCCCCAGATCCATTCTCTGTTCTCCTCTGCTCAGTTCTTTGTACTGGGAGGCTGGCCTATGTGAACTGTGTCACCCTCTGACCAGTGGGAGGCACCAGCAGTAGACCAGATTGTAGGAGGAGAGAGATGCCAGGGTGTTTATTCCCTCCCACTCACTCACTGCCTCAGTGTGGTTCTATCAGTGGCCTCATCACCAGAACTACAGCTGTGGTTGGGCAGTCCCCTCTTGACTCCAGCTGTCAACCAGGCTCTGGAAATAGGGTTGACTCCCCCTGCTGTTCAGGCCGGGGATTACAACAGCCCCCTCTGTCCCTAGTCTCTGGGGGAGTCTCAACATCCCTCGCTGGCTCCTCTAACTCTGCCTATATCTCTATAAATAGTTCCTTTATTGAAAAGCCTCTACACAATAAAGTTGGGTATGCTCTCTATTTCTTGCTGAGCCCCTGGCTAACAGCCTCCGACCTTCAAGTTTTCAGCAGTCCATGACACAGTGACAGATTTAGGGATCGCAATCATTTCTCTGAGCCTGGAATCAAGTAAGTACCTGTGCAAATAGGGACATCACATTTCCCTCTGAGCACTCCCAATGCTCAGAGGGAAACGATGTCAGAAATTTAGAAAAAAAAAAGAAAAATAGACCTGTTTGTCCGCAGCACACTGTGCCATTTGATCTAGAAGCTCATAGAAAAATATACTTGTATCTTTTAGGGTCAAGAATGGTATTTTCTGGGAACTGAAACAGAATTGGGGAAAATCTGGTCATTTATTTAGCTATTGGTATATATATCAGTTAGCTATGGCCCCCCAAATTCTGTGTAACAAACCACCCCAAAGCTCAGTACCTTAGAATAATAATCATTTAATCTCACAAAGCTGCAGGTCAGCTGGGCAGTGGCTCTTCACCCTCCTTAGATGGATGACTAATTAAGACATGCTCTTCTCATGGTGAAGACCAGAGGTACAAGAGGCAAGCCCAACCACTCAAGCACATTTCAAGCCCCTGTTTATGTCACATCTGCCAAAGCAAGTCACATGGCCAAGCCCAGGGTCAAGGGGTGAAAGGGAGAAGGTGTAAATATTTTTGACAATTATCTACCACAGCAGGTAAACTACAGGAAAGTCACTCAAAGGCAGGCTACAATTTGTTCAGTTAAAGGGAGGAGAATTTTGGTTTCAGTTTTCCTCTCATTCATCACAGGTGAACTAGAGTGACTTTTTAAAATAGGCTAAATTTCTTGGCATCTAGAAAGTTTCTTATTACAGAGATGATATTGCCCTAGAAATAGAGGCATTTGGAGGTTTCAAATATTAAGCAAATGTTATTGTTATGGAGGTTCCATTATCTGTTCATGACTAAACTGGGATTGCCAGACTTGAGACCTGAATCTAGCCTTGTCCATTTTTTTTTTCTTGCAAGGGTCAGATCCCAAAAGAATTACTCTCATTCTGAATCCTGGGCTGAGAATCAGCACATCGCACTGAATATCCCTGTTTGTGATTCCACAATCTGGATAGCCAAAAAGAGGTCAAAGGATCCAAAATGAATACTTTCATATCTACACAGGCTTTCCTTAATTAGTGACTAATTTGTACTATAACTGAGGTTTATTCAATTTGGAAGGGGTTAAAGTTGAAGATTCTAACAGCTCTCACCAGTTTAGTATCTACTAATCTTTCTTAGCCCAAGGAGAGGGGAAAAAGTGCTTCCCTTGCATAGTATTGAAAAGGAGCAAAAAGTCCTTAGTTATCTTGGTCATCTTTGGGAAGGAAAGAATTGTTTAAAATGGTGAGCCCAGCAAAGAAAACAGCTAGAAGATCTGCAAGAAATCTCCGTTATGCTCCCAGCACAGTGTGTGAAGCCAATGAGTGTTTATAAATGATAAGTTAATTTCAAAAGAAACATTAGCTTGGGATTCTAGCTGTCGAGGGACAGTATAGAAATTCAGAGTAGAGAGATACCAATATAGTTTGCAGTCATGACAAACCATGTAGTTCAGATGATACTGGGACTGGACTTGAATAAGTTGGTTTGAATAAAGAAAAAGGAAAATGCACTGGGAGACAGTATGAGTAAAGTTTGGAGTTATGAATAAACATGATACATGGGGTAGTCTGTAGGGGGTAGTGAGGAGACCATCTTGATCAAAATGGAGAAGCAGTCATGAATTAAGTGGGTCAGAGATTGTACTGCCAGATCGTGAGGGTCTTAATAGGTGAAGGCCATTTCGATGTTATGTGGTGGATATTAGAAGCTGTTGGATTTCTTGGTGGGGAGATTATTTAGTGCAAACATCTCCATTTGTCACAACAGGCTGGTTTTCCGTATGATGCTAGGACAGCTTTTGACTTGATAGTAATGATTGTGGTGGATGAAAAAGGAAATGATTCACATGTATTTTAACTTCTTTACAAACTTGTTTTTAGCCTGAATCATAGGAAGAGTCTGTAGCCTTTTCCCATGGTTTTTGTTGGCAGCAGCTGTATGTTCCCATGGGAACACACATACTTACCTATCCAAACCTTCCTCTTTTATTTATGCCCTCAGCTTCTGTTCACTTGGATGTTTTCATCTTTTCTATGGAGCATAGTCACATATAAGTTTAGAGCACAGCCCATTTTTCTTTTGCAACTGAGGATTCATTCTGAATATTTTCAAATATATAAAACTCCAGGTAAAACTCCAAACCAAATATGATGGGAGGAGGCATTTGGATAGACCATGGAGTGATAACATCACTTTGAACACCATCTGTGGTAAACATTTTAGCTTTCTTCAGTGACCAGATAAAGGAAAGATGGCTCAGAGTGCTTCTTTGGTGGCTAATTCTGGAAAGCCTTTGCTAAATTTTAATCCAAAATAGGAAGACTCTCCCTCCCTCGTGTTCAAGAAGCTTGCAGTGCTGGGGGTGACATTGCCCTTCTCATCTCCTGGAGAGAAGTTCTCCTCTGACCATAACAGCAAATCAGCAAACACTTACTGAACTCTTTACTCATAGAGGACACACTAATTTCTATGTTACTTTGTTCCTTGCCAAATTCCAATGGCTTGAAATCCAAAATAGATGAAGTTAAATAAGAGCAGTTGTATGTTTTCAAGAAACTCTTGAGTTTGGTTACTGTAGGTTTTCTAAGATATTGCTTTCTTTAGTTTATACCAAAAACATCTATTGAGCTAGCTTCTAGACTAAGTGCTGGTGATTCAGACATGAATAATACTTCCTCTGGAGTGTTTCAGGTAAGACAAATACATAATAAGCTATAATAAAATTTAATAAGTCCTTCAACAGAAGTGCACAAGTTCTGTGGGAATGTTGAAGAAAACAATTCCGTGGTTCCAGGGTGGCCTTCACAGAGCAGAAGGCATTTGGGCAAGTCTCAAAGGGTGAGCAGGGTCTCCCTAAGTGGAGTAGGAGCACTTAAGGCAGAGAAGAGAATGAATAAAAGCACCAGTACATCAAAGTGCAGTGCTGGCTATTATTTCTTTTCATTCCAGATGATGCAAGTCAGGAATCCAGGGAGAGACAAGTGTCTGAGAGGCTGCCCTCCTCAAGCATGGTCTTCCCAGCTCAGCCCTGCTGCAAGCAGAAATTTCAGGACTGCAGAATCAGGCTGATTAAATCATAAGGGTAGGACTTCCTGGGGAGCAAAATATTTGCAAACACTTTCATGGAAATGGGACAATGGACTCAAAATAACTGCAGGTTTTCCAGACTATCCGGAAACGTGATTTCTGGAGGAGGAGCCATACTCTTCTAGAAGGAATCTAAGGGAAATGCCACAAGGTTTTAAGAACTTCAGGTGGTCCCAGCCTCCTTCCATGGTCCCAGGAATGCTTCCTTGTGGTTTTCCTGACCATGTATTCTTCACTTTACTATGAGTTCACTCCCTGTATTGTTTTCCTAGGGCTACCATAACAAGTTACCACAGGCGTGGCTTAAAACAACAAATTTATTCTCTCACAGTTCAGGAGGCCAGAAGTCTGAAATCAAGGTGTCAGCAGGATTGGTTCCTTCTGACGACACTGAGGGAGAATCTGTTCCATGCCTCTCCCCTAGCTTCTGGTAATTACCAGCAATCCTTGGCCCTTATAGATGCAGCACTCCAGCCTCTGCCTCCATCTTCAAAATGCCTCCTTCCCTGTGTCTCTGTGTGTCTTAAAGCTCCCTCTCCCCTCTCTTTATATGGATACTAGTCATTAGATTTGGGGCCCATCCTAAATCCTGGATGATCTCATCCCAAGACTCTTAATTACATCTGCAAAGATCCTATTTTCAAGCAAGGTCATATTCACAGGTTCCAGGAATTAGAACTTGGACATACCTTTTGGGGGAACAGTATTCAACTCACTATGTCCCCCCTTTCATTGCCCACATCCGGTGGCTTCTGAGCACTTGTAGCTGGGCTGTTAGACCTTGTCCAGAAACTGGATACTGGGATGGAAAGACACAGTACCATAACTCCCATTGGCGAGGAGTAAAACAAAGGTCCAGATTATCCAGAGTTTTCTTACTAGAATCTTTGACCAGAGGCTCATCAAAGATGTGAGCTCTACCTGCAAAAGGACCAGAGTAAAAATTTTTACTAGAGAAAGGTGGGGCTACTTCCAACACACCTTTTTTGCTTTTTACAGTCTCTGTGGTTATCATATGTTCATCCTCTTGTGAATGGGAACAGATTATTTACAACACTAACAGTTAAATGGAATGTTGGCTTCTGATCCCTTAGCTAGTAGGCAGCTGCAGGGTCCACCAGAGCCAAGAGGCTCAGCGAGGAAGGCTAGTTCACAACATTTATTGAGGGTAGAAGGGTTAGCCAATTGCTTCCTGCAAAATCCCAGATCAGTTTTTGTAGAGCAACACTTTCAAAATGGATTGAGTAAAGCTACTTCTACCTTACTTTCCCACAAATCACTTTTCTCTCTTTGCTTATAGCATATTCCCAAGAATCTTGGAATTCAGGATGACTTTGCCAAGAAAGTTTTATTTCTTAGCTAATTACTATATAATTTCCTGGAGCAAAATTACAGGTTGGGGGTCATAAATAAAACCTGCTCAACCTTGGTCAAATCTAATTTCCCCTACTCCATGCCTGCATGCAACAGCTGAACATGGCTGGAGAAAGACCCAACCTTGCTGACTGCTCTCACTTTAAATTGTGATCACTAAGCTCAAGTGGGCCTTTGGTGCTACTTGGCCATCTCTCTCCATTTCTCTCATCTATTCCCAATCCTGAATGACTATCCCATACCTTCTTCTCTCTCCTCAATCCTCCAACAACTCTTCCTCCTCAATTCTGAAATACCAGCTGACTTCGTTGCTTCTGTGAAAAATATTGCAATTCAGAAGAGAATCTCTACACACTCCCCCACTCTCTACGTGGCCATAGCTTCTGCCTTCTCTCTTTTACTCTCGATGAACGTGTACTCCTAAGGAAGCCCCCTCCGGTTGTGCACTGATCCCATTCCCTCTCATTTACTAAGGATATCACTTCTGTAGTTTTCCCTCTTTTGCCTGCCTCATCAGTTTTTCCCTCTTGACTGGATCAGTCCCATCAACATGCAAATGTGCTGCAGCATTTCCCATTTTACACACACACACACACACACACACACACACACGCAGACTCTCTCTCTCTCTCTCTCTCTCACACACACACCCCCCTCTCTTTGAGCCCCACATCTCCCTCCAGCCACTGTTCAGTTTCTCCACAACAAAACTGTTTGAAAAAGTTGTCTATACAGGCTGTCGCCGATTTCTCTTCTCTTTGGAACTCACTCCCTATCCTGAAGCACACCTCCAAAATTGATCCTGCCAAGGTCACCATGGTCTGCAAATTGCTAAATCCAACCATCAGTCCTCAGTCCTCAACTTAGTTGGCCTTTCTGCAGCATGTGACACAGTCACTCTTCCTCCTGCTAGGAGCACTTTTTAAACTTGCCTTCCAGGACTCCACTCTCTTTTTCACCAGCCTCTCCTCAGTCTCCTTTGCTGGTTTCTTCTCATTTCCTTGACCTCTAAATGTTGGAATGCTATAGAGCTTTGGACAGCTTTTCTCGCTAACCTCACTCGCTTTTGGGGTGATGCTGGATCATTTCATGCTGTGGCCGCCCCACCTGTATCCCTTCAAGACTCGCCAGTACACACAGAAGGCTGCTTGTTGGCAACCTTTCTTCTGAGTCTCCCTGGGTTAGGGGAGGGGTTAATGGCCACCGGGGCGAGGGGCTCTCCTGTGAGGAAGCTGGAAGTGCTGGAGAGTTAATGCCCCCAGAGCAGCCCTCAACCGAAGATGGACGGTAGTTCGGTGGATAATTAACCTCGCTTTCCAATCCCTCAGTTAGGATACCTGTCACGGAGCCCAAGCTCGCTCTGCTCGCTGCACAACAGGCCAATAAATTGGGAGACGAGTTGTTGGGGCAAGGAATAACGACTTTAGTCAGAAAGCCGGCAGACCAAGAAGATGGCAGACTAGTGTCTCAAAAATACCGTCTTCTCTCAGTCCGAATTCGGGCTCCTTTTATACAGAGGAAGGGGGGCGGGGCCACCGGGATGCCAACCAATGGCTGAGCGGGACTGCTAACGGTCACTGGCTAACGGTCTCTTGCTAACAGTTGCTCCCTAACAGTTGCTCACTAACGGTCGCTCGTTTGGGAGAGGGGCCCACTGCGATGCCGACCAATGGCTGAGCGGGACTGCTAACATCGCTCGCTAACAGCCACGAGCCTGCCCCGCCCCTATTACATTCCTTGGAAGCCTGTTCTACACTCTCTCCCAGAATTCCACAATGGGACAAATTTCAGTTGCCGACGGAGATAACTTCTTTCGTAATGCACATTTTATTGATTCTCTTCCTTTTCCTGTCTCACTTCTCTTCTCTACTGGTAATTCTTGAACTCTCCTCACAGATAAACTACTTATGCTCAAATTCTTGTCAGGGTCTGCTTCTAGACAAGTAGACAAACTAAGACAAGTACTGTTTATATGCCCGTGACCACCACACTTACATCTCCGGTCCAAACATCTCCCAGCTCACTGTTCAATAGCCTTCCCCCACAGCTGTGTGTGGGTGTCTAATAGCCGTGTCACACTTCATATGTCCCTAAGTGAGCTCCTGGTTTCCCCTCCAAACCTGCACTCCTCAAGCTGAGGTCAGTTTGATGCCAGTCCTTCTTTCACATGCACGTATAACCCAACAACGACGTCTGTAGGCTCCATCTTCAACATAGATGCAAATCTTACCTCTCCTCTACCTGTTGGCCCTCACCCAAGCTACCTTGCCTCGATTATTGAGATAATTTCTAAACCGTTTTTTCTCTTGGTCTCTCACCCCATTAAAGTTTCTTTTCCTCACAGCAGCCACAAGGATCCTCTTAAACCATAGTCAGATCATGTCACTCCTCTGCTCAAAACTTGCCAATGACTTCATCTCAGAGCAAAAGCCAAAGCCCGTCGTATGGCATATAAAGCCCTATGTGGTCTGCTGGCCTGTCTTTCCCTCTGATCTCATCTCCTACCACTCCCGTGCTGTTTCTGTTGTAGGATCATTCGTTGCCTGTGCCCCTAAACATGCTCTTCCTAGGGCCTTTGCACTTTTTCTCCTGCAACCTGGAACATTTTTATTCCAAATATCTGCATGGTTTGCTTCTTTACTTCTTTAAAGTCTCTACTGAAATATCACCTTATTTAGAAGGGTCTTCTTTGTGTGGTATGAGGTGCATGTTCTCTGATCACGCCCTTGCTCAACTCTGCTTTCTCCTGCATGCTGCTTTTCTCAGACTCCTATGTTAGCTGGCTTCTGGTCAGATTCAATCAACTCACAAGCTTGGAGAGTTGGAGGAGGGAAAAGGGAGGGAGGGATATTTTCTCCTGTCTCAGGCTGCATCTCCAGGCAGCAGCGAGTCTCTCCTATGGCTCCAGTTCCCTTTGAACTAGCTTCTAGCTTCTTCCAGGAGACTCCAGCCTCCAGGATCTGATAGCACAGTATTTTTTGTCCCTCCATCATAGGAATGGTAGTGGCTTCCATGTGTTGCTGATTTCTGGGTTCCTTTACTCTTACTTATTTGGCATCTCAGGTCTTCCAATATCCATGTAACCAATTCTTTCCATTAAATTTCTCTCTTTTAAAATATTCAGAACTATTTCTATTTTATCCATTGAATCCTGATTGACAGCTTGTATCAGTTTCAGTCCCCAAAGGAAATTTGTAATTTGAGGAGAGTTTAATAAAAAGGACTATTTACATAGGCGTTGGTTTGGTTTTAGAAAAACAACAAGGGTTCGTACAGTAACTCTTGGCTAGTAACACGATCCAATACACAGTAAACCCTAAAGAATCCACAAAAAAACTACCAGATCTAATAGATGAAGCAAAGTGGCAAGGTACAAGATCAACACTAAAAAATTAGTCATGTTTCTATACACCAGCAATGAACAATTTGTTAAGAAAATTAAGAAAACAATTTCATTTACTATAGCATCAAAAGAATGAAGTACCTAGGAACAAATTAAACCAGAGAAGTTAAAGACTTGCCTACCAAGAACTACAAAACATTGTTGAAAAAATTAAAGAATACCTAAATAAATGAAAAGACATGTTCTGTGTTAATTGATAAATGACTTAATATTGTTAAGATGGCAGAATTACCCAAAGCATTCTACAGATTCAATGCAATCTGTATCAAAATTTTAATGACCATTTTTGCAAAAATAGAAAATCCACTTGTTAAATTTATATGGAATTTAAAGGGTCCCAAATAGCCAAAGTAGTACTGAAAGAGAAGAATAGAGTTGGAGGACTCACATTTCCCAATTTCAAGACTTATTACAAAGCTACAGTAATCAAAGCTGTGTTATTGGCATAAATATAGACAGATAGGCCAATGGAATAGAATTGAGGGTCCTTACTAAAACCCATACATCTATGGCCAATTAATTTTAGACAGAGGTACCAAGATCATTCAGTGGGGAAAGAATAAAAATCTCTTCAACAAATGGTACTGGAGCAATTTGATATCCACATGCAAAAAGATTGAAGTTGGACCTCTACCTCACACCATGTACAAAAAAATAAAATAGATCAACAATCTAAGTACAAGAGTTAAATCCATAAAACTGTTAGAAGAAAACATGGGTATAAATCTTCATGACCTTAGATTTGGCTACAGATTTGGGGTATGACACCAAAAGCATAAGAAATAAAAGAAAAAATAGATAAATTGGAGCTCATCAAATTTAAAAAACTTTGTGCATCAAAGGACATTATTGAGAAAGTGAAAAAACAATAAAGAGAATGGGATAATTTATTTGCTAATCATATAAATAATAAGAGTCTTAAAAAAAAAAAAAAAAGAGTCTAGTATCCAGAATATACAAAGAACTTTTAAAACTCAACAACCCAATTTAAAAACAGGCAAAGGACTTGAATAGACATTTCTCCAAAAAGGTATACAAATGGGGCTTCCCTGGTGGCACAGTGGTTAAGAATCCGCCTGCCAATGCAGGGGACACGGGTTCGAGCCCTGGTCCGGGAAGATCCCACATGCCGTGGAGCAACTAAGCCCATGCGCCACAACTACTGAGCCTGCGCTCTAGAGCCCTCAAGCCACAACTACTGAGCCCACGCACCACAACTACCGAAGCCTGGGGGCCTAGAGCCCGTTCTCTGCAACAAGAGAAGCCACCGCAATGAGAAGCCCACGCACCGCAACAACTAGAGAAAGCCCACGTGCAGCAACGAGGACCCAATGCAGCCAAAAATAAGTAAATAAATAAATTTATTAAAAAGATATACAAATGGACAACAAGCAAATGAAAAGATGCTCAGTATCATTAGTCATTAGGGAAATGCACATCAAAACTGCAGTGAGATACGACTTCACACCCACTAGGATGGCTATAATTTTAAAATGTAAAATAATTAGTGTTGGCAAGGATGTGGAGAAACTAGAACCCTCTTACAATGCTGGTGGGAATTTAAAATGGTGCAGCCGCTGTGGAAAACAGTTTGGTGGCTCCTCAAAAAACTAAACATAGAATTACCATATGAACCAGCAATTCCACTGCTAGGTACATACCCAAAAGAATTGAAAACATGTACTCAAATACATGTGCATGCATGTTCATAGCAACGCTATCTACAAGAGCTAAAAGGCGGGACAATCCAGTTTCCATCAGTGAATGGTAAATTGTGGATAAACAAATTGTGGCATATTCATATAATGGAATAATATTCAGCCATAAAAATAATGAAATTGATACACGTTACAACATGAATTGTAACAAAAACATTATGCTAAGTAAAAGAAACCAGGCACAAAATGTCACACATTGTATGATTCCATTTATATGAAATATCCAGGACAGATGCATCCACAGAGACAGAACACAGACTGGTGATTGCCCAAGCCTGGGAGGAGGGGGGATGGGGAGAAACTGCTTAATAGTATGGAGTTTCCTTCTGGGGTGAGGAAAATGTTCTGGAACTAGATAGAGGTGATGATTGCACAGCATCGTGAATGTACTAAATGCCACTGAATTAAAAATGGTGAATTTTATGTTATGTGAATTTTACCTCAATCGAAAAAAGTCAAGTATAAAATGCTCAGGAACTTAAAAGTTACCCCATTTTTTTTAATGGATTTTTTTCTAGTAAGAAGAAAGGTAGTAAAAAGTATTAAATTATTAATTTAATTATTTAGTGCTAATTAAGGTATTAAAATGATTTGGAAGAGGAAAGTATATGTGTGTTCATGTAAGATGGGGAGAGGGAACGGGGAGGGACAATATGGGGTAGGAGAAAAAAGGGTTATTATGGGATTATATGAAATCATCTGTGTGAAGCTTTTGAAAATTATGAAACACTATAGGGACTTCCCTGGTGGTCCACTGGCTGGGACTCCATACTCACAACGCCGGGAGCCCGGGTTCGATCCCTGATCAGGAATTAGATCCCACATGCCACAGCTAAAGATCCCGTGTGCTGTAACAAGACCCGACGCAGCCAAATAAATAAATAAATACTTTTAAAAAAGAAAATTATGAAGCACTATAGAATTTTTAAAATCTTTCATTCAAAAAAAAGTAAATAAATAAAAATATATAAATACTGGACTGTAATAAGAAATCATATGTTCTGGAGATTTAATATAGTCTCCTGAAAAAAAGTTTTGAGTCTAGCATGTTGGGAAGTTAACAGAGACTAACACTGGTGAGTTATATGGCTCGTGGGTCATTTTTGTTAAGAAAACTACAGCGTATGTCTTTTCTATGGTGTTTTGTTGTTGCTATACTCTGCTGCTAGAGGGGTTTTTGTGATTTGATGTTTTGGGCCTTAGTCTGACGTCTGTATGCCAATGCACTGCATTTAATTTTTCACTTACGTAACAAGAATTTTTATATTGTGATAGGCTAGAATGGAGAAAATTAATCTAACAAGATGGAATTTAACAGACATGAGAAGTCCTTTACTCAGATCTAGAACAACAAACAGCTGTCCAAGATCTGGGTGGGGGAGAGATGGTTTAACAGTATCACATGGAAAAAAAAAAAGGCTCAGGGGTTTCCGTTGGCTAGAAGCTGAATATGAGTCAATGGCAAGTTGTGGCTTCTTAACAAAACATAGCAAAACAAAACCCTAAAGAAATCTTAGCTTGGAAAAACGGAATTGTAGTATCTAGGCCAAGATGAAGAAACCTTTTTGTTTCTCCTTCACTAATCAGCCCGTACCTGGGGAACTGAGTACTGCTTCAGGCATTGCATCATAGAGGAACAGCATCAAGCCACAGGGGTCCAGAAGAAGGGGAAGGGAAGGTACAAGGCTCAAACCATCCACCTGCGTGTCCGCAGGAATGGCGAATATAGTGAGGGGTATATCTGCGCTGGGCAGGGAGGTTCAAGGAGGGAGTGTGTAAGAGATCAATTACCTACTCTGTGCCACTCCCTTCTATAGAAAAATGATAGAAAGGGAACTTAATATTGAGTGTCTACTCTGTGCCAGGAAGTGATAACCACTTTACACGTGCTGTCACATTACTTCCCTGCACCAACTCTCTAAGACAATTATCGATATGTTTTCAACACCTTAGCAGCATCCTAATAACTCTCTTCCATTTGAAGATCAAGTATATGCTTGCTAATGTAAGCATAGTCTTTTGATACTGGGCTCCAGTATTCAACGTGAAGGTTAAGCAATCAACTTCAGAAGAAGGCCCTTTGCTCCCAGGATCTGACACAGTGGTGTACCATTCACTTTCTGTACTCAGACCAGGAGCAGAGTGGGGCAGGGCCGGAGGTGGACTTCAAGGAGAGAGGGATTTACTGGAGGATGCCAAATCCAGAAGCAGTGCCTGAGTAAGAGGCGCCCGCCTCCTTCCACCTCAGCTGTTGCTGGCTGGTGGACAGAGACCGATCTTTAGGGCTCTCTCTGTTTGCCAGGTCATTCCCATCCGAGCGGCATGGTACAGCCACTCACCCCCCACCACCCCCCCTTCACTGCTCTGCTTCAGCAATTACCTGCCCACTGGCTCCTTAGCAGATTCTTACTCCCACTTGCTCTGTCTTGAGACTCGGTTTAAAAACAACTTGAAAATCATATTCAGGAAATTCTTTGAAAAATACTAGGGCAAGTATTTGAATTTCAATCAATCACTCCTATGCCTCCATGTGAAATATAAATCCTGCTCCCTGCTGTCCAGGACTCTCCAGGTACAAGTCAAATATGTTTTTTTCAGGCTTAGTTTTCCATGACATCCCTACGTGGATGTAATGTAATGTTTGCCATTACAGTCCTTGTTTCATCTAAATTGAATTTCTCATCCCTAGTAACACACTACTGTGCCTTTTCCTGTCGTTCGACTTGGAAAGACTTCTTTTTATATATCTTTCAAAATCATACTCAGCATTTCAAGTCCTTTTAAATATCATCTGCTTCATGAAAGCTTCTTTGACCAGCACCCGCCATATCATGGTTGAGGTTTACCCTTCATTGAGCTCCAGACCTCATGGCTAAGACCTTTGTATGGCCCTATGTCACTACTTCTCAACTTCTAAGACCGGTTCACATACTATGGTATGCAGATTTAATATATTTTGTTCCCTGTGTTTATAAAAACAGAATGCTTAGTGGTTTCACTTGCATAATGGCTCATTGTAGCCCACTTCCTAAATGGAAAAAACAACTCAAAGAACTAGAAGATAGCAACACAATTTTGCACTTCAACACTTTTGCAACTGGTTGTTTGAACCATTTATAATTGATAACGTACAATGAGGGAACTGCTCTATTTTTCTTTTACCTTTGCCTTCAAAAACACTGTTGGCTCTCCCTTCCCTCTTCCTCAGAGATACCATGGGTAGATCCAATGGCTCCCTGTTCACTTTCTATTCACTGTTGGGTATTAAATAGTCTGATTTTTCAGGTATTAAAAGGTACTCTCCGGCCAGAAACTTCAAATTGTCATCCATTTCAAAGTGTTTCCCCTCCCTCAGCTTAGAACTGATTTTGGGTTTGAGGATTTACCAGTGGGAAAAGCTATGTGGTCTGTTCTTTCACTCTCCTTGCTCTCTGCTTTCTCCTCCCCCAGCTTGTCCTAGCAAGGGCACCTGGAGCCACTCCTAATAAACTCCTGGAATATCTCCTCAAAGTTTGGGAAAAAATGATGCCTACAGTAAATGAGGTGGAGATGATGGAAATTCCTCGTCAGAGGAAGGGATCAAAGGCTCAGAAAGGCGGGCCTGTTAGAACTGACTTATTTGTGCAACACCAAAGAATCACCAGATGACTATGTTTCTCAGGAAGGTGAGTGAACTCTCTTTTCACTAAAGTAAGAAGTGATGCTTCATGAGGGAGACACTAGAACCTTAACAAACTCAGTGTTTTCTGTCCTCTGTAGGCCATGGTTGTAGGCCAAGTAGGAAATACTGCTGGGAAAACTGGGCTCCCTGGTGTCAAGGGGGATGATAGAATTCTGGAGTAGAAGAAGCAAGTTGAGAGCATATAATTGTCAGAGCGAAGGTAGGATTGGTGGAATTAATTTGCTGTGTTAATTGTTACAATAAGTCTAAAGGAAGACAGGTTGGTGTGATTATCCTAATGGATAACAAGGTCAGAGTGACGACCAAGGTGCCTTGAACCACAGGAATCTGTGCCAAAGACTAACAAACCATGGTATCCTAGGAACAAGCTATAAAGGCAGGCAATTGCTTGATTTATATATCCAGGAAAGATCTTGAGTCAGTCAGTACCACAATGGAAAATCATGGTCTCTTGTCTAGTTTCAAGAGTTGAGGCAGTTTTCAGACTCAGAATCCATTGATTGAAGAGGCATGTCCCCTTGAAGAAAGTCCCTGAAACACCATAGCAAGTAGTTATCATAGCCATGAACAATCCTTCCTCAAAAGGGCCTGCAGACATTTACCAGATTAACTACACACTGGGGAAAGTGAATATTCAGGTATTTTGAAGGCTGCGGATAAGTCAACATGAATACCAAGCAACCCAAAATAGCATCAGCCTCCTTATTAGAGTGGGGATGATTAGAGGACAATTGATAAATGGAGTCCTACCCCAAGTCAGGGGGCTGTGGAATATTTAGCAACTGGAAGAACCCTCACATTGGTTCTCTGTGGAATGAATCTTTATGGCAGGAAAGGCTAAGTGGAAACCCCTAAAAGTCCTCTCCTGATCTAAAAGATAGTAAATTGAAAGGACATCCTGCAGTGATTCATGTCACCCTCAACCACTTAAAGGATGCAGGAGTGATGCTCTCCATAGTACCCCATTCAGTTCACCAGTTTGATCATCACTTAAAGTATATAGATCATGGATGATAATGATGGACCTTGATTGCCTGGACATTCTGGTCACTGGTCCACTATATTGATGACACCATGGCAGTTGGACCCGGTAACAGCAAGTGGCAAGAGCTTTGAATGCCTAATTAAGAAATGTGCACCTCAGGTGATAGGAAATAAACCCTACAAAGATTCAGGAACCTGACAGATCTGTGGAACTTTTAGAGGTACAATGGTCTAGACCAGTGGTTGGCAAACTATGGCCTGTGGGCCAAATCTGTCTCTTTGGTATGGTCCACAAGCTAAGAATGGTTTTACATTTTTAAATGGTTTTTACAAATCAAAAGAAGAATATTTTGTGATGTGAAAAATATTTGAAATTAAGGGTTAGTATATGTAAATGAAGTTCTGTTGTAACACAGTCACACTCATTCACTTATGTATTATCTATGGATACATTTGAGTTTCAACAGCAGAGTTGAAAAGTTGCAACAGAGAGCATATGTGGAACTCTCATCACTTCATGCTTATCACTCAGTCATAACTCACTCAAAACAATGTTACAAATGCTAAGCATTTTGTTATACCATTTTATTTTATTTTATTTTGTTCTATTTTATGTTACCAGGACATATCCTTCATGTGTAAACAAGAAAAGTGGACTTCAAATGTTGCACTTTTAAATCACTGGTAGAGGGTGGTTTGTTTGTTATTGAATTATATTTATTAGGCAATGACACTATAACTGTGCTAAAATAACACAAGATATGTCAACATTTCCAGGTTAAGCACTCATCACAATATCCCAAACTCACAGGAAAGCAACAGTCGGAAAAATTAGGAAATTTAAAATGGAATACCTCTTTATAGCAGAATTTCTTCACAAGAATTAAAAATGTAAATGAGGCTGCAAACAAAGTGAGTTTCTGAGTGGCTCACTTGTTAGCAAGCAAGGAAAGCCATTTACCAATGGCAAGTTAATTAAATTGTGTTTGATCATAGAAGCTGAATAAATGTGTCCGGAGAAAATAAACCTGTTTAAGATGATCAGCCTTTTGATATGAACAGCTGTTCGGAGTTGAGGACCTTGGTAGCAACATCAATAGTTAGTTTAAAAAAAAAATGTTAATGGTTCTGCGTATTCTTCCTTGTATCTTCATGAATTGACAAGATGGTACTGATGCTGGTCAGCTGTTGTATACTTGGACGTGTCAATGCCAAGTTCGAAGTGACTGACGAACTGGCTTCTATGAATAGTCTGTGTTGAGCTACAAGCAAGAATATTTTCAAAGAAGTTGAGAAAATTTCGAATTTAGTACAACCTGCTAAGATGTATACAACTCCTGGTGATAAAAATTGGTGTGGAGCAGGAAAAGGCTTAGTTGGACAAGTTTACAAAGCTTGTGGAAAAGAAGGATATTAAAGATTGTGATTATTCTTTGTGTGACTCATCAGCAGATACTTCAAAGGCAATATTTGAATCTATCATGAGTTATTGAACCAATACTGTAAAAAAAAAATTAACTTTATTCACTCTTGTGGACTTAACACAACTTCAGTTCTATTAATTTTTGTCAGCAATAGAAGCTGAATATCCTGACTTGCTCAACTAAACAGCAGTTTGATAGCTTAGCAGTGGTAAAGTTTAATTGTGGTTTTTTTTTTCAGCTTGAAATTTTTCTGAACAAGAAAAACTACCCTCATCCACTATTTAACCCTGAATGACTCTGGGAATTTTTTGCTAATTTTTAGGTGGGAAGTGGTATTAAGAATTCTTATCTTTTAGAGATATATACTGATATATTTCCAGATGAGAGGATATGATGTTTCAGATTTGCTTTACAGTCTATTTTTTATATTTATTTATATTTAAAATTTATTTTCTTTATTTTTTTGGCTGCGTCAGGTCTTAGTTGGAGCACACGGGGTCTTCGTTGTGGCGCACAGGCTTCTCTCTAGTTGTGGCGTGCGGGTTTTCTCTCTCTAGTTGTGGCACGTGGGCTCCAGAGTGCATGGGGTCTGTAGTTTGCAGCACACGAGCTCTCTCATTGAGGCGCACGAGCTCAGTAGTTGTGGCGCACGGGCTTAGTTGCCCCGCGGCATGTGGGATCTTAGTTCCTCGACCAGGGATCAAACCCGCATCCCCTGCATTGGAAGGTGGATTCTTTACTACTGGACCACCAGGGAAGTCCCTTGGGTTTGCTTTAAAATAATCAGGGTGAGGAATGGAAAGCAAGGGGGTACAGATGAAATCATATTGGCCATAAAATTATAACTAAAGTTCAGTGATCTGTACATTACATTCAGTATACTATTTTCTATAATTTTGTATATGTTTGAAACTTTCCATGATAAAAAGTTAGAAAAAATAAACAATATCCATGATCGTATCTGACAAAGAGAGAAGTCATCTGATAGATAGGTTGGCCTGTAAAGATGTCTCAAGAATCAAGAGGCAACCAGAGTAGTCATCAAAGTGTTCACGGTAGCAGTCACCCTTCAGGCAACTAGGAGTCTGGAGAACCACTGCAAACTTTGGCTATTGAGCTAATGAGCCACAGGGAAATTAAATCAGAGGGTCAGCAAGAATGAGTCAAGCAGATGATTTGGGGCGAGCTCTCAGCAGAAATGTAGAATCCACTACGTAAGGAATTAAAATTCTCTAGAAATCGTCTACCCTTCAGGGAATAGAGAAGGGAATCCTTCTGGTTCGGCCAACGACCCAACTGACTGAGAACAGTGTGGTCAAGAGCAGAGCTACCCAGGAAGCAGAGGTACAGGAATTCCAAACTTCCCAGGAGAAGTATGGGAAAGTAGAGTAATTAACTTCCAAAAACTTTTACAAACTGAGAAAGGAGGAAAGAGGTGATGGAGTTTGAAGGGTACAGAAACTTGCCTGAGATCAAAGGAAGTCAAATTGCCTAAAGCCAGGGCTCTTCTTTCATAGGCCACACATTCCTTTAAGAATTATTACTTTTTTTTAATGAGAGAAAGTAAACAAATATTCACAAGCATAGAATTTTGCATTTGATTTCAGGGCCTCCCCAAAGCCTGGGATCCATGACCACTATGTTAAGAACGCCTGGATGAAAATCTTCCTTACAGAAAGTTCACAGTGGAAAATAAATGGCAGGGAAGGTAAGAAGGGCAATTCTGAGTGTGGTTTGCCCATTTCAGGCAATGAGCGCGTAGCAACATCGTGGATGGATGCATTCTCGCCCTAGGAGGATATACATGAAACTGTAAAGTACCACGTAAGGGGAGAT
Source organism: Eubalaena glacialis (assembly GCF_028564815.1). Taxonomy (NCBI): domain Eukaryota; kingdom Metazoa; phylum Chordata; class Mammalia; order Artiodactyla; family Balaenidae; genus Eubalaena; species Eubalaena glacialis. The sequence continues at coordinate 110,332,417 of NC_083723.1, read as the reverse complement.
TTTCCCAATGGCCATGTGTTGGAGCAGTGACTGAAAGGTTGAAAGCAGCTACTTAACTTGAGAAAGCCAAGTATTTGAAACTAGCTCAGCCAGATCCCAGTTGTCATCTCCACTCCACCCCCTGCAATCACCATTAGTGATTTTTCAACATTCAAACCAATTCAACCAACATTTTGTAGACAATGTGTTGGGAAGTGTGGGAGATGAAAAATATTATTGAAACATGGACTCTAACACAGGGACGTTCATCTCCAAGTGGAGAATGTGAATGGTGCTTGCGACAACCTGGCCATGGATTCTTTGACCTTCAACTTTATTGTCTTCAGGACATTTTTAGAAGCACACAACCACGGCTACTCCTTTGGTATTGATACTTAATACTCCTCTGTCATCAAGATTTTAAACTCTGAAATTCTGTTAGGCCACAAACTCTTATTTTTCTGTCTTTCTCATACCTACTAATTTTTTCTTTACCCTCATCATGAACTCCAGACCCCTTGAATGCTCATACCCGAGTATTCAGGTATGAGTATTCAGCTCTGTCTTGGTTTCACTTGCCTCTTCCTAGCTTGGATACCGTGGACATCTGAAGTGACCAAGGACCACCAGGTGGCAGCAGAGTCTCAACTAAACTGTCCACCAACTTGGGCATCAAGTCAGGTATGGTAATTGTTATTTATAATGGGAGCCTCAAGTTTGAAGGGGAAGTGGAATTAAACAAAGGATAGAGCATACAGGGAGATCAGCCAGCAGGGGACAAGAAGATCTTGATCCTCATATAAGTATAAACCAGAGAAGTGGCTAGACCCAAGCAATGGGGGAGACGGCAGGGTTCTCCCAGGTTCATTGTCTGTAACCATTTCATACCTATACACGTGGGTAGTCTCCTCCTGCTTTGAAACATCCCTTGCCCAACTGCTCTGCAGCTCTTTCTAGTTAAGGGTTAGTTACTTAATGTCAACAAGCCTCCTGGAATCCTTTGCTCTTAACTGCCTTGCCAATCCCCAGTGCTAGATGGAATCGACCCTCTTGTCTCTCTCCTTCCAGGCGGCCAGGTGCTCCTGCAGAAAATTACAAAAGTCTACACATTGGATCAACTCTAAATCCATAATATGTAACCTCAGTGGTAACCTCAAGGCTGCTGAAGTTTCCTCGTTTCATCCTTAGTTAATTCCTTGGGGCATTGCTCATAGAAGCAATTCTAAGCCTTCTCCACTCCCTGAAGTCCCTTTCTGCATTTCAGCTCCTCGACCACAGCAGATGACCTCACATCCTCCTTTGTCTGGAGGACTGGGACCATCCATCCAGTCCTCTGCAGGCCCTCTCCGCTGTAGACAGAGCACAAGACCTACAGAGTCCTCCATGGTACATTTCTTGAGCTGAATGGGAAAGACATCAGAAATTTCATCCTTTTCAAGGCAAAGTAAGAAAACAGCCTACATCTCATCTCAGAATCAACTTACTACTCTGAATGATATGTTACTCTCTTAGTCAGCTCAGGCTGACAAAATAACACAGCCTGGGTGGCTTAATCAATAGACATTTATCCTCACAGTTCTGGAGGCCAGGAAGTCCAAGGTCAAGGTGCCAGCCAGTTCGGTTCCTGGTGAACATCTTCTTCCTGGTTTGTAGACAGCCACCTTCTCCTTATGTTCTTATGTGGTTTTTCCTTGGGTGCATACAGAGCGAGAAAGAGGTCTCTCTCTCTCCTCTTCTTATAAGGCCACCAATCCCATCATGAGGGCTTCACCTTCATGATCTAATCTAACTCCTATGGCCTCATCTACAAATACCATCACATTGGGGATTAGGGTCTCGGCATATGAATTTGGGGGACACAAATATTTAGTCCAGAACAGTTAACAAATGTTGATGGCTGGAGTGTTTCCTAACTTAGTACTGGGGTGGCAGCTCTTACAAATCTCATCTGCAAAGACAGTGCTTTCAAACTTTTCATTGAAAAATTCACAAACTAACATAAAATCGATTCTGTCCAATTTTAATTGACCTTGTTCTTCCTGTGCAATGATTTCTGATTCATTTATTCAGTCATTCAATTAGTAAATACTTAACTGACTTGAGCCAAGACTCCTAACTACTACATACTGCCAAGTACAGACATGTGATGATGAAGCACATTTGTGGCAGATAAAGAATATTTGACAAGAAGAATCATTCATCCAGAATTTGTCAGACTCCCCCTTCAGCACTATGGAAAGAGAATCCACTCACTGGCCCACAGGCATAGGCCAGTGTGCTCAGCTGGGTGCTCAGTCAAGAGGTAAGTGCCTCAGGCTAAAGTTTTTTATAATCTTAATAACTATAAAGTTATTATAATTGCTCCCGATATTCAAGTAGTTTTCAAAGGCTTTCTATCTAATGAAAAGATAATGTGTGACTAGCAGATACATGTATGTTCTAGACTGCATGATGGGTACCTCTCTCAGAGCAGTCGCTTAGAATCCTGCCCCATTTATCTGTTTGTTATTAACTAGATTATTATGGATTATCCCAACTCAGATCACTCCTGAGTAAACTAACAAAGATGAACTTTTAAATTTGCAACACTGTAGACTAGACCTTGGCTTCAAAATGACCTCACCAATGCGCTGGCTGGCATCCTTGAAGGTTCAGCTTGATCCTTCTTGTCTCTTAAAGCTATCAGTACTAAATTAAAGACATGTCCAATTTAAACTGTATTAATTGAATTTAATTAATTTACTCTTTTGATTTAATATTAAAAATTAATTTATGAGATAATAAATTAAATTATTAAAATGAATTCATTAGTTTATTTTTTATTTTTTGAATTTTTGAATTTTATTTTCTTTATTTTTTTATGCAGCAGGTTCTTATTAGTTATCTATTTTATACATATTAGTGTATATATGTCAATCCTAATCTCCTAGTTCATCCCACTACCACCACCCCCCCACCAGTTTCCCCCCTTGGTGTCCATACGTTTGTTCTCTACATCTGTGTCTCAATTTCTGCCTTGCAAACCAGTTCATCTGTACCATTTTTCTAGGTTCCACATATATGCGTTAATATAGGATATTTGTTTTTCTCTTTCTGACTTACTTCACTCTGTATGACAGTCTCTAGGTCCATCCACATCTCTACAAATGACCCAATCTCATTCCTTTTTATGGCTGAGTAATATTCCATTGTATATATGTACCACATCTTCTTTATCCATTCGTCTGTATCAATTAATTGGTGATATTTACCCAAAACAACTGGGTATAACATAGGACTATAACAGCTATATCAAATATTTGGAGGGCTTTCACAGCATTACCAAGTCCAAACTCATACTTCTCGCTGCATGACAGGCCAATAAATTGAGAGACAAATTGCTGGAGCAAGGAAATAGCGACTTTATTCGGAAAGCCAGTAGACTGAGAAGATGGTGGACTAGTGTCCCAAAGAACTGTCTTGCCCAGGTTTGGATGCTAGTTTCTTTTATAGAACAAAGAGGGGGAGGTGAAGAGGTAAAGTAAAAAAAGCAATAAGTTGTTGCAAATATTTCCTGGTTCTGGCCAGACTCCCGAGGGGTTATGTTAATTTCTTCTTTCCTGCAGCCATTCACAGGTGGGCCTGGCCAGGATGTTTCCTGTGAGCTAAACAAAGGTATTTTAGCTTAATGCTCATTGCATGGGAGGCAGGGTTCCCAGAGATAGGCCATTATGTATATTTTAGGCTATAGGCAACATCCTTTTAGTGATTAACTTGTAGCAAAAGCAATAGAATACAAAGGTTAAAGTAAAAGAAACAGATCCAATATGGAGTCAGATTTCTTCTTCCTTATTACACAAGGATCAGGATGCTGTGTGGTCACAGCATACAGAATTGAGATCTATAGGTGGAAGATATAGGAAGGCACATTTTACCTCAGCATAAGAAAGACCTCTCTCAACACAAGATTTTTCTGAATACTAGTTGGCAGAAGTGAATTCCCGGCCACTAGAGAAGGCTGGGCATTAGCCAGACTGTGATGTTTGAAGACCTGGAAGACCTTCAGTGCCTCTAAGGCCCCACCAGCATTGATAGCCTGTGAGTCTAGCCTGGCTAGTACCAGGTGAATCTCTTAAATCAGCCCTATCATTTCTGCCACAGCCCAAAATGCACAGCTGCACTTTAGCCTTGGGGCTCCCTCAGTTGCTGTCTCTGGCGTACCTCATACACAGAAGCAGGGCATAACTCCAGGGAGACAAACCTATTTGTTCAGCAGAGCTTGTAGAGCATGCAGCTGTGAATGTGCCACTTATCCACTGGTAGATTTGCAAGCAGAAGAAGAGCAAAGAGTGTTTCACTCACCATCCAATTCTACGAATATTAACCCACTGCAGTGGCTGACCAACAGTGCATCCCTTACTTCAGACAGAAGAGACTAAGGCGATAACAGGGTGAAGAACTCTGTGCTCCAGACAGAGGAAATGAAGATGATAACAGGATGCTCTGTGCTTCTGACCAGCAGGCCCCTTAGATAGTTAGATGTATATCTCAGGAAGAACTTTAATGAATCCAGCTTCTTGCATTTTCCCATACATAGTAAAGCACTAAAATCATTGACTTGAGTTACCTGTTCTTTATGACTAGCAATCTTTTACCAAGATGCATACTTGACTGTGCATATTCCCCAGCACCCCCCCCCAAAACAAAAATCATATATGAACTAGCCTTCCCCCCTTCCTCTTCGGAGTACTTTCTCAGAGCTACCAAGAGGCCATAGTCTCCTGGGCTATAGTCCTCAGTAAGAACGTGAATATAACTTAACTCACAACCTTCACATTGTGTAGTTTTCTTTCAGTTCACAGATTCATAGTGGATGATGTTACACGGTTGATAGTTAGGATGAAGCAAATATTTAAATCCTTGTCTGGGTGCTTGGCTTCAGCTTATAGGTAGAAATGAAATAAGTTATGGAACATTAGCACACAACAGTTACAGCAGTGTTTTCTGCTTTTGAATATCACCTGTTGGTTTAGAAATAAACCAAGCAAATCTGAAAGACGCTGCACATTTGAAGTTCTGAAATCAGAGAAGAAAGAAGTAGAGGGATGTATTTTCCTGAGATCATTCTTTTTCCTCTGAAATCTCAAGCAGAAATTAAGGAATTAGTTCAGGAGTTCAAGGGCCTTTAGGACTAGCTGGTTTCAAATTTTTGCCAGGAAGTGGGAAGTGTGGGGTCCAGGAAGAGCTACGTCATCTGAGAGGCAGGCAGAAGAGAGGGAGCTTTATTTTGGCACATGTGCAATTATTAATACTTTCGGAAGAGTTGTAAGTTCTAACTTCAATCTACTAACCTGTTTCTGGACTTATAAGAAAATACTTGGTGTTTGATTTACTCTGAAGAATATATTTGGGTGATGTGTGTGTTGCTTTATTACAATAACTAACATCAGGAAAAAGAGGTTGTGAAAAGAAAGAATGACCTGGGGCTTGTGGATAATTTGATTTTCAGAGGCCTGCCGCCTCTGACTCCACTGCCCTTGCCTTGCTGGGAGAGAGAGCGACAGCCTTGGATCAGAAGGCCAAAGCCCCAGATTCAAAGACAGGGTGAGGAGGATGCATATGCAAAGTCATGGTGTGGGGAACTTGGCCAACCATGTAACAATTGATAAGGTTGTATTGATATTTGGACGTGGTAGTTAGTGCAAAGTGCAGAGAAACAATACACATAGAAAGCAGTGGGGCTGCTCAAAAAGTGGAACCTCATGACCTTGTTTCTGGTCATGTCTAGAGATTAAGGTCACCAAGACAATAAAAAAAAAAAAACAGGGTGATTTTTTTTAAAAAACAGAAACTAAAAAGTAGTCCTATGTATTTATTGCATGCTGAATTCTAGGAGAAATATGTTAAAAAAAATCAGTAAATATTAATTCCTTTTAAAATTAAAAAAAAACTATTTAAAACCCTGCTTATTGCAATATAAAGGAGTGGCCTGGGACCTTGACAAAACCCTTGGCATTTCTATGTACTTTGAAAAACATTAATTACATTCTTAATATGCTGTAGAAAGGAATACTCTATTTTTCCATCCCTTTGAGCTTCAGTTTTGCCATTTTGATACATGACCACTGATTTTGTCGAACAGCTCTCCTGATGGGATTGTTTGACGTTTCCTCATGTTTATATTCAAGTTATACAACTTTGGCAGGGATATCAGAGATGTGATGCTATCTTCTTCTCATTGCATCCTAGCAGGTGATACATAATTTCAATTTGTCCTATTACTGATAATGTTAAACTGGTCACTTGATTAAGGTGGGGTGGTAGGCAGAATTTTAGGATGGCCTTATGACCTTGGCCCGTGGTGTTGCTGCCATGATTTTGCTTAGTTATATGGCAAAAGGAAGATTATCTGGGTGGGCCTAGTCTAATCACATCAGCCCTTAAAAAGCAGAGTTTTCTCTGGCTGGTAGCAAAAGGGGAAGAAGTCAGAGAAATGCAAAGTGTGACAGGGATTCAACTCCAGGGAGGTCTATCTTGTTGAGTTGGAGAAAACCCGTGGCAAATAACTGTGATTGGCCTCCAGGATCTGAGAGCAGCCCCCAGCTGACAGCCACAGGGGAATGGGGACCTCAGTCCTACAGCTACAAGGAACAGAACTCTGCCAACAACCTGAATGAGTTGGAAGGAAAATTCTTCCCCAAAGCCTCCTGATGAAATTCCAGCCTGGCCAACACCTTGATTTCAGTCTTGGGGGACCTGAGCGCAGAACCCAGTTGGATCTGACTTACAGAGCTGTGAGATCGTAAGTGGATGTTGTTTCAAGCCATTTGTGATGATTTGTTACACAGCAGTAGAAAACTAATACCAGAGGTATCTGCCACCTTTCTCTGCCGTAAACTAACTCTTTCCCCTTAGTAACTGTTTTAGACAGCTTGGGCTACTATAACAAGTCACCATGGGCTAGAGGCGGCTTAAACAACAGGAATGTATTTCTCATAGTTCTGGAGGCTGCAAAGTCCAAGATCAAGGTGCCAGCAGATCTGGCACTTCCTGATTTGCAGATGGCCATCTTCTCATTGTATCTTCATATGGCAGAGAGCAGAGAGAGAGAGAGAGAGAGAGGGAGATCTCCTGTGTCTTCTTATAAGGGCACTAATCCCATTCATGAGGGTTCTACCCTCATGACCTAATCCCCTCCCAAAAATCATACCTCCTAATACCATCACATTAGGAGTTAGAATTTCAACATATGAATTACATAACAAACATTTAATCCATAACAGTAATTAATACAATTTATGATTAGTTGTAGAGTCCTTCATAGAATCACTTCAGCGTAGGTAGGTAGGTAGGCACCATGGGTTGTAACAATTAAGAGACCTGGTTTCAGTTTTCTCATCTGAAACATCCAGAATAAAAATAAAATAAAAATAAACAGACAAAAATTCCTGCTCTCATAGAGCTTACATTCTATTAGGTAGAAACAGAACAAGCAAGCAAGCAAACAACAAATAAATAAAATACATAATATGTTAGGTAAATAAATGCTATGGAAAAAAGGAAAACAGAGAGGAGAAAGAGGGAGCACCAGAGAAGATGGATTAATTTTAAATAGGGTGGGGAAAGAAGGGCTTCCTGAGAAGATGATAAATGAGCGGAAGACCTGAAGACTATGAGGCAGAGAATCACTCACACTATCTGAGGGTAGATAAAGCATCCCAGGCACTGAGAATAACCAGGGCAAAGGCCCTAGGCCACAAACACGGTGGTAACCTCAAACCACCTATCGTGTGTAACTTTTAAACAATGGTCAAAGTCTTCTCCTTGGTCTTTCCATCTCTCCCTAACTGACGTGGGGCCTGACCATTTTGAACCAACAAAAGTGCTCAAAGGCAGCACTTCCCTGGAGTTGCTGGGAAAACATTTACCCTACTGACAACAAATGAGAAAAAAACAAACTGGATAGAATTTTAAATACAATGTAATCAAATTCCACCCTGTAGTACACTCAGGGTGTTTGTTTTCTAAAGTTGAAAGACCAACTGAATGAAAATAACTTCAAGTAAAAATGTTTCTTTGATTTGACTTTCCCCATAGGTGTGTGAAATAACTGATTGAGTTGGATCCTTGTTATTTTTTTTTAATGCTTAAAAAATGTTTAATGTTTACATCTCTGATTGTAAACATGAATTTCCTATTTTAGAAAATATGAAAATTATGTAAGAGAATAACAAACATGAAATTCACTGGTTACCACATAGAAAAAAAAAACCTGCTTACATATTTATTTTGCTAGATAGATGTTTCTTTTATTTTAAGCTTTATTGATTTGATAGTGTAGATAGCTCATTATAATTTGCATTTTTGGTTACTAGTATGAATAACTTTTCATGTTGTTTATTGGCCAATTTTCATTCACCAACTTTTCTTTTGACATCTTAGATTTTTCTTACTGATTTGAATAAGCTTTTTTGATTGTAAGAAAATTACTCATCTGTTTTCTGTCACATTCATGGCAAATGGTTTTTTCCAAGATTCTTTACAGCCTATTATTTTTGCATGGTTTTTATGTTCAGTTTTATGTTTCACTCTTATATTCATGTGTGCTCAATATTAAAGCAAAAAAAAATGCTTATTTCCAACAATGTTCACTGATGAGGGTCCTTTCAAATTTTACTGGAAATTATTTTCTACAGGAGCCTCTCTCTAATCTGTACCCCTTTCAACTCTATAATGTATAGCAAAATCTCACCATAATGCAATAAGTAGGGTACAAAATTCTAGTCATGTAAAATGCAATTATTGCAAGTTAATGAATGACTAAAGCAGGCCTGAGAGGTTGGGCATTATGGGGTCTTATTGAGAAAGTCAAATCCCTCCAGGTCCCAGTTGGAGTTTGGCACCATCTGGCTGGCATTTACCAGATCTGACTTATTCTTTTAAATCTTCATATCCTCAAGATGGCAGAGTCCCCATGATCAAATCAGAGATACAGCTGTGCTCAGACCTGACAGGACCTCACCGGCTGCTCCCCCAGCCCATCCTTGGTCATTCATCTCAGCTCTGAGGTCAGCTCCCTGGCCTGAGAGATGGCAAGGTGCTGGGAAGGGGGAAAAGCCCACAGAAAACACAGGGACAGCATGAGAGGCCTGGTGAGGGAATCTCTCCCGTCCCCTCCTTCACTGAGAAAACCAGGACCAACCAGCTGGAATCTTACCTGAAAGTTCTCAGCGATGCGTGCTGGCGTCACAGACTTGGGAATTACGACCACGTTCCTCCGGATATGGAACCGGATCAGAACCCGTGCAGAAGGGAACGTGGTGTTTCCACTTATCTACAAGGACTGCTCCCTCTACTTTTTCAGAAAAATAAAACATCTCTGCCACTCACTGTATCTTTAGTACAACAGCTAGTGTTGACTGAGCACTTTATAACTATCAGACACCTGCCAGTCCTCTGCCAGTTATCTCCCTTAATCCTCACAACAACTCCATAATCTTCCTTTTTTAAAAATAAGGAAAGTGGCCTGGGACAGTGTTTGGGGTCATGAGGCTGATAAGTAGTGGAGCTGGGATCTGAACCCAAATCTTTTGGCTGCATAGCCATGCTCTTCTTCCTGGACAACAGGACTCAACAGAAGCCGTTAGATGCCATCCTTGTTTCAGTGATAACCATGGGATTTCCTGGAGTTCCAAACAAACAGGCTTTCAAGGAAGGGCCTTTAGTGGGCTTCCTTTCCTGTTTTTTTCACCTTCAAGGAGTTAGATGAAGACAACACAAGGAATAAAACACAAGACTGATCTGCTGGACGGAAAAGAAACTATATACCTGGTACCTGGGCTGTGGATTTTTTGTGCTTTGCAGCAATCTCCTTAATCTTGGGATCCTCCAGTAGGGAAGAGTCCTAGATTAAGGACCCTTGGCCCTAGAGGGAGAAAGATGGCTGGTGTGAATAATCATCATGGCTACCATATGTAGATGAATATTACTCCAGCGATGGTCCCAAGGCTGATCATCAATCAGTCTTCTCCATGTGGGAGACAAGGCAGGAGGATTTGAAAGCTTCATGTCTTACCCATGGGCTTTGAAGCATCAGTATTTTTGCAAAGGTTGGTCCAGTGCTGGGTGGCTGAACCGGAGTAATTCCAGAGGGTCAGGCATGTTGCTGTTTTTTTTTTAAGTTACCATATTTTCCCCACTGTTCCAATATTTATTGGAGTATAATTGGAGTATAATTTTATACTGTTTATTGGAGTATAGTGTTGTGTTAGTTTCTGCTGTACAACAAAGTGAATCAGCTATATGTACACATATATCCCCATATCCCCTCCCTCTTGAGCCTCCCTCCCACCCTCCCTATCCCACCCCTCTAGGTCATCACAAAGCGTTGAGCTGATCTCCCTGTGCTATGCAGCTGCTTCCCACTAGCCATCTGATGGCTTTTCTTAAAGAATGTCAAGAGGAAGATCAGATGCCTCGCCCAGGTCTATCTGGAGAGCCCAGAGGGCTGTAGGCCATGACAACGATGCCCTTGGACTGGCAGTACTGGATCAGTTTCTCCTGCCTGAGGAATGGGTGACACTCAGTCTGTAAAAGCGAACAATCCTCATCACTAGGAAAGTCCACCTGCTTTTTGAGCTGCTCACAGGGAGTTCTACACACAAAAAAAAGACTGTCAAGCAAAAGCCAAACACTGCCCACTGCTAGCCTGGCTAAACCAGACCCCAAGAGCTGTCTCACGTGACCAACGAAGTACCTGATGACTGACCTTCAAATGAGACTCGGTGCAAAGCATTGAACTTGCCTCCAAATGTTTAAGAAGTAATAGCGCAGGACCCTTACCCTTTACTAAACAGAATTTACCTGGTAAGCACTGGTTTGTATGTCAGTCTAGGTTTGTTCAAGAGCCTTTCGATCTGGAAGTGGTTGAAGTTGGAGATCCCAGTGTTTTTCACCAGCCCCTCATCCACCAGTTCCTCCATGGCCTGTCATAGAAAGGGACACCTTTGGGCAGTGCTAGAGGGACCCCAGGGATCCTGGCTTGGCTTAGTCCTCTCTGGGACAGGAGTACCTGGTACAGGATCCACCGTCGTAAGGATTAACCAAAGCGTGAAGAGGAATTTTCCATTCAGCCCATGGATAGAGAGGAAAGCAGGAGGAAAGGCTTTGAGGTGGGGATAAGCATGAGGTGTTCAGGGGACACTTCAGCCAGTGGTTCTCAAATGTGGCTGCAATTTGGAATCACCTGACAGCTTTAAAATATACTGATGCCCAGATCCTACCCCCAGAGTTTCTTACCAAACTGGTGTAGGATGTGGCCTCAGCGTTGGGATCTTTAAAACTCCCCAGGTGATTTTAATGCATAGAGGGCCACTAGGGGTAGATGATGTTGGTCTTCGAACTGGGCAAAAATGTTTACAATTGATGAGATCACAAGGTCCCTGAAACAACTGAGTTGGGCAATGGCACAATGTAACAGTTTCTGTGTACCATAGAGAAGGTATAGGTGGGTGTATGATACATCTTGACATCATTACACTTTTTTTCTCCCATCTGCTTCAGGGTGTTCAAGAAGGTTTCTATTGAACTGGTTGTGGGTCCACGTAAACATCAGTTGCTTCAGTCCTGCCTTTTCATCTTAGATCCTCTGACCTTGGTCATCAAAATCTTTTCACGCCCTCAAAATCTTTCATTTAGCAGTCATTCTCAAATCCATTCTAAGGATACAGCACTGTGAAAATCAGGGTACTTTTTACAGAGAACAATGACATAGTTGCCACAATGAATACTATTGTTACAAATGAGGGCAAAAACTCTTGTGGAACCAACACTAGAGGTGTGTTAGTCTACATACTCCACAAAGAATAATTCCTAAGATATTTCAGAGGTCATGTTTTACCAGGGTAATATATATGACAGAGCCTTCTCGTCAAATTTAGTGCAAAATCTGAGTCTACTGAAACCTTAGGCTATGTTGTAGGTTTTGCCACAATTTTCATTCTCAGGAATAAAACATTCATTGAGTTGAGTCCATATAATGCACATAAACCATTATATCATTCATTAAGTCATCATCGTGAAATATTTCTCTTACAGGAGGTTGTTCATGGTAGGAAAATAAATATGTTGCCTTTTTTTAAAATATAGTTAAGCACCAGAATTTGCATTTCTTTTTATGGCTACAATTTTGTCACTAGCAAAAAGAAAGTAATATATTTTCTTGAAGATCCAGGCTTAATATATTTATTTTAGTGAATATATCAAACAAGTATTTAAGACTATGTACTTGGATAATGACTTGTGTGGTCATTAAGGTAAAAATTAATATGTAAAAATAAGAAAAAACAGCATTTTTCAACTTGTAGTTTGAACCCACTTTTGAGTATGTGGGCTCAAACAGCTCATGCCTTTTACAGTAGTGATGTTCTGTCACATTTACCATGGATTTATATTTAATTATATGCTCAAGATAGCAGAATGTATGACAAATAGATGTCTTCGTAAGATTTTCCCAAGACTATTTGATTTACTTCCACGTATAGTCTCTTGCTCATGAGATATGATATTGCCAATAGGTTATTATTTAGTATGGCTCTTAATTACATAAATCATTGCTTTTTTTTTTTTTTTTTTAATTTTTTGGTTGCACCACACGGCACACGGGATCTTTAGTTCCCCGACCAGGGATTGAACCCTTACTCCCTGCAGTGGAAGCACGGAATCTTAACCACTGGACTGCCAGGGAAGTCCCTGCTCTTTTATTATTGCTAATTTTGACTTACAGAACCTAACTGCAAATGATAAATTCTTGTCGAGGAAATCAAATGGTAATTCTGAAGATCTTTATCATATGGCTCTTGATCCGGCTGGTAGTTTATGTTTCCTTTTTTGTTTTCCTTTTACATACAACCTAGAGAGCTTCATAACAGTCTTAAAAATTCACACATAGAAATTCAGGGAGTTTTCTCCATACCTCCTTTTAACAGCCTTTCTGCCGCTAGAAGGCATATTTAATGATTTACTTGCCAAAGACAATTCCCTTCAAATACATTTACAGGATTGCTCACCTTGCCATCATGAAATGATGGCTTCTCTGCCTCATAACCCTTTCCCTCCATCATCAAGTCAATTTTGCTACCTAAATTTTCTTACTGTTACTTGTTAAAATTCAAAGCCACAAGAATGCTGTGCTTACAAATAAATACCTTTGAACAAACAACCCACAGAAAAGTTATATTTCATTTAATTATAACAATTCTAAGATTTTCAGAGAGGTTAGGCTTAATACAGGTTTAACCTGTAAAACACAACACAAACTCATAATTACATGTGCCCCCAAACTGAAAGCTGGCAAAACGACACAATGAGCTCTTGGAGTTTTTGTCACTATTCATCTGCAGTTTGCTCATTCACTTTGTTATCTCCTAGCATTGGCAAGAGATAACAACGGTTTCAGAAAAAAATGATCAGAGAAAGACTTCCATTCCTTAATTCAGTTTTGAGTACGAATTAGGTGGAATAGGTCATTATTTGATCTGAGAAGCAGGACACTTCTCTCCCCTGATGTGTGAATGTGTATATTTACTGTGTGCTGAGCACCATGTTAAGGGTTTCAGTGGCTGTATTTTTGAGACAGAGACACTGCTCTGTCTCACACCATACGTGACCTGAAAAAGTCACCAATCTCTACGTCTCAATGTCCTCATTTGCAAATGAGGATGATGCCAGTAATTAAATAAGCTATGACTTCCTGCACTCCATATGTGTCAGCTATCTTAATATTTAAATTACCATATCCTAAAAGATATATATTATTAGTATCTATTAGAAGATTTTTTTTTAAGAGGCAGGAGAAACTGAGGCTTGGAGGAGTTACATAACCTATACTAGGTTACTTAGCTAATCAACACATGCAAACCCAGGTGAGAGAGCTGGGAATTCACGTCCCTCAGCCTCTCGGGCACAGGCAGGTGCAGAGCCCCAGGCAATGAGCTCTGTTTCTTCACTGAGGACTGGCTACCATACTTGGGCACGACCATACTTGGGCTCTTCCCCAAAATGGCATTCCCAGTGCTTTGGTTAATGAGAAGGTTGAGTCCTGAAAAATTATTATGTAAGAGCTGCCCTGGGAGGGGAACTCTCAGTGTGGAATCAGGACCAAGGAGACATGGCAGTTGTGGTTTGCCTGGGCTGCCAGAAATCATAGTTCTCTCAGACATAACAGAGAAAACCAAGGCACGTGGTCACCTCCACAGCAGTACATGGACTCGGCCTCCCTTTCAGGCCAGTGCCTTTCTGCTCCACTGTCGCATCCTGACAACCTTCCCATGAAGTCCTGAAGTGCAAGACCTCCTGCTTCGGCTCCCCCTGGTCTCCAGCCCCCAGCTCCCTGGCCCCCAGCCCTAGCAAAGGTGCTATTTTCCAGCACCTGCTTGGGAACTAGAGATTGGGACAGGGAGTAGCTTCAGCCTGTAATCCCTGTGGCCAGTGAATAAGATAGAGGTCCAGATAGTCCAGTTTCAAATCCTTGAGGGTCTTCTGACAGGCTTCCCTCACTAGATGCTTCTCCAAGAAGGTGGGCCACAACTGCAGAGAGCACAGCATTGAGGTATCAGCACGGGACAAAGAAGGGGCCATATCATACTCGCTCTCCCTGCTTTTTGACCTTCACCCTGATCTAACCCAGGGGCACGCTGTTTACAGCACAGTTGGTTAAGATGTACAATCCAGGGATCCAAGGTCACCAGGTCGCTCAGGAAGTCAATGACCTCTCAAGTGTCGAGGGCAAGTTATCTTTTCAACTCTCCTGGTGTTCTATGTATCTCTTACATTGCATAGCATATTTGGGCATGGATTCAGTGTTTGTTTACATGTACCTTTCTCTTCCTCAGCTGTAGGCTTTCTGAAGTCAGGAATTGCGACCAGCTTTTAAGTTCTTAAGCCTTTGGGAGCAGGTGGTCCTCTCTCTGCTCTCCCATGTGTCCAAGCCCATGGGCTCCAAGTGATGACGCTGTAAGGAGTTTATCCAGACTCAACCACTGCATACAGTGGAGTCTATTTGTCCCCCTATAGATACATGCACTTTCCAAGTACCTGTAACTAGTGCCTTTTAGCAAGTTGGATATAATACAGATTCAGTGATTCTCAACCCTCTCTCACTCAATCCCCCCACCTTTTAAATAACATTTTGTAACTTGCCTTTTACTAGACTGAACTAAAATGAAATTCATATATGACAATAAAAAACACTCCCACCATTTTCCAAAATACCTGCTGGCTGAGAACGTCTGGGCCACAACCACTGAGACCGCAGTGCTGAAAGGTGGAGTTTCAGGATCCATTTCTGACTGCAGCCTTAGCTTTTAACTGCCACGGGGCAGATGGAGCCCACTGATGGGGAACGGGGATGCTAAGGGCACTGCTATGGCTCAGTGGAGCCATCCCCACAAAGGGAAAACCCAGTCGAGATGGGTAGGGTAGCAGCAGCGTCTCTGCACACCAATACTGGGCTAGAGTGTGGATGTTTGTATCCAGGGATGTTATAAAGGCAGCAGGGGAAATGAAGATGGCTGGGGGAAATGACCAGAGTACTTAGAGCAAAGGCTGGCAGAGTTCTGGGTGCTGACCAAATCCAATACTTCCGCCTGCCTTGAAGTGCAGTCCTCCCACCTCCTGCTTCACTACCTTCTCTCGGATCTTCTCTTGGATGGCTTCCCCCCACCTCATGCTCGTTCTTGCAGGCATAAGCACAGTCCAAGTGGCGACATCCTACGTCAGTGGCCACCTTCACAGCCTCTCTGACTTTGCCTGGGGTAGACCAGAAGGAAAAAGAAAAGACCATCATAGACTCTTATCCCCAGACCACCTTCAACAGGCTCTCCTATACAGCCCAGCTTCTCCAAACCAAGGTTTCCCTGGGGTCCCCTTTTCCAGGGGACACCTGGGAAGAAAACGTGCTTTGGAAAACTTTTAAAGGAAAGTGAATTAACTTTATGATTATAGCCTCCTGTTGTATCCTAGCTCAAGCCCACTCCCTTCTAATCCAGGTTCACCCTCCAGCCAGGAAATGTCTCCAGGTGTGTGGAAGAGACTGCAAACTCCTAATGACCAGGCTGAAGGCTGGATTTTGAAGTAACTCAAAGGAATCTTCAGAGAGAGAAAATGGTCATTACTGCATAAATCCAGGCTCATCGCATACTAGGTGTGTGGCCTGAGCAGATTACTTAACTTCTCTAAACCTAGTCTACAAAATGGGAATAATAACAATAGCACCTGCCTCATGAGGTCGTTGTGTTAAGGGCCACAATGAATGTCATTTGCAGCACAGCACTGGGCACACACCTAAGGGTCAATGGATGCAAGGCATTATATAACTGTTGTTTCAGAAAAAGGAGAAATAGAAAACCTTGTAAGAACGGGGTTTATTCCTCCCCCCACCCCCACAAGGCAAGAAAGAAGAGAAAGAAAGAAAGAAAGAAAGAAAGAGAAAGAAAAAGAAAGAGAGGAAGAGGAAGAGAGAAAGGAAGAAAGAGAAAGGAAGAAAGAAAGAAAGAAAGGATGAAAGAGAGAAAGAAAGGAAGAAAGAGAAAGGAAGAAAGGGAGAAAGGAAGAAAGAAAAGAGAGGAGAGAAAGGGAGAAAGAGAGAAAGGAAGAAAGGAAGAAAAAAGGAAGAAAGAAAAAGAGAAAGGAGGGAAGGAAGGAAGGGAGGGAGGAAGGGCATTAAAAATACCACATTCTTTCTAACCTAGCAAAGCCAAACAATGAAAAAAAAGTACTTAATACTGATCTTTCACAAAATCTTTTTCAAACCTCTTCTGTCATCATGAAATAATAAACACATTCAGAAGCATCCCTGGGGACTTCCCTGGTGGTCCAGTGGTTAAGAATCCACCTACCAATGCAGGGGATGTGTGTTCCATCCCTGGTTGGGGAACTAAGATCCCACATGCTGTGGGGCAAGTAAGCCCGAGCGCTCTATAGCCCGCGCTCCGGAACCAAGAGCTCGCGCACCGCAACCTGCATGCCCCAACTAAGACCAAAAGCAGCCAAATATATAAATAAAAATAAAAGAAAGAAGCATCCCTGGATGCCCCTCCCAATCACTACACCCTACTTTACCTTCACTGGTAAACACATAAGCCATAAAAATTACATCATCCCTACGCCTTGAAAATGTTTCCCTTCATAATCCTTACATCTAATTCTGAAATTCTGAAAATAATTTTTTGGGTAAACTTTTTATTTATTTATTTATTTATTCCAGTGAAAAATCACTTATTAGAGTAGATCCAGTATTGCTTTGTAGGGCTAGAAGAAGAAATATTGACGAAGCATAGTTGAACTTAGTAATCCAACTTTTAAGTTGTCTTTTCAAAAGTAATTATTGTACAAAAATAAAGACCAAAAGCATATGGTATCTTTGATAAATACTTGGTATCAAATACTTGGCATCACATTGATTATATCTTTATACAATACTGCTTTGAGTGCTATATTCTTTTTTTTTCCGAATTTTTGAATTTTATTTATTTTTTTATACAGCAGGTTCTTATTAGTTATCCATTTTATACATATTAGTGTATATATGTCAATCCCAATCTCCCAATTCATCTAGCTTTATTTTTTTTCAGATTAGTGGGGTTTTTTAAATAAATTTATTTATTTATCTATTTTTGGCTGCGTTGGGTCTTCCTCGCTGTGCGCCGGCTTTCTCTAGTTGCCGCGTGCTGAAGCTACTCCTGATTGCCGTGCGTGGGCTTCTCACTGCGGTGATTTCTGTTGCGGAGCACGGGCTCTAGAGCGCAGGCTCAGTAGTTGTGGCACACGGGCTTAGTTACTCTGTGGCATGTGGGATCTTCCTGGACCAGGGCTCAAACCCGTGTCCCCTGCATTGGCAGGCGGATTCTTAACCACTGCGCCACCAGGGAAGTCCCCTTTTTGGGTAAATTTATACGAGGTGAGCAGATTCACTGGAGATCTGGAAGCAATTATTTGTCACATCTGTGTCAAAGTCAAAGCTCTGATTTGGAGAAAAGCAGCCCTGTTCAAGCAAGAGAAGCTGGGATGAATCAAGCTGGAATTAATCTGCTCGCCCAGATTATCCGGGAGAGCTTCCTGAGAATGACCCAGTCCCGGGACTAGGAGGGAGCCTACCTGCAAACCCAAGAGAGGAGATGAGAAAACCAGGTGCAGAGAAGGACAAAGTCAGAGGAGAAAGACTCAACAGAGGGACAAGAGAGAAGAAGGTATGTAGAGAACTGGAACTAGTTAGGATGGCGCCATCACGGACGGAAGTGAGAGCGAAGGCAGTTAGAAAATGATGGGAAGACACTTTAAACTTATCCTAAGAGAGGCTCGGGAATCTGCTTCCCTGAGCACTGGGAGTGCCTTTCTGGGTTTTGCCAGCTCACTCTAGCAACACCTGGGGAGCCCGAGCTCCCCGACTCCCAGCCCAGGCGCCCCTCTCTCTGGGACTGCCCTCCCTGTGGTCGCAGCCTTCTCAGATTCTACTATGCTCTGGAGATTGTTAAAGAACAGGTTCCAACTCAGTAGCCTGGGGTGGGGCCTCAGCTTCTGATTCTCAGCACTCTCCCCGGGAGTGCTGATGCTGCCCGGGCAGGTTCCACCCTAGGCAGCAGTGAAGTGCCAGAGCCTCCTGAGCCCTCCCAGCCCCTCCTACCAACCCCCCAGGCCACAGCAGCCAACCCAGGGCCCTCTAAGTGTCCCAGAGCCAGGGGGAGTTGAGAGGGAAAGGCTGCTGAGAGAGAAAGTGCCCAGGAAAGCAAGTGTGTTTTTTAGTCCCCAAACTGTTTAAAACTTGATACTTGCTAGCAAAGCTATCACCACTGCTGGAAAAAGCCAGTCTTGGAGCTTTGCAGCCTGAATCAGCCCTGAGAAAGCAAAGCAACCTCGGTCCTGCCTCCAGGGCCCAACATTTACCTCTCCAAACCCTTGCCTCTGAGCTTTCCCTACTGACAGGAGAAAATGCCCAAAGCCCCTCGAGGGAAGTAGGTGTCCAAATCCTTGCATACATTCCTTCCAGGTGCCCAGGCCCAAGATGGGCATCTTGGCCTTAGTACTGAGCTCCACAAAGGTTGCCATGGTGAGTGCAAAATAGTCGTGAGTGAGCAGATTAGTTGTCTTCTGCCCCGCTTAATGGTGCTGACTCTGGCTGCAGAGGGAGGAGCTAGAGGCTGGGTGTGGGCAGACACTTCCAACCCTGGAAGGAACAGGAAAGTCCTTTCAGCCTTTTGTAATACTGATTCATGTGAATGAACTTCAAATATTGCAACCTTGTGTCCAGTTCTCCCTGATTCAAAATGCATGGATTATTTTATGAGAGTGACACTTAGAGATTTTATCCATTTTTATTTTCTTTTGCTAGTTTAATAAATGGAAAATGAAAAAGGTGCATGTATTTTAATTTGTTCCTATCTAACTGCTCAACAGTTGTAAATTTTTTCCCCTCAGAACATGGAAATTACAGAAGTATAAGAATATGTTTATCTGTTAACCACCTGGACAGGATGCTAATACTCTTCGTATATTTATTTAGTGATTCTTGTCACTTCCTTAAAGAAAAAAAACTTTGTGATAACAAAATGATATATGCTCATTATAGTAAAACTAGAAAATGTAGATTATAAGTAAGGAAATATTAATCATCCATATTCTCACCACTCATGATACCATTACAAGAGTGCTGTTTCTGTGCATATATATACAGGGAAAAGAGGAAGGGGCTACGTGCTGAGGAGAGGCTTGTGGGGGGTGTGATCAGCTCATGGACATTCTTCTGATAGGGTGGTGGTGAGGAAATCGGGAGTCAACATCATCAACCTTATTGGTTCCAGCTGGTCTAGGGTCTCCGTGCTTGTGGGCGGCATACAATTAACTTCTTACACTTGATGGGGGTTTCAGTATCTGGAAAAGAGCTTGAAGGACCTGGCTCAGAACGTTATCTATAGCCCTTGAGGAGGAACTAAAGGTCCTTGACTTTGTTAAATGGTTAAACTATTATTATTGTTTCTTGCTTGACTATTTTCCTTTCTGCATCTTCTCACTTCTCTGATTAAATTTATTCTTTGGCTAAAGTTCTTCTACTGACAAGGGGCAGGCAGAGGACATGGGGGGAGGTCAGTTCCAAGAAGGCCCCATAGGGTCGTGCTCAGTTAACCATATAGTTTTAAACTTAGGACCACAAAATAAACTTTTCTATACGTTCATAAATACTCTTCTTAAAATTGTTTTTACATCAAACATTTTTAGTTGTTGTAAAAAATTCTGTTTTATGGTTATAATGTACTCAATCATTCCCCCTATGCTTAGACATTTAGTTTATTTCTAGTTTGTTTCTATTATAAATAATATTTCAAGGAATAGCATTGTGAGTAAAGCATTGGACACATTTTGATTAATTTTAGGCTTGCTCTCCAGAAGCAGGATTATGTGGTCAAAGGAAATTTGTTTTAGTTTATCATGTGAAATGTGGTTCAAAATTGAGGGGTTTTTTTTTTTTTTGCATTACCATTTATAGAATAACACACCCTACTGTTTGTGATGTTACAGTAATTATTTACAACTTTCATTTTTTAATATTATGTTCTTTGTAAAATATAAAAAGAAAAATCAGTAGAGAATGCAGAATAGATTAAGTAAGAAAATAAAACCCATCCATAGTCCCACATTTAGAGGTGATTATTGTTAATATCTTCAGGCATCTGTGGATACCCTGTTGAGTTGGGACGTCCCAAAGCAGAGGAGAACTGTGCCTCGTTTCCCGGGGTGAGGCTGTGGAGAAGACACCAAGTCTAGGATGGAATCTCCTGGTTCCCAAAACTGTCGGATTGCCACGACCACAGGAGGTGTCCAGGTGAGTGGGCCTGAGGTAGTCTCAGGGTGTCCCATGAGCCCCAGCCCAGTGCTGGGAGAGCAGCCGGGTTACTGACGTCCACTGGCAAAGTTGGCTGAAAGGAAGTGTAACCGAGCAAGTGGGGCTGTTGCCCTGTGTAACAGCAAGACCAAAAGAGGCAAAGGTCTTTTGCAGAAAGAGAAAGGCTTTATTGCAGGGCAACCAAGTGAGGAGACAGGAGGCATAGCTCAGCTCTGTCTCCCCAGTGGGCTTTTGAGTGGGGTATTTATCATGGAAGTAGGGAGCAAGACAGGGAGGGGGTTCGGAAACGATTGGTGGAAAGTAAGAGGAAGTTTCAGGAGTCCTCTCTGCAGGTGTGACTGTCCTTCATGTCTCTTCATGAGTGGCATGTGCAATATCGGGAGAGTTCCATATGTTACGCTTGGTAGATTTTCGGCATATGATGTCCAAATTTCATGATCAATCCTTCTAGTCCCTCAATGTGCCTGTGTGATGCTCAGTGGAAGGGGCTGTTAGTGCTTCCATACCTGGTTTCCCTGGTACTCTGCAAGACAAGCTTGGGGGTTTCTGTTAATTATTTTGTTTCTGCTTTATAGGCCTTGTGTGTGTAAGTTACAGGGTAAGGTTTCAGAAGGAGCGTGAGCCCCTGAACATCTCAAGGCTGAGGCTGTGAAAGCTGTGATGTGTACAAGTTCATCCTGCACATTATATTCAGGGGAGCTGGATGGAGGTTATAGAGTGGGCTGTATGGCTAGGGATTTGATGGGGATAAGGACATCTTGGATGACTGCACAAAGGGATGGATGATCACCCCTAAGCACCAGGTGTATGAGTCACATCTCACGGGAAGCCAATGTATAGATGGTGATCCACACCAGGTACCCTTCCCACTCTGTGGGATTTTGCAAGTCTCCCCTAAACCCTGCTGATACCTACAGAGAAGGAATCCTAAATGTAGTAGATTTTAATCCTGAAATACAAGGAAATCAAAGTAAAGACTTTGACCTAAAGGAGAAAGGCAGTGTAAGCTGGAGGTGTAACACAGAAAATTTTCAGAAGTGGATATAATCAGCCAGAAGCAGTTGCTTGCAGCCCATTTTTTAGTTCATGCCATCAGAAATTAATTTCAAACTCACTTATTAAAAAAAAGTAAGTTTTAGTTCCGTGATGAACCGAGGAATATCTGCTTCAGAATTTATCTCACAGGAAGAATGACGCAGGCACAAGTCTTACCTAGCTTAAAAGAAACAAGCAAAAAAAAGCCTTCATTGTCAGGTGAGGAGAGAGGTGATTCTGATTATGGTTTGCTATTATTGTTATTACTGTTAACAGGCCTGTGCTACGTAATATTACATGTATTTGCTCATTTGCTCATTTACTCTTCCAGTAGCCTCATGAGGTAGATACGTTTATTATCCCCATTTCATAGATGAGGAACTGACACATCGAGATGTTAAGTAATTTGTTCAAGGTAAATGGTGGAGCTGGGATTTGAATACAGATTATTGGGCTCTAGAGCCATTTATTTGTTTGTTTATAGTTAGGCGCTGTGCTAAGTGCCATACACATTCTCCAATTCAATTGTCACCGTGCTATAAGGTAGATATGATTATCAATCCCATTTTATACCAAGGAGAAAACTGAGAATTAAAGAGGTACAAGGTCAACTGGAAAAGCCAAGATGCAAACAGGCCTTCAGAGTCCAGAGGCTCCACGACTAACTCTTGTGCTATTCTGCTACCCTCACGCCCCAACCCCTGTATTCCACTCATTGCTACCCCTATAAACAAACACCAAAGAAGGAGAGAGACTGTAGCATCTGGTAGGGGATGGCACTGGGGATTCTTGGGGACACGATAACTAGTGGAGGTGGCTGACATGCCCAGGAGTGGTGCCAACGCCTGCAGGTTTTACACACTCATTGGACGGAGTGGTGGTGCCTGGCAGACGGCAGATGATGGTCAACAGGATGTGTCCACGAGCATGAGAAGGGTATTCTCTGCTGTATTCGTTATCTGCTGCTGCACGATAAATTATCCCCAAACCTAATGGTTTAAAGCAACACACATCTATTTTCTCATAGTTTGTGCGGGTTGATGACTTATAATGATCCATGACCAGCAACCCAGTCGTCCAAACTGATCAAGCACGTATTCAACTTTGTAATTAAGGAAGAATGAGTCATCTAGAGCATAAGAGAAAACATATTTGGGGAAAAGATTGCCAGAACAGGAGAAGGCTCTCAAGCTTCATTTCCGCTTCCCAGAAAACCATATTCTCATGAGAAGGGGTCCTCAGGTATGGGGGTCCCGGTAGTGTAGGAGGAAATCAACTGTATTGGATTCCTGAGCTTTTGTCTTTGTTTCCATAAAAAATATACATTTCTAAATATCAGTGTATGTTTTCTCATTCATGTGTTTCTGGGGGGTCAGGTGCATGAACTGACTCCATGGAATATGAACATCATTGTTTCATACAAAGCCCTCTTTGTCTGTTGGGTTTACATATTTATCCTGTTTTATTTCTATTGCTCATGCTCAGGCCATCATGCTAACATATTTGGTCAATGCTTTCATAACGCTTATTGGTATGGAGTGTGCCTGTGTTTGGAGTTTATGTAAACAGTGCTGTGTTATGCACATTTAGTCCACAAGGTGCTCCACCCCGTGCATTCACCACGTTATGCCTGCAAACTCCATCTTTATCCAGGTAAGGACACCCTTTCTTCTCAAGGAGGAAGACAGCCCAAATGGTAGAGGATCTCCTGAGAAAGTCTGTCAGGCAAGGGAGAAATCAGATAGAAGAGGAACCACCCTGGAGAAGGAGAGGAGGGATGCGGTCAGCATGATGCCGAGTGCTTTTGTGCAATTTTCCCATTTAACATCCAAAGTAACTTTACTGAGTAGACATGATTATCAACCTCCTATGATAGAGGAGGGGGCTCAGAGAGGTTAGGTAAACTGTTCAGGTCAGTCAGTTTATCTGAGGGGACAGTTTGTCACCTTAAAAGTCACACAATTAATAAGTGAAAGATCTTTGCTATAGACCCAGATTAGGCTTTTTCTAGAGCAGTGTTTCTCGACCTTAGCTGTACAATAGCATCACCTGGAAAATTCTAACTGCAGACACCTATGACCTCCCACCTACACGCGCCCACACTCACACAAGAAATTCAGATTTAACTGGACTTGGGTAGAGCCCAGACACTGACTTTTTTTGTTTTTTTTTTAGCCTTAAGTATTAATAGATATTTGGTTGAAGTTTAACATACCCTTCAAGACCGGTGCTCAGAACCTGGGCATAGGCTGATGAATTTCACACAGTGAACACTCCCATGTAACCACACCCACAGCAAGCAACTGAACATTACAGACACAGAAGCCCCCTCACGCCACCTCCCCAGACCCTCAAGGACAACCATTCTCCGCACTTCTAACACCATAGAGCAGTTGTGCCTCGTTTTGAACTTTACTTACATGTTTTAATGGAACCATACGTTGTGCATTCTTGTGTGTCTGGCCCCTTTCACCGAAAAGTATGCTTGTAAGATTCATCCATGTTGCTGGATAAAGTTGTAGTTTGTTTATTCCTATTGTTGTGTAGTATTCCACTCTTATGACATCTTGTTCCACGATTGATAAGCATTAGGATTTTTCCAGTTTGGGGATATTATGAAGTAGTGATGCTTTAAACAGTCTTGTATGTATCTTTTGGTGAATATTTCTGGTGGATATTTACATGGGAGTGGAATTGTTAAGTCTGAGGGTAAAACACTGGCATTGTAAAAAACTCCCTGGGGGATCCTAAGGTGCCCAAAAGGTGGAGAAACCCTTCCCTTCACTAGAGATTATACCTTGAGCACCATGAAGATACAGTAAGTTCCCTACATACAAACCTTCAAGTTGTGAACTTTCAAAGATGCAAACGTGGAGCTTACTAATGAAGACCTGATGGAACTGGAGGCCCAGAGAAAAGATGAAGAGAGACAAGAGAAAGAAGAAGTAACTGAAGAACCGAAGAGATTCACAACGCAGGAAATGGCAAGGGGATTTTCTTTATTTGAGGAGGCAGTGTTAGTTTTTGAGGCACAGCACCCGAACGTAGAACAGTACACGAAGGTTGCAGCAGTTGTTTAGAATGCAATCCAGTGCTACCGTGTTGTCCGTGGCGAGAAAAAAAGAGCTACTACCCAGACATCACTGGATTGTTTTTTCAAGAGGGTAGATAGAATTGAATCCAGCAAGGAACCAGAACCTGTGCCATCAACATCAGGCATGAATGAAACTGCAGCTCGCCCTCCGTCTCCTATTGCTGACGATCCTTCAGCTCTACCATCTCCCCCCTCCTCTCCCTCCTGCAGTCAGTAGCTCCTCTTGCCTGTTCACTCGATGCCAGCCCCTGTATGCCAGCTGTTATACTGTACTACTGTCCTTTTCAAGGTACTGTACTGTAAGATTAACAATGTTTTCTTTATTTTTTGTGTTTGTTTTTTATGTATTATTTGGGTGAAAAGTATTATAAACCTATGACGGTACAGTACTATATAGCCGATTGTGTTAGTTGGGTGCCTAGGCTAACTTAGTTAGACTTACGAACAAATTGGACCTATGAACGCGCTCTCGGAATGGAACTTGTTAGTATGTTGGGGATTTACTGTGTTTCTTACAATACGATCTACCAGTCACTGGCACCTAAACCAACTCAAATTCTTGTTAAAAATGAAGATTCCTGCATCTACTGAACCAAAATGGGGAGGGGGGAGGTGGTCCTTGGGAATCTACCTTTTTAACAACCCCCTAGGTGATTCTTACACACATCTAAGTTGGAGAACCACTGTATTATATCATATTGCAAAGAAGTCAGATCAGACCCAGTAGTATTTCTCGACCCAAGATCTTTTGAAACTGATGAAAATGCAACAACTAAATGGAATGATGGTTTTAATTGCCTTCAGTGAGGATTTATGGGTAAGACCTACTCCTCTCAGGCATTGCTAATTTTGAAAGTTTGCTACAAGAATGGAGACAAGACGTTTATAAGCTTTTGTAACTCATGAAAGCACTCTTTGGTTGGATTGCTTATCTCTGGGGCTGATAAAATATGCTTCATTTACTCACATAAAATGAGATGGATCTAAGTCAAGGCCGTAGCATTCTTATCTGTGATGGACGAAGAACACACACAGGTTTTCTGCCAGGAATGATTTCCTGTTTGTGTGTGTGTGTGTGTGTGTGTGTGTGTGTGTGTGAAACACAAACAACCACCAGAAGTGCTTTCCAGGCCTGTTCAGTCTCTACCCAGCCAGAGAGGAGTCTTTCCCTCTGGCATCCCCACACCCTGAGAACAGGACTCTTCTGTCTCAGCTGGTCTCTGCTTCCAGGAATCCAGCTCCCACCTGGAGGTTCCTGTGTAATTGGTACTTAATGCCTTAGTACCTCTGAGCCCAGCTTCTTATCCTACACAGAAAATACTCTAGCTTCCCACCCCCTGCCCCCAACCAGCCCCATTCTACTCCCGCTCATGCAGTTTCTAATTTGCTTTTTACCTTTTTTCCAGTAGGCTGTTTGCCCAGGCTTCTTCAAGAACAACCCCAGGCCCCTTCTTTTCTTAACAGCCCAGCTCTGTGTGAAGCTCTTAGCTCATTTCCAGCTGAGCCCCAGCCATGGAGCAGGCCCACACCCAAATTCACTGGGTATTATGTTTCACGCCCACACAGCAAGGACCTTAGTATAACATTTGTGGGCCCTGGACACTTGTGCCTTTATGAGCCCCTTCTCCCATCATATATTTTAAAGTATATTTTATGACTGAGGTGGTATAAAGCCTGGATTTATGATTATATTGGGCTGGCTGAAAAGTTCGTTCGGGTTTTTCTGTAACATCTTAAGGGAAGATGTTACAGAAAAACCCAGCCCAATATATGTATTATTATATCCATGTTTTCCTTCTGAGTTTTAAAGAAATTAAAATTAAAACATCTATGTGGGTCCCTAAAAAACATCATGGGCCCTAGACCCTGTGCCTGCTGGGCCTCATGGATCTGTGGGCCCTGCACGTAGCCCATTCCAGGACGGGACAGCCTCTTCCTTTTCTTATGACATTTTTTTTAATTAATAGGGTTCATTTTGGGGGGAAGTTTTAGGTTTACAGAAATTATCCATACATTATTATTAACTAAAGTCCATAGTTTATATTAAGGTTCACTCTTTACGTTGTACGTTCTATGGGTTTTGACAAATATATAACGACACGTATCCAACGTTAAAATACCATACAAAGTACTTTCACTGCCCTAAAATTCCTCTGTGCTCTGCCCATTCATCCCTACCCCTTTCCCCTCCAACCCCTGACAATCACTGATCTGTTTACTATCTCCATAGTTTTACCTCTTCCAGAATGTCATATAGTAGGAATCATACAGTATGCAGCCTTTTCAGGTTGGCTACTTTCACTTAGAAATACTCATTTAAGTTTCCTCCATGTCTTTTCATGGCTTGATAGCTCATTTCTTTCTTCACCAGTATCCATCGTATGGGTATATCACAGTTTGCTTACCCATTCACCTATTGAAGGACATCTTAGTTGCTTCCAAGTTTTGGCAATTCTGAGTAAAGCTGCTGTAAACATTCATGTGCAGGTTTTTGTGTGGACATAAGTTTTCAGCTCATTTGGGTAAATACCAAGGAGCAAAATTGCTGGGTCATATGGAAACAGTATGCTCGGTTTTATTCTTATGATATTTTTCTTTCCTGAAACCTTGCGTTTACTTTTTACACACCCAACGCACCTGTCCAAGGTATCAAAACACCCGCTGTGATTTTCTCTGAGAAGTGTGTGCTTGCTCCCACAATAAGAAGGCTTTCCCCTCAGCCCCAGCATTCCTTTTCGACTCCATCCTGCTGACAAGTCCATGGGGCTTCTAACTACATGGCCTCTTTATTGCTGTCTGGGGGATGCTATTTCACTGATGAAAACAGGGGAGAAACAAGATCTAAAGGGCCCATTTCTGTTCAGTCAGGTTTTTGCTAACAGACCTGAATTAAGTTTCAGAGCCCTAGATCACATGTGCAATAGAAGTTTCTATTTGTTCATGGTAAGGCAACAAAGTCAGTACAACTGGAAGTTGGAAAGGTGGACTTCTTTTGTGTAAAAGGATCTCAGCTAGAGGAGAGAGAGAGAGAAAGGGAGGGAGGGAGGGAGGAAGGAAGGAGGGGAGAAAGGGACTCTTCTTGCCTTGTGATTGTTTCCACTGTGAAATGGGGTCTAGAAGAGGAGAGAGGAATAGCAGTGCATCAGTGCTGAAGGTTGCAATTCCAGGCTTAGTTGTGAGATGGCCAAATCCTGATCTGATTCAAGTCAGCTGTGACTAGTTGGGTAGTCAGCAATACAGAGGACATGACAGAGACTCATGGCATGGCACAGCATAGATTTCAGCCTGCAGGTAGGGAGGTCTTCTGTCTTTGTGTTCTCACTTGTTTGTGAGTTGGCTTTGATTGACTCTTGAAGTGAACATTAACCTCTAGACTGTGGATTATGACATAGCTCGTTGGAGTCAATTGGCATGATATTTGCACCTATGAAGGGAAAATCTTCAGACTCCATTAATGTTTGTTAAATTATCTACTTCAATATCAGGTAACATATGCATGTCTCATAACTGTGGCCACTGGGTTTTAGTAAAATCTCGTGAATCCACATAGGGGCATCTTACTGTCCCAGCACATAATGACGACATGGCAATGCAAGTATTATTGAATTAGTAAATTCTTTGTGACTCACAGAATACAGAAAGGTGTGTGATCCCTCCTAATATTTCTTCTAGAACCACTTAAACTATGAGCCAGTGAGAAGGGAGATCTTTATTGGATAACTGGTATTAGGAAGGTGTATCAGCTGTTTCTTTGTAAAATATGAGCTCGTTATAACAACAACCATTTATTTGGTCATGATTTTGTGGGTTGGCAACTTGGGCTGAAATCTGTCAGTAATCCTGTCTCTGCTCCACGTGGTGTCAGCTGGGCTCACTCATGTGTTCAGCTTCATTTGGCTGCCGACTGCCAGCGATGACGGCTGAGACCCCTCTCCACACATCCGTCATCCTCCAGGAGGCTAACTTGGACTTGTTCATGAGACAGCAGCATTTTAGGACCTATTCTTAGAACATCTGCAGTGTTAATTACAACACATTCTATTAGTCAAAGCAGGTCATGGGGCCAACACAGATTCAAGATGTGGGAAAACAAACTCCACTTCTTGTTGAGAGTTGTTACAAAGAATTTGTGGCTATTTTTGATCAACGCCAGGAGGTTTAGTAAGAGCTTTGATTAGGTACTTTCCAGCTTCATGGTTTTATACTTTTAAGAAACTGAACTTCTCTTTTATTTGGTCTGAGGAATATGTATTTTTAATAAGTTTTACTTTGTGTAAAATAAATACAAGTTAAGAGAAAATTATTTTATAGAAGAATGAGTGAGGGGCAGTGACCATTTTTCACCCTCTGTAATATTCCCACATCAATGTATCCAAGAGGGAGAGGAAGCAGTAACTCATGTGTCTGATAGAAACAAGGAGGAAAGGAACAGTTCCAAGAATGGTGAGACACAGAACTTTCTGGGCAGAGGAATAGTATAAGCCAAGGTCCTGCGGTGAGAGACACTGAAATTCATTGGTGGAAGCCAGTGTGTGGATGCTCCAAGAGCAGAGCTAAGGATGAAGCCAGAGAAGTGTAAAGAAACCAGATGGTGCAGAGCCACGAAGTCATGTTCACAGAGGTAGATTTATGATGAAACTTAAGTTTCAGGTGCTCTTATCTTTTTTCTCAATAGACATTTTTATTTATTATTTTTTCAGATTTATTGAGGTATAATTGACAAGCACAATTATAAGATATTTAAACTGTACAACATGACAGTTTGATATACGTATACATTGTGAAAGGAGTCTGCTCATTGAGTTAGTTAACATATCCATCATTTCACATATTTACACTTTGTGTGTATGTGTGTGTGTGTGTGTGTGTGAGAGAGAGAACATTTAAGTTTTATTCTCTTAGCAAATTTCAATTATACAACACAGTGTTATCAACTATAGTCACCACGTTATACATTAGATCATCAGACCCTATTCATCTTTTTTTTCACTCAATAAATGTTTGTTATTTTTAAGTAAGCTAAAAATGCTTGTGATAAATGCTAAATTGGAAATGCACAGGTTTCTGGGATAGACAGTTCTGGGGCAAGGAGCTGTTACATATCACGTAAACCTACAGATATTTTTAGTTGGAGGAATTTTTTAAAAATTACTATCAATTCAAAAGAGAGCAAGAAAGACCAAAGAGAAGAAGTGGAACTAATAGAAAACAAAAAATAAGATGATGAAAATAAAACCAAAATAGCATTATTAAAATAATCATGACTGGTCTAAAAAACTCAGATATATCATGTTTAAAAGTGCCAACCCTGGAACATAAGACTGTATATACAAAGGTTCTAAATAAAATTATAGGAAAATATGTATCAGAACAAAGCATACAAAGGAATGAGCTAAAGTCTTTCACAAGGATGCAATAATCAAAATCCAGAATATGGGGAGGTGTATAGGAAAAACAAGACAGTTTTCAATAAATAAAATCCATGGAAAAAAAGAGAGAAGTTGGGAGCAGACATCTTAGATTAAAACAGACATGAGAGATATATTAAGCTATTGCAGTAAAAGGATCTTGTTTGGATTTAAGTTCAAACTAAGCATTTTAAAAGATGAGAAAATAAGTGATATTTGAACAATGATGGATATTTGATGATGTTAAGAAATTCAGACCTTATTCATCTTATAACTGAAAATTTGTACCCTTTTAATAACTTCTTCCTAATTCCCCCACCCCCCAGTCTCTGGCAACCACCATTCTATTCTGTTTCTATGAGTTTGGCTTTTCTCATAGATTCCATATATAAGCGATACCATGCAGTATTTGTCTTTCTCTGTCTTATTTCACTTAGCATAATGCCCTCAAGATCCACCCTTGTTGTTGCAAATGGCAGGATTTCCTTCTTTTTAAAGCTGAATGGTGTTCCATTTCATGTATGTACCACATCTTTATCCACTCATCTGTTGACATACACTTAGGTTGTTTCCATACGTTGGCTATTGTGAATAATGCTGCAATCAACATGGGAGTACAGATATATTTTTGAGATCCTGTTTCCATTTTCTTTGGATATATACCTAGAAGTGAGATTGCTGGATCATATGATAGTTCTATTTTTAATTTTTGAGGTGCCTCCATTTCCTTTTCTATTTGGCTGAACCTATTTACATTCCCACCAACAGTGTACAAGGGTTCCCTTTCCTCCACATGCTCACCTTGTGTCCTGTCTTCTTGATGATAGCCATGGTCTCTTTATCTTTGATTTTTGATAGGTTAATTATAATATGTCTTAGAGAAGGTCATTTTGCATTGAGATAAGGGGTGATTTATTAGCTTCCTGAACTTGGATGTTCATGTTTCTCCTCAGGGTGGGGAAGTTCTCAGCAATTATTTCTTGAAATAAACTTTCTGCTTCCTTCTCCCTCTCTTCTCCTTCTGGAAACCTGATTATTCTGATATTTGTATGTTTCATTGAGTCCCATAGATCATGTAGGATTTCTTCGCTCTTTTTCATTCACCCTTCTTTGTTCCTCTCTGGGTTATTTCAAAGTTCCTGTTCTCTAGGTAACTTATTCTGTCTTCCTTTTGATCTACTCTATTGCATTTTTCATTTCACTCATTGAACTCTTCAGCTCCAGAATTTCTGTTTGGTTCTTTTATTATGATTTATATCTCTTAGTTAAATTTCTCACTTTGTTCATGTATTTTTTTCCTGACATCATTGAATTGTCTTTCTGTTTCTTGTAGCTCATTTACTTTGTCAGAACAGCTATTTTTAATTCTTTAGCAGCTAGATCACAAGATTTTGTGCCTTTGAGCTCGGTTTTTGGAGGATTATTGTTATTTTTTGGTGCAACGTTTCCTTAATTCATCGTGTTCCTTATAGCTTTGCATTGCTGCTTTTGCACTTGAAGTAGCCGACTTCTCCTCAAAGCTTTACTAGTTGCCTTCAGATGGGGTGTATTTTTCATTGGGGCTATTACATCTGGGGTTTTCTGTCTGCCTTGATATGGATCTACCTGCTCCACACATCTTGTTTTCTTTTGTGGCAGGATTCTTAAGCTTTTCTGTCTTCTCCGGTTCTTAAAACTCACCTGGCTGGCTGCTGAAACCTCTCTTGTTTTCCAGAAGGTGGCGCTATAGCTCAAGTTTGTGGCTTCTCCCTTGCCCACAGATCCTGGTCCGTTTTTCTGATAGCACTGCTTTTACCAGACTCTCTCGCCACCACACTCAGAGCCAAGCCAGCAACAGAGTGAGGGGAGGTGTGTGTTTAGTCTTGGGGCCTTGGGGGTGCCTGTGGCTGGTGGAGAGATCCTCAGGGGAAGTGCTCCCAGTGGCTGGTGGGCCAGCTTCCTGCTGGAGTCCTGAGCTCAGTCAGCTGCAGCTGCATCCCTTAAATGGCCTTTGATGTTTTCATCTGCCCCGTTCCTGATCTCCTCCCTCCCACCCACCGTGGAGGTCCTGCCTCTGTGCACTGGGCGCTTCTGGAGAGAAATGGGTTTCTCCAGCTGTGTTCCTCACAGCTGGGGGTAGCTGGGCACTCACTCACTACTCCCCTTTCCCCGTGGGAGAGGTCCCCGAGGGATAGCTCAGCCCCTCACTGTGTTGTCCTGGGGGGAGAAGCAGCTCTGGCAAAGTTCCTCTTACCCTCTCCACTGTGTACAAACTCATATATCTTTTTTTCTAACAGCATGCTGGAATCTCCTCTTGGGAAGGCTGGACTTCAACAAATTCTCTCTCATCTTTGGGTATTTTCCCAAGTCAGCACTCTCCAGGTCTTCCCTGGCCACAGCCAAGAGCGTTTGGGGCAGGATTGCTGGCTCCCCTGGTCCCATGGCCCTTACTGAGGTCTGTGTATTACCAGATGCACAGGTGCGCAGACTCCTTTTGGGTCCCTTGGTGTATAATGCTGGATCCCACAACTCCCACAAGGCATTTTTATTCATGGATGGATGCCTAATTAGGTGCTTTAGAAAGGGACAAAAAGGGAGGGACATCCTATGCTGATATAAGAATTTTAAAAAGATGCCCACACATTACGTAAGTCAGAGAAAACGTTCAGTTCTCAGTTTTACCGAGTTACCTGAACCTTTTTATTTGGGACTTTAAAATATTTAAAAGAAGAATAGAATAATGTTGAAACAAGGTTGTAGAATTTCTTTGCAAACTTTAGAGTAAATTTTAGTCAGGAACTACATCGACTTTTCTTGTTTTTATGACTATAAATGCTATTTATAGATCAACTGACTGATTCCCTCTCAACCTCCTTTCCATTGAAACTGTACCACCATGTCCGTGTTCACCTGGATCCCTGAAATAGCTCCTAACTGGTCTCCATGGACCTATTCTTGGCTCTCTCAGAGCAGCAGTTCTCAGCAGAGTGGGCCCAGCCCAGTATCGGCATCACCTAGTATCTTAGTCAGGCTGCCATAACAAAGTACCACAGACTGGGTGGCTTAAACAACAGAAATTTATTTCTCACAATTCAAGAGCCTAGAAGCCCAAGATCAAGGTACCAGCATGGTTGGGCTCTGATAAGGGCTTGCTTCCTGACTTGTAGACAGCTGCCTTCTCACTGTGTCCTTACATGGCACAGAAAGTGAAAGAGATGTCTCTTCTTATAAGGGCACTAATCCCCTCATGGGGACCCCACCTTCATGACCTCACTGAATCCTAATTACCTCCCAAAGGCCCCATGTCCTAATGCCACCACACTGGGGGTTAGGGCTTCAACATACAAATTTGTGAGGGACACTATTCAGTCCATAGCACCTAGAACTTGTTAGAAATGCAAATTCTCAGGCCTCGCCCCAAACCTACTGATTCAGAAACACTGGAGGTGGGGCCCAGCAATCTGTGTTTTCCCTAGGTGGTTCTGATTCATGGTTAAGCTTGAGAACCACTGTTACAAACCATTCTCTTCACTATACCTTTTTAACAATGAAAATGGATTATGCTACTCCCTGCTTAAAAATGCATCAAGGAGTTCCCACTGCACTCACAGTGAAATACAGACTTCCACTAGAGCCTTCAAGGCCTCTGCACTTTGTCCCTTTACTGCCTTTCCTCCCTCATCTTGTGACTCCCTCCCTTGGCTTATCATGTGTCCCACTTGCAGGCTTCCTCGCTGTTCCTCAAAGATTCCAAGTTCTTTCCTGTCCTAGGGGTAAAGAAAAAAATGTTGCCTGCCATTCCAGTACTACAAAGATCAAACCATTAGCCCCTTCAGTCGCCTTCAGGGGAATTCAGGATGGAGAAAAACAGGAAGCATTCTGTGCTTTGAATATACCGGCCCCTAGATAGTTAAGATACATATCTAAGGAAAAATGTCCAATGACCCCAGAGTCTTACATTTCCCCATACATAGAAAAGCACTAAAATCATTAACTTGAGATGTCTGTTCTCTATGATTAGCAGTCATCTTTTGATGCCGGACTACATTTTTTTTCCAAGCAAAAAAGAGTTCAGAGACATCCTGGCTCCTCTCTTACCTCTTTGGAGCAGTTCCTCGGAGCTCTCTGAGTGGTTGTCTCCCAAGCTATAGTCCTCAGTAAGCTCCGTGAATAAAATTTAACTCACAACTTTTACATTGTGTGTTTTTCGTTTAGTCAACACAGGGCACAGGCAGTTGCTTTTCCCTCTGCCTGAAATCTTCTTGTCTGGCTCTTAGCAGAGCTGACTGCTCTCTGCCTGTCTCAGCAAAATTGTCTCCTCAACTGATGCTTCCTTCCTTGACCAACCCACGTAAAGTGGCATGATTACCCACTCCCCCCAACTACTCTCTACCATCAGGTTTATTTCTCACATCATCTCATTACCACCTGAATTAGTGTGTTTATTTGTTGTTTCTTTCTCCCATCACAAGAATGTAAACTCCACATGGAAGAAATCTTATCTGTCTTGTTCACCACCGTCACTGCCTGGGAGAGTACCTGGTACATAGCAGGTATTCAGTACATACTTCGTGTATGAATGAATGAATGAATGATTGTGGCTGGTGAATGTCTTGGTCTTCAAGGGAGTGGGCTACACAGCCTGCTATATTGCTTCAA
The DNA here is from genome assembly GCF_028564815.1 of Eubalaena glacialis. Lineage (NCBI taxonomy): Eukaryota > Metazoa > Chordata > Mammalia > Artiodactyla > Balaenidae > Eubalaena > Eubalaena glacialis. The sequence goes on along the minus strand of NC_083723.1, from coordinate 110,297,391 downwards.
AGTTTTGAGTCAGTGCAATTTTTAAAAAAATAGCCAACAACTCTGTCTTTCTGCTGCTTTACTCTGTATCTGTTATTTATCATTTTTTTCCATGATCAGAGGGAACTATTTACCCTCTGAAGCGGGTGCTCCCATTTCTTCTCTGTATGCAGCTGCCACCACCCAGCATGGCTGATAGTGGAAAGTTCCCAGAAGATAAATTTGGTATAAAAGGTGAAGGAAGGAGTATCCAAGAAAGAGCAAATAAAAACTGAATGAATGAATGGATTGTAGAACATCCAAACCAATAGAAAGAGAAACCATCAGGATTAAAGGAAACTTTTTTAATAGGGAAAAAGTCAGCAAAGCATGACAAAAATAAAGTAAGTTTAGATAATAGAAATTTGAAAAGTCATTACAATAATATGAATATGTTTAATTTACCTATTAAAAATCAAAGAAAACTGTCATCTTTATATGGGCAGGGACACTGTCTTATTCACAATTTATTATTACATAGAATAACCCTTGTTGAGCACTTACAGTTCTTCTGGAATTGTGCTAATGCTTGTAAAACAATCAATCTTTACAATAATCCTCTGGTATCTTTTAAGGATTATGCATGATAAATATTTATTGAATTAATATGATTAATTCAGTACATGATCAAAGCCTATCAAACTGGGTTAGAAAGCTAAATCTATACAACATGTTTTTAAGAGATAAATAAGGATGAGTTACAATAGCAAAAGAGCAACACCTCCCACTAGATTAATGAGGAAAACAACAAGGAAGTCACAAATACTTATCCCCAAAAATAAAAATGGAAAAATCACCACAGATACAGTGGAAATTTTAAATTTTTTTGAAATTATTTTACATAATTCCATACAAATAAATTTTAAATTGTGAAATATTTGTATGTATAAGTTGCTAAGGTGTACTAAAAAAAGTAGAAAACCTAAACCTATAACTAACTATGGAGAAGATGAGAAATTTGTCAAAGAGCAGTATCTCTTTCCCTCCCACCCCCTGAAAAATTACAGGTCCAAATGGGTTTAGAGGTCAATTCTCTTCTAACCTTTAACAAACGAATAATTCCTCTATGTTTTGATTTTACCAGAGAAAGAAGAAACGCTTCACAGTTTCTCTTATGAATTCATCATGACACTGTTACCAAAACTTCACAAAGATAGTTCACCAAAAGAAAACTACAGGCTCTGTGGCAACATGGATGGACCTTGAGGGTATGACGCTTAGTGAAGTAAGTCAGACAGAGAAAGACAGATACTGTATGATCTCACTTATATGTGGACTCTAAAAAAACCCCAAAAAACAAAACTCATAGAAAAAGAGATCAGATTTTTGGTTGCTAGAGGCAGAGGGTGGGTGTCGGGGGAACTGGTAAAGGGGGTCAAAAGGTACAGACTTCCAGTTATCAGATAAATAAATCCTGGGGATGTAATGTACAGCACTTGTAACTATAGCTAACATTGCTATATGGTATATTTGAAAGTTGCTAAGAGAGTAGATCCTAAAAGGTCTCATCACAAGGAACAAATTTTTTTTAGTAACTATGCGAGGTGATGGATGTTAACTAAACTCATTGCAGTAATCATTCCACAAGATATGCATATGTCCAGCTATCACGTTGTACACCTTAAACTTTGCGTTGTATGTCAGTTATATCTCAGTAAAACTGGAAGGAAAAAAAAAAAAACTACAAGCCAATACACGTATGGGTATTGGTGTAAAAATATAGAATTTTAACGATGTTAAAATATAGAATCTAACAACACTTTTTCAAAAATCTAGCTTATGATCAAAAGGAGTCCCATTCTTAGATCATGTTTTAATAGGTTAAAGGAGAGAAAAACATTATGATCTGGTGGCTGGGAGTGGAGGGGCCAGGAAGAGTGACAGGGTACCAGCACAAGGCTCCCACAGCTCTCAGAGGACACTGAAGGATTAAGTAGGGAGGAGACCAAACCCTCTCTCAGACTGGCTGCAGCCTGAAGAATTAGAGAACAACTCCAGCCCGGGAGAAGCAAGATAACTCCATGCCCCGGTGCTGGGGGCCCATGGCTTTTAGTATATTCCATAAAAACCCTGCCACCCTGATAGTGTTAACACAGGAGCTGGGGCAAGATGGTCAGAGGTCAGAGGGTGCCTCGATAGCTGTAGTGTGATGGCTGGAAAAGACCCAGGTGGGAGAAATGGAGCAGGCAGAGAAACAGGATGTTACTATCAGGCTGTTCCCCCTCCCCCAACACTTTTGGTAATGATCAAACATTTCCTTTGCTGAGTATCTGAGTTCAATTAAGGAAAGTCTCCTCTTAAATAAATTAAGTAGAGCACTTGACACAAAGGCCACCCCTTCCAAGATGTCAGTCCTCTTGCCCCCTTTACAAATAATTATCGCCTTGTAATAGTGCAGAACTACAGATGTCTGGGTGTTAGAGCTTTCTGTAACAATCACTGGTCTCGTGGTTCAGGCATTCCTTCTGCGCCTGCCCCCATCTCTTCCTGCCAGCCTTCAGATGATCTAATGTCATGATAAACTCCCATTGAATCTGGCTCCACTGTTTTGACTTCAGAAGAAAGGTCGCTTAATCAAAACTAGGAGCAATCTACAAGGCCAACAGCAAGCATGCATGTTCCTTCGTACTCCCCACTGCCCCTGGCCTTTCTCCCTCAGTCTCTCACTTCCTGTCCTTTTCTGTTCACCTGGCGAAAGATGGAACAGGCACACAGGTGATGGTGCTGCCACTCTCATCAACTCACTTTTTGCCTGACATTTATTAAGCCACCAAGTGTCCACCATGGGCCAGCCACTCAATGCCAGGCTGCAGTCCCAGCCCTCCAGAAGGTCATGGTTCCCCACACAGGTAGCGGAGGGGGATGAAGGGCTTGGGCCCATCCCTCCCCACAGGCCACAGCATGGCTTTGACTCCTCAAGGGCTGGGGGCCACCAAGAGCAGAGCTGTGGCGTCAGGACAGTGTTCTCCCAGAACAAGGCAGCCTGGACGGGACAGGGAGGCCAGGGCAGGAGGCCGAGGGCCCCCAGGTGCCTGAGCAGGCCCAGGCTCAGGCTGGTGAGCCTTGCAGTTTAGCCTACGTGACTTAGTGCAATCTAAGAGAAAGCATGACTTTAAGCTGTTATTTTGTTCAGAATCTCAAAAACAGGTATTCTTTATAAATGGTTCAGGGACAATCTTAAGGTCAGAAGAAAATAAGTGAAAAGGCTGTATTTAGGGAAGATTAGACGGCTCCACGGGACCAGGATCAGCTGTGGGGTTTTGACGGTGATGGTCCTGAGGGCAGGAGTGGGGCCTGGACCCGAGGAGGAGCAGCTGATAAGGACATTTCCAAGGGCCTTCCCCACGTGCTCGCCATATCTCCAGCTCTTCTCACTCGCCAGGATCAAAGACGGCCAAGTGCACTTTTCTGTGTTCGTTTTTTTGCTCTCACAGTTTCGTCCTTCCCTCATTCCTCCACTTTGCTCAGAGTTTCTGGCCCACTTGACATATAAGGCTGAAGTCCAATAATCAAAGAATCTTCCCTCCTTTCCAACATTCTGCTCAGAAACAAAGTGCAAACAGCAGCAGATGCAAAGCCCTCTTACAACCTTTTCCACAAACACCAACCCTGACCTTGGCTCAGGCCACAGTACATGAGCACACTGAAGGGAAATTTGTTGGCTGTCCCATTCTGTAATAACAAGAAATAACTGAAAACTTTATGAACCAAGGCAGAGTATGCTTGCTGATAGTTTTCTCGAAGACCTCATCAACAGAGCCGATGAGCTTTGCCCTCTCTCCTGTGAGAAGAGAACGAAGGTGGGTTTATCCAGCAATATATTCACACTGATCTGCTAGAGTTTTTGTTCAGCTCCCTCTCTGCCCTTCCCTGACCGGCAGGAGCACAGGCAGCAGCCTCATCAGATCTGGCAGCAGGCACTTAGTCTGCGCCCCAGATGGACTGGTCCAGCCTCTGCCGCCACAATCTTCTCCCCTTCAGTTGTCCCCATTCACTCCGATACGCAAATGTGTAGAATGGTCATGTTCTATCTCCCTGCCTCCTTCCTCACGTTCAAATATAGTTCTAGCATTATTGATTCTTTCTTTAAAGTGTTTCCTATCTCAATCCATACCTTTCTGTTCCACAGAAACAGAACCATATAGAATCACCCAAAACCACTGTCGTTGCCCTTTGCTTCTCTCTGGCCCTCTCTTCATCCCGCTGCCATTAGATTATTAGAGAGTTGCCAAAAGCGTGTCCCAGGGAATAGATGTTATGTGAAAAAAAAAAAAAAAAAAAAAAAAAGGATGTATGCAAAATTTTTTGGAAAATTCAGGGTTAAACAAGTGTAAACAGGTCACTTTTGCACAGGACTTGTCAGAGCCTTTAATACACTAATCATGTGCATTGTGAATCTTGAAGTGGAGGAATAGGTGTGGTTTTTCTAAACTTTTTTGATCCTGGAACACCATCCTCCCATTTCTACGTACTTTTGTTAGAAGATCATCCTTGACACGAGTGAACTGCAGAACACACGATGAGAAACAATACTAAAGAAAACTTATTCCTCAAAAGTTATGCTCTATAGTCCAGGGTGCTCTTATTACCTCCTTAGAATTTTGTGCTGTATGGAAATAGAAAGTATCCTTTGATACTTTATAATAAATAAAAATGCATACCACATTTCTTACCTACAAAAGAATAAACATAATGTACGAATAAGCTATAAAGACTAGATAACCAACAAAGACCTACGGTATAGCACAGGGAACTATGCTCAATATTTTATAATAACCTATAATGTATGTATAAAAATATGAAAAAATATATATATATAGAATAACATATAGAGAGAGAACTGAATCACTGTGCTGTACACGTGAAACTAACATGACATTGTAAATCAACTAGACTTCAATTTTTAAAAGCATTTTTTAAAAAGAATAAAATAAAGGATGCTTGTGCCTGCCGCCTCACCTCCACACCCCCAGCTTGATGAACTAAACCAGGGGGCAGAAAACTTCTTCTGTAAAAAGCCAAAACTTATCCAATGAGCAAATTAGCTTGGCCCATGTGGTGTCCACATATTCAACTCTGCTGTGCAGCATGAGAGCAGCTATGAACCATACGTAAATGAATTGGCGTGTTGCAAGAAAATGTTAGTTACAGAACAGGTGACAGGGACTTCCCTGGTGGTCCAGTGGTAAAGAATCCGCCTTCCAATGCAGGGGACGCGGGTTCCATCCCTGCTCAGGGAACTAAGATCCCACAGGCCGCGGGGCAGCTAAGCCCGCGCGCCGCTGCTACTGAGCTCACGCGCCTCCACTAGAGCCCGCGCGCCGCAAACCACAGAGCCCACGCGTCCCGGAGCCTGTGTGCCACAACTTGAGAGAAGCCCACGTGCCGCAGCGAAGATCTCGTGTGCTGCAACTAAGACCTGATGCAGCCAAAATAAATAAAATAAATAATAAATAAATAAATCTTAAAAAAAAACAAACAAAAAACAGATGACAGGCTAAATTTGGGCCATGGGCTGTAGTGTGCCAACCACTGCACTAGACCAGTTCTGGAGCTCCTGGGTACACCTGCCCTTTGGCATATTTTGCTCATGCCAAGGGTCAATCCTCTTAATGGACATTTGGTTTGTTACACTTAAAAAAAAAATTTTTTTTGTCTATTTTGAAAATGCTACTGTGAAAAATTTTGACAGTTCTTCTTATACACCTAAGTAAATTTCTTTAGGGCAATGCCTTCCAATTTTTCACACTTTTCCAAAGAGGATTTGGAAAAAAATATGAACCTTTCCACACTCTTTATGTTGAAATCTAATGTTTTTGTCCAAAGAAATGTTGCAAAATATATAATTTTTGAAAGAGTTGCAAAGGACATAATCCCAGTTGATTATCAATATTGACATTTTAAAACAAAAACATCACTCCTAAATGTAAGCTTTTCTTTAACATTTAGAAACTTTTCATCTTGCCTTTTGCTCCTTTAACTCATGATTCCAGGCTTCCACCCTCACGGAATTTTATCCTAATGTAGCACCTTTTTATGCTCGAAGCATTTTTCTTGTTCACTAGATCATGTTTCTCTCCAACAAAAATAGAGATTTAAAATTTTAATATGTTTTACTTCCTGTGACCATGAAATTTGAAAGATTAGGAAGTTTTTCTTCTGAATTGAGCTATCATTAGCATTAATAGTAGCACAAAAATGTTTTTTTAAAGAAACAAATATAATTTAAATTTTTTATAAGTCATTAAAATCTGTAAAATTTCACTGGAAATTCATCTCTAAAAAAGACAAATGGAGATTATTTAAAAAGCAGTTTATGTATCCATGTGTGCTGTGAGAGTTAACTCCATAGGCCTGAATGACATAAAATAATAAATGTGGCTACGTGGCGTGTGGCTATGTGTCACTGGGCATGAAAATAATGATTTAATAGTGTTGCTTTGTAACCTTGGGTCTGAGGACTTTCAAGACAGTTTATACCAGTTTGTCAGCATTGTTTGCTGACAACAGTGAAATCGATGATTTTACACCTCAGTGTAAATTTTCCTTTACTGCCAGTTATGTAAGCGAGAAAATGCTGATTAAGCCAGTAAGGTATAAGAAGCATTGTCTGAGAGCCCATTTGGACCCCCTCATTCCAAGGGATTCTGTACATAAGTTGGTGGTTCTTGATTCAGGAGACAAATTATGTCCTGGCACAGCCCTGATAGTGGGAGAAAAATGGGAGCTCAGGAGTCTCTGCAGACCCTCTGCTGTGAGGCAGGCTTTGGCTGTGATGGATATTCTTACTTTGATGCTGTTCTATACTGTATCCTTTTCCTACAATAACCTGTAGATTTGTGCATTGCCATTTTGGATCCTGTGAGTCTAATTTAGCATTTGAACCCCATCTGGCCATGTAAACCCAAGGCCTTTTACAAACATGAGGGTAAAATAGCCTGGGAGTGGACAAGAAACTCTTTCAAGTCTATTAGATGCAAGGGCAAGCTATACATTTCTGCCTGAGCCTCAAAATGAGCTATATGGGGAGATAGAATTAATTTAGGGAGACATGGGGGGGTGTTAATGTGGACCATTAATTGAGATAATGAAGGTTTAAGAAAGGTATTGGCATATAATGGTAGAAGGCTATCCACTGCCTGTCTCATCTGTCAGAATACTGTTTATAAAAATAGCTGTTGTGGGTAAAGAAATCCATGCAGAGGTAGAGGTACAATTAGTGTGCTTGGATCACTGACAAAGGAAAACAATTAGGTATAACTTGATGGGCTCACATGCCTCAGGATGAAAAGACAAAATTTCAGTGTGGTTGGCTATGAGGAGCTCTACAGTACACACAAACCAAAATTCGCTTAGGGGTCATTGCTACTCATATGATCTTAGCCTGAGGAACTCAGTCTCTCGGGGTCTTCACCTTATTTCCTAACTGTATTGAAACAGTTAGTACTCACCAGCAACAACATGTCTGGAGGATCAAACAGCATTCAGCCCACTCAAAATAAGAGACCTTAAGAGAATTAGGAGCTGGGCTAGGAGAAATGGGCCAGGCAGAATTCATTTTTCATGAGGAAAGACATATTGCAGAAAAAGACCTTATAACATAAATAGGGCACCTGGAAGGCATCCTATTCCAGGGAGGAAGACAAACATAGCAAGTCACCTGGTATGATAACACAGCACTGATAAAATGGGCCCTGTAATTAGGGCAGATATTAAGACAACATGCCCAAACCCAGCAATGAAAACAAGCTGGCAGGTCCACACAAGCTGGGTTATTAGATGTCTTCATGCGAATGGAGTCTGAGGTATCCCAGGCACCATGGCCAGGGGTGCTCAGAGCAGAAGCCCAAGTGAATGCTTGTGGGGGACTTATAGGCCCCCCATTCCATGAAAATGTTTAATTGGGGAATGCAGCCTATTGAGACCCTCTTTCCCAGAGTCAGCACCACGACTGAGCGCTAACAATTCTTTCCCCCATCGTGCAACTCATGGTAATTGGACACATTTTATTTACTTCTTTATTTGTTTTTGGATAATATCATGCACTTTTTTGACAACTTCTTTGCTGAACAATATCTTGGACATGTGAACATAATAGTACATGTAATATAACAAGGTGTGTACTGGAAAAGTAGTTAGAATTTTGGGTCTAAATTCATATGAGATTGGCCAATAGTTTTCTTTTCTTGCCCTACACTTTTTTTAACAGCATGTTGTTTATGGAATTTAAAAACACAGGCATCAAAACCCATCTTACAAGGTTGCAAATATACTAGAGTGCTGGCCCTTGACAAGGTCTGGGAAGGCGACACGGTGCTGGCAGTAGGGTTGAAGGGCAAAGGGAAAAAAATGAAAGTGAGAACAGATGACAAATTGAGGAGCCTTGCATGCGCCGGTGGGAATGTGCTGTGCACTGAATAATAGTTATTTGTTATTGGGTTTTCTAGTCTGATAAAACAATTGGCTGGCTTCTTTCAATGTCTCTTTTTTCTTCCCTGTATTTTGGAACAACTTATATGACATGACAATGATCTGTTCCTTGAAAGTTTCTAAAACTCATCCTTAACATTGTCTGGACCTGGTGCCCTTTTTATAGGTAGTTGTTTTATTACTCTTTCCACTGGACACATTTTAAACAGGACAAGAATGTTTCCCATGGATCCTGTTGTGGACCTTTCTCATTGGGCAGGAGTATTTATTTAAGCCATATACCCAGAGGAAAGGAATTTGGCTGTGTACTCAAGACTTTTTATTTTTTTACTCAGACATTTTGAATCCTGGAATAACAAAGACATGGCCTCAAGTTCCTACTCTGTTGAGAAATAATACATAAGGAATGGTAGGAGAAATAATGAAACCCCCAAAGGTATTCACGCCCTAATCCCTGGAACCTGTGAATATGTTAGGTTACACGGCACACGGGAATTAAGGTTGCAGATGAAATTAAGTTTGCTAATATGCTGACTTTGAGATGGGGAGACTACCCTCGATTATTCAGGTGGACCCAATGTCATCACATGGGTCCTTATAAGTGGAAGAGCTTAGGAAGAGAGATGAGAAGAGAATCCGAGAGATGGCAGCATGAGAAGGGCTCAGCCGAACATTGCTGGCTTTTGAAAATGGAGGAAGGAGGCCACGAGCCAAGGATGCAGGCAGCCTCTAGAAGCTAGAAAAGGCAAGGAAACAGAATCTCCCCTAGAGCCGCCAGACAAGAAAGCAGCCCTGCCAACACCTTGCTCTTAGCCCAGTGAGAACCATGTCAGACTTCTGACCTATAGAAGTGTAAGATAACAAATTTGCATTGCTGTAAGCCATTAAGTTTGTAGTCATTTATTACAGCAGCCTTAGAAAAGTAACTCATATACCATAGGCAAAGATAGATTTTGTTGAGAGGGAAAAAAATAATTATAATGTGCTTATATCTGTTTCAGATTGTAACCTTATATCCAGAGTACTACTTGCTATAATTCAGGAAGCATAGATAAAATTAATGTCATTGAAGCTAATGATACTTATGATAATACTGATGTTGATAATCACATTTACTGGGAAATTGAATTAAAGCCCCTGAAGGATGTTATCTCTATGGAGGAGAATTGGTCTGAAGATTTAGATTTAATTAATGATTGATTACAGTTCTTAACCATTCAACAGATGTATAGCATAAAGTGCATATAGCTAAAGATCAGGGAGGTAAAAGATTTGTAAAGTTACTACAAAAATATGAGATAGTTTGTGCTAGAATCCCTGAATGCTTCACCTATTTGTTTAAATCTAAAAAGAACCCCTCACCGGCTATTGAAAATGTTTGGAATCTGTATGTACTGTTTGATGTCTATCTGATTAGGCGATGTTACAAGGCAAATAAGCACTGTCAAACTAAGAGTGTTTGTTTTACCATCAAAAGGCCTTTGACTGCAGATTGGGGGTGGACTGTACTGTTAGGGTTAATTCCACCAGGCCTGGAATTAGCCTGAACAGTCTTACGAAATAAGAAATGCAACACCGTGATGATATGCATGATTTGCCCCTGGTATTGGTGAGGCCCCCAGAGGAGTATGGCACGGGGGCTGGTTACATAGCAAGAATGTCTACATGACCTGCTTAGGCAATGCTGGGGCTCCATGAGACTCTGGGAACTGATTCCCTTAAACTATTCTTGTTTTCTCATCCCTTAGGAAGTCCTCATTAGGACCCCAGTCATGTCTCCTTTTGCAACCGGAAGGAAGCTTCTCTTGGGTGTAGGACAGCAGAGGGGGGAGGTGGTGGACATGACAGTAGGGAGGAGGTGGTGCTTGTCCATTTTCTCCATGTATCAGTGTCTAAACATGCATGGAGATCATCCGCTAAATTTGAAAGGAAAAGTGTTGGTGATTTTAGGAGAAAGGAGAAGGCATAAAACAGTTTTGAAGGAGGGTAAGCAGTAAAAGACAGAGAGCAGAATTGGCCTCTTGGATTTTTTTTTTTTTTTCCACCAATCAATTTTCTTTTGCCTCTTTTCTCTTTGGCTGCTGGAAGCCGTACTGTCTTGGGCTTTTCTTTTTGGCCCTTTTCCCCACAATCCGTCAACAGGTCCCTTGTGGCCTGCTGGTGAATCTCTATTCACTGGGTTATGTGCACAAAGCTTAAGATCACAGCTGAAGTTGCCCTTCATCGTAAGATGGAAATTGAAGGATCTTGTTTTGATTATTTACAAGAAGAGGGGTTTCTCATGATCCCTTCCACCCCTGTCTCTCATGGTAATCTTTAAAGGAAAAGTCCTGGGGCTTAAATTCCCAGTTCTAGGGTTTCTCAGTGGTCATTACTAGCATTGTCCTTGACAAGGGAAGCCTGGAGACAGCCACAGCTGAGCTGCTGCATTAAAAATAATTAGGAGAGGCTGCCCCGCTGCCCGTTCTTCCCTCCTTCTGACCAAACAGATTTATTGGGCAGGAGGGGTTGGTGTAGCTCTGAAGGGGAGCTCATCCTAGTCTTGAAGGGGACTGACCAGCTCCTCACACAGAGCCATGACCTGGGCTCAAATGTGAGGGGGCAGATGACATGACAAGTTCTAGCGCCAGCTTTTCCACTGTCAACATGCCCTATCACTTAGCCTCTGTGAGCCCTCAGTTTCTTCATATGAAAAATAACAATGCTGTGGTGATTCTCAGCAGAGAGAAGGGACTGCCTGCCAGAACAGCTTGGAATGGTATTCTTGTCTCTTGGGAATAAAACTTCAGAGTCATTCTGACATACCCACCATCCAGTACTAAATGGCCATGAAGGGTCCCTAAGATATCTAACATGTAGTCTGGAGAACCAGCTCTGCAAAAGTAACCTGTGTTAAAGCTTGAAAATGTGGCTATCTAAAGGCTTGATACAGGGTGAACCTACGCGTTTGAAGGAATGAATCTAATGACTTTGGACATGGACCCAAAATTGCCCCATCCAGCTGAATGTGCATGCCAAACTTTGACCAGCAGAGGGCGGCACATACCTACATACCTGGCTTTCCAGACAAATCTGACACAAAACTGGCCCTCAGGTACTGTTTCTGGGGAGAGACAAACTAGCTTTAACGAAGGCTATTTGGGTGTATCAATTAAAAGCCATTTAGAACACAATCTGGAACTCAAGCCCAGGTCCAGAGCTAGACCAAGGCCATTTTCAGAACCGGGAAAATCTTGTCTTTGAATCCTCACCACCTCCTGTTTTGTCCCTCTTTTGCTTCTCAAAGTATGGTTGGGGGCCTGGCAGCATCAGCCTGAACTAGGAGTTTGTCAGAAATGCAGAATTTCAGGCCCCACCCCAGATCCACCGAGTCAGGTTCTGCATTTTCACAAGATTCCCAGGTGATTTGCGTTCGCATGGAAGTTTGAAAAACACTAGGGTAAACACCCCTTCTCTGCATACACCCCCCCACCCAGAAAGCCACCCGGTTCCCAGACCCCAGCCTCCCTCCCCACCCTCACCCACACACCCTACAACACCACAGAGGCTTTCCTGCTGGTTTCAGGCTGGAAGAGGGCCGGTGGTGTGGCCTGGAGTGAACAGCTGTGAGATTCCCTCTTCAGGACCTCAGAGTGTTTCCACCCATCCAGCTACGTTTGTCTTTAGGTAACTGCTGAGCAGGGGAACGCTGGGGCCAGATCCCCAAAGACACTGAAAGCCTGTCCACAGCCCACCGTCCAGAGCTGGTTTGCATAAATACAGAAATAAATGGCTTATGAGTCCAAAATGATTGCTTTGTGTATTACCATTTGGAACTTTATTCCTTAAAATAGTGGAAAGAAACAAGCCAGCCCCCTTTTCTTCCTTATGTCACCACAGGGAGCATGTCTCACACCTTGTGCTTTTCCTCCCCAGTTGCTCAGTGCATCTTTGAGGAAGGAGCTCTGTCCGGAAAGTTCCTCTCCCTGTCCAAAGCCTATGTTCTGGCAGAGAAGTTGCCATTAGCTTGCTGTGGAGGAGAAAGCAAACGGAAGCAAATTCCTCTTGGGGGGTGAGTACTTGTCAGGAGCTTCTTCGGGGGAGATTTGTCTTTCTGCAGAATAAGGGGTTTTAAGTTGTAGCCTCATAGTTATTTTGGTGAGAGAGTGTTTCCCCAGGACTGTCAGATGGGTCCTTGGAGATGGGTGCCCGGCCCCGGGACTGTGGGAGAGGCCTTTTGGGAAGAATGGCTGTCACCGTGGGAGCTGCTGCTGATACTGTGTGAATGCAGGGCACTGGCCTGGGAAGAGCTCGGCCTCTCCGAAGGCAGTGTGGGATGGAGGATGCCCCCACAGGTGCGAGACACTCTGTGCTTAGATAACAGAGGCAGGGCCTGCTGACACCTCCCCAGGCATCTTCCCCTCATTCCTCTCAGCCCTGCCTTTAGTCTGTGCCTTCCTTTCCTCTCCCTTTTGGAGGGAGATGGGGTGGGCAGCGGGGGTAGAAAAAGAATACAAGACAGGAAGAAAGCCACTGTATGAATTCCTGAATTCCCTTCCTTCAGGAAGTACACGCAGGAGAAGGGGAGGAACTGATAACAGGCCTGCTCCAGGCCCAGACTTGGAGGTATCTGTGAAATAGGAGCACTTTCTTTCTTCCTCCCTCCCTCCCCTCCTCCCTTCCCTCCTTCCTTCCCTCCCTTCTGTGTCCCTGTTCCCTCACGCTGGGCACTTTCTTCCCTGTTTCCTCTACACTAAGAAGCAATTACAACATGAACTCATCCTGTCAACAGGGCATGCCTTCGTGTGTCGTTTTCCCCAATCCCTCCTCCCTACAACTCACCTGAGTGTTCCAGGTCTCTCAAGCCTAGACCCATGGGTGCTCTGCTCTTTTCTTCATAATCAAACCCATTGGAAATGTATTCACCTTGAGCCATAAATGATCCATGGATCCTCAAGCTACATCTTTCCGGCTATTTGCATTTAAAAGCCTGGAGCTGATGGGACTTCCCTGGTGGTCCAGTGATTGGGACTCCGGGCTTCCACTGCAGGGGGCGGTGGGGAGGAGGGGAGGTTTGATCCCTGGTCGGGGAACTAAGATCCCACCTGCCAAGCAGCACAGCCAAAAATTAAAAAAAAAAAAAAAAAAAAGCCTGGAGCTGAGTTGAAATCTTGAGAGTGAATTGGTAGAGAAGGTCTGAGAGGTGAGGCAGGTCTGTTATTCCATCTGCAGAGAAGGCTGGATTCCAAGGGAGAGTATATGGGGAGGGGGTGCTGAGTACGTCACTCATCTCAAGGGTATTTGCCTCTTCCTATGGCCCCTGCTTTTGAATTTTCCCACCTGGAAAAGGGCTGGACCTAAGGTAGGCATTCAACCAATATTTCAAATGAAAAATAAAATGGAATATACAGTGGCAACAAAACTATAGTCACGGTGGTGATGGTGAGTTCTTGGGTAAATAATGTCTATTGAAAAAACTGACGTCGTGAACACTGAATTATCGATATGACATCAGAGATGGATGATGTGCATTGCCATCAACGTAGCAACCCTGGCCATTGAACCTCTGAGTCTAACAAGATTTGTCAGGGTAAACACATTACTTGTAAACAATCAGAGAAAAGTTGAGAAAGCTAGTTTTAGTGTTTGTGATATTCAGTACCGTGTTCCATGACATGTGGAAGGCCCTGCACCCCCGTGACAAACCCATGGCCTTTGCTTCTGTGACTCACACTGACGCCTTTGCATGGTCTTGCACAGCCCCTAACATGACTGCAGCTCTTCTGTGCAGGCCCAGGGCCTTGTGTTCTTTGCTTCCCCGCAGAGGGCCTGGGACAGGGCCTCACATAGAGTAAGTGCAGTCCTTGGGGAATGAATGGGCCCAGAGTCTTCTGCTTCCTGGGTGAGGATAGAAAACAGCCTGTGGGGGCTTCCCTGGTGGCGCAGTGGTTGAGAATCTGCCTGCCAGTGCAGGGGACACAGGTTCCAGCCCCGGTCTGGGAAGATCCCACATGCCGCGGAGCAACTAAGCCCGTGCGCCACAACTACTGAGCCTGTGCTCTAGAGCCCGTGAGCCACAACTACTGAGCCCACATGCCACAACTACTGAGCCCGCATGCCACAACTACTGAAGCCCATGTGCCACAACTACTGAGCCCGTGTGCCACAACTACTGAAGCCCGTGTGCCACAACTACTGAGCCCGTGTGCCACAACTACTGAAGCCCATGTGCCACAACTACTGAGCCCACGTGCCTAGAGCCCGCGCACCGCAATAAAGAGTAGCCCCTGCTCTCAGCAACTAGAGAAAACACACGTGCAGGAGGGAAGACCCAATGCAGCCAAAAATTAGATAAATGAATAAAATAAAATTTAAAAAATTTTTAAAGAAAGAGAAAAAGAAAACGGCCTGCATAGGGTGGAAAAATGCCTACAAGCAGGGGAAGAGGAGGCATCACTGGGCGGCCCCAGGGTGTTCAAGCCACCTGTCGGCTTTGAGGTCAGAGACTGCCTGGGCCGCGGTGGTGACAGTCCCATACCATTGGTGAGATCCCCAGTGACACCTGTCTTCGCCTTCCCTACCTGGCAAGGGTCTCTCGTCAGCTAGGTGTAGACACCATGTCTCCTCCCCTATGAGGCCCTTCCTGACCGCTCCGGGCAGCAGCCAGGAGTCAATCACTAAATCCTTTGTGCTTTCTCAGCATTTTGCTCAGACCACCTGAACCTTGCTAAGTGTGTGGGCTTTAGCCTCTTCCACTAGCCTGAAGCGTCCGAAGAGCAGGAGCCACGCGCAGTTACGTTCTCTCGGCTCAGCGCTCACTCGATGAAGACAGTCAACGTTATCTGATGGGTAGATGAACGAGTTAAGAACTGAATAGATACAGTAGCCATGGTGGGCACAGTGGGAAAGAGACTGGGGACACCTTTCCAGATGATCTTTAAAGGCTTTACAGAAGGAAACTGAGGAGATGCTGGCAAGGCACATAACGGATCATTCTTCAACCGCAGAAGCGCTTGAGGTAGATACAACCTGTGCTTTTTAGTAAAATCTGTGCCCCTTTATGGACACAGGCTGGGTCTGAATTTCTGTTCTACATCTCCATGGCTCTCCTACTCACTCTGACTTTCATCACATTCATCTCCTGGGTCAGACGTAGTACACCACATTCAAAGTCATGTTCATAGGTAGGCACAGCACATCATGTATAAGAGCAGCTCTGCTTCCCTTGCCAGCGCCTACCTCCAAGTAGATGCACCCAGACCAGTTATCAGTTCTTCAGAGAGAGACAGAGTAACCTGTGGCTAGGAGCTGACTTAGGACCAGAACTTTCCTGGATGACTCTGCCTTGTTACCAGTGTTACCCAGTGTTGGCTGGGTGTGAGAGCCCTCTTGGGAGGGGCATTTACCTGCAGCCAGGCTAGAGGCTGAAGCTCTCATTGCCAGAAGGCAAGATGCTGAGCAGGCCTTTCTGATAGGAACTTCAGGACACCCCTACAAGTGCCTGATGGCCAGCTCCCAGGGAAAGACAAGTTGGCCTAGGGAGACACTGTCCCCAAAGAGGTTGATGTGTTTTATTCATGGGGGATTGTTTGAGGTGTAGAATAAAGGTTCAAAGCTTGAACCGAAGCCGGCTCTGAGTGATAGGGGCACAGGGAAGAGGAAGTGTCCTCCCCAGCAGCCCTCTGCAGCCCACTGAGTCTGCTCCTTGGGTCAGGGTAGGCCCAATCTGAGAGGCCTGAACATAGTTTCTTATTATCCAAAAACTGATATAGGTTAACAGAAAAGAGTCGAGAAACGAAAACAGTCCTGTGTCTACTGTAGAATAAAGAAGCAGCTCAACCCTGCTCCCTCAGAAGAGTAAGCAAATAATCAATGCAGGGTGTTTCTGTAATTCTGGCATCTCTCTTCAGCATATAATCACATAAATTATATGAGCAAAACTAGATTAGGGCTTGGGGTAGAAATCGCTTTATACTTATAGTAACACCATGAAAATTGTTATCAGTGCAACTAAGCTGGGTCTTGGGAATTATTATAGATATTATTATTAGAGATCATTAAATGCAGTGGGATCCTGAGAAAGCATGATCTGCACCTGTGGGGACCCAGGTACATGCTGAGGGGGCCTCAAGAGCCTCTGCATGGTGCTATGATCCATTTGCTGGATAAAGCCATAAGGGGACATTTTGGAACCAATAGTCAGGTGTGAAAAGAGAAGGAAAGACCAGGCCTCACTTTTGAGGGGCAGTGTTTGGGGTGGGCAGGGAACTTTCCTGGGGTAGAAGCAAGTCGAGGTGTCAAGGCTTAGGGACACTGACTTGATTATGTATTCAAAGCATGACTGGGGGGCTTCCCTGGTGGCGCAGTGGTTGAGAATCTGCCTGCCAATGCAGGAGACACGGGTTCGAGCCCTGGTCTGGGAAGATCCCACATGCCACGGAGCAAATGGGCCCGTGAGCCACAATTACTGAGCCTGCGCGTCTGGAGCCTGTGCTCCGCAACAAGAGAGGCCACGATAGTGAGAGGCCCGCGCACCGTGATGAAGAGTGGCCCCCGCTTGCCGCAACTAGAGAAAGCCCTCGCGCAGAAACGAAGATCCAACACAGCCATTAATAAATAAATAAAGCACACCTAGTATAGTGTATTCAAAAAAAAAAAATTGATTTTCTCTAATAGATATAAGGCTATTCAGGTTATCTAATTCTTCTAAAAAAAAAGCATGACTGGGGTGGGAGAAATGTACTCTCGGGTCGTCCTCCATCTGGACCAACAAAACTAACTCCAAGTTTTAGAAGAGATGTGCTTGTCTGACACTGAGGGATGAGCTAAAGAAAAATCATTTTAAGAAACTAAAAGGGGGGCTTCCCTGGCAGTCCAGCAGTTAAGACTCTGCGCTCCCAATGTAGGGGGCACGGGTTCGATCCCTGGTTGGGGAACTAAGATCCCATATGCCAATCCGGCACACCACACGGCATGGCCAAAAAAAAAGACACTAAAAGGGAAAGCCCAATAAGAATTTTAGCGATGGCAGGAAGAGGACCCTTGGTGAGCATGGCCATAGAGTGACTTGGTCAACACAATGATGACGACTTTGGAAGGAAGGACACTGCAAGGGAAAGTAGGCCCACAACTGCTGAAGTCCCAAGCAGTGGAGCCACAGCAACACTGTGTGGAAAAGAACACCCCACACAGAAGGTGAGCACATGTCCAGCATCAGAAAATCAGCAGAGCCAGGGACTGACCTAGAGGTCCCAGCCAAACAGAGAACACCTAGAATCCTGGGGACATTGGGAGAGATGCCAGGGTACTTGTCATAGATGGGATCTGAATCTGAGAAAGTTTTTGTTTAATCTTAAAGGACAAGTTGTCCCCACCAAGCAGGAAGACTTGAGGACATAGAAGTATTAGCCACTATGACTATTATAGATACTATGGTTGTAAGGCATAACTGCCACAGGATTTCAGAGGTGTAAATTTAGCTGCTCACTTCTCTCTAGGCTTAGTTTGATCATCTGTAGCTCAATGAGTTTGACCGGACAATATCTGTTTCCTTCCAACTCTAATGGATTATGATGCTTAGAGTTTGGAAAGGAAGGAAACTCAGTAAAGTTGGATCCAATGAAAAAAACATGACAAGAGGCAGCAAAGGAGAGGTGAGCTTAAACTTCTTAAATAAATATGATAAGGTCACTTGTCAGGAATAATTCTTCCTAAGGTGTCCAAACTATCTCTGCCTGGGACCATGGAGAGTTCCTGATCACAGGACTTTCAGGGTTTTTTGTTTTTTTAAAATTTTATTTATTTATTATTTTTGGCTGCATTGGATCTTTGTTGCTGCGCGCAGGCTTTCTCTAGTTGCGGTGAGCTGGGGCTACTCTTCGTTGTGGTGTGCGGGCTTCTCATTGCGGTGGCTTCTCTTGTTGCAGAGCATAGGCTCTAGGCATGTGGGCTTCAGTAGTTGTGGCAAGCGGGCTGAGTAGTTGTGGCTCGAAGGCTCAGTAGTTGCGGCTCGAAGGCTCTAGAGCGCCGGCTCAGTAGTTGTGGTGCACGGGCTTAGTTGCTCCACGGCATGTGGGATCTTCCCGGACCAGGGATCGAACCTGTGTCCCCTGCATTGGCAGGCAGATTCTTAACCACTGCACCACCAGGGAAGTCCCAGGACTTTCAGTTTTAAAATCGGGAAAGTCCCAGGTAAACCAAGATGAATTAGCCACCCTACTTAGGACCTCAGATGCCCCCAAAATAATATTGCATGGAGTAAACATAGGAATGAGAACTAGGTACTTTAATACAAATAAATCGGAATTTGATAAATGAAGAATGTGTGTTCTTATAAGAAAGCACACTTAATAGAAAGATAACGCTGAACTAAAGAAGGAAAAAGCACACCTGAACAACAAATCTATGACTCTCAGAGAATATTTGGGTGTGAAAATAAAAGGAGAAAGAAATAGATATTGTATTATTCAGGGAGCATGCTTCCAAAAGCCCAGCCAGGCATATAATATGTATGATAGTTTACCAAGGCAAATCAAGAGCTTAAACAAACCCTAAGATTATTAGGCAAATTTAAACAATTATAAGAGTAATTGCCTTTCTGTTTTGAGTTGAAGGAAGAGGAGAGTAGGGTTTGCTTATTTTGTCTGGGGATCAGGAAAGTTGTTTTTCATGGGCTATTGCTGAGAGAGTATTACATTCCAAGTTCAGGATGGCACTGCTGGGACCTTCAACTTTTAGATTGCACATCTGAGGCATAAAGTTGTTTGTTGTGTACTATGTTTGGTATAAGTTTGTCTCACTGTTTCTCTACTAAGAACTCTTTTTAAATGCAGTTTGTTACTGTAGCACTTTTTACAACGAAACTCTACTTGAACAGTTCCAAACTGTACATACTGTATGAAGCTTCTCCTCTCAATGGGTTTCTTATTTCTATGTGGAATTTCATATCTTGCAGTGTCATGTAAATAAATGTTCTTGGATTGGAAGAATCAATATTGTGAAAATGACTATACTACCCAAAGCAATCTACAGATTCAATGCAATCCCTATCAAAGTACCAATGGCATTTTTTACAGAACTAGAACAAAAAGTCTTAAAATTTGTATGGAGACACAAAAGACCCCGAATAGCCGAAGCAGCCTTGAGGGAAAAAAACGGAGCTGGAGGAATCAGACTCCCTGACTTCAGACTATACTACAAAGCTACAGTAATCAAGACAATGTGGTACTGGCACAAAAACAGAAATATAGATCAATGGAAAAGGATAGAAAGCCCAGAGATAAACTCACACACCTATGGTCAACTAATCTATGACAAAGGAGGCAAGGATATACAATGGAGAAAAGACAGTCTCTTCAATAAGTGATGCTGGGAAAACTGGACAGCTACATGTAAAAGAATGAAATTAGAACACTCCCTAACACCATACACAAAAATAAACTCAAAATGGATTCGAGACCTAAATGTAAGACCGGACACTATAAAACTCTTAGAGGAAAACATAGGAAGAACACTCTTTGACATAAATCACAGCAAGATCTTTTTTGATCCACCTCCTAGAGAAATGGAAATAAAAACAAAAATAAACAAATGGGACCTAATGAAACTTCAAAGCTTTTGCACAGCAAAGGAAACCATAAACAAGACGAAAAGACAACCCTCAGAATGGGAGAAAATATTTGCAAACGAATCAACGGACAAAGGATTAATCTCCAAAATATATAAACAGCTCATGCAGCTCAATATTAAGAAAACAAACAACCCAATCCAAAAATGGGCAGAAGACCTAAATAGACATTTCTCCAAAGAAGACATACAGATGGCCAAGAAGCACATGAAAAGCTGTTCAACATCACTAATTATTAGAGAAATGCAAATCAAAACTACAGTGAGGTATCACCTCACACCAGTTAGAATGAGCATCATCAGAAAATCTACAAACAACAAATGCTGGAGAGGGTGTGGAGAAAAGGGAACCCTCTTGCACTGTTGGTGGGAATGTAAATTGATACAGCCACTATGGAGAACAGTATGGAGGTTCCTTAAAAAACTAAAAATAGAATTACCATATGACCCAGCAATCCCACACTGGGCATATACCCAGAGAAAACCATAATTCAAAAAGACACATGCACCCCAATGTTCATTGCAGCACTATTTACAATAGCCAGGTCATGGAAGCAACCTAAATGCCCATCGACAGATGAATGGATAAAGAAGATGTGGTACATATATACAATGGAATATTACTCAGCCATAAAAAGGAACGAAATTGGGTCATTTGTTGAGCCGTGGTTGGATCTAGAGACTGTCATACAGAGTGAAGTAAGTCAGAAAGAGAAAAACAAATATCGTATATTAACGCATGTATGTGGAACCTAGAAAAATGGTACAGATGAACCAGTTTGCAGAGCAGAAATTGAGACACAGATGTAGAGAACAAACGTATGGACACCAAGCAGGGAAAGCGGCGGGGGGGTGGGGATGGTGGTGTGATGAATTGGGCGATTGGGATTGACATGTATACACTGATGTGTATAAAATTGATTACTAATAAGAACCTGCTGTATAAAAAAATTTTTTTAAAAAGATTAAATTCCACCCTTTTCTTTACTTAAAAAAAAAAAAAAAGGGAGTAAGGCATTGCCCCATGTCCTCACCACCCCAGCTCCTTCCCTACTGCCTCCTGTCATGTGGGGTTGGTTTGAGCTCCTTTGGAGGAAGAGGTTAGATGTAAACATTGAAGAAGTTGCTTTGGTGAGAAACTTTGTAAGACTTAGGGCTCAAACAGTGGTGCTTCAGCACCCAAGTGGCAAAGTACAAGACAAAGTGGGCAGAGAACTTCCTCCCTACTTCAGTGTGGAACCCAGTTTCACGCTGGTTCCCTGAGAACTGGCAGCTTTGGGACCCTTAGGAGATGGCAAACTCCCCAAGGACATTGATACATCAGCAGTGAGGGGTGAGATGCCCTCAGGGGACTCTATGAAAAGTGTCATTAAGAATATACATAGGAAAATGATTCAGTTATACATACATATATGTGATGGCCATTATGACTGGTGTATACCACACTATCTTAATTACTGTGTAATAAGTCTTAAAACCAGTTAATGTTAATCCTCCAACTTTATTCTTTTTCAAAGCTGTTTGGCCATTCTATGTCCTTCCATATGAATGTGAGACTCAGTTTGTAAATTTCTATCAGTTTGTCAAAAACCCTGATGGGATTTTGATTGACATTGCATTAAACCCAGACATCAATTTGAGGAGAAATGATATCTTAAGAATATGAGTCTTCTAACCAATGGATACAGTTTATGAGTCTTCTAACCAATGGATACAGTTTATCTCTCCATTTATTTAGAACTTCTTTAATTTCTCTGAGCAATGTTCTGTCATTTTCAGTTTGTATCTTGTACATCTTTTGTCAGTTTGGTCCCTAAGTCATTCATATTTTTGCTAGTTTGCTGATAGTTTTATTCAGGAATGGATGTTGGATTTTTTCAAATGTGTTTCCTAAGACTATTGATATGATTGTGTATTTATTTCTTTTTTAGTTTATTTATGTGGTAAGTTAACTGATTTTCAAATGCTAAAGCAACTTTGCAGTCCTGGTATAACCCAATTTGGTCATGGGGTTTTATCCTTTTTATGTATTGTTGAATTTTATTTGTTACAATTTTGTTCAGAATTTTTGTATCCATTATCTTGAGCAATATTGGTCTGTAGTTTTTTTTTTTTTCCTGTAATATCTTTGACTAGTTTTGGTATCAGTATAAAGCTGGCTTCATAAAATGAGTTGGGAAGTATTCTCTTCTTCAGTTTTCTGAATGAATTTGTGTAAAGTGGATATTATTTTTTCCTTAAATGTTTGGTGAAATTCATCAATGGACCTGGAGGGTTTTTTGGCAGAGAGAGGTAGATTCAATTTCCTTAATAAATATGGGGCTATTCAGGTAACTATATCTTCTTGTGTGAGATTTGAGAGTTTGTTCCTTTTTCACAATTTGTTCATTTTATCTAAATCATCGTATTTATTGTCAAAATATTGTTCATAATACACTATTACCTTTTAATATCTGTAGAATGTGTGGTGGTATCACATCTCTCCTTCCTGATATTGGTAATCTGTGTCTTCTCTCTCTCTCTCTTTTTTTAAACCTGATTAATCTGGCTAGAGATTAAGCAATCTTATTGATCTACATTAAAAAAAAACATATTTTGGATTCATTGATTTTCTCTATTATTTTTCTGTAATCCATTTAATTTATTTCTGCTCTGACCTTTATTATTTCCTTTCTTCTCACCTCAAGTTTCAGGGTTTGTTTTTTCCCCTAGTTTTACATGGTAGAAATTAAGTTCATTAGTTTGAAAACTTTATTCTGTTTAATATAGGTATTAGCCTTTTAAATTTCCTTCCTAAGTACTGCTTTAACAGGATCCTATAAATTTTAGCATGGTATGTTTTCATTTTCATTCAGTTCTAAATACCTTCTAATTTACCTTTGATTTCTTCTTTAACCCATGAGTTATTTAGAAATGCATTATTTAGTTTCCAAATATTTATTTGAGGTTTCTCCAGAGATATTTCTGTTTTCTTTCTTCCTTTCTTTCTTCCTTCCTCCCTCCCTCCCTCCGTTCTTTCCTTCCTTCCTTCCTTTCTTCTTTCTTTCTTTCTTTTCTCCCCCTCTCTCTCTTTCCTTCTTTCCTTCCTTTCTTTCTGCACTCTCATGGGATTTATTTTGCCAGTTAAATAATACATCACCTTTGTGTCTGTATCAGATGGAATATAAGTATATTTTAACTGACAAATAATACAATATTATGGCATCTACTATAGGTTTGTGGGACTGGTTATGTTGTGAGGTTTTTAATTTAAAAAAATTTTTTAATTGAATGAAAGATTCTTTAAATTCTATAGTGCTTCACAATTTTCAAAAGTTTCACATACATGATTCCATAAAATCCCATAATAACCCTTTTTCCCCCTACACCTATGTTGTCCCTCCCCCTCCCCTTGCCCCACTGGTAACCACTAGTTTGTTCTCTATATCTGTGAGTGCTCTTTTTTGTTTTATTCACTAGTTTTTTGTATTTTTAAGATTCCACATATAAGTGATACCATCTGATATTTGTCTTTCTCCGTCTGACTTATTCCACTTAGCATAATACCCTCCAGGTTCATCCATGTTGCTGCAAATGACAAATTTTCATTCCTTTTTATGGCTGAGTAATATTCCATTGTATATATATGCCATATCTTCTTTATCCATTCATGTGTTGAAGGACATTTATGTTGCTTCCATAGCTTGGCAATTGT
The DNA here is from genome assembly GCF_028564815.1 of Eubalaena glacialis. Taxonomy (NCBI): domain Eukaryota; kingdom Metazoa; phylum Chordata; class Mammalia; order Artiodactyla; family Balaenidae; genus Eubalaena; species Eubalaena glacialis. The sequence continues at coordinate 110,273,645 of NC_083723.1, read as the reverse complement.
AAATACTGCTGCTATGAACATTGGGGTACATGTATTTTTTCTAATTGGTGTTTTTGTTTCTTTTGGATATATGCTCAGGAGTAGAACTGCTGGGGCATATGGTAGTTACTATTTTTAGTTTTGTTGGGAACCTCCATACTTTTTTCCACAGTAGCTGCATTCCCACCAACAATGTAGGAGAGCTCCCTTTTCTCCACATTCTCACCAACATTTATTATTTGCATCCTTTTTGATGATAGCCATTCTGACAGGTGTGAGGTGATATCTCATTGTGGTTTTTGTTTGCATTTCCCTGATGATCAGCAATGTTGAGCATCTTTTCATGAGCCTGCTTAATTCTGGTTTGGTCATAGAACATACTTTGTATGACTTGAATACTTCTAAATTTATTGAGACCTGTTTTATGGACAAGATTACTGTTTATCTTGGTAAATATTCCATATGCATTTTATAAGAATATATATTCTCCTGTTGTTGGGTGGGGTATTCTATAAATTTTTATTTGATCAAGTTGATCGTGTTGTTCAAGTTTTATATATCCTTACTGATTTTCTGACTACTTGTTCTATCAATTATTACAAAAGGAATATTGAAATCTCTAATAGTTGCAGATTTGTTTACTTTTCTTTTCCGTTCTATCAGTTTTTGCTGCACATATTTTAAAGGTCTATTACTGGGTACATAAAAGTTCAGTGTTGTTATACCTTCCTGATTAATTGACCTCTTTATCATTATGAAATAACCTTCTTTATCCATGAAATATCATCTGCTCTGAAGGTAAGTTTGTTTGATGTTAATATAGTCCCTCAAGCTTTCTTTTGATTAGTGTTAGCATGGAATATAATTCTCACCCTTTTTCTTTCCACCTAATTGCTTCCTTATAATTAAAATGCTTCTTATAAACAGCATATAAGGTGTATTGTGCTTTTTGTCCAATCTGATGATCTTTGCCTTTTAATAGGGGTGTTTAGACCATTTTCATTTAATGTGATTATTGAGGTAGTTAGGTTTAAATCTGTTACATTGCTATTTATTGTCTATTTGTCTCAGCTGTTCTTTGTTCTCTTTTTTCTTTTTCTGCATCTTTTAGATGAACTGAGTATCTTTTATGATTTCAGTCTATCTCTTTTGTGAGACTATTAGTTAAAACTCTTTGTTTTATTTTTTAGTGGTAGCTTTAGGATTTAAAGTATACATTTTTAACCTACACAGTCTCAATGCAACTTTTTCTTTTTTTTTGGCTGCATTGGGTCTTAGTTGCGGCAGGCGGGATCTTCGTTGCAGCCACAGGCTTCTCTCTAGTTGCGGCACACAGGCTTAGTTGCCCTGGGGCATGTGGGATCTTAGTTCCCCCACCAGAGATTGAACCCGTGTCCCCTGCATTGGAAGGCGGATTCTTAACCACCGGACCACCAGGGAAGGCCCTCAATGCAACTTTTAAAAAAGGTTTCATGGTCACTGAAATTTAGCAACATTAGTTTTAATTTGAGATTATTCTTCAGAGCAATTTATCCAAATGTGAAGAGTATAGCACACTAGCTAGCCTTTGTTAAAAGTTGTATTGAATGTTACTATTGTGAACAAAAAAAAAAAAACCCAAAGAGTGTTGTTTTAACCCACCAGTTAAAACACGCCAGCTTTAACTCACCAGTTCTACAAGGGTTAAATTGTAACCCACTGCAATTTCCAGACAGTGCACCCTGAGAGGAAGAAACACTGGATGAGGGTCCCTGTGCTTTGGATAAACAGGCCCTTATTTGGATGTATCTCAGGAAGAATTTCAATGACCCCAGATTCTTGCATCTTCCTATATATAGAAAAGCACTAAAATCCTTAACTTGAGATATCTGTTCTTTGTGATTGCAGTCATCTTTTACCAAGATGTATACTTGACTGCATGTATTTCCTAGCCAAAAAAATTCATATATAAACTGACTTCTCCCCTGCCTCTTTGAAGCAGTTCCCTCAGAGCTACTAGAAGCTGTCTCCTGGGCTATAGTCCTCAGTAAGTCCCTGAATAAAACTTAAACTCACAACTCTCATGTTGTGCATTTTTCTTTAAGTTGATACTATAGATATTGATTTTGGATTTTCAACTTAAAAGCTTGAGTTATTAAGTTGAGTTATTAAAGTCACCTGAATGGAGCAGACAGGGTTATGCTCTCCTACCTGGCCCTTGCGAGACACTCTGAAGGGTTTGTACACTTTGCCTTTGACAGGTGAGTGCCAAATAACTTTCACTTGCCCCACAACAAAGCCAATGAGATTCAAAGGTTAATTTAATAATTCCTGTTAGACAAATTCATCTGGGGGTCAAGATAACTATACATACACAGTACATTCAGTGCTTAAAATTAGATCTAGGAAGGAGGGTGAAGTAAGATGATTTGTTTAACATTTCTCTTTGGAGATAAAAGCCGGTAACGGACATTTTCCTGGTACAGTCATTTCAGGCAATTTGCCTAAAAGATAAGATTATTTCAGGAAATCCTAAAAAGATGTGAAACCGCTCCCCACTCCAGTTTTTACCCTTTCCACAGACACTGAATAGGTAGGTCATAATTATCAGTATTATCTAACTATTCTGTTTCTAATACAACATCAGTTTTTTGCTGGTTTACTTGCTTTAAAATTTCATATTCCAATTCCTTATTCCAAGAATGGAAGAAGATTAATAATGGAATAAAGTTTTGCCATTTTTCATTTAAGGGAAGATAAAAGATGTGCTATGCTAAAATTTGGGACCAAACCCAACACAATGATGTTTGAATCAGTGTTAGGGTTTAAAGACTCTATTGCACAAACACAGAATAGGAGAGATGGAGGGACCTAATTCTTGGAGAAATTCATAATAAAAAGAGATAAGGATTGGCTACCAGCAATTCAGTAAGAAAAATAATAGTATAAAAAAACAGAATGACCAATCAAGAAAGCTATTGCCTCATTACACTTGGCTCTGGTAAGATCCCTTTCCGGAGAAATTCTCTTTTCTTCCTATGTGTGCTGAGACCATGAAAAACTGAAGTGTGCTGATGAGAAGGTTAGAAATCATGTCAGACAGAGAATACACAAAAGAAATAGGAATAATATGCTTGGAGAATAAACTGCACAAGAGATGATACTGTCTTCAGAAATTGAAGAACTATCATACAATATGAAACTTTTATGACTGCAAGCACTAAGACCAAAAAGAAGATGTTTCCAGGAGTTCAATGGGGCACAAAATAGAGACATTATGACGTTATGATTGTCCGACAAACTGGCAAGCTACCTCCCAAACCTCTGAACTCATGATATTTTCTTGGGTTGGGTGGCCAACAGTGTGGGATGCCGGAAATGATTCCTCATTGAATGGGGAACAGTAGTAGAACTTTGTGGCTGTAGTTCTCAAACTTTTTGGTTTCAGGACCCCGTTATACGCTTAAAAATTATTGAGGACCCTAAAGGGCTTTAGTTTAATGTGTGCTATATTAACTAATATTTGCTATGTTAGAAATTAAAACTGAGAAAATTAAGAAGTCTTGATGTATTAGTTCATTAAAAAATAACAATAATAAAACCATTACATATTATACAAATAACACATTTTTAGGCAAAAATGACTATTTTCAAATACAAAAATTGAGTGAGAAGACTGGCATTATTTTACAAACTCTTTAATGTGTGGTTTAAGAGAAGACAGCCAAATTCTCATATCTTCTGCATTTAACTCTGTTGCAATATTGCATGCCATGTAGCCTCTGGAAACTCCACTGTATGCTTGTAAGAGAATGACAGTCAAAAAGGAAAATGCTGTCTTAGAAGTACTATGAAATAGTTTTGGCTTCATGAACCCCCTAAAAACATCTTGCACATACCAGCCACATTTTAACCCTTTTATTGTCTAATAACATCAACCCACTTTATCGAACAAATAATACTACATGAATAAGCCAGGCTCTCCTCTTTCAGTGCAGGACTGAGAGGATTCTTTCAATACTTTGGAAGAAAGCATCCACATGTGAATTCATCAAAATATAAAAGGATTGTTTATTGATTGATTGATTTTGCCACAATCGAGATGTATCAGCCTTCAACCAGGAGAAGTTCAATCCTCTTGACAGCATCATATCATTGGCTATTATAAATTCAAATGATTCACCTGTAGAGAAACTATCTTGAAAAAATGTTACAACTGGGTCATGTCAAAGTTGACACATTTATGAGGAAATTTAAATTTGAAGTTGTCCAAAAAGTAATTTCTTGATTCACAAATCTAAAAGCAAAGTGGATTTTCAATTCATAAGTAATTTTCCCTGTTTCCTCAGTTCCACATAAACTTTATTACAATTATTCTGTGAACCTGTTGGGATAAATACAAAGTTAAATTACAAATGAAGAACACTCCATCTTGTACTAAAATTTTTAAACTAAATTTAAACTTACATGTTTCCACAACACTAAAAATTTTCAGATCATATTTATGAGAATGCACTTGTTTATGCATGACAAAATTTATGTTTTTATAAATTTGCAAAAACATGTACTTACACATTATGCGTTAAACCTCTGGCAGATTGAGATGAAAATGTTGTGCTAATTTACAAACAATAAAAGCTTATTTCCACTGAAAGTATTAAACTGACCAGTCTAAATATTTGCTTTTGTGGTACCATATTACAAAAGCCCAATAACAAAACAAATTCCATTTCTCTACTTTTTAATACTGCTATAATATTTAGATTATTCTCAAAACAATCCAAGTTTATGGCCTAGTCCACAGCTTATTCTTAATAATTAGATAATAATCACAATATTTGTTTAGTAAAAGATGAGGTTGTCTAATCATTTTCCAAAAGGATCTAACTTCCTACACTCATTTTGCTTCTTCTCATTTGTTGCTAACAATTTCCATGCATCTCTCAAATTCTTTTTTTTACCTAGTCATCTGATTTTTCCTACTATTGCGATCTGATTTCTAGGCAAGGCTGCACATCAATCAATTCAATCACTTAAAACCTTTTCCCGCATACACTTTTCCAGCTCAAACCTTCATATTTCTACTAATTTAAGAGAAAGGCTTCTTTGGAATGCTAGGTCCCCAAAATAAGACCAAAACAACCTGCTGATAAGAGGATGCTGACCTGACCGAGGTAAGGGAGAATGCTGCCTCTATGGAGTCTCATTAGCATCTCAGGGGGGACAGGCAAAGTTGGAATATTTATTGAGACTTTTTTAAAAATGTATTTATTTGTTTATTTTTTGGCTGCGTCGGGTCTTAGTTGCGGCATGTGGGATCTTTCGTTTTGGCTCTAGTTGTCGTGCTGGCTCCAGAGCACGTGGGATCTGTAGTTGTGGCACATGGGCTCTCTAGTTGTGGTGTGCAGGCTTAGTTGCCCCATGGCATGTGGGATCTTAGTTCCCTGGCCAGGGATCGAACCGGCATCCCCTGCATTGCAAGACTGATTCTTAACCACTGGACCACCAGGGAAGTCCCTTATTGAGACTTTTGAAGTCTGGTCTTTTGAAGGAGGAGGGGGCAGAGGTGGAGCTTGATTAGAATTGGGGAAGAATCAGGATGTAACAGACTAGAATTGGTGGATCCAGGAAGGTAAAGATTTTGAGGATAGGATTTAAAGATTTTCAGGGTATAAACTGTCATTTAATGTTGGGTATTAATTAAGAGTTGATGGGTCTTTTATTGTCCTGACATGAGCAATAATGTTATCTTCAATTTTAATTTTCCTGGGCAAGAATCTCCTGGAAGAGTAGGCTGATGAATAAAGTAAATTCATGTTAATGTAGACATAGACAGTAGCTGTGTGTTATAGATGGTTTCAGTTCTCAGTGTGATTCTCATTAAAAGAAAACAGAGGACCACAAAATTTTTGTGGAGAAGAGGATGCCTAGTATATAAATATTTTAAATAAATTTTGTATTTTGAATATGTATTATATGTATAAATAATACACATTATAAAAAGAAATATATTTATAAATATGTATTTAGTGAATGAATGAATGAAAACTCTAGGTAGGGAGGAGAAACTGACCAAGCAGCCTGATTCAGTCCCCCAAGTTTCTCCTTCCTCCATGAGTTCTAACATTTAATGTCTTTGTCACCACCATGCCCAGATTTCCCTGAGTACAGTTTACAATTCCAGCCAATAAAGAACAAAAATATACTTTCTTTTGAATTCCCTTGGCATAGCTAAGTTAGGCAAGAATTTTAGAAATTGTTAGCTACTAAGAAAACATTGAGAGACGTGAACAAAGAAATAACCCTAACATTCAAACAAAAGAACGACACCTATAATAACCAATGGTATGTCCACTCACACCAATCAGTGCTGAGTAAACAGAACCATCCACTTACTTGGTGAAAATTCCATGGTTGTTTCCTCAAGGCAGCATTGCTGATAGCAGTTTAATCACTGCCTAGCAATGTACACACTCTGATTTTCTGAGACAATTCCCGTAATAGTGCACATCCACAAGATGAAGTTAAAGCGCCTTTGCTTGGCACTCAAGACCTATGCAGTCTGGACCAGTCTACCTTTCTGGCCACATTCTCTGTCCCTTCTCTTTCCCCAATGCCTTCCTGACCACTGATGCCAAGATACTTGCCATTTCCTGGACTTAGCATCTTCATTCATGTCAAGGTAACCACTTCTTAGAATGCCCTTCCCAAACCCTCTGTATCATGTTGCCCAATTTACCTAGTACAAATAGGACCCCCTCTGTGAAAATTTTCCCATCCCCCCTCCTGTGCATCCGTACTGCCCTTGCCCCGCCATCTCACAGTTAGTTCTGTACATTTGCTCTAAGCAGGTGGTTGGTGCACCGTTCAACACACATTGGTTGAACTGCATTAACTTGACTTGGTTTGGTTTAATTTAGCTTGACGTAAGCCTGCCACTTTGCACACTTCTATTGTTTTGCTGTATTTTTAACCCCTGTGGTGGTTTCCTTATTGCATTACAGAGTGAGCAGATGCATGAGAGAAAGGGAAAAAGAATAAGAACATCCAAGAAGTTCAACTCTAAGTTCCATGAGAACGACTCCCTGTCAAAGCTGTGTTTCTCTTGCTTCTGGTTTCCAGGCAGGAGACAAATAGAATCTTATTTAAAAATAGATATTATTAATGATTACTCTGTTTTTTCACCTAAAGAATAACTATCTCCCACCTATAGACAATTGATCCTGGATGTTAGGAATTGATCCAGGATGGAGAGCAGATTCCATTTTATGTGGTTTGAGACCCATGAATGGCTCTCTGCCCTTTCCCTCCAGAGAGTTGCCTGGGGTTAGGAAGGCATGTCAGGCAAAAGTGGCCTTCACAGGCTGATCATGGTGTTTCTTACTGTGAAAAAAAAATGTTTTTCCATGTCTCTCATTTCCCCCACCATCTTTGGGAACGCTTGCCTGCCTTCCTGGGTCCTATCTCTAGTACTTATGACAGCCACAACCCCTAGACCCCCTTGCCAATATGTGTATCAAGTATCATCTGCTTAGTGCAGCTGCCGTGTTGGGCAGCCCTGGAAGAGGGTCTAGGGGTACAAAGGGAGGAGTACATATATTTTTTTATGGTGCTTCATCTCAGCTGTGGCAGACAAGGGATTGGGAAGTGTTAGTGCCAAGCCCAAGTGGAAGGACCCATAGACTGGCCTAGGCAGAGGCAGGCCTTCATTGGGATCATCTAAGCCTTGCATTCCAGGAAAGATACTGTCCCCCATTGAGGCTGAGGGTCTATGTTACACCCATTGCTTTGCAAAATTCCTTCTTCAAGAGAGTGAGAGGGGGAAGCTTTGTCCTTAGCCCCATTTCCTACATAGACAAGAAAGCATGCAATCTGAGTAAAACGCAGAGCTAAATAACAATCTAGAAAGGAATCCATTATTTCTCTGTGTTGTTTATAACAATTTATATCCTGTAGTCATTGATAAAGAGACACTTCTTTTCACTGAGAAATACTATAACTTAATGACTCTTGAGAACAGAAGGCATCCCACGTTTATATTAATCGTTTTACTTTCACGAGTAATACCCTATGCTTATTGCATGTAGCTAGACTTTACCCTTTATTTTTATTCTTTTAGTTGTCTGCCTGACTTTTCTTTAATCTTTATTCCATTACTTATGAATTCTGTCAATTTTTATGGTTTTACTCCTTTGTTAATACTGGTGGAAAAAAGAAAACCCCCAGTTTCTTCTTGCATAGGATAAATAGAAGAGATGATGCCTGAGACCTAGAATGCTATGTGACTCACATTATAAATGGGAAGTGAAGCCTAGAAGAGTGTTGGCTCTGGAAACAGGGAGACCTGGTTAGAATCTCAGTTCAGTCACACAATAGCTTTGTGGCCTTGCTCAAACCCTCTGAAGCTTTCTCTTCATCAGTAAAATGCAGGTGATGAGAAACCTATTTCACAATAGCTTTGTGAGAGCTACATGAGATAATAAGTATCACCTCCTTACTCTATCATTATTACATTAAACCACATGAACTTGACATTTTCTGTATTTTAAAAAGCTGAATATTTATACATTTATATAGTTCAATCTTATGTTAGTTAGTAAGATGCAAAGCTGGAATCCAAACTCAAGCCTTCTGCGTCCCAGCCCCTTGCACTTCCATACTTTGCTAACTTTTGTTGTCAGTGCAACTTATTTTCAGTTGGACATGTAAAGAAAAAAAATGTTGCCTGCAATTCCAGTTCTACAAGGTTCAAGCCATTAGCCACTGTAGTTGCCCTGAGAGGAATTCAGGATGAAGAAAAACAGGAAGCATTTTGTGCTTTGGATATACCGGCCCTTAGATAGTTAAGATGCATATCTAAGGAAAATTTTCAAATTTCAAAAATTTCAAAACTTTCAAATTTCAAATTTCAAATGATAGTTAAGATGCATATCTAAGGAAAAATTTCAGATTCTTACGTCTTCCCGTACATAAAAAAGCACTAAAATCCTTAACTTGAGATGTCTGTTCTTTGCGATGAGCAGTAGCATTTTTGATGTTTGGGTACATGTTTTTTCCAGCAAAAAAAAAAAAATTCATATTTATCTTGGCTCCTCCCTTATCTCTTCCAAGCTGTTCCTCAGGGCTATCTGAGAGGCTGTCTCTGGGCTATACTCCTCAGTAAGGACCCCAAATAAAACTTAACTCACAGTTTTTATGTTGTGCATTTTTCTTTCAGTTGACAGACAAGTGTTGCCAAGTGGAATTATGGAGCAGCTTAATATAGGAGATGTGTGAAGAGAACAAATAGTAAGAATGGGAGAGAAAGAGAAGTTATGGGCTTGGTGCAAACATCTAGACTTTACGAATATAATGTTTGCCCAGTTATCCTGCCTCTCATAAGAGAGCAATGAGGTGTATGTGGTGGAAGATCTCAGTTATCTTTCTTAATGCCAATGTCATTGGTTAGGTAATGTGATGGTTAATTTTATGTGTTCACTGGACTAGGCCACGGGGTGCCCAGACATGTGATCAACATTAGTTTGGGTGTGTCTGGGGTGTCTCTGGATGAGATTCCATTTGAATTGGTAGACTGAGGAAAGCAGATTGCCCTCCACAATAAGGGTGAGCCTGGTCCAATCAGTTAAAGACCTGAATAGAAAAAAGGGCGGAGTAAGAGGGAATTCTGCCTACCTGACTGCTGGCACTGAGATGCCAGTCTTGTACTCTGACTGGAACCTACACCCCCAGCTCTCCTGAGTCTCCATCTTGCTGACTGCAGATCTTGGGACTTCCATGCAGCCTCCATAATCACATAATCACATTTATCCTTATAATAAATCTACCCCCCATCTATCTAGATACATGTAGATATATAGACACATTGATATCCTTGTGAGGGTTAAAGGAGATCTCTCTCTATATATATTCTCTCTATTGATCTAGCTAAAGGATCCTGATAAAGGTCAAAAAGAGAGAGAGACATTATAGCCTAATTTTGCAGGTTCTTTGAGGATTAAAGGAGATAATATATAATATATAGTAAAATATTTATTATATATTTATGTATATAGAGAGAAACAGAGAGAGTGTGTGTATATACATAGAGAGAGAGAGACAAAGAATGTATATCTATCTATCTATCTATGGAGAGAAATATATACATCCTATTGGTTCTGTTCTTAGGAGAACACTGACTTATACAGGGATGGATGCCAAAGGTTTCCTTTAACAATGCACTCTGGAGCTGCCATCCATAATTGTACCTAAGGGTTTTTGTTTGTTTGTTTGTTTGTTTGTTTGTTTTAAAGGTAATGGTGTTAGCCATCACTTTTAGATTTAGGTTTTCAAAGTCTGAGCACACAAACCCCCTAGTCTGTCTTTAGGCAGCAAGCTTTGTTTTGTCTGTGAGGCCATTATGCAAATAGAAAGGTTTCCTGTGGGTGAAGAGGAATGTGTCTCAGATTTCAGTGGCAGTGTCCAGGGCAGAGTTTGAGATGGTGTGTCATTTGAATTCTGCATTTGAATTCCAACTCTGCTATTTATTGGCTATAAGAAGTAACTTTTTTGAGCTTCGGCTTTTTCACCTGCAAAGTAAGCACAGCAAAAAGCAGCTCAGAGGGGTCTGGGAAACACTTAAGAGGACAATGTATGTGAACTGCTCATTGTAACTCAATAGTGTTTTAAGAATAGTAGTTGTTGGAATGTATTCTTGTATGTTGAAAGGAGTTTGGGTTTTGGACTTGTGTACTTAGGTTAGTTAATCTTTTTGAGTGTAAGGATCTTCATGTACTAAAGCTCAAAACGAGAGAGAGAAAGAGAGAGATTACAGCCTACTTTTGCTGGTTCTTGCGAGTATTAAAGAGAATAATGTATGAACCATCTCTAGCAAAAATCCTGGCAATGCATGTGCTTCCTTCTTCCTATAAAAGTATAACTCTTTATTAAATTAATAAACCATTAGTTACTTTAATGTTACTCTAAGTGTATATTTTTAAATAAAGAATAATCAGAGAACTGCTCACACCCAAGTTCTGGCAAGTGGTGTCTGTATGCATCTTCCACTGTCACCCGTCACTATCACCTCTTCCAGCTCCACAGAGCTTCTCACCCTGAACCCTTCTTGGCCCATCAAGAACCTGTAACTGTGAAACACAAGGCCCACAAAATTTTACCACAAGAAACAATTGTTGAGATGTATGGCTGACAGATATGTATTATCTCTGCTACCTGGTACTCAAGACTATCACATAGTTATGAGATTTCACAGGAAGGCGAAAGAGATTTCAGCTTTGAACACTTAGATGAGCCAGAAAAAGGAAAAAATTCTAAACTCATCACATATTCATAGCTCCCTGGCCATGATCCTTGTTTATTTATAGATCTTATAACCACTCTTACTGAGAGCTCTTAAGGTACAGATCAGTTAATGTTATACTCAACCTGGTTCAAGCTCTTGGAAGATCATTTTCTCCTTGGCAGTGAGATAAGAGGCAAAGAGAAGGGCATTTCTAAAATATTCAGTCCTGGCCTCATCCTCTTTTTAGCTCTGTATAGTCTGGGGCAGGTCACTTAACCCCTCTGAGGGTTAAAGACCTCACCTGTAAGGTAGCACTAATGCCTACCTACAGGCTGAATTAATAAAACCTGAATGTAAATAGGCTGCACAGAGGAGGCGATTTCACACACTCCCCTCTTCATTTTAGAACCCACTTTAAGGATGGAGAGAATGATGCATACTTGTGATTGAACAATGACTTGCACGTGACACTCCTTTGATGAGCTGGGTCCCCGATCCAAGATGGCCCTTGGTGACTGCTCTTCACACACTGGAATTGCCCGTGCAGTGTGGGGCTTCTGTATGGGGCCTCTGGAGTCAGACTACCTGTCACCTCCTCATATAAAACTCTTGGCGCATTGCCTTTCACTCGAGTCATCTTAGCAGGACCTCTAGGTTGTATGTCTCTAGATTCCACGTTGCCCCCACAAAGTAGGACAGTCTGCTCTCCGGCAACTCTTTAGAGGACAACATTCATTCCCTTTCACCTGCCCCTTCACTTACGCTTCCCTAAGGGTGGTGGAGTGACTTATTAGGTGAATCTAGGACTTTTCCTGAATTTGAATCGTGCATACTTGGGACAGCCTTTTCCAGATCTTCTCTCCCTCTCTCTCTCTCTCTCTCTGTGTGTGTGTCAGAGAAAGAAAGCCTGTCTTTGGGTTGCATGCATTTTCCACCAGGTAAATGACTAACCTCTGAAAGGGAGACACCGTGGTCCAGCTTTGCATGGCCCTGGTGGACACATTGAATCCGGGTGCATGGGGCGCATGATGGATCCTGGCTGCAAAATTCAAACCCTATTCTCCAACTCAGGCTTGTCAGAAACAAAGCTGATATTTGATTTCTGTATTCTTGTGTCTATGGCTCAATTTATTCTCAGCTCAGGAAATGAAGAGCAGTCACCCTCAAACTCCAATAGACTGTGACTAATACATGTTGACAATTACTTTGACTTTTGGTTGCCTAGGGATTTCCAGGCTAGGAACATACAATATGCTATTTTTCTGAACATCAGATAAGTGTTCGCTTCTCAAACAAGTTCTGATACTCTTAAAATAGACAAATACAACTTTCGTATATGGGGGCATTAAATTAGATTATGATCTGGGTAAATATCTTTCTAAGATTTGCTACAAGGGTAGCTCTCTTTGAGATTTTTTATTTTTTTATATTTTTATAAATTTATTTAGTTTTTTGGCTGCGTTGGGTCTTTGTTGCTGTGCGCAGGCTTTTCTCTAGTTGCGGTGAGTGGAGGCTACTCTTTGTTGAGGTGCGCAGGCTTCTCATTGGGTTGCTTCTCTTGTTGCAGGGCACGGGTTCTAGGCACGTGGGCTTCAGTAGTTGTGGCACTCGGGCTCAGTAGTTGTGGCTCGTGGGCTCTAGAGTGCAGGCTCAGTAGTTGTGGCTCACGGGCTTAGTTGCTCCGCAGCATGTGGGATCTTCCCGGACCAGGGCTCGAACCCGTGTCCCCTGCATTGGCAGGCGGATTCTTAACCACTGCGCCACCAGGGAAGCCCTCTTTGAGATTTTTTAAATGAATACTGAAGAGAATTTTTTGCAAATATTGGCTTCTGTTTCTGCCTTTTTAAAATTAATGTCTATATATAGTTTGGGCATTGGCAATGCTACAAAGCTGATCCCTCTTCAATGCCAGAGTTAAATCAAGGCCAACTCTGGGCACATGGTCCTAAATCAGGTTTACCCAGATGACTGATGCCTATTCACTGGACAAAAGCAGCCCTCTGAGAAAGGCTGTATCGCAGAGTGTTAGCAATGAATCCCAGGGTCAGATACCTGCCTTAGACCCTGGCTCCATCTTACTCGCTACGATCTGTGGTACCTTTTAACCTTCCCGTGCCTCAATTTCTTCTTTCACAAATTGGGGGAATAATAGTAACTGTGTTGTAAGTTTCCTGTAGGGATTACTTAAATTAACAGGCTTGGAATAATGCCTGGCACGGAGTAACAACACTGGTCCTGGAGCCAGACTGCCTAACTCAACCTGCCACCTACTCAACCTCTGTAGGTCTTGGCTTCCTCATCTATAAAACTGGTATAACAATACTTACCTCTTGGGGTGTTTACAATGCATAAGTGGGAACATCTGTGCAGAGTTTGTGGCAAGCAGTAGCATAAATAAGATGGAAGTTTATATTTTTCTATCATGAAAAAGAAGATTGAAGGAAGGCACTCCAGGTCTGATATGGCAGCGGCACCATTAAAAGAATCTAGGCTCCTTCTATCCTGTGGCTTTTTCCATGCTGTCTCATGATTCCAGCTGGCTGCTTGAGCTCCAGCATTACATCCACAATCCAGGCAGCAGAAGGGAAGAAGGGGCAAAGAAGGGATGGTATACACATAACCCTTTACTTAGTTGTTAGGTTTACCGAGAAATGTTCTCTTAGAAAACTCAATTCCCTTTGCTTGGTTAGCATGGAATTAGAGCCTTTTCTCAACTATAATTTTACTTCCTATAAAACTTGCTGGGGATTTTTCTGCATTCATAATCAGAACGAATCACATAGTTTCAGAAAACATTTTCCCCCAAGAAGTTTGCTGCAGTTGATGGGTTTATAGTATATATATTTGTCATTTACATTTTATGGAGGCTGCCCTCTGATAATCTTAACTTTTGGTGGGGGGTCAGAAACCCATTTGAGAATCTAAAAGAAAGCTTGGAAGTCCTCCCTGGAAGAATGCACATAAAAACATACACTCCTAATGGTGCATGTAGTGGGTTTTTATTGCATTGAAAATGTATTCCTTTCTCAGAAATAATATTAAAAAATGTACAATGATTTATGACTCATTCACTCTCATAAATGTTCAAGCTTGGCGAATTGTTTTGACAATGGGCTTTCCTTTTCTCTTAACAAAAGTCCGTGAGTTTCTCGGGAGCGTGCTCCCATTTCTCGACAAAGTCTTGTGATTCTACTGGTGATTCAAAGCCCTGATTCTGAGCAAACTGATGATGCCTGCAGCAGCAGACAAGGCTTCTTTCAGGATTTTCGCAGAGTACTCGAAATTTATAATGAAATGTGGGGCCTCCTCACATCCAAGGAGTCCCTCCCCCGCCCCGAGGCACTCCCCACCCCGTTATTCTTTCAACGTTGTTATCCCTATATGAAATCATCACATTCGTTTGTTTAATAAATTTATTTCTTTAAAAAATATCGTCTTAAAATCTTATTCATCGTGATTACTGAGTTTTTTGGCTCTGCATTAAATTGTGAGCGAGTGCCTCCCTTGACTCACCCTGATCTTGGCCCTCGAGGTTGGGCAGTTTGAAATAGGTTGGACTGAGGGGTGTGGGGAGGATTTACTCCACAGAAACTGGCAATCGCTGCAAATCAGACCTCCCCCACTCCCCGCTCCCCAGAGGCCTGGTTATTAAACACTATCAACAGACCACTGCCAACAAGCCTCATTACCAGAATCCCTTGTACTTTATCCTCCATCTCTTCTCTGAATGTTGGGTTCATGAACTTGCTGTAAGTGAAAACCACCGCCCCCTGGAGGACGATGCTTCCCCTGCAGCTTTCTTAAGAGGGGGGCTGTTTTTCGTCTGCCAGTCTTCATTCCACTGAGCCTAAAAGTGAGGTGAATACCCTCCTGAGATATTGCAGCTTTTCGTTTATTTCCTCTCTCAACATCTCAGATACTTTGAAGTACATGGCATCAAACTGTAAGCCCCACTATCCCTTCTACTGACCCCAGGGTCACTCTTCCACTTTTCACCACCCCTTCTGTAACCATTCTCCAAGACTTCCAACATCCATATAATTCTTGGTGCCTCTGATATCTCATTTAGTTGACCCCCTTCAATTGTTATGAACTTTTCCTCTCTTTACTGTTACTACCAATAAATCTCCTACCATTAAATCTCAAATTTCAGCATCGCATCCTGACCAATACCTCTTTCCTCTGCCTCTAACACTCATACTTCATTAATTCTTTGGCGCCATTAAGACCTCTGATCCACTAATCTTACCTCACTTCACTGTCCATCACCTCCACCTTCCCTAGACAGTCAGCATCCCCTCGTCCTTGATTCCCTCTTTATCCAGCTTAGATTCCATGGTCTATTGCAATAATTGTTCTTCGCATTTATGTTTAGCTGACAAATGGATTTTTTTCTGTTCCCACCAATAAAGAGGATCAAAGACATTTTGTATTCAGACAGAACAGACAACAGTATGCATTTACAGATTTTCCCCAGGGCTCAGTTAACTGTCTTTCTTTCTGGTGTAGTTCAAAGATATCTGGACCTCTGGACATCCCACCTTGATCCACTATACCAATGACAGCATGCTAATGGGACTGTCTGAGCAAGAAATGGCTAGCACATTGGAAAACCTGGAAAGAAACATGTACTCCAGAGGGTGGGAAATACACCCCATCAAGACTCAGGATGCATGCCACACCAGTAAAGTTTTTAGGGGTCCAGTGGTTGGGGCATTCTGGGACATTCCAGCCAAGGAAAGGAAAGCACAAATTATTGCATCTTGAAACTATCATAATGAAGATACTTTTTTTGGGAAGCAGCAAGAGTGCCATTAAATGATAAGCTCTGATTGTTGCTTAGGCATTTGGGGCATCTTGTGCCAGAGGACAAGCAACCAAGAAGAGTCACCATCTTTCCTTGCTTCTCCACCACTCCCCCTCCCCCCACCCCATGTACACACAAAACAACTCAGCCACCCTCAAGGTCCATGGAGGCCTCTTCTCACCTGCTGGAATGTGTCTCTCTAGGTATGCACATGCCTCATCTCCCTCTCCACCCTCCTTGCCAACGCTGCCAACCCTGCCCTCATCTCTATCCTGATCACCTCCTTTGTTTTCATCATATGGCTTAACATTATCTGGCCAGATATTACATTAGCTTGTTTTTAGGTATGTTTACTATTTATCTCTCTCCGCTAGAAAGGAAGCTGCATGTGATCAGAGACTGTCCTGTTTATCTCTGTAATCCCAGGACCTAAAACAGTAACTGTTGGCATTAAACATTCAGTAAATATTTATTGGATAAGTGAATGAATTTGTTGACTGAATACACTTCTTCCGTAAAGGTACCAAACTTGCTAATACTACATGTGCTTTACCTATGCACAGAGATCTTTTCTTCTAGTAGATTTTCTCAGGACAGGTATGGTGCTGGCCACTGAGGATGAAACAGGGGCTGGCAGCCAGGAAGTTATCGATCATGTCATCCAAGTCCATGCTCATGGGGAGTGACAAGCTGCCTACAAATACCAGAACCTGTGTTAGCAATTCTGTAGGTTCACTGACCTGCACCCACCCCACTCCACCCCTCCAAAACCAGGACCCCAGATAAATGAGGAGACCCCTCAATCTCACCAATAACCTATTACTAAATTGGAGTGCAGGAGACTTACTTATCTGCACTACTGTTGCAGCAAAAATAGAAATGAGACTTTTCTGATAAACAAGGAAAATAAGGAAACAATGAACAGGCTGGGGAAACAACATAAACAGGCCTGAAAGAGTTAAGCAATCTTGGTTATTCTTCAGCTGTTACTACTAACAAACACTTGTAGCTAGACTTGGCCTTCACAGGGCTGACTACTCTCTAACTCCATACAAATTACCATTTGCACCTGACATTTCTTCTCCCCCTACACTCCCTTGTAGCACTCTTCACTTCAGAAAGAAGGTCACGGGCCGATAACTTCAGGGACACCAGACCCGGTTGCAGAGCTACCTGATGTCAGCTTTGGCCATGAATTTGCAGAAGAAAAGAAATGCAAGACCTTCACTACTTTGATCCTTATCACATACCCCGGACTGCGGACTGCGAGCCCCACGTATAAAATCTTCTCCGATTCCCCAAGGAGGGAGGCACAGTTCTTGAGACGTTAGCCTACTGTGTCTTCCCTTGGCCTGGCAAAGAAAATAAAAAGCCTCTCTATTTCTTATCTTCCAATTCTCTGTCTCCGTATTGCTATTCGGCATTGGTGCACAGGGAGCCAGATTTGGCAACGCCACGTGGCCCATTCCCCTCGCAGTGACGGATGGGTAAGTCTCTCCTCTTGCCACTAGTGTACTAAGTCCCCTCGCTCAGAAAGCAGGAGCCGCAGGCCGCAGAGGTTCTCAGCCACAGGGCCACCCCACCTCAGGATAAAGAATTCATTAATGCCTTAGGCATTTCATACAATGCCTCCCTCAGTCACCTGCTTTCTCTTAGGTTTTTTTGACTGGAAGAAAAAGGGTGGAGTCACTGCTGCAGGGGCAGGAAACTGTGCCAAAGCCCACAGATGCGCACACGTGCTCTCACGCATGCGCTGTAAGAGTGTGGCCGGCACCAGTGCTCATGGTGTGGATAATGAATGCTCTGTGCGAATAACTCCACCCCTGGGGGTTGGTTCCTTTTTATTTTGATGCTCTTAGGCAATGTGGGGTGAGGGAGGCCTTTGCCTCTATGCGGAATTTAAGGGGAGGAGGGCGCCAAAAATCTCAGGAATCGAGATAGATTATATTTTAATGCAATATTTAAAAAATTGAAATTAATGCCAAAAAATCCATGATGAACAAAATATCAAAATTTTAAAAGAAGGCCACTTACTAACTTGTTGCTATTGGGCCAATTAATATTACCAAACCTCAGTTTCTTCAGTGCCCCAAATGGGAAAGGAATATAGTCAGTTGTCTTGACCAGGAGGTTGTAAGGGTCAAATCAGACAATGCATTTGAAGTGCCTGATACATGGAAGGCACCCATGGATATTATTATTCACAAGCATTTATTGAACAGTTGTGCTAAAGGTGACACAATGTTTGTTTCTCTCTCTCTTTTTTTTGCTATTCTGCAGTATCTATGAGTCTATGAGGAAGGTTAATATTGACAGTTCTCCCAATGATGTTTGCCATCTAAACCTCATCTTGCAAACAAACATAAATAAATATTGACACGGCTCCCCGACAGACCAGTTCCCTGAGCTTCTTATGTCCAGCCCACTCCATGACAGGAGCTGAAGCCTCTGTCCTTTTCCTGTGACCTCCACGCTCTTTCTCTTTTGTCTCTCCCTGCTTCCTACTTCCAGACGACCAATCTCAGGCGTTCTCATTCCAAACTGATGATTGCTCAGCCAAGGGTACCGAAGGATGGAGTGGGCAGAGGTGGGGAGAAAGACGCCTTTGTTGGCATGACAGGAATGCTCACCCTGTGGATTTCTCCTGGCGCTGCTGTTGTCAGGTGCCTGGTGTGTCGTTATCAGTTTTCCTGCTACCTGAAATGAGGAGTAGTGGTGAGGCCATGGTATGGATGGAGGGCAGAGTTCCAAACTGGAGACCATGACTCAGTAGTGGACCACGAAATCATTTATCATGGAATCAGGAGTGAATCATGGTTGCAATCAATACTAGAAAAATAAAACAAAACAGCATATGCAATATCAGAGTATGCCACACATAATAAGGATGAAAATTGTTTTGTGGGTCTTTTGTGTCTGTGATATATACATATATGTGCACTGTGTCACATATGTGAACGAAGAATGTCACCTGCCATATCGGTCAAAAAAGAATGTTGTGGCCATCAAGCCATCAGCCACTGGCAGCCACCCCCAACGGTGCACCCTGAGGGGATTCAGGATGGAAAAAAGCAGGATACTGTCGCTAGATAGCTAAGGTGCATATCAAAGGAATAACTTCAATGAGCCCAGACTCTTGCATCTTCCCATACATAGAAAATCGCTAAACTCCTTAACTTGAGCTATCTGGTTTTCTTTAATTAACCATAATCTTTTGATGTTCCGACTACCAGGTCTTTGTTGCAAAAACTCCTGCATATCCTGGCTCCTCCCTCACCTCTTTGGAGCAGTCCTCAGAGCTCTCGAAGAGGCTGTCTCCCTCAGCAAGTCTGCTGAATAAAACATAATTCTCAACTTTTAGGTTGTGCATTTTTTTTTCAGTTGACGCACATAACGTATTTCCTACTGTGAGTCATGGTAAAATAACTTGAAAGCCACCGGTGTAGTGGTTAAGAGTTCAGGTGCTATATAGTCAAACTTCTTGGGTTTAAATCTTGACCATGCCACTTACTTGCTATGAGACCTTAGCAATTTATTTCCCTTCTCTGTGCCTCAGTTTCCTCATGTGTAAAATGGATGAATAATAGTACCCACTGCAAAGAGTGGTTATGAAGATTAAATGATTTAATGCACACAACGCTTGTAGAATAGTGCCAGGCACATAGTAAGCTCAATAGAAATTAGCTATTATATTATTACTATCAGCAACAGCACCTTCATGTAATGTATGTAAAGTGCCTAAAGCAGTACCTGAAACATAATACGGGCTCAGTTTGTCCTTGTGGAAGAGACTTTGTTGCTTACTGTATTCTACTGTATTCTCTTCTCCTCTGCTTTCTGGCACCCAGGAAGATGACACTTGCCCATCTCACTGAAGATAGGCAGGACCTTGCAAGTAGGTCTGGCCAATAGATTGTAGATGGAAGTGATGTGTGCCACTTGCAGGCCTGAGCAATTCGTTACTCATTTGTGACTTCCTGGTGCTCTTTGGCTCTCCTGAGGCAAACCCTGAAGACTTGGGTTGGGGCAGCAGTGAAACAGTGTGGTGGAACTTCTAGCCTGGGTCCTTGAGAGACTGTGAATAAAGCCTACTACCTCCTTTCACCTCCAGCAGCCTGTGTGGACAGGTCGCATGTAACCTTTGTATGTTTGTTGATAACAGCTTTATGCAGATATAATTCACATGCCATCATAGGCACCCTATTAAAGTGTACAATTTGGTAGTTTCTCATATATTTACAGAATTATACTAGATTTCACAGGACCTGGAATGCCAAGCTAAAGAGTTTAAGTTTTATCCTGTAGTTAATAGGAAATTGTCTTTTAATTGCAAAAAATGTTTATTAATGAAATAATCTGACAAACAGTATCCTCCCTTGCATTTGGCTTTTTCCTAACTTTATCCATATGTTACATGTTTTTTTCATGTTTGTAATCATGTCCTATTTATGATTTTGTTTTCTACTTTCACCTTAGTGTTATTTTATATACACTTTTCTCTATATCTAAATTGTCTTCATTTTTAATGAAGACACTTCATCTCTTGCTATTATTGGACATTTACAGTTTTACATTATGTGTGTAGAACTGTTTTTCATCCATACAGGTGTGTGTGTGTGTGTGTGTGTGTGGCTAGACTGGGGTGAGGCAAGTGAAGTGCCAAGGGTAGAAAGTTTAAGGAGGTGTCCACATTCAGACCTGCAATTTTTCACCTAAGTACCTCACTTGCCTCACCCCAGTCCCAGCCCTATACCTATAGTACGGTGTGTGTGTGTGTGTGTGTGTGCGCGCGCACACGCATGTATGTGTGTTTTCCTTTCAAATTATTTCCTCAGGATGAGATTACTGGTTCTCATGATGGGATTATTGGTTTTGAGTACATTAAGATTCATATTGCTCTTAATAGGAATTACTAGAATGTTTCTCGGAAGAATTCCATTGATGGTTTTTTAAAGAATAATTTTGATATGCGTACAATGTCATTTTACAAAGATTACAGAGGCAACAGGGCCTATCAAAACAGTATGTCCCAAATACAGTACTACTGTTGCTATAGAAGATCCACAGGTCTGACTTTTTACATTTGATAGCCCAGTCAGAATACTCCATTTTTAGCCAGTTATGCTTTCATGCAGTCAACCTGTAAACTCAATCATCAAAGAAAGAACAACAAAGCCATTCATATTGAATCTATGTCCCTAACAGATAACCCCTCTGTGTATAGCAACCTGGTCACTCAGGGTGACTTTGGACAGCAACCTCTATGCCACCAAAGATCTTATGAATGAAGCGTGGTAGGCTACTGCTGTTTTACCACAAACCAAATTCCCAGTGGTAGGCTCAAATTAAAATTCTATTATTGGGGGGACAAATAGTATCAGAATTTGCCTACTAACAACAGTTTTTATAAAAGTCAAAAGGAAAAAATCTCTGGGCTAGTCTGTTTTGTATAAATTTTTCCTAGGGGGGCACTTTTTAGAAGTCACTAAACGGAAAATCACCAGAAAGGAGTTTAGAAAGGTCTGGTTCCTGAGTCATTACCGGGCAGAGGTAGTTCCCAGTATTGCATAATTAGGGGAAATATTAGAGGGAGATGGAGTAGAAAGATCAAATTTGAGGTAGGGTGCAACATCATGGAGAAGCGTTGTTGGAAAGAATCCAAAATTGTCTACAAAGCTCTTCCAGCAACTTTCCTCTGGTTATCTTGGAAACTAATGTGTTTTCCTACCTGCCAATTAAGGCCGATTAATTTATTATCTAGCACCTCCTAATTCGGAATATTTTGAAGCTACAATATTAAAGTTAACTTTTCTTTTGTGGGTTTCTGCCTTATTCATTTAGAGAGTTTCGCTAAGTTACCATGTATGAAATGTGCTGCTTTGATAGAGTCATACTTACCAAAGACTGAATGTCCTCTCTGTGTTCTGGATTAAGCTCATCAGGGATTTCTAACCTCAAGAGATGCTGGCTTTTGGAGGAAGGCTTGCTGAACCACACTCAGTGTGTACAGACACAGTTCACATCTAGGGTGGAGTGTGAAGTTAGCCCTAGGAGGCTACATACAGGATGGACAAACCCTAATCTCCAGATGACGTTTTGCAGCAAGATTGCAAGCCACTTCTCTGGCGTGCACCTTTCTAAGAGCAAAGTGTGCTAAACTACAGCAGCAGTCTGTGTGTTCCTACACATTAAAGACCCGGCTTTGGTCAAATTCCCAAAGAGCACGATACTGGTCTTGAACAATAGACAAATGTATCCATATGCGCTCTTTTAAAATATGAAACAAAAACCCCTTCCCAGGCTACCTATTTACGGGAAGTCTGTTACTTTTGCTAAAACATTCGCGTTTCCACGCTCCACAGCAGTTGCTTGAGCCAGCTGCGCCGCGTGGGGCATGGGCGAACCACCGGCTAGAAAAGAATCCGGTCCCGCTAGGACCTAGCAGGAGGAGCTTCCCCGCGGAGCCACCCCACCCCGGGCTAACCGAGGCGCTGCATCCTGATTGGCCGGCGGGCCAATCAGAAGCCGCCTTTGCGTAGCCGGGCGCCTATCGTACCCGCCGCTTCTGCGGGCCTCACCGGCTATATAAAGGACCGCGCTACAGCTTGCGCTGCATGGTCTTCTGGTCGGGGTCAGCGGAGCTCAGCAGTCATGGCCAACCACCTCGTGCTCTACACCGGCGCAAAGATGCCCATCCTGGGGCTGGGCACCTGGAAGGTAGGTGCCCTGAGGAGCGCAGTCCGGGGCTCGCTTCAGGCTCGGCGCGGCCTGGACCGGGGAGAGACCTACAGTGACCCTGAGCGACCCCGCCGCGGACGCCCCGCCTGGGAGGAGTCATGCTCGGGCTGGCCGGGCCGCCGGCGGGATGGGGCCTGCAGCGCGGGAACCTGGACGCCGAGGCGGGCAGGGCGCTGGCCTGCGGTTTCGGCCCAGGGGCCTTGCGTGGGGGGCTTGAGAACGCCTCAC
The DNA here is from genome assembly GCF_028564815.1 of Eubalaena glacialis. Classification (NCBI taxonomy): domain Eukaryota; kingdom Metazoa; phylum Chordata; class Mammalia; order Artiodactyla; family Balaenidae; genus Eubalaena; species Eubalaena glacialis. The sequence goes on along the minus strand of NC_083723.1, from coordinate 110,250,636 downwards.
GGGCGGCCGACCCCGTAACCCCTGGTGCTTGGGACCCGCGGGCCGCACTTTGAATCCGACCCTAACTGGAAAGTCACTAACGGGGCGCCGAACGAAGGGGGCTTCCCGTGTCCCCGCCGCTGTGGCCCCGAGGATGGAGGTCGGGGGCGGCGCCTGAGAGATGGAGGGGAAAGAGCCTTGGGCTCCGGCGTCCCTCGCTCAACGGCACCTCTTAACGCCCGCTCCTTTGTCTTTCTTCGAAATAGTTTGTCCTTAATCGTTTTCGGTTTTGCTCCCTCAGGAATAAGCGTCCCAAGGTAAGCTCGGAGCCTGCAGGTGATTCAATTAGGCGGCACGAGTTTGCCCAGGACCCGTCTATTTACATGTCCCCAGACGCGAGCTGGGCGGAGAATCTGGGCCGGGAGGTTCCCGCCCGTGCAAAACTGCGAGCTGCCATCAGTAGTTAAACTGTCTTCGGAAACCTCGGTACCACTGAAATCTCTTCACAGAGTCCCCAAGAAGCGGTTAGGAGTCAAAAGGGTAGTCTGAGTATCTGAAAATTAGGGAGCGCAGAGGGGTGGTATTATGGGCGCCGAGGGAAAACCCAATAATTTTAAGCCGCTTGTAAGTTAGCTTCGGGTATTGTATATTACATTGCACAGCTGTGACCTGGGTTTTCCTTGGAAATTTGAATATAGGATTGGGTATTGGTTATTTACACACAGACAAGGAAAAGAAAAGACTGCATGGATTGAGGGCGCTGTGAAATGGTTTGAAATAGAGCAGCGGATGGTGCTTACCTCAACCCGAAAACCTGCAGTTGAAAATTTGTAAATATAAGGGTGAATACAGGGTCGTAGAGTTGTCTCACACAGAAAGTGTTTCTTGGCCAAAGTGATCAGAGTATATGTGACTTGCGTTTCCTTCCAAAAGCCCAGTGGTGGCTCTAAGGGTGTAATTGAATTATGACCATTGTACCAAGTTAAATTGCATCTGTCGCAGGTTATTCTCTTGGAATGGATGTGAACAGACACTTTCTTGGCAATGGCAAATTACAGTTTTTACGATGGTGAACCACCCAGACATACACATGTAACTGGAACAAAAGTTCCACAAACCAATACTTAAACCTTACTGGGTGGGATGCATTCCAATATTTTTATTCTAAACTCGTGGTTTCAGAAATTATGGTCCTGACCTTAAGTTCATCATTTCAGAATCACTAGGCTGGGGTAAATAAGGAGTAAAAGTTGATAAAAGCGGGTTTTAAATCATTTGCTTGAGCATTTAACACTCCCTCCACCAACCCCAAAGCTGTATATTTAGTTAAGATAGCTCTATAAAATCTGTACATTTAGATCATTCATTCCAGCAGACTAAGTTCTTTGAGGGCAACGGTAGCGTCTACCTTGGTCACAACTATTTACAGCATTGCTCAAGGTGCCTGGTAAATTGTAGGTACCCTAAAGATATGTGTTCAATTAATACGAAGAAGTAAGATAACTAGATTTTGGGGGCGGCGAGGAGATGTACGGAATTGTGTAGAGGCGTGGTAGGGGAGGTGACAGTGAAATGGTATAAGTATGGGCTTGGAGTAGATTTCCCTTTTTTTTCCAAGTAAAAAAGGTATATGAATAGTGTTTTAATACCTTTCCCCTGTGTGTGTGTATATATTCCTTCACAGATGCTGGACAAAAATGGGGTTACCTAAATACCGTTTGCTTATCTTTGTGAGAACTGGGGGAGGCTCTGGGAGTGGGTGCAGCACCTCGTTCCTATGGATCTTCCATGTGACGGTGGCTGTGTTGTATGTCCTTCAGACTCCTGGCGGGGCTCTGGGAATCTCCAATCACTGTTCCTTTGAAGGTCCTCACACTCTCCGTTCTCTCTTTGGAGGTGAAGGTTTCAGGCCGATGGGAGAGCATCTCTGCTGCAGAGCCTATGTGGCTTAGAGGCAGTTTCCCTTGGCAAGCTTGACTTCCCCAATGGACAGTAAATAAGCCACGAGCATTGTATTGCCAGGAAGCAACTAAAACAGAGATTACTTCTGATGCTGACCAGTGTCCTGTTGCTGATAAATGTTTGGCCCTAGCTGAAAAATTGATAGTAAATGGCCGTTGTAACTCACCCACATACTCGAAACCTAGGAAGGGAGGTAGAGTTTTTCCATCTCTTTTCCATTATCTCTGTATCTGCCCACACCCAGGAGCCTTTGAGACATTTTCCCCTAATTTCTAGCGCCCCCCCCGCCAGTAAAGTTCAACATCACAGATAGACTGTACATCTGTCTGTGTCCAGTGGCTCTTTGGCGGGCCACAAACCATTTTATAAGCTAAGATTTTTTTTTGCCACCGATAAACCAATTTTTGCCTCTTTGAGGGTGATATCACTTCCTTTAAGAATAGGAGAAAATGCTGAGAAAGAATTCAAGGCAAGTTCATGATGGCCTGAGATCCCGGCCTGGGGGAGAGGGGAGAGGGCAGAGGTGCTGGCACTGGAGCTAAAACAGTAGCTTGTTTTTCTGTTCACCAGCCTCATCTCCCTGCAGGCCTACACCTGGAGCTCTTCAAGGTCAAAGATACTTAAATAAGTCCTGCCTGCCCAGGGCCATTCCTGGTCCATCCCTATCTCAACCAAGTGGAGACAGTGATGTCTTGGAATTCAGGACAGATTGATTCACATTGAGCGGGAGGGAGTTAATCTTGGTTTCATTAGTTGGTCTGTGTTTGTTGCCAAACCGAGTTATGAGCTTTGATGTAAAAACCCTAGCCAGAATTGACTGTTTTCCTGTGATAAGGCAATGAAAAAGATTCTTCAGCAGAATGCTCTTTATCATTGGAAATTGTGGTTTACATTATTAAACTGTAAAATAAATTCGGACATAGTTGAACATGATAAGCCAAGTGAGGTTGGCTTCTCTGCACCAAACAATGAAAAGCGTCTCTGTTGATGTGAAAAATTGCACATTGTTGCCATTCTCCGGGTTCTGCCAGATGCTTATGTTGTTGGAGTCGTGTGAGTGTGGCAGATTTTAAGCCTTGTTGATACAAAACTGCCAGATCCAGGTCTCCCAGTTGTGCAGAGTGGGAGCGTTGTGTGTAAGCCCAGGGCAGGCGAGCAGGCCCAGCTCACTCAGGTTTACCCCAAGTTGATTGGGACTGTATTGTCAACTGATTAAATTAGAGCAGGGGCTAAAACCCTTTTAGTCCCCAGAATATCTGCATTCAATATCAGAATACCTTTTTATTATTGAGGGGATGAGTTGGAAGCCAGAATGTTATTTGTGAATAGGAGTTAGGACAAGTCAAGGCTGGGACTGTTGCCTAATCCCCATTTCTTTGTATGCTCTTCCAACAGCTCAGGGGTTGGTAAACCGCAGGCCACAGCCTGTTTTTGTAAATAAAGTTTTATTAGAACACATCGCATTCCTTTACATATTGTTTATGAGTATTTTTGTGCTGCTCCAGCAGCAGAGTTGAGCGGTTATGACAGACCATTTGGCCCACAAGGCCTAAAATATTTTCTGTCTGGCCACTTTCAGAAAAAGTTTGGCAACTCCTCTTCCAGAAGATTCTAAGTAAATTAATTGGAACCTGGAATACATTTTGAGAAATTAGGTCACAGATGTCTGTTTAACATGCATCTAGTTAAAATGCTTTATATTTACAATGAAAAACAAAATTATATTGTGACATCACTAGTATTTAAACAAAACCAATAATAAGAAATAAGCTTAGTTTCTCCTAAATGCAGGTTGAGTTTCTCTGAAGAAAAGCTGGTTTAATCAGAAGAGGTTAAACAGTGTCTTTCAGTGACAGCTTTTCCGGAATATGTTAGTTTTCAAGGCCTTAGAGGTTGATGCCCTATTTCTTTATTAATCTAAGTTCACATCAAAAGTTATGGTTACCTGTTTCTTGCTCCAGGGTTACCATTGGCACACTGTTCTCATACTTCTTACCCAGGATGGTTTTTCTTCCCCAAAGTGAAGTTTCCTTTGTTCCCTACCCACCTCCTTCATTACAAAGGCGATACCTGCTAACTAGAGAAAATTTCAAAAAAAAAAACGCCAGAAAAGACACAGTCCTCTCCTCCCAGAAATCCCCGTGTTAAAACTGCAGAGGATTCAATCTCTGAGACACTTTATTTTTACCAGTGACATTGTTTTATAACCTTTCTCCTTTGGATCTGCGGTGTTTTTGTTGTTGTGTTTTGTTTTTGAGTTGCAGAGGGACTAGAGGGAGGGATATTATCTTAAAGTAAATAACATGGGCTACAAGCAAAGTGGAAGATGATTCGGTTTTTAAAGGGTGCGAGAGAGAGAGAGAGAAAGAGACAGAGAGAGAGAGAGAGAGAGACAGAGAGAGAGAGAGAGAGAGAGACCGACAGTAGTTTTTCCGAGTTGGGACTACCTGGCCTGGGAGTGTTATATGAAAAGGAAATAGGCCCAGTTTGTGAAGCTGATGGGGGCCTCAGGGGCAGAGACTTGTCACCACTGTCACTTGGTGCCATCAGCGCAGAACATCAACAAGTTGCTGCCCAAGCTAGAGCTTTGGAGCTGTAAGGTCTGAGGGGGATGGGAATAGGTGCATGTGGCCAAGTCACAGGGCAGATTAGTGGCAGAAATGAATTTCAAACATGATTTTGTCGGTAGGATTTGTATTACTGTATTTGTATTATTATTATTTTTAAATAAATTTAAAGGATTTGTATAATTTGGTTATTTATAACTTGGGTGTTTCCTCTACTGGTTTTCTGCAGATTTCCTATTAGATGTATGGAAACAGATCTTTACGATTTATTTTCTTTTCAAAGTCTCAGTCTGGACCCCTGCCTTCCGTGGGCAGTTTTCAGTGTGGACATGGGATGGGGAGATGGTGTAATTGTATGTTAGCATTCCCAAGTTTATTGAGTCATTTTTTACCATATCGTAAAGTGATGAGAGAAGTTAGTTTAGTCTCTTTGTGGGAAGGGCTCTTGATTGAGATAGTATTGAACATAGTTTGTGGATTCTGGTATATTTTCATCTCAGAGGATGATTTTCCAAGCCCAGGAGACTTGTCCTCTCCCTGACCAGTGTCTCACAGCCTCTTGGGGTCCACCCCAGAGTACACAGACCTCTCAGCAGAGACTGGCTCTCAGGCCCTCGTGCCAGGGTTTGAATCCTGACATCTTACTGCACCATCATGGCCAGTTTCGTAACCTCTCTGCACCTTAGTTCCCTTATCCACAGAGATAACCATATCTACCAGGGTCGTGGTGAAGGTTCAATTCAATAATTGATCCATGACAAATGGCAGCTGTTGTTATTTTCAGTTTGAGCCATTGTGGGCTAAACACTGCACGGGGCAGGTTCCATTTTGTGACATATCTGCCCTGGCACAAGCCTCCTAGCAACCGGCATGCCTGTCCCAGAGCCGGGCCTGGCCCGCCCAGCCCAGGTGAGAGCCATTGGTTCCCGGCTGCACACAGAGCCGGTGGCCGCAGGCAGCCTTAATCCCCACTGCTGCAAAGGCTTCTCTGAAAAGGGGAGGCCGGCATGTAGCACCCGTTAGCAAGTCTTTTTATGAATTGCCACAGCTTGTACAAATTTAATTTGTAAGATACGTGACAGTCCTCGCTTCTGCTTTGCTTTCCCCTTTGAAAGCAGTTTGGGCTTAGCTTCTCAGCACGTGCTTCTCTAGCTAATCAGCCCTCTGTCCAGGGAAGGGTCAGGGAGCTGTAGCTTCTTCGTGACCTCTTGAAGGTCATTTCTGTCCTTGGCTTCTCTATAAAAACATCACAAGAATGTGTTTTTAAGTTTTTTTGTCAATTGTTCAGCAGCCTTGATTATCCTACTCTGCACTCTTCTGGTTCCAAGGAACTGAATAACCAATTTAATCTTAACCAGGAAAAAAATGTGTCCGGGTGGGGATTCATTGACTTACAAAATGATGTCAGGTGTACTAGATTCAAGGCTATAAAAGACGTGCCCAGGAGCCGTCTCTCACCAACCCTCATCTGTCCCTCAACCCCACTTTCCTCTAGCAGCTCCTGGCTCACATGTTTCCAGCACCAGGACCCCAGCAGAAGGAAATCTTGTCTTGGTAGCATCAGCTGAAGTCCAAAGATTGATTCTCATGATGGGCCTGGCTGGGGTCATGTCTCTGGCCCTGTGCCAGTCGCTGTGGCAGATGCAATGTGTGGCTGGGCTGGGCCTGGGAAAGGTTCCAGCCCCTCTGTTGGGGGCTGTGAGGTGCTGGGCTGGCACAGTACAGGACCGCAGAGAAATCCAGTCAGGGCGCCGTCAAGCCTGAAGAGAGTTGACGCGCGCCGGCAGCCAGTTCCCCGGCTGGGTCTCCTTAGCTGTTTTCTTTCCTGGGAAGGGGTGTGCTCTGCTCTCATCAGCAGCTGTGCCCAGGACGCCACAAGGAGGCCGTGGTACTTACTCCCTTCTGGTTATGCCGAGGTTTCCCTGCTCTGTTCCTTTAACCGAGAAGGGTGGGGGGAAGGCTGCAGGTGCAGCTCCTTGGGTCCTCCCGGGAACTAGGAGGTTGCCAGATTGTCTGAAGATGTTTTCTGATCTCATACCTGAGGTCAGCATCGCCCATCCACGCCCCCTACTCCCTCCGTGGTGGCCAGCGAGCTAGGCGAGGGTCCCCTGCTCCTCTGCCCTCGCCTGTTCACAACAGCTGATGTCACAACAGCAGATGTCTGCAGCTGCTCATGGCCCTGGGGCGTTTTCCTGGTCATTCTTTTCTACCCCAGCTCTCCAGAGGAATGCGCTCTGTGCACGCAGCAGTCTGATGCGCACACGTTTGCTTTCCACCTCTCCGGTCGGAGCAGGAGCATCGCGGAGATGAGTGTCTGTGCGGCCAGTCTGGGTGCTGAGGGCGCTCCCCACGCCTGTCCTGCTCACTCACACGCGCAGATGGTCCGGGCAGGGGCGCCGTTCAGTCTTTTTGCCGCTCTGACCACAAACCATATGGTGGTCTTCCACGGCTCCCATTTCCCCCTCCTGTCAATTCATTTCTGTCCCCTAATACCTCTGAGGGCCCATCTCCCACCTCCACCTCTTAAAGCAGATTCTTACACAGTGAGATTGGAGCACAGGCCTTTGAATCTGCACCAGTAATGTTCCTGACTTTGATACACTCAAAACTGCTTGAAAACAAGTGACGGCTAATACCAGAATCCATGCGTGGAAAGAGAAAATAAATCATAGGCATTCACTCACGGAACTCGGGAACCAAACGGGAATTGGAGTGACTATTTACAGCGCTTTTGAAATATTTTGAGCAGTTTGAAGGAAACGGTATCCCTTATTGTCTTGGGAACCTAATAGATTCAGAGAGTGGGGGATTTTTTATACTGTCAACGGGTTCTGAAGAAACAAGGAAGCGACAGGCTTTGGCCCATCTAGTTAAGGTGATCTGTGCTGCTAGTAAGTGGTTGTCAGATTTTCCTAAAATGAAGCAACATTGCATCTCACCTCGGGATGTTCAGACACTGACCGTGGCCTGCCTTTGCTGGCCGTAAAAGAAACGGGAGCCCCTGAGGAGCCGTGGGTTCCTGCCACCCTTGCTTCTGGGTTGTGTGCAAACTGTGTGTTTTGTTTCATTTTTGGTTTTATCCCCGTGCCTTCCATTTCCTGTTTCTTTCAGTCCCCTCCGGGCAAAGTGACGGAGGCTGTGAAGGTAGCGATTGACCTTGGGTACCGTCACATTGACTGTGCCCACGTGTACCAGAACGAGAACGAGGTGGGGTTGGCCATCCAGGAGAAGCTCCAGGAGCAGGTGGTGAAACGTGAGGACCTCTTCATCGTCAGCAAGGTACCCCGCTCTGCAGGGGAGCCTGAGGGAGGGCTCTTGTCCACATTCATCCAGGGGCAGCATTAGCTTCGGGGCCACGGCCACGCTCTGGGGCCTCCTGATACAGCTACGGTTATCACCCGGCAGGCAGTTCTTCCAGGGGAAGTGTGTTGACTCAAGGCCACGAGGGCTCTAAGGCTTGCCCGTCTGTGGTCGCCTGTCTGTTGGATGGTCATTCCGCCCGGACCCATTGGTTGGAGCCCCTTGCTGATGGGGCCAAAGCTGTGGGTTGGCGCCCCCTTTCCAGGGAGTTATCTTTGAGGACGGTACTTGGTTCCCATCTGCAGACTGATCTCCGCCGCTGGCCTCTGTCCTTTATCCAGAGGCTGGTGGTGCCCAAAGGGCACCAGGTGGGAGGGTGAGGCTGGCTCCACGAAGACCAGCCTGTGGGAGGGTAGGCCAGAGAGCTCATGTTTAGAGCCTGGGGCTGGCTTGCTGATCTGTCCATTCTACTTGGTGCCTTCAGTTTGGTCCTTGTGAAAGGTTTCCTTATCTGATCATCCTCCCTTCCTTTGGAAAAGTTAGGATCCACGTGTGAAATGGAATCTCCCTCCCCACTGTTTATAGCGTCACAGTGAAGTGGGTGGGTTGTGGGGAGAGGAAAGCAAGTCCTCTGTCCCCGAGCTGTCTGGCTCCCGGCCAGGAAAGCGCTTCCGGCACGCAGGGTAAGACATGTTCTCTCGCTGGCTTCAGCTGTGGTGCACGTTCCATGAGAAGGACCTGGTGAAAGGCGCCTGCCAGAAGACGCTCAGCGACCTGAAGCTGGACTACCTGGACCTCTACCTTATTCACTGGCCCACTGGCTTCAAGGTAGGTACCCGGGGCTCAGGTGTAGCCTTTGGCATCACCCTCTCCTGTTAGCAGGTCGTGAGCAGGTGGGCAGTCTGTGTGTGTCCTTGGTGCTCTGCTCAAGGTATGGTCCCTGGACCAGCCGCAATGGCGTCACCTGGGAGCTTGTTAGAACCCAGTCTCGGGCCCCATCCAGGCGCTCTGAATCTGAACCTCAGGGGACTCACCTGCACGTTTCAGAGTTTGAAGAGTGCTGCTCTGTTATGTGGTGATCGTATAACTTGAAACTTCGTGACAGTGAACATGGCTCAGGTGACACTCCTGCCCATGGCCATAAGATGTCATCGGTGACCGCCCTTCCGCCCTGCCTCAGGCACCTACACACATACCCATTCATACCCTGTACATGTTTGCGTGTGTCTCTACATTCCACACACGCCCCATCCTGCGGAAGCTTGATAAACCTCGGCAGCCTGCCTCTTCACAGAAAACTCTATAGAGTTATTATGTCCTTTGCCTCCTCTCTAGCCACGGGGCTCAGTTTTCTGCTTTGTCAGCCAGCTGGAAAGCATGCAGGTTTTACCCTATAACTCTATTTTATTGCCCTGTGGTATATCGGGGCCTTACTTTCATCCTTTGTTTTTCACAGTAAGCTGGCAGGGCTCGATGAGGTGGTGGTTTTGTAGGCTTGGATCCAGCCAGGACATGGGCCCTGTGAATCCTGGTCCTGAGCCCTCCCTGCCCATCCACACACTGCCATCCACGGCAGGGTTCATCTCACTGACCGAGAATTGTCCATCTCTGGTCAGCACCAACCCATTTGATAGAAAAAGGGTCTGGGGGCTTCAGGAGTTGTCTGCCGTTTCTTTTTCACACTGACACGGATTTGCTCTCGATTATCCTCTAAAAACGTAGCCAGCCATTGTAGCTTTGAATAATTGTTTTAGAACTTTGCTTTCAAAGATGCAACCCCCCCAGCAGATCTATGCAGGTCTGTTATTGATTGTTTTTGATTGTTACCACAGCCTGGGAAGGACTTCTTCCCATTGGATGGGGATGGCAACGTGGTTCCCAGTGACAACGATTTTGTGGACACCTGGACGGTAAGGCAGCCCCTGGCTTGGCCTCCCCTTCCTCGCCAGCTCCCCAGTCTTCTTGCGAGGGGCCAGGTGTGAATACTTTGCCCTTTCTTTTGCTGTAATTGTTCTTCTCTTACTGTTTTTTGTTCTTCCTGTCTCATTAAAGCCGACCTGGCTTTTGTCTTGGTGCCTCCTGTCTCCCCAAAGATCTGATTTGCTGTCACCGAATAGGGCAGGGCCTGTTAAGGTGGTGGGTGCGAGAGGTGCTTCTGCCCCTTGTCCTTTGGGGCACATGTCAGCAACAAGCAGACCCTCTTTGGTCTCTAGGCCATGGAAGAGCTGGTGGACGAAGGGCTGGTGAAAGCTATTGGAGTCTCCAACTTCAACCGTCTCCAGGTGGAGAAGATCTTAAACAAACCTGGCTTAAAATATAAGCCGGCGGTTAACCAGGTAACATCCGGCAGGGAAGCTGGTGTGCGTGGGAGGCTGTTTTGTTACTGTGTGATCCTAGCAGTTACTTTCTGCCCGTGTCACCTGGGGAGCAGCCAGGAGGCAGGTCCCTGGACGCTGGCAGAGTCCTGATTTATGGCTCAGAAAGATAGTGACACATCTGGGAGTGAAACTTGCAGGAGAGAAAGGGTTTGAGCCTGCCTTGTGAAGACTTGGGGTCTTGAGATGAGCTGTGTGCAGACACTGAGATCCTCAGACCTGTCGCAGTTGATAAATGGCCAAAGCCAGAAAAACCCTCAGGGCCCATGGCAACAATAACAAGATTATTATCCTTAATGTCAAGGACAGTTGCTGGGAAACAGAGACAGTTGTTACAGCTTATCTAGGAGTTGGGACATTGGTTACATACAACTTTATGTCTGGGGAGGGAAGGGCTTAGCGTGGGGAGACTTCCCGTGTGTCCCATGGCCCGTGCCCACAGTGGCGCCATCAGCCCTCCTGTTTGCATCTGCAGGTCGAGTGCCACCCGTACCTCACTCAGGAGAAGTTAATCCAGTACTGCCAGTCCAAAGGCATTGTAGTGACTGCCTACAGTCCCCTTGGCTCTCCCGACAGGCCCTGGTGAGTTTCCATGGGATTGTGTTCTCTTGTCAGCTAGTGACGGTTAGAAGTGGCTACAGAGAAGAATCCAGCATCAAGGAAAATGCTTCTGGGGCTGATGGGCAGACCTCCCCAGGAGCCTCCTGTTGGGTTCCTGGTTGGTGTTTCCAGTAGCAAGACGCCTACTCTTTTTCCAGCGGGTTGGGAGTTTGTAACTGAGCTCTGAATCAGAAGACAGGCGGGCTGCCCTCCAAGGTCGATGAGGGTTAGGGTTCGGGTTGCCGGCTGCCTGGAGTGGTGGCGATGATGGTTGCTCATGTAGACCGTGTTTCTGTTTCCAGGGCCAAGCCCGAGGACCCTTCCCTACTGGAGGATCCTAGGATCAAAGCGATTGCAGACAAGCACAATAAAACCACAGCCCAGGTACAGCCATTTCCAGGTGCTCATGACTGTTCCCAGAACTTCCTGCATTCGTGGTGGTGGTTCCCATTAGCCAGGGGGGAGAGTGACCGAGCCCTGTCAAGCGCTCCCTGGACGTGTGGCTCGGGTCCTGGAGTGTGTGGTGGAAAGGGACTTAGAAGACTGCGTGTGGTCTGGGGATAATCGGACCTGCCCTTCTACCTCCGAGCGCTGGCACGAGGGTCAGCACTCACCACTGTTTGGGAACACCCGTCTCTATACTCATAGAAGGCCACTCGTGATCAGCTGAGCGCTCCCAAATGGTAGAGTGAGTTCCCAGACAGGGAGTAATGTACCCGGCAGATGCAGAAGCACGTGGCGGGGAGGCTGAGGGCGGGGCTCGGGGGTCAGATCCTGAGCGCCTCCCCTCCCCCTTGCTGGGCATGACCCCATCACCTCTGAGCCTCGGCTTCCTCGCTGTGAAGTTCTGGGGTTTCTTTCTCCAGGTGACGGGTGTGTAAGATTAGGTGAGATGAGAGTGTAGAGCTGCTGGTATACGGACGCGCTCGGTCCCTCTGTTCACAGGTTCTGATCCGGTTCCCCATGCAGAGGAACTTGATCGTGATCCCCAAGTCTGTGACGCCTGAACGCATAGCTGAGAACTTCCAGGTAAGGTCCTGGCTGGTCGGCCCAGGGTCTCCTCGGTGAAGGAGGGGCCAGCTCTTCACAGGGCCTCTGGGCTGTCGTGTGTGGGCCCCCCCTCCCCCCGTCTCCTCTTGGAGTGGCAGGGAGCCCGCCGTGGACTCGGGACAGTGGTTCCTCTGGGAGGCGGTGCTGCGCCCGGTAGGCCCTGGGCCTCGGGCCCCTGTCTGCATGCACACACCTGTGCTGAGGCTCCTCAGGGAACTCGTCATTTGCCAAGAAATGTTGCTCTTGAGTGATGCTGCCTGGGTTTGCATCAGGGCTCCGTTAGTTACTGTGCCTCAGTTTCCCCATCTGTAAAATAGTACCTATTTCAAGAGTTGTCATGAAGATTAAAAAAGCTGCACCGAAGGGCTTCACACAATGCTTGATACCTTCATAAGCACTTAGCAAACACTGCTGTGCTGATAAGTCCGTGGCCTGCAGAGACCTTACAGGGCACCAGTGAGGTGTTCTCTGCGAGCACCTGCCAGAGCAGAGCAGACCTCCTGGCACCTCCTGCCTGCCTGCCTCTCATACCAGTGTTGGGGGCTGGGCTGGGAGAAGAGCTCTCCAGGAGGGTCCCTGCGCCCGTGAGCCTCTGCTGTCACTGAGCAGAGCAGCTCCGCCAGGACCCCCTCTGTCTTCACCTGAGCCCTGGTTCCCAGCAGCTCTTGTTTCCATAGCAAGCAGCTGATTTTTGCCTGCTCCACTGGCCAGGCTGTGGCTGTAACACGTGCTGCTGGTCCCTGGGGCCTGGGGAGGGTGAAGGAGATAAAGTGGTAAAATAGTGACCACGAGAAGCACATATCCTGCTAGAGATGGATGTTTTGTTTCATATTTTATTTTTTCAAGGTGTTAGAAAAGAAACATTATAAAATGACTGATCTCTAGTGCTAACATAATTATTTTGCATCTTACTGTGTAGTCTTTGCACATTTTTGCACAGTTGTGATCACAGAGTATGCAGCAGGCTTTCTTTCCGCACATTCCGCGATTATCCAAGCTGAGGGCCCTCCTCTGGTCCTGGGGTAGGCAAAGTTCTCCACCTGATACGCCTTTCTCGTCTTCTCTGTCAAGACCTTATCTGGCTTCTTAGGCCCATCTCAAATAGCATCTCCTTTGACCACATCCTTCAGCTCCCCAGCTGGAATTCCTTCCTGATTCCTCTGGATTCCCTGCGTGCTTTGTGGAGCATCTTTCCTGCAGTGTGCAGCTAATTACTCCCTGTAGCCTAGCTGTTGAATTACCTCGTCCTTTGCTTCATTGTAAACTGAGGCAAAGACACTTCTTACCCATCACTGTGTTCCGCCTGGTGCTTATCACAGTGGAAGTGCTCGGCAGAGGTTTTGAAATGAATGGAAGAAATAAATGGAAGAAAAAGTATCATTTTGTTCGGAGGTTCTGGAAGGGAAGGTCTGTTTTCATTGTTCACATAGTACCCAGACAAAACATGTGCGTCCTCTGAATAGTCATGTAAGAAACTTTCTCTGAGTTTAGTCTACCTTCCTGCCCCTCCGCACTCCAGGCAGCATCTCATCAGCGATCCTGCCTGGAGCTGCTTGTATGCTTTCCTGTTCTGTGTTTGATAGCTATTTACAGAGCTTATTGGAGGGTTGGTTTTTTTTTTTTCTTTTTCTTTTTCTTTTTAGGTCTTTGACTTTGAACTGAGCAGTGCGGATATGACCACCTTACTCAGCTACAACAGGAACTGGAGGGTCTGTGCCTTGGTGAGGTGAGTCCCGGGAGAGCCCCAGGAGGGTATCAGGTGCTGCAGATGAAAGAATAACTCCTGGAGGCCTTACTGTCCAAGTCCTGCTATTGCAGCGGCTCTGACTTGTGCATGTTACCTTGCCTGTTAACTTGCCTTCTCCTCCGTGTACAGCAGGAAACATTTACACTGTGTCAGCTGAGCCGCACTCAGCCCCCGGGAAATGCAGGGAGCTCTGCCCTAGATGTCTTCTCCTCCCGTTCCCATGCACTGTTGGCCTAACCTGCAGTAACCACATATATTGACTTTTAAATTTCAAAATTTAGTGGCACATCTGAAACCAGATGATCCCAGGTGGCTCGTGCCCCACCTTCTTGGAAAAATTTGCGTGCGACTCTTTATCTCTGATGACTAATGAAAGGGTTTTAGTCGGAAGACCATGGTGCTTGGGGCTTGTGTTCATCCCAGCTCTGACAGCGATTAAACCATGTGACTGAGAGAATCACTCGGCCCCTCCAGCTGTATATGTGCTGGTTCCTTGTATTCCCTCTGACTTGTAGTTTGGAATCTGAGGGAGATGACAAGGAAGGTTGTTTTTTCTCTTTTCGTTTTTGCACCACTGCATTAACTCCGTAAAGTTTAAAACTCGTTTTCTGCTTTCAGGAAGAATCTCCCCACTTCACAGTGGAGACTGAGAACTCCTCTCTCGTGATTTTTATCGTCCGACTTCTCTGTTTCTTCTCTTCTTCTCACGTAGTTACTCTTCTAAGCAAAATTCGAGCATTCCCTAAGGCCGGCTCGGGCGCTAGCTCTCTGCTTCCAGCCTCTGCTCTCTCTCCAGGTCTGGGTTGGCACCGCTGGTGGCTTCCCACCGGCCCGGCAGGTGTCCGCCAGGCGTGCGTCGTGGCCGGTAACTCTCTCCTGAGCTTCGGGCGAGCACGTGCCTGTGAGTGTGTTGCTGCCACGCCGTGGCCTCAGATCTGGAATAGGCCACAAGCAGAGTTTACCACTGGCCCTTTCTGATGTCCCTGTTTGTGTTAATGGTGCTTACCCTTTAGACATTAAAATCATTTTTGATCTAGTGGGCAAGGGAGAGAGAAGAGAGAAGTGAATCAGTCGCCAAGTTACATCTGTTCTGCTTTGAGAATCACTGATCGTTCATTCAGTTTCCTTTTCCCTTCCCGCTGCTGACGCAGCGTATTGAAGGGCAGACAAACCACAGGGGTTTTCTGTTCGGCCCCTTTATGCGTAGACTCCTTCTACTGTCTAGTGCTATTCTAGAAACAGCTGTCTGATTATCCTGCGGCCACTGATGTTTAATGGGTTAGGATTGGAGCGGGGAGGGAGCGGCTGGCTGCAACATCCCCAGGTCACCTAGGAAGCTTTTTCTAACCATGTGTACACATACATACGTACATACACGTTGCCCCAGTTTGGCGTCTGTTGCTATACTGAGCCCCTGTGGCTAATGGCAGTGTTACATTTCTCAGGTTTCATAGGATGCCAAAAAAAAGAAAAAGCCATGGAGAACTTTTGAATTGCCTAAATATTTGAGTAAGAGTTGTATGCCCCAAGCAGGGTTCACCCTGGGCCTTTCACACTCTGCCCAGCCAGACTTTCCAACACTATTGCCATTACATTCCCAACACAGGCCATTGGCCCTGCAGATGGGACCGTGAACCTTGGCCAACACATACGCCTGCATCAGTCCACCCCCAGCTCGACGTGCAGCCTGTCCCCTCTCCCTGTGCTTCCTGTAGCAAATCCTCACCTGCTCTCCTGGCCTCACTTCAGCTCCCACTGGTACCAGGAGGTTTGGGAGGTGACAGTGGCTTCTTGTTCCATGTGTTCGGAGCACTTGCTGTGTCACGTGTCCAGACTGTTAACATCTCTTATGTTATTATCACCCTCTTACTGTTTAAGGCAATAGGTGCTCTCTCTGGTCCTGCAACTAGACTGAGTTACCAGGCGGCAGGGATCGTGTCTTGCCACCCTGTACACCTTAGGCACAGTGCTGGACACACGGGGAGGGTGGTGTCCATCGCACAGGTGCTGATGGATGAGAGCCCCTGGCAGAGGACTGGAAGGTGGGCCACGACCCCAAGGGCAGACCCAGGATCTGCAGCCTCAGAAGAGGCTCGTGCCCTCTGAGGCCTCTATTTCTGCCTAAATGAGACACCATTTCTGACTTTTTTTTTTTTTTTTGAAGAAGTGTTTCTTTTTCCTTTTGCTTTTATTTATTTATTTATTTATTTATTATATTTATTTTTGGCTGCGTTGGGTCTTCGTTTCTGTGCGAGGGCTTTCTCCAGTTGCGGCGAGCAGGGGCCACTCTTCATCGTGGTGCGCGGGCCTCTCACTATCGCGGCCCCTCCCATTGCGGGGCACAGGTTCCAGACGCGCAGGCTCGGTAGTTGTGGCTCACGGACCTAGTTGCTCCGCGGCATGTGGGATCTTCCCAGACCAGGGCTCGAACCCGTGTCCCCTGCATTGGCAGGCAGATTCTCAACCACTGCGCCACCAGGGAAGCCCCATTTCTGACTTTTTGAAGTTTGTTATGGTCAAAATTTCTTCCTCAAAAAGCTAATGTTTTTCTGTTTTCTCCTGATAGCTGTGCCGCCCACAAGGATTATCCCTTTCACGAGGAGTTTTGAAGCTGTGGGCGCCTGCCCTTCCCCAGGTGACCTGCTTTTCCCCGCCTCACTTTTATTGTGTGTAGTATAGCTGGGCCTGTGTCCCTCAGCGGTGGGTCAGCGACTTACAGACGAACCAGCGAGGGCTCAGCCAGCTTGGTGTTGGGTCCGAAGAGCAGAATCAGTAGATTAGAAGTCTCTTCAGTTTTCTTTGCCCTTCTTCTTGTCCATCTGGGGAAAGCACAACCCGAATACCCTTTTCTAAATTGAATTTACAAAATCAAAATAGTGCCTCTAACAACTGCATTTTGATTGCTTGGAACTGTATTCCTTTCAGCTAGACTTTTCTTTGCCTCAAATAAAATGTGCTCTTACGAGTGTGATGCTGTTTATTTTGTTTTGGTTTGTTGAAACGATGTACCGCCTTCCCTGCCCCTCACCCTTCCTCCTGTTGATACCCATACAGCAGGCCACTCGGCTCTGCAACAGGAGGGAGGACTTGGTGTCGTTACTTTTAGGTGGGGACCCCTCACCTCGGTACTTCACCCATTTAGCTTTAGGGGTCTGGGTCTCATCCTGGCTGCACATCAGAGACACCTGGGTGGTTTTGAATGCTGGCGTGTCTGGTACTCATCCCTGGAAACTGATCTCATTTGTCCAGGCGTAACCGGGACATCAAGAGTTTGCAGGATCCCTGGGTGACTCTAATGTGTAGCCAAGGCTGAGAGCCTCAGCTCTACGGCCGAGCCAGAACACAAGTCCATTTGTTATTTCACAAATTACTTGGTTGTTCCTCCTACCTGTGAAGGCCAGAGTCCTATGGTTACTAAGCAGCACCACTCACAAGAAACTGCTTTCATGAAGCTCATTGTCTGGACCAGAGGGAAGAAAAGCATCAATAATTGGTATTAGCTTGGGCCACTCTAACAAAATATTGGGTTGGCCAAAAAGTTCGTTTGGGTTTTACATAAGATTTTACGGAAAAACCGGAATGAACTTTCTGGCCAACCCAATACTAGAGACTGGGTGGTTTAAACAACAGAAATGTATTTCTCAAGGCTCTGGAGGCCTGTAGTCCAAGATCAGGGTGCCAGCATGGTCCGGTTCTGCTGAGGGCCCTCTTTCTGGCTGGTAGACGGCCACCTTCTCGCTGTATCTTCAAGTGACAGAGATGGATGAATACTTTAAATAGGGTTACAAAAGTAAAGGCCTTTTATTACTTTTACAAATGCTGTTGCTTTTTAAAAAATTAATAATGTTTCCTTATCCAGAATTAACAAAGGCCAGGAAAGGAGGTCGGATAGACAAGTGTTGACTTCAAGTTTTACAAAGATAAGTTGCTTTGCTCCTGGCTTTGTTTATTGGATGATTATAGCCCCTATGGTTAGGTGACAACTGCTTTGCAGGTTATCCATGTGTCGGATGGATAGCGTTTAGTTGGGCAGCATTGGTTGCTGGGTCTCACCCAGGGATGCAGGAGAGCAGCCCAGCCCCTGAGCAGCTGGGGCAGAGCCAGGTGGGAGGCCCAGAGCACCAGGCACTGACCACTGCTCACTGCCTGGGCCCCTCGCTTTCTGGAACCTACTGGTCACTGTGGTACAGTCCCCCTTGCTGGATAGGCAGGTCCCACCTTATCCCAAGTCAAACTGCAAACCTCTTCAGTCACCCTCTAAATCACCAAGAGCAGACTATCATTTTATTAACAGCTGTGGCAAGTCCTCTGTGATCTAGTTCCCAAACGATTTCTCCAGGTAGTCAAGAGTTGGCTTAAGTGCACTTTGGAAAAACTTTGGGGTAATCACTAGTAAGAGATTTTAAATCAGATGCCTGCTTTCTAGATCCCTGCTTAAAATCTCTCAAAACAAGACCATTGAGAAGTCAGCCAGAAGCACAAACAAGATAAAGGGCCCTTTGCTAGCCCTCCTCCCTGCTTTCTAGAAGACCTCCGATTATATCTAAGAACTGTCCCTTGCCTGGGGTGAAGGAAGAGGAGGGGGATCAGAGCTGTCACAAAGGACTGGGGCTGCATTTTGAAGACAAGATAGAGGAGTATTTGCAGCATACGGCTGGAGCAGATAGACGCCAGAGGGTCTCCATGGGTAGAGATGCTGCATTCCCAGTGGAGAGCCCCTTTCCACCTTCCCTTTGGGGAACTAACCCCACCCCCATCCCCCCCTCCACTGTCCTGGGCAGGTTGCATCCCAGCCTCAGGACTCAGGTAAACTCCTGGTCACAAATGTACTGACCCTCCAGGGGCCAAGTTGGTGGGAGTTACAGAACACGGGTGTAGGTTCCTGCTTTGAGGAGCTCTGCTGGGGCCACGAAATACATTCATGGAACAGTTGGAATTTGACCAAAACAAAGTTCCAGCCAAAGAGTAGAATTGTTAAGATAATGAGACCGACTGAAAGATGGAACAAAATTTGATTGACTCTCATGGGCGATTAAGACCCGCACTTGAAAATCTGCTCTGAACAATAGTGGCACAGGTTGATTTCAGACAGCACAGGGTCTGATTTCACGTTTCTCAACGTGAAATTGTGTCCTGTGTGTTGACACAATTCCCAAATGAGCTGTCTCAGTGCAGTGTCTGTGGTGCTTGCTGACGGAGGGCCCCCTCGCTTACGGTGGAGCTGCCAGCAGAGCCCTGGGGGGACCACCACCAGGAAGAGCACCGCCTGTGTTGGGCTCAGCCCGGGAAGGCTTCCTAGGGGGACTGTCTTTGGAGGTTCAGGCTCTTGGGGTCCAGCTCCAGGTCACACTTAGTCTTTCTGACCCTTGAAGGCATGTTCTAGCTGTACTGCCAGAAAGACATTGGGCTCAGGAACCTGAAGGGAAGCTTCCCTTCCTTCCCTCCCCAGAGTTTGGCTTCTCAGGTCTTCCTCCAGCCCAACTCCCAGCTAAGCCCAAGGGAGCACCAGTGTCTGTTTTCCTTGCCCTTGTGTCCGCAGTGCCTAGAACCGTGCCTGGGCACACAGTGGGCGCTTGGTAATGGCAGTTGCATGTACGAGTGAGTTGATGAATGAAGAGCTTATCTTAAACGACTAACTATGAAAACCTCCTAGTGTGAAATCAGTGTACTTCAGACCCAAAGAGGGGCTGCTCAGTTCTGACTAGTGGCCTAAAATACGTGAGATGGTAACAAAAAATTGTATAAGTATAGAGGGACTGAATCTTCCTTGCAGCTCTGCTCTTCCTAATCCATGACTCTGGCGAATCGTTTAACCTACGTCTGTTTCCCCAATCTACAAATGCTTCCCTCCTAGCGGTCATAAGGATTAAATGAGGTCATGAATGTGAAACCCATCTCCCAGGCTTTGCACACAGCCCTCGATACATGCTAGTCATCATTGTTGATGTTGTTAATAGCGTCATTATTATTATAACAAAATGTGGGCAACAGAAGCAAACCCACTGTCCCCCCCCCAGTTTGTAGATGGTGCCCCAGGGGGTGGAGCTGTGTCCAGTGTGGGGCTCTCTCCTCTGCAGGACCAGCTCTTTCTCCACTGCCTGGACTCTGTCTAGCCTCATGCACAGGAAGGGCAACTCCTGATTCATTTATCTGTGTGCAGCACAGTGTGAATTTTTGTTTCCAACCTCAGGGATTGTGCTTCCTGGCAAGACGAGTGAGCCCTGAAGAAAATGCTGCCCATGTGTTTGTAAGAAGTTTTTTTTTTCATACTGTTAGATGGAATCATAGGGTGTTAGAGATCGTCTAATCCAGTGTGTCCTAGTCCAGTGTTTTCAAACATATTTTTGGCAGTAGACTCCTTTCTTTAAAATAAATCCTCTGTGAATTCTCAATATATACACTAGATGATGGCAGAGCTGCTGTGGTTTAAGTCGGGGAGGAGGCTGGGACCCAAATCAGTTATTACCCCCATACACAGCCCCCAGCCGTGAGGGCCCTGGAACACAACTTCAAAGCCTTGGCATCCAACCCTTTGTTTTTCTTTTGTTTGTGTGTGTGTGTGTGTGTGTGTGTGTGTTTTAACAGTTATAACACTTATTTCACACAGTTACTGGAGTCCAGGAATTCCGGAGCCGCTTTCCTGGGTAGTTTTGGATGGGGGAGTCTCTCAGTAAATGTGACGGTTGGGACTCATCATGCTAAGGCTCGGCTAAGGCTGGAGGATCTGATTCCAAGATGATGCACTCCGTCACTGGCAAGTCAGTACTGGGTATTGGCAGGAGGCCTCAGCTCCTCCCAACAAGTACCTTCCATAAAGCTGCTGGAATGTTCATGACATGGTGGCTGACTCTCCCTGAGTGAGTGATCCTGACTCTCCCTGAGTGAGTGATCCAAGAGTGCACAAAGTGGAAGCCATGATGTCTTCATTATCTAACCTCAGAAGTCAGACACCGTCATTTCCACCAAAGATCAACCCCATTCACTGGGACACCATGGAGGCTGGCTACCACAAATTGCAAACCTAGAACTCCATATTGTTTAGAAAGCATTTCAGAAATAACTACAAATGTGCAAATGATATTTCAAAAGAATATACGTTCAGATTGGCATGCCTAGCCAAGCAACACTTTGGTTTTACAACAAAAAAAACTCTGAGGATCAGAGAAGTGAAGCGACCAGCCAAAGCTCACAGAGCAATTTTTTAAATTTTATTGAAATGTAGTTGATTTACAGTGTTTTATTAGTTTCAGCTATACATCCTAAAAGAGATGAAATCACTATCTCAAAGAGATATCAATGATTGAGTGGATGAATGGATAAAGAAAAGAAAAAAAAATGTGTGTATATATATACACACACTAAAGGTCCTTGACTATGCTTAATGATTAAACTATTATTATTTGGTCTCCTTTGACTGTTTTCCTTTGTTTCTGCATTTTCTCACTTCTCTGATTAAACTTATTCTTTGGCTAAAGTTTTTTCACGGACAAAAGTCAGGCTGAGGACATGGGGTGGGCCAGGACCATAGGGTCCTGCTCCGTTTCAGTTCCATCTTCTCTTTCTGTGATCTGTCCACTAAATCGCACTGAAACTAATTTTTATGACTATTTCTGTTGCTATCTTAACTCTACACACAGAAAATCTAGCGTGCCGAACTGCAGTTATTGAGCAAAAGAAGTCAGATTCTTTAAACAGAATTATCTTTTAAAAATCAATGTTCTCTCCTACCGTCTTTAATTTTCTATGCTGGGTAGATAACATAGCCATTCACTAGTGATAAGCAAACTATGCAAGAGTTGCAGGCCAGGAAGTGAGAGGTGGTCAGACAAGAAACAGCAGATTTTGGAAGAGAATTCTAGGGGTATATGTATTAAAGCTGGGACCCTGGAAGGGAGAGTTAGCCTGAGGCCCCAGGCTAACAGAAGCCAGACATGTTTTTGTGGAACTGGAGCACAGGGTCACCAGAGACCAGAGAAGGGGGCACTGACCACAGGGGACAGGTCCCCCGGGCTCAGCATGGCAGGCAGGGCATGGAGGCCCAGCACGGGAGAAGGGGGAGGAAGAGCAGAGGGGCTATAAACTCACTCCTGCTGCACGGTTTCACGTGGGTCTGCAGCAGAGGCTCCGGGCCTGGACCTGGGCGCTAAGGAGAATTATGTGGCCTTCCCTCCCAGTCACCATGAGTCAGCAGTTTTGGACAAGAATGTCGGCTCTGGTAGGGCTCTCAGAGGTCATGTGGTCACAGCCTTCATTGTACAGAAGGGACCAAGTGACTCAGTCAACACGAGCCAGCCAATTAGTAGGACAGCCAGGATTAGAACTTCTATCTTTGGTTGTTTATCCAGTGTTCTTCTTCTATAGCTCACCTACACTGGTGTCCATCCTCTTAGTCTGGACACATCATTTTGGAAACCCCAAACCCTCAATCGGTGGCATAATCTGGACTAGAGACCAGACTGGCTTGTCAGCCTGTGGGAAGCCAAGGGGTTCAAACTGTGTTTGAAGGAAGCCTGGATTTGTGCACCAGGGCTGAGGTCGGGAAGGGGTGCCTAGGTCTCCTCTCTCCCTCCCGCCTCAACTGGAGCAAATTCCTTTTCATCTGCTTTGTTTGTTGGAATTATAAGATTTCGTTTGCAGAAAAGTGTTCTGATCCTTAGGAAAAAGGGTCAGAAAGATTACAATCATTCCATGGAGAACCAGATTGTATCTATTGGGGCTCTCTCTGCTCATTTCCCAAATTTTAGTACCTTTCAATAAAAATTCTTGGAGACCAGTCACACGTTCAGCTCTGTGGCATGTGCTAAGGGGCACAGAGAGGGAGATCACGCCATCCTCAAGGCACAGATCTACAAATGATTCCTGGGCTAGTCACTTGGAGAAGGGAAGCATTTTTTAAAAATTGTTATTTTTATTGAACTACAGTTGATTTACAATGTTTCAGGTGTACAGCAAAGTGATTCAGTTATATATATTCTTTTTCAGATTCTTTTCCATTAGAGGTTATTACAAGAGATTGAATATGGTTCCCTGCACTGTACAGTAGGTCCTTTTTGTTTGTCTATTTTATATAGAGTAGTGTGTATCTGTTAATCCCAAATTCCTAATTTATTCCCCCTTCCTTTTCCCTTTGGTAACCATAAGTTTGTTTTCTATGTTTGGGGAAGCATTTTCGAATGATACTTCTGCTTGCCTATTTCTCGCACCGTGTTCCTACCATCATCCTATTTAATTGCATCCCATTTCTTTGATGTCCTGGAGAAAGGTTGCAAAGGGATAAGGAGATAAGATCTTGGCATCTACAACTTGCTGACTTTCTGTCACTATAATAGGGATGATTGCTTTCCATGCGTGCACAGGAGCTCTATTTCAAAAGGTTTCCAGATGATTTTCTGTACAGGGTAACATAAGGCAATAACTTCATCGCGGTAGGATAAGGAAGGACAGAACAGGATGTCCTAGGTTGATGTTCCTAAATTGGGCACCCCTTGTGTAAGCCCTGTTGGCTCCTGGGAATACTTGGAGGACAGGTAAAAGTTTAGATAACAAGAAGAGTTGAAGGAGGGAGTATGTGAGAGTAAACTGATAAGCTCCCACTGTATCCAGAATTCTTCCCCGGACCCAGTACCCACGCCCCCCAATTATATGATTAAAATGCTGCTTGGATATTATGGGGCACACATAAACCGCCGGTCTCAGCCCAATCCCTGGCCTGCAGCCTCACCAGAACATTCCTGACAATGCTTCTTTGGTTTGGGTGGGCTTGACCCAAGAACAGAGACTGGACACACTTCTAGGCACTGTGGGTCAAACGGAGGTGGGGTGGGTGGCAGAAGGGACCTAGGTCATCTAGCTCATTGCCTGTGAGCAGATGGGGCGCTCCATCCACACTCACCCCTGCATTTTCTTTTCCTCCTAAGCTTATACTGCCGTGTGATATTTGCTGCCCCCTGCTGGCTACACATGAGTGAAGACCTATTTTAGCGACTGCGGGAGCCCTTGTTTACTATTGGCAGTTAGACCTTCATAGTAACCATCACCACAGTACTCTGGCCGAAACTATCAGTGGGGAACTTATAAAAGCATATCAGGCACTGTACAAAGCTTTTTACATACATTGTCTGATTTAATCTTCAAAGTGATTTTGTGAGGTAGGTATAAATATTCCCACTAAACAGAGGAGAAATTGAGTCACAGAACAATTAAATGGCTTGTGCAAAATCCATGCTGGTAAATGGCAGGGCTTGGATCCAAATCCAGTTGTGTCGGACTTCAAAGTCCACAAACTGAACCACTCTGCAAATTCATGTTCCCAGCAGGCTATGTCCTGGATGGGCTCACCTCTCCCATATTCGGTCAACACAGACAAGCCACAGACCCATGTGCCTTCTTACTCCATCCATCCACATCCTGGCAACCTCCCACATAGTTTTCTCCTCCATCACCAAGCCCACGACCATTCCAGTCTCTTCTTTCCTTCCTGGTCTTTGTACAATTTGCTTCCCACCTGCTGACCACAAACATCCACCCAAATCCAGGGAGCTCTGGATAGAATTCAAGAGGTCTTGGAACTTGGACAGGGAAAAAAATTATGCTCTACTGTGAATATAGAAAACAAACAGAAATGGTACCTGTGATTTTGTTGCTAAAAGAAATCACAGGCATTTCTGTATCATGTCACCATTGTCACACATATCTCAAAATATCATTGAAGCACATCACTTCTTTGAAATTACAATAGTTACTAAACCTGTCATTAGACCTGTTATTTAATTATTAATTAAAAAGCATGTGTATTACTACATCACAGATTTGGGTTTTTCAATATTTTGATTAGCATTCTTTCAAAATTATGGAATTTCTTTGTTATACTGTGCATTTAACGTTATTACTAAAAAATTCTACTTAGATGGGTGTCCAAAGTCTTCTGCAGCCTACCCAGGGGTCCTGGCATGATAAATGGTTAGGATCGCTGCCCTTGATTCTATGCTAGGCTTTGGGCCTCCTGACCCAGATCACATAATATAGCAGTGACAAGAGACAGGAGCAGTTGGAATTCTCCAAATAGGATGACCATGTGATTTATCTTCCAAACCAGGACCGTTTTGAGTTGAAAAGGGGCGCTATTAATAATTATGCTGGGACAAGTGTAAACTGAGACATTTGGTCACCCCACCCGAATAGCATGCATTCTGGAACCTGAGGAATTAGATAAGAAAATGCCAGGTGATTAAATGTAACTTAGAAACATCAACATAAAAACTCACCCCATCTATAAATATTGCTTCTGATAAAACTAGATTATCTCTTAAATTCCAACCAGAAAAAAATATAACTAATATAAAGTATACTGACTTCAAAATAAGTAATTACAGTATGTAATAATAATATAACATACTAATGTACCCCTTACTGTAGACCAAGCACTGTCTGCCCTAATTGGTAGGTACTATTATTATCCTCATCTTATAAAAGAGGAAAACTTGGCCAGCATCACACAGCTAGAAGGAAGCTGAGCAGAGTCACAAAACCACACACACTGGCTGCCGTGTCTGTGCTCCAAGCCATGGACTCCACTGCCTCTTTGAGACCTTGTAACATTAGGAAATTTCACGATCTGAATGTAATCCAGCAAAATAACAGATGGAATACAAGAGATTAGTCTTGTTTATCTCCAGCACTGTACAGGGTAGAAGCTGCTTTTATTCTAAATCACAAGATCCAGTTATTTGAAAGACATTCCCCAGAGAAGAAAGGGGAATCTGGAAGGTTCCCACAGAGCAATTCCTGTAAGACGTCTAAATTGTACGTAACTCTTCCCAGGCGTTCACCATTTTCTTTTGATTGCAACCGCTAGCTCCTGTTGGAGACGCAGTGATCGAGAGCATGGGCTTGAAGTTGAAATTCCGGGCACGTATTACCAAGCTAAGCAGCCTTGGGTAAGTCGCGTAGCCTTCTGGCCGCACTTTTCTCGTCTGCGGAATGGAAATAATGGTAAACCTCACTGGTGTTGGTGAGGAGTAAATGAGCCTGGTCAATATGTAACACACAGCAGCAATTATTATTATCATTATCATTTTATTCTAACCATTCTGTCCCCAAACGCATCTCTCTTTATTACTCTGAGTGTTTCCATGTGTTCTGGGATCTTCAGCTTTACTTCCTCTTCAACTTTTTTCTCACCATTCTGTAGCTATCTTTGGGTGACTGTGAGAACATGTGCTTATACAGCATTTGCACCAGAACTCATTTGGCTGATGCAACGTAAACTCTGACAGCTGCAAGTGAGACCAGGGTGGACGTGCTCTCAGGTTTATCACATCTTCTCGATTTGCCCACTCCGCAATAGCATTTGTGCCTGAGCTCTTTATTTGCATTTTGCTGAGCCGACATGAATTTTTATAAGTTCGGGGGTGTCTGGAGAATTCTTCAGTATGAATTGAGTTGACAAAAAACGGGATGGATCATTTGTCACCTTCGTGGAAACAAGATGAATTTCTGTTTTTAACTGAAATAAGAAATTACGAAAGATTGCTGGGCCTGACCGTGTGAAAAATTAAAATGGTAAAAAAGGAAGAAAATTCAAAATAAAAAGGGAAGACATAGCTTTGGAAATGTTCACATCAATGTGAAAAAGGGTTAATAAATATGGTTTTACAAGACCACTTTTTACAAACATTTTGGTTGCATCCTCCACGAAGAAAAATAACATTTTACATCATGACCCACTACATACATTGAAAAAAAAAAAAAAATTTCACACACAAAAAACTCACTATGTGTGGAATGGTATTTTTATTTTTATATAATTTTCTTATATTTTATTTTATTCTATTCTAATTTTGTCATTAATGCTGGTCATGAGCCACTTAATCAATTTCATAATCTACTAATGAATTGTGACTTGCAGCTGAGAAACCAGTGATCTCAAGAGCTCTTATAAACACATTACTGGATAAAGAATATACGCAGATATTTTTATGTGTAAAACAATTTTTTGCAATTTTTAAAATATGGAAAAACCATTTTTAAATAGAGAAAAATCTCAGCCTCAGTACTCACCCAAGACATACAAATTATAAGCAATGATAAAATACAATTTCACCGATTAAATTAATCGTTATAGTAAAGGTTTTTCTTTAATGCAGTTATTTATTTATACCCCACTTCAATTCAAAACAAATTTGAGGTGGTTTTATGCACCCAAACTACCAAACACAATGGATGGTAGAATCTATCGATGCAATTTTGAGAAGCAATTTGGTGGTACATTTGTGGAGTCATAAAAATGTTCGTGCCCAAAAGTAATTTCACTTCTGGGAATTTGTCCCAGTGAAGCAGCTCAAAGACAAAGGAAAATCTCTATGCACAACTTTTTATATATTACTTAAGTAGTAAAAAATGAGAAGCAGTCTAAATAGCCAAGTATAGCACCATATTTACATAAGCTATACTACATCAATTCAAAATATTTTGCAGCCAATAAGATGATAATTGTGACTATGAAGCAACATGAGTAAATGCTCATGCTAACAAATGCAAACAAAACTCTCTGCGTGTTCCAGTTACTATGGCTGCATAAAAAATTACCCTAAAACTTAGTGGCATGAAACAACCATTTATTATGGATCAGAAATTCAGACAGGACACAGCTGGATGGCTTATCCGAGGCTCATTAGATGACATGACTGGCAATTGACACTGGCTGTCAGCTAAAGCCTCAGCTGGATCTCTTGGCCGGGATACCTACATGTGGCTTGAGCTTTCTCAAAACGTGGTAGCTGGGTTCCAACGCCGAGAGTCCCCAGAGAGGGAGCCCGGCAGAAGTCAACTCACCTTACATGACCTAGTTTTGGAAATTATGCAGTGTCACCTCCATCTCCATTCATGGAGACAGTCACAAAGTCCCATCCAGTTTCAAAGGGGAAGGAAAAGAGACTCTACCTTGTCATGGGAGAGTGACCAGTTTCTAAACAAGCATGCAGGACTCGAAATGCTGCTGTGGCTGTTTTTCAGGAAATACAATCCGCTGAAATCTATGATCTGGTTAGAGCCACATAAAAGTCATAAAAGGATTAGGATTAAGACTGGGAAGAAACATGGAAAAATGAAATCTTGATTTCAAAGAAATCCTGTTGGGACTTCCCTGGTGGTGCAGTGGTTAAGACTCTGCGCTCCCAATGCAGGGGGCCCAGGTTCGATTCCTGGTCAGGGAACTAGATCCCACGTGCATGCTGCAACTAAGGAGCCTGCCTGCCTGCCACAACTGAGACCAGGTGCAACCAAATAAATAAACAAATATTTAAAATAAAAGAAATCCTATTATTGTTTTGGCAATGTTCTTTGGGTAATAAGTAAAAATTATTAATAAAATTATATGAACAAGGAATGAAGCTGACAAAGCTTCAGAAATTGTTCCCAGGAAAACCCCTGCTTCCCTTGACTCCTCCATTTCTAAAATTCCACTGTTCTCACTTGCAGTTGTCACAGCTTAACCCATTGCATCAGCAATGCCCCTCCTCTTATGAGAAGTGGGCCTGAAGCTGAGGCCCAAGCATCCAGTGGGCAGGTGCATCCCCCTTGCATCTTGCCCTCCCAATCCTTCATCACCAGATGTGTCCCCAGTTGGGTAGCCTCATCTACAGGTGACCTCACTTTTTACTTAGTAAAGGAAAATGGAAAGGGGGACATGTCTCATGTATTAATAAACCCTTGTCTCCACCTGAGAACACCTGTGTCCTCAATTGTCTTCCTTCCTGGAGATAGAGGTCCCTGCTTCCTTCACTGGGTCAGTCTCTCCACCTTGTTCTCCTGATCACCTTTCTCATCTTCTCCACACGATGTCCTGCTCAACCATCACACTCCAGCGTCCTCTCTCTCTCTCTCTTTTTTTTTTTTCTAGCATCTTTAATCTTTTCTCATTGACTGGATCCTTTCTCTCTACCTACAGTCACACCCAGGTCCTTTTACTCCCATTCATGCTACCCTCTCATATTGTCATCTGATGTATTCTTACTTGCCTACCCCATTAACAAACCTTCAAAGGAAACACTTACTCTGGCTGTTTGCATTTCATCACTCACTCACTCCTTAACACCAGTGATTTACCTGACGGGTTTCTTTCCCATCACTACCTCACCTGGCCTCTTAAATGTCATCTTGATGTCCTAATTGTCAAATCAAATGACTCTTTCTCCATCTTCATCCTCCCTTCCCTTTGCAACACTAAGTTGCCTTGTTCACCATCGTCTCCCTATAACCCAAACTTCCAGACTTCCCAGCCCCACTCTCTCTAATTTCTCCCCCACGTCTTTGACCAAATTTTCTGCTTCTTCAGCTCACTGGTCTCATTCCACTCACATTCCTTGGCTACATCCAATTATTCCAGAGCTTCTACTACCACCTAGTCACTCCTCCATGGATCTGGATATTTAACTCATACTACGTCTTGGATGTGCAGTATTAAAAATTCAGTTTTCAATGAGGCCTGTAACTGATGAAGTTTAATCAGGCAGGATAACTACAAAAGTCCTTTAGGTGTCTTCAGTCCTTCTTGGTCTAAAATGCTCAGTCGTTCAGCTAGCCTGGCCTATCTCTGCTGGGAGAAGAGGCCCCTGGCCTGGGGTGTGCTGGTCCAGCTCTCCAGTGGGGTCTTTTGCTCTCCAGGACGATGCTTTATTCTGGCCTCTTATGTGCTTTTATGGCCTCAGATCTTGAATAGCTGCTGTCTCGCTTGAGTTCTGCTCATTCAGGGCCTGGAGAGGTCTTTGGATGACAGGGCCCCATCTTATTTATTTATTTATTTTATTTATTTTATTTTTGGCTGCGTTGGGTCTTCGTTGCTGCACGCGGGCTTTCTCTAGTTGCGGCGAGCGGGGGCTACTCTTCATTGCGGTGCGTGGACTTCTCATTGTGGTGGCTTCTCTTGTTGCGGAGCACGGGCTCTAGGCGCACGGGTTTCAGTAGTTGTGGCTCGTGGGCTCTAGAGCTCAGGCCCAGTAGTTGTGGCACACGGGCTTAGTTGCTCCGCGGCATGTGGGATCTTCCTGGACCAGGGCTGGCGTATTCTTAACCACTGCGCCACCGGGGAAGTCCAGGGCCCCGTCTTAACTGTCACTGGCCGGGCACTCCTTAGCTTCTGCCCCATCCTGCTTCTCTCTTAAATCTCCGGATCCAGAAGAGGGCAGGGGGGCATGCTTTTTCTATACCTCCCTTATGTCATATTTATCCTTCCCCAGATTTCCACCTGAGCCTTAAAAACAGGGCAGGAGACTCACTGTTGATGAACCAGTGGGGAAAGAGGGAAGTAAAGGAATTTGGTGAATCCTCCCTCAAGATACTATCCTGGCTTGAAGACTCCTGTTCTGCCACATAATCGTATATCGAAAGTTGAAAGTTGACTGTCAACTTCGCCTTTCTCTAGGCAATCCTTCTATAAAAAATTCTATCTCTAACCAGACATATGGCTGCCTTTGGCAGACTGTGTGTAAAAGTCATAGACTCATGAAGACAAAAGAGAAAATCATATACAATTTCAAATCATTCCAGGAGTTATATTCTTGAATCACTAGATCCATCCCAACCCCAGCGGCTTCTCCCACCTCTAGCTTTTACGATCTCACTGCCTATTGGACATCTGCAAACACCTCTAAAGCCAAACTCATCATTTTCCCTCTACAAACCCCCTGGGTTTGCTGGTAGATCCTCGGGCAAGTTACTTTGTCGCTCTGTACCCCAGTTTCGCCATCTATAAAATGAAGGCTATAATAATACCTTAGAACTGTTATGAGGATTAGGCGAGATAACATGTCCGAACAGCCCAGGGTGCTGCCTGGCATGTGCAAGTGCTATGAAAATGCTTTGCATGCCTCAGTCTGGATGGTCGTCAGCTGGAATGATGACTCCTGCACACACAGTCCATTGCATGGGCCCCAGGCCCTTCCCTGCCCATCTCGTGCCCTTCTGTGATAAGGCTAAGTTGTCAGGCACATCGTCCCTCCAGGGCAAGATTTCCAGCAGATGTCCATGGCAGAGATGTGCCTCACTGGGCGGACATGCCCCGTCTTGGTGATTGACTCATGGTCCCTCTGCCTGGAATAGCCGCCGCCCCGCACCCACCCTTCCAAGTCCTATCCACCTGCACTGGCCATGCTTCCGCACAGCCCAGCCACAGGATTCCCTTCCTCTGGGTCCAGGATGCTCACGTCTGTATCACTCACTTGGCGACTGTATGTAAAAAGATACCAAGATCCTGGGTACCAGCAGGTCTAAAGCCAAGATGACCCCAGAAGATGGCCTAGCAGGGATGGGATAATATCAAGACTCAGATGAGGCTTTGCACTCAGGTATCATGCCAGCCAAGCTCTGAGGCAAGCTTTGGAGTACCTCTGAGGGGAGCTAGATTGTTCTGTTTGAGAGTCAGAGCCTACCTGATGGGGACATTTGACCCAGAGGAAGTACATTTCTGCCAGGCCGTTCTGATCTGTCCCACAGGCAGACCCCACTGTGTCCTATGGGGCCGGCAGGACTGAACTGCTAACCCCAGCTGCTCGTGGCCATGGAGAGCCATGCCCTCCAGAGGACAGGTCTCCCCTGGAGCCCTCAGTTTCTGGAGTGGCTTGTCAGGGACCATCTCTTTGGGCTTCTGTCTTTTCCTTCCACTTCCTCCTCTGCTGGCCTGGCTCCACCAAGCCTGCCTCAGGCCTACAGTTAGAAAGTGCCTGGGAAGGATTCCATGGATAGACACTACTGTGGCTTCATGGTCCTCTGGGGGGGTCAGGTGCTGCCACAGACCCCTTCTGACCACTAATGTCCCTGCTTCAAGAGCCTAAGACCAATATTAAAGGGTTAATAATCAAAACATATATAGCAAAATGGCTAGTGGGCTATTTCCTTAAAGTACCAGGGCACCGGAGCAGGGTCAGATGCTGCTGCAGAGAGAAGAGACCTCACACCCCCAAAGTCTCCCCTGCCCTGCCCCTGGCTCTGAGAACATTCTGGGGAGCTGAGCCTGCAGGGCTGCTTCTGCCGGTTGGGGCAGGATTCAGCGCCTCCTGCAGCCTCCAGGCTGGGATTTGCACCCGGCTGCGTGTAGGGCCCTGTGAGCTCCTGTCCCACACATGGATCTGAATTCACACGCTGACTGAAAAGAATTCCCTGGGCAAAAAAGGGATGCAAATTCTAACCTCCATTGTGTCTCAAGAATGAAAAAGCATGTCCTAAGATTCGGGTGACCTCAGACAAAGCCAAACTGAAAAGCCCTTGGAAGAGACCACAGGGCACATTCTGAGAGAGGAAGAGAGTGGCCTGTGACCCAAGCCAGACCCTGCAAAACCCAGGTGCCCACAGGCCCAGGGGCGGCTGGAGTCTCAGCCACACCACCCTGCACACTGGCCTTGAGAGAAATGGCTGTGTATGTGTGTGTGTGTGTGTATGTGTGTGTATGTATGTGTATGTGTTTGTATATGTGTATATGTGTGTATGTATGTGTATGTGTGTATGTATGTGTATGTGTGTATGTATGTGTATGTGTGTATACGTGTGTATGTGTATGTGTTTGTGTGTATATATGTGTACGTGTGTGTATACGTGTGTATGTGTATGTGTGTGTATGTGTTTGTGTGTGTACATGTGTACATGTGTATGTGTGTACGTATGTGTGTGTTTATGTGTGTATGTGTGTGTTTGTGTATGTGTGTATGTGTGTATGTATGTATACGTGTGTATATGTGTGTGTGTATATGTGTGTGTATGTGTGCGTGTGTGTGTGTGTGTGTGTGTGTGTAAAAGAGAGAGACACAGAAAGAGCCCTACCCTCAGAGCTGCAGCACCTGTGGCCTGGCCTGGCCCCCCCGGCTGAGGAATCCCCTGGGGGACGAGGACAAAGAGGCCACCAGCAGAGCCTCTCACCTCACGGGACTGTAGGCAGATCTGCCGAGGGCCGTTCCAAGGTCACAGGCACAGGCCATGGTGGGTTCAGGACCTCTGGGGGCCTCGGGCTGCCAGGGGCTTGAGAAGTGCTGGCAGCAAGGAGCCCCCAGGACTGAATCACAAACATTTGTGAGCACTTTTAGCAAAACTCAGAGATACTCAGGGTGAGGGCGTCTGCAGGAAGATCAGACTCCCCAGACTGAAGGGCTGGGCTCAGGGGTGTCGGTCGTAATGTGACTGTAAGCTGCTCGGTGATCCCAGGCTGAGGAAGACTGGGGCCTGGGGTGAGCCTCCTGCCCGTGTTTCCGACCCATGAGGGTGACCCGCCCTCGGGCCCTGTGCTCCCTGCCCAGACGCTCCAGCCCCACTGACAGCAAAGCACCCTCCGCTCCCTGGAGAGCAGAGTTTCTGGTACGGGGCGACTCTCCTCTCCTCCCACCCGCCCCCATGCCACCTGCCAAGGAGCTTCTGCTCAGTGGGGACGACGGCCTCTCCCCTGGGCTCAGTGAGTCCTCTCTGAAGCCACAGAAGGGCCTGGACTGGCCCGGCTTCCCAGGTGTCGGATGCCAGGTGGCCAGCTCTGTGGTCACGCACGGGCCTTCCAGCCTGACACCTGGGTCATCGGGACAGGTTACTGCTCCTACTGGGAGGCTGAGATAGCCGGGTGGTGGGTACGGTTCCTACAGGATCTAACCCTCGGTAACTCTGGGATGACTTGGACAGCAGCGCCCTCGGAGGCTGCTCAGGACCCCTCTGCCGGTGCCCAGCCTGGACGTGGCTTCATGGAAGGCCCAGGGCTGGACCCCTTCCCCACTGCGGCCGGGGCTTAGGGGGCCACAGAGGAGAGTGGGAAGCGAAGACACCAGAGGCCTGGGAGGCGGGTCCCACCAATTCTTCCCCCACCTTCAGTCTGTGCTCCAACCGCAGTGGAAATCTACACTCTAGTGGAATGGGTTTGTTTTTTTTTTTCTAAAACCTTTGTGCTTTTTTTGGTTCCCTAAGTTGCTGAGGAAAAGTTCCTTTTGGAAAATTCCAGCTCAGTCTCAGCTAAACAAAAAGGAAGAGGGGTTTTTCCACAAGGGGTTCTGGGTTGATAGGGGAACACAGAGCCCCCAGCTGTCACTTGTCTGAAAGCTGTAAAGAGCCAGAAGCTGGGATGGGTAGGAAGGAACTCCTGGCAGGGGCCAGACCTGAGGTCAGCCTGATGACACCTTGCTTCCCCTCTACTGCATCACCTCCCCCAGACAGGGGGAGTCTCACACTCCGACTTGCTCTCCTTCTAAGACCCAGCACTTGGGTTTCATCTGAACCCTAATTATCCAACATATTAAATCAGGTAATAAGATAACAGCACCCAGTTTGAATTTCTATTCCAAAAGGAAAACCCTCTGACAGGGGTTGGTCCAGGGAATCCTAGAACATTCTTTCACTTTCTCTCTACCCATGAGAGCCACTCTGATTTCTTCTCTTCTCCTCCTCCTCTTCCCCCTCCTCCTGTCTTCCTCCTTTTCTTCTCCTTCTTCAGTAAGTATTCAAAGGCTTTTAAAAATTGAGATATAATTCACCATTTTAAAATGTACAATGGAGTGGCTTTTAGTATATTCAGGATTCCAGGTGGGTTTTTATCCCATTGACATCCCCCCGGGGAGAGAGAGGAAAGGAGCTGGGGCTGGAAGTTTCCCTGACGTGCACCAAGGCGGCCCTGGCAGCTGACATCCGAAAGGTTGCTCCAGCCTGGTGACACAGGCACACCCCTCTCTAGAATGTCTGGGGAACCTGTCTGTGGAGCTGGAGTCCTGCCATTAATGGGACAGGTGGGTTCTTAGCTAAAGTTTTCCATGTATCGGAGCCTCTTACATCAGTGGTACCGGGATCAACCCATGAGGGGTTGGAGACCCCTGACCCTGTGATGAAGTCAAGCCCTGGGGAAGAGCTGACCAGGATAGGGCCCCAGATTGGGGGTCTTGGAGCCGATCGCTGTGGAAAGAGAGTCCTGGGATACTGGCAGAGCATTCAGAGTCATGAGACTCAAGGCCCTCCTCCTACAGATGGGGAAACTGAGGCCCAGAAACCATAAGATTGCACAACCTGGTAATAGCAGACCCAAGACCCAGCTCTTCTGACTCTGGGCCAGTGTAATTCACTCAACAGTAAGTAGTCATTGAACCCCTCCTATGGGCCAGGGACTTCATTGGGTGCTAAACAGGGACGGCTGGAAATCCGCATTCAGGAAGCCCACATCCTCCCAGCTCTAGGAAGGGGACCAGGGAGGGCTGAGGGAGGTGGCCACTCCACAGTCAGTGGAGGGTTAGCCCCGATAAGAAAACCCCTCAGTACGGCTTTGCCACCTGCCTGACATCTGCCTCAGAAAGTCCTTTCCTGAGAGTTATCTCATCAGCTCCTGTCAGCAGCCCCCTCTCCTGGCCTCCGTCTCCGGCCTTAAGTTAGTGGCAGAAGCTCCTTGGGGTAGAGTGATGATGTGTTGGGAACTGGCTCATACCAGCTCACGAGAGCTGATTTTCAGGAATTTTGCAAGAACACACTCATTTTAAAAATTAAACGATACAGACTTATAATTAAATAAATTATATTTGAAACAAAGGTAATACTCAGAACTCATCATTTCCTAATCATTTTATTACATTTTACTATTACCTATGCTCTTGGGGTGATTTATGACTAAATCTGTGTGG
This sequence comes from Eubalaena glacialis, assembly GCF_028564815.1. NCBI lineage: Eukaryota > Metazoa > Chordata > Mammalia > Artiodactyla > Balaenidae > Eubalaena > Eubalaena glacialis. The sequence goes on along the minus strand of NC_083723.1, from coordinate 110,215,436 downwards.
TGAAATACTATAAGAGTGTGCATTTCCTCTGTATTCAGTGATGTCTCATTGTGGCTGGAAATAGGCCACGGTGGGAGTATTTACACCATGGAAATAGGCAAATGCTACAAATGAAGGTTTGGTTTTGCTTTTACGTTTACCATCCACTAAAAATTCCTCAGACGAGCAAACAAAAATCCCCATCCACGTATTCAGCCAGTTGCACATATAGGACTCTGTGTGTGTGTGTGTGTGTGTGTGTGTGTGTGTGTGTAGCAATCTGCTCAGGCATACCTCATTTTATTGCAATTCACAGGTATTGCACTTTTTACAAATCGGTGGTTTGTGGCAACCCTGTGTTGTCAGCTGACAGTTACCATTTTTTTCATAAAGTATTTTTAAATTAAGGTAGGTACATTGTTTTTGTAGACATAATGCTATTGCACACTTAATAGACTACAGTATAGTGTAAACTTAACTTTTATAGGCACCGGGAAACCAAAAAAATTCCTGTGACTCACTTTATTGTGATATCTGCTGTATTGCCATGGTCTGGAACCGAACCCGCAGCTCTCCAAGGTCTGCCTGTATTCAGGATTCCCTTTCCCTTCAAGTTTCTGTCTGTTTTAAAAAGTGGTCATTCCTTTCCTGCTCATTGTCTTCATTTTCTCTTTTTATAGAATGAGCTCAGTGAGGCTTCAGGACTCCTTATTCATGGCTCTGGTCCCTTTTTTGGTCCCAAATTTTAACTTTCCCCCAACTCACCCAGGGTACTTGTTAAACATGCAGACTCCCAGACTCCATCCCCAGAGGGTCTGACTCAGTGGGTCTGGGGCAGGAATCTGCACCTTTACCAGGTTTTCCAGGTGATTCTGAGGCATGTGGTATAAGAACAGCAAAATATTTCCTCGTGTCACTGACAAGCTGTAAACAATAGGGTGTTTATTGCTTTTCCCTCTATAGAGGATTCATTTCTGCTACTCCATTCCCACTCTCTTTGTCACCCTCACTAGCACAGTTGTTTGACGTTCCTCTGTGTTAGCGTGGCCAGTCCCCGTGAGCCGGCTCCATCAACCACGCTCTGATGAGCCGGGCCTTGGATCAGGTACAGCCTGGTAGATAATGAAGTTAATGAAAAACCAGCAGTCAAAGCGGTCGTTTGCAGTTTCACCACTTGGTGGCGCCATTGCTCCATTTTCCACTCTGGTCAGTTTTTTTGATGGGCGTCCTGAAAATTCCTGCTTAATTTTGCTGATGGCTTAGAGGGAATATTTGTTGTTGTTCTGGTGTGTTTTTCGTCCTCTGTTATAATCTTTGATTCAGATAGACAGTGACACAATGAGGAGCCTAGAAAGAGGATTGCGTTTTGAAACTCTCACCCTCACCACAGGTTTTGGGGATACATTTTTGATAGAGTTAAAGAAGATGGTCCCAAAGCATCAACAAAGACCAGGATTAGTGACAACCAAGTCGGGAGGAGCGGACACACACGTCAGCGTCGTGGAGAATCATTCTTCTGCCTCCCCTCTAGGCCCTAACACAGAGCTTATGTATCCATGTAAGGAAGAGACCAAATATTACTTGATTATCTCCTGTGTGCCAAGCAATTTTCATCATCTCATTTAATCCTCACCATAACCCTGTATTTTATGTCTCTCAGGAGGGAAAATGGCAGGCCTGAGGAAGATGAGAATCAGAGAGATCGCTCCAAACCCCACACTCTTTCTGCACACAGCATCATCTCTGTTCATTCACTGATCAAACATTGATAACAAAGCAGATTTGCAAGCGATTCTATTTTGGACAAACCGATGAGGACTTGGGCCTCTGCCTACATTCAGGCAGGAAAATATTGAGCCCCCAGCTGCCAAGCAGTGGACACAGTGATTCACTTCTACTGTCAAGGGCGGAGCAGATTTAAAAAATAAATGAGAGGAAGGGAAATGTGGGACTTTCTAACGAATGGGTAAACATAGTCCCATCAGCAGCTAAAATCAATGAAGCAAAATAGATGGCTTTTGAGTGAGCAAGAATGAAGCCCAGAGGCCCACCTTGCCTTCAGTTCCCTAAGGACACCTCCTGTTCCTCTCACACCTGCAGACCTCTGCACCAAAAGGCACTGGAGGGGCGTCCAGCTGGAGCCACATGGGATAAACAAAACAGATGAGGTCCAAGCTCTCTGTATCCATCCCTTATCTCTAATGTGGGTACAGGCAGGATGGGGTTCCAGGTACAGATAGAACTTTAAAAGGGCTATATTTGGGAAGTACATAGTGTCATTAGGGGGACAATTAAAAGCGGGTCTGATCTGGTAGGATGGAGTCTTGTCTGAGCAAAACCATGAGAAGATGTAGAGACTGTTGAACTCAGGCCAATCCCGCAGCGGCTGGAGAAAGCACAGATGTGGTCCTGTTTAGGTGGGCAGCATATTTTATTTTAAATGCCTGCTGGGCTCTTTTGCCTCAGCTGTCTTCCATAAGCCTTCCACACATCCAGCTGGCCACCTGACCCCACTATGGGCAGCATCTAAGACCGTATCACGCCCTTTCCTGAGATCAGCTTATGTTATTCACATCCCTTTCCTCTGCCTTATGGCAGCCCTACTCTCAGGACTCCAAATCTGCCTAAACAAGGCAAAAAGGGGGAAACTCAGCTAACCAACGACCAGTTTGGATGATGTGCAGCTGAGTAACTATTTGACCAATTCGCTTAATACTAAACTGTGTATGTCAAGGTCATTTAACTGCAGCTTGGAAGGGTTGCACTATTTGGCCTCTCCATGGCCACTCATGAGCTGGGCTTTTGCTTCCATGTATTGGTCAATGGCCAAATCCAGATGCAGTATCATCCTGTGGATCCAGCCCACGTGTGCTGGGCACCACTGACACACTCCGTCACTCACGTGCTCCCCTGGACAAGGGCTGTTGAGTGTCTGCTCTGCTCCTGGCAGCCTTCTAGGCACTGGAGGTCACCACGGTGGGCCCGACAAGGAGGCCTGTGCCTTCACAGAGCTTGTGTTCTAGTGAAGGGAGACAAAGAATAAGCAAACAAACACGAATCAGGTGGTGATGAGAGCCAGGATGGAAGCAGGGAAACGTGGAGTGCCTGAGCGTGACCACGGGCTTGGCTGAGAGTGGGTGGGATCTCTCTCTCGAGGAGCCATGAAGACCTTCCCCAGTAGCATCCTTGCCTGGATCGACTCAGCGCTGGTTTCTGTAGGAGGAAAACCAAGGGACAGGCACCAGGGGCAATGGACGATGTCATTGCTTCTTGGTGATGCTGTAAGACCCTGGGGTGAGGATGTCTGAAGGCACCACCGCTCTCTCACCCTGTGGAGAGGAGGCTAGAGATCAGGGCTGATCCTCTGTTTCCCTGCCTCACAGACTACTCCAGGGCCAACCCTTCCCTTACAGGGGACAGAACTGAAGCTGGACAGGCAGAGGGCCTTCTCACATCACACAGCTGCCCATCACTTATCTGTTTTCCATTCCTCCCCGGGGCCCCCTTCTTTCCCGGAAAAGGAAGGGGGCATACAGAAAACTTGACAATAACTTCTTTGTTTTCCAGATTGCTGGCTCCCCTCCGCGTCCCCCCCATACAGGGCAGTGCTTGATTCGGCTTGGAAGAGAAGATTTCTAATGCTAATTTTGATGCAGCCCATAATAGGAGGCAGGCCTGTTGCTCTGCATTGGGAAGTGGAGCAGGACCGTTAAGTATCACGATAGCCACCACTTACTGAAGAGCTCCTGTGACAGAGAAACAGGCATGAGTTAGTTATCTCACACCTTTACATCCACGCTTCAAGTTGGGAGCTCACCTGTGAGGAGTCTGAGATTAAGGGAGGTTAAGTAAGTCACCTAAAGCACACACGGAAGTAGTAGAATTGAGATTTGAACTCAGACCTCTTTGACTCCAAAGCTTTGTCTTTTCTCCTACAGCGTGCCAGGGAGAGCGCTGGGGAAAAGGCGAGTAAGGAATTAACCTGTAAACTTTACTCAAGATATCAAAGCTCTGCGACCACATTATCACGGTTTTCTGCGAGTCGTGCACTCAGATGCTGGCACCCAGCGGCCCTGCAGCCATGGCCCCCGGCTCCGCTCCCATAGGACGGCCTGGACTCCCCGCTTGGGCTGCTAACATCCTGTGAAGTGGGAAAGCATCAGAGAATGTCACTTACTGGCCCAAGTTAGTGGTGAACAGTGGAGCCAAAACCCTGCCTCCAAGCTCTTTCCCTCCTATCCAGTCCATTCTCCATACACCAGCCAGAGTGACCCTTCGCAATGTCAGTCCTGTCATGGTCTCCATCAGGTTGAGAATGAACTCTGAGGTCCACATGAGGCCCCGGGCTGGCGTCTGCTGGCCTCCAGGACGGCATCCCTAGAACTCTCCCTCTCTCTCACTCTATTGCGGCCACACGGTCTTTCTGCTGTTCTTTGAACACAGGAGGTACACGCCTACCTCGGGCCCTCGCAGATTTGTTCCCACAGCCTGGGGACAGATTTTTACCCTAGAAATCCCTAGGGCTTGCCCCCTTGCTGTATTTAGGTCTCAGCTCAGATATTGCCTCAGAGGAAGAAGCCTTTTCTCACCATGTGATGGAAACCAGCCCTCCCCTCTTGCTCTCCCACTTCACTCTGCTCCAGTTTGCTTCCTAACACTTTTCATCACTAGCTATTTTTTTTTTAAATTAATTTATTTTATTTATTTATTTTTGTCTGAATTGGGTCTTTGTTGCTGTGCGCGGGCTTTCTCTAGTTGCGGCGAGCGAGTTCTACTCTTCGTTGTGGTGTGCGGGCTTCTCATTGCAGTGGCTTCTCTTGTTGCGGAGCACGGGCTCTAGGCACGCAGGCTTCAGTAATTGTGGCACGTGGACTCAGTAGTTGTGGCTCACGGGCTCTAGAGCGCAGGCTCAGTAGTTGTGGCACATGGGCTTAGTTGCTCCATGGCATGTGGGATCTTCCCGGACCAGGGATTGAACCCGTGTCCCCTGCACTGGCAGGCGGATTCTTAACCACTGCGCCACCAGGGAAGCCCCACTAGCTATTATTTTATAACTTTTCAATTATGTCTTGAGTGCCTGTCTCTTCTGCTAGAGCATAAGCTCCCTGAAGGCAGGGATTTTATATATAATCTTTTTCCCACCATGGGATCCACGAAGATCCGCAGCGCCTAGTATTCTGCAGACTCGACAATTGCTTGTTGAACAAATGAATGAGGAGCAGAAGCTCATTCTCCCATGAAACACGATGGGTTCTGAAGAAATTGAAGCCTTTTTGCAGGGAAACAGCCCCAGTCACTCTTTGGCTCCCCGACTGCAGTGGGAGACCCGTGCTCATGGCCTCGTTCTTCTCCTCAGAACCTCTTTCCAAAGTCCACCTCTCAGCGCCATCTGGGAAGCCTGGTCCCTGGATGCCAGCCTGCGGCGGGATCTCACCTGTCTCTGAAGCCTTCCCACCCCCACCCAGCTCTCAACCTCCTCTTCTTCCCACCCACCACCCTGGCAAGGGAGCTGCTTCCCCAGCTCCTGCTTTGGTTCAGGTCAAGACCAGCTCCCAGAAACATGCCTCCATCCTAGACAGCTTTGTTCTAAATGTCCATCACTGATAACGAGGAGGAAGAGCCTCACATGGAAAGGCGGGGGAGGGAAGGACAGACCAGAGGAAGCCATGTGGAGGTTGACTGCCCCTCTCAGACTCTTAGGATTTTTCCTTCTCTAACTAAGAAGGTGGAGTCACACTCTACTCCCTCCCCGGGGGAGGGGGTGGTTCCTGATGCGACCCCTTCACTCTTCAGGTTTCCTATTTTGGTCTCCAGGTCCCCCTTTTCAGAGGATGGTTCCTGATGAAGGCAAAGTCACCACAGACTCCATGTCCTTCTCCTTCAGGTGATGTCAAAGGTGACACTGAATGAATCTAGCAAAGGAGTATTTTATAAAGCTTTTGATTCTGAAATGGAATCATTCATAAAAGATTGAGCAAGATAGAGGCCAGAAAACCTAGTCTTCTCGGTTATTAATGAGGAAACAGGGGCACAGAGATCCTAGTTGACATGGAGCTGGTGAGGGGCACAACTAAGACTTGAAATCTCCTGACCCGCTGTCCAGCCCAGCTCTGAGGGTCCACCAAGATGATGCAAAGACAGTTTCTACCCCGTAGGAAGTCTCGTTTCCAGAATGCACATGGGTTCATTCAACCTTGCAAATAACTCCCCCAAATGGTCAAGCCTGCAAACATACCCCATCAGCCTAAATTGCTGCTTAAGGACCTGCCACATTGACTCCAAATTGTCATCCTCTTCCCCTCCCCTTCATTTCCTTTCATACTCTTTTCAAATCCAGCCCCCCTACGCCCAAGCTTTCAAATTGCTATTTAGAGTTTAGCGTCGGGCCCTCACTTGTACCAATCCAAGACTTGTGCCCATGTGACACCAGTTTATGGTTGGTGGTTATTTCTTCTCCCAGGGTCAGTGCCCTTCTCTCCCCACAGCTTCCCCTAAGGTCAGTAACTCCTGGGAGCTCTGGCTCTTAATTTGTGAAATCCTCTCCCCCTGGCAGTGTGTGAAGTGGCCATTGAACAGATGGCCTCACATGACTTCGCTTCTACAAAGCCAGTAATAAATTGCATTCATGGAAAATCTAAATTTCAGTAGTCACATTATTTACATTTCTCATTTATTAATCCTATTAGGAATATTCCCTCCAGGAGAAGAATAAAAGTGAAACAAAAAAGCAAGACAAATGGACAACTCTGAAAAAAACACCCCATTCAAAGGCCTGCTGTTTCCCTTGGGCACCAGCTTATATATCACCTGTGTGCAAAAAGGACGTCTGACTTGGTGCAGATATGAGAACATCTGCTGCTCAAAGTGGCTTCTGAATCCCCCCACCAAGACCCTGTGATGTCCCAGCCCACGGAGTCTATTTTTCAAGGGAAGCTGCAGCAAACATTTCTTTAAAATTTTGGTAATAGCCCTATCCAACGTTACAGGAAGTGTTGAAAAGACAAAATATGGTTAAAAAAAAAAAAAACCAATGGAAGAGCAAGCAAGCAGGGGCTGTTTAGTTGGCTGGCTGGTGATAATAAGTGTGCAGTTGGCTAAATATTGACCTGAATTCATCAGCAACACGTTGAATGCTACTGCCCTCATTTTAGCCCCGAGCCCGGCACTCAGTAAGCCTGGGATTATTGCTAGCCCACAAGCAATAATCATCTGTGGAGGAAACACAGCTCGTCCTTAGGGATCAGCTGCCTTTTCTGTTAAAGCATCCCGGCATCTGTGCCTGCTCTAAACTCCTGTTAAATGGGGCTCCACTTCTTTTCCCTAATGTTTGTTAGTTCTCTGCCTATTTTATATCCCTTATTGGACTGTTAGCTCCACAAGAACTGTGATTTTTATTCACCCTTTTTACCAGTCCCATGGCATTCAGTAGAGGCACAATAAATAAATGATGCAATCACGGAAGTTGGCAGCCACCATATTTTTTGTTTCTTTGTTGGTACATTAGTTTAATTTCTGCTTCCTAACTCTCGTATTGTAACTTTAGAGGTGGGAGAAAGATGCTATAAACCAGATATGCATAGGGAAGGGACATTCTTTTTCTCACTTGCCTTCATACTTCAGCCTTCTTGGGTTTTGAGAGAATAGAAAGGATCATGGTAAAAAAAATCAAGAAATGCAACCCATTCTTGGAATATAAAGTGGAGGCATAAGTTTCCAAAGTTACAGTATTTTCACCTCTAAGATGAATTCCTATTCTAACTACCTCACAGGGCTATCGTGAGGCTCAAATAAGATAATATGCATTTGAAAGCTCTTTGCTAGTAGGAAAGCATGATATGGGTGTAAGGTATTATTATCCCCTTAATCTTTCTATTCTCATAATGGAGAAAATTTTCCAAAGACAAATTGGGAGCTTATTTCAGGCTCTCAGCTGCCTCTTGCTACATGATGTCCATGACAATTAACGCTGCAGAAGAGTCTGGCTGAATTCAAATAAACAGCACGTGAAGCACATTTGTCAGTCCTCTAACACTGCTGAAATCGGGTGGGATTCTCCTGCAGGCCTCTAGGACTCATCGTGGGCTGAGAACACCACAGATGCCATTCCGGGTAAGACCTTAATTTCACGCATTCCTGTTTTCTGCCCTTACCAGGCCACCAAGGGCCGTTCTGCAGGAGACTGTGGCTGTTCCCTGGGATCGTAGAACACAAAGTCCCCAGAAGTGAATTCGGGGAGCTCTGCCCAGACCCTCCACCCCCTTTGGGACTGAGGGACCCGTTTCCCCAGCTGCTGGGAGCCATGGCAGCTGATGGCTCTTCATTAAGTCCTGATCTGGGCATGGCCCTCAGCCTGAGAGCCCCTGTTCCAAGGCCACATTCCCTCCCATACCCAGTGTCTGGTCAGAGTGGGGAGGGGCAGGAGAAAGGGCTGGCTCCCTTGTCTCAAAGTGGGACAACTCTGAAGGGCCATCCCTCTCCAGAGTTCCCGGGAGGATGCACTGAGGGCTCTGGGGCAATTTCATGGTCACCCAGCTTCTCCCTTTGCCCAGTGCTGTATCCCTCACCCCTCACAGGTGTCGTTCTTGAAAACACTCCTTAATAAAGCTCCTGTGTGCTGATCTCCAAGCAACTCTACCTATGAAACGGCTCGAACGGTTTTATGGTGAATGGGTTACTGGTCTGCAGGGATTGGTCCTCTCAGCCCTTGGAGAAGCTAGGTGGGTCCCACGTCAACCCATGTCCCCCAGCGAGTTGCCTTGGCCATGAGCCGCATTCTCCATTTACCCTATGTCGCCAAACAAGCCTTATTTTCTAGGTCCTATGATGCTAAAAAGGCTGGGAAGCACTAATGGAATGTGTAGCATGCTCAGAAATTAATCTCTTTTAACACAGTATGGTTGCCTTTCCGATACCCATTCCCTCTCTTCTTTACTAACTCTACCCTCATTTTAATTCCAGGCTGTCATTTTCTCAGCCTAAAGACAAAGCAAAACGAGCTCCCCACATTTCCCAGCCTCCTCTGCAGCCAGGGAGAACCACATCCGTAGTTCTTGCTCAGCGGAGAGAAGCGGGCATTTGTCACCCCTCTACCTTCCCCCATAAGGGCATCACCCCACTTGCTTTTTGGTCCCTTCTGTGTCTTCCTGCCTGGAACAGGGATGGGAGGCTGGTGAGCAAGAGGAGACCCATGTACTAGTGCATTCATCATCTACTGCTGCATTAAAACATTTACCCCCAAACTGGAAGCTTTAAACAAACATTTATTATCTCACAGTTTCTGTGGGTCAGAAACTATAGGGGAAGGGGTCACTTTTATATATTCTCAGGGTCCAACAGCCCAAAGGTGGTATAATGTGGGAGGGAACTACACAAGGCTGTAAATTCCAGGAGGCAGGGATCATGAAGGGCCCTCTTGGAGGCTGCCCAGCGCCATCACCAGCTGGTCCCCCGAGACACATCCATCCAGATGCAAAATATACTCACTCTCCCCCCGAATCTGCAGACATCTCATCCCACTGCAGCATCAACATACAGTTCAGAACCTCGTCCTTTAAGTCAGGTCCAGGTATGGATGAGGCCTGCAGCTCCTCCAGGGTGGTTCCACCCCACATCCCACGTGTTCTCTACGGCACAGCATTTCAGCCTCAAGCCTTACACATCAGTGTGTAAGGCAGAAGGGAAAAGAAAGATAATTAGGCTGTTATTTCAATCCTCTCTCTTCCTCCCCATCCGTTGCATGCTAAGACTAGAGGGTGACTATATGAACCTGTACACACACACACACACACACACACACACACACACTTCCTGCAAAGCACATTGTGAGAAATGGTGCTCTAACCAAATGGGCAAGACAAAGAAGAGAGCACTAAAGCAGGGATACCAAAACTGATATTTCTGTGATGAGAACAAGACTGTGAGCGGAAATGCTGCTCGCCAGTGGCTGATCCGGCAGAAGCCAACCGGGGATCCAAACTCTTCTTCAACCCTCCCCGAAGCTCCCCATAGAAAGTGGTGATGCAGCAAGAGTGGGACGGCACGGGAGATGCTGGCAAGCTTAGGACTGAGGCGGTAAGACTTGGGAGCAGGAAAGGAATGAATAGTAGAGAAGTTTCTAGGGCGGTGTGCCTGTCTTGCTTTAACCTTCCGAGGTGTTCTGCAAAGCCCTTTGCAGAACACAGAAACACCCCTCGGTGAGACTATCTTTAGTTGCTGAATTGTTTAACTGTGACCCGAGGTCCTTCTTTCCTATCTCGTTGATGGCACATCTCTGGCATTGCATTAATTTCTGATAACTCTCTCAGGCACGGCCAGCTAAGCGCTTTCTTCATTGTGCTGTCTGTGTGAAAAGTCACACTTACAGGTTCTCAGAGGATGATTCCAGGTACAGATATAAAAGCCAGCCCTGAATACCAATCTGCTGGCTTTGCTGTCTGTGCAGATGTTCCCAGAGATTCAATCACTCTCTCCGTGTTTTTAAAGTTCATTCTACAAAATTAACATTAATAACCAAATGAAACTCACTTGTGTTTTTCAACTGAGGCCACCAAACCAGATTTGAGGTTCAACCTTTTTCATTCTGTACCCAAGTAGGAAAAATTTAAGAGCATATAGCCAGTAGCTAGCATCAAATCACCTTGGCTATTAGTCTCTATCTGATCCTGGTCCCTCATTTCCAATAATTCCGCCTGCCTTGTTTCATCTGGCCACGGCTTTGCCGTGAGTCTCAGCTCCAACTGAATCCTGGCCTTGGTTTCAAGGACTTCAGCACATCCAAGAATAGGATAACACTTTATCTTGCATCCTCCGAGGACTGAGGTCCCATTTTGGAACCCAAATTCTTGAAGGGAATTGTTGACTTACCTGGCAAAAGTCCCCCCTGGTGCCTACTTGTTCCAGACTTGGAATTTGGGTTTGTTGGAATCCTAACTGTTCCCAGGTCAAGGTCGGTGGTCTTTCAACCACCTCACAAGTGTCCCTCACTTGTCCGACCACCTATGAGAAACATGGCTTTTACAGCTGAAAAGGACTTTAAATGTCATCTAGTTCAACCACTGCAATCTATCTTGCCTGACAATAAACTCAGGAAATTATTCAAACAACTCTTCAAATTCAGAGCTCTCCCCTTGTCATGCTGAATAAGAATGACTTAAAGTCAAACATTTCAAAAAATTTCTCTCTAATGCCAAGGGCCAGGGTTGCCTTGGAGGTCTAGGGATGCTACTGTTGGCCAAAAATTTCGTTCAAGTTTATCCTTAAGATGCTACAGAAAAACCCAAACAAACTTTTTGGCCAACCCAATATTTTTCAGATTGTTTTAATAACCGTCTAGCTAATGGGTAGAGGAAGCCTGGCCATCATGGTCAGACACACGGAGCCAAGTTTTAGACAGCAAAGAGGGGATGGGCGTGAGGGGGAGGCAACCCCACACACTTCGGACTTCTAGAGCCATGGCCAGCTTGTCCTCTCTGAGATGGGCAGGGACACCCCAGCTGCTCCTAATTCAGTCCTAGGATGAGGCCATCTCCTCAAATACTGTGGACAAGGCTCTTAACTAAAGAAGGAGGACAACCTTATGGGTTTCAGTTTTGCAGTTTGGGGATGATCTAGGAGTATGTGGACCTGCACTGCTCTAGATGGCCCTTTAAGATAAACAATAGCTTTCCTGACTCATGGTCAGCTCAGGAGCTATGGACAAGCTGTGCAAACAGGCCCCCACCTCCACCCTAAGCTTTAGAGCTTCTTTGCAACTCAACGACTCTCCCAGAATAGTCCTTGTAGGCTCCCCCTGGTTCAGTCACAGAGCTCAACACCAGTCCTAGACTCAGTCCTGGTCCCTATTTGTCTGAAATTGCACCCTCACAGACCGGCCAGGTCACAGGACCCCAGACAGGCTAGGTGGCCAAACTCATTAGGGGAGGCTGGGGTGTGGGCATACTGCATTTTGTAGACGTGGAGAAAGCCCAGTCAACTAAATCTGGGAAACCCATGAAGTGTGGCAGATTTGGGGCAAAGTAGAATCAACAGGGACAAAAATAATTCAGAAGACACCCTGCTGGGAGCTCCAAAGCTTCTAAGAGGAGGCTGCCTGACCGCACCAAAATCAACTTGACTGTCCTGCAAGTCAAGGGCACACTAGGTCATGGTGATGGCAATGCCTGGGCAGAGGAAGAAAGGCGTAGACCATACCACTCCGAAGCTTTGGCTGGGCCACTTCTAGAATATTTATTGAAGCAGGCGGTTTGGAGGTGTCTAGCCAAATCATGTCAAACTACTTAGTCATTCAACTAGATGTAAATATATCCCTGGGAAGGGATGGGGTTAACCCAAGACTTTTGTAGGGGCTGGGGGAGGGGCGGTGAAACTGTGCAGCTCTCAGCCAGTGTGTGGCCTGTCACACAGAGACCCCTGATGTCTGGGGGCCAGGAAATTCCAGTGGAACCCCAAGCACGGGGGAGACTCCGCAGGGCCTTCTGAGACCCATGGGCGGAGCACGCTCCTTCCCACCACTGGCACAGCAGGGCGTGGAATCGATGGGTCCCTCAGATCCGCAGAACGTAGCAGGGAAAGGCAATTCCAGGAGAGAGCAGGCCTGATTAATGCGCTGCAGCCTTTGAGAAGATTAATGTGTGGACAAGGGGAAACCAACGAATGTAATTTATTTAGACTTTCAAAAAGGCTCCACACTAAAGGCTATTTTTAAAAGTCACCGTGGAATCTCGGTTTTAAAGGACTAGCTTTTTGAGGTTAATGTCAACGAGACACCCACATTTTCCCTCTGCTCCTGCCACAAAATGTGGACGACTCGTGATTCTTACCCCACGGGGCATTTCTAAGCAGATTCCTACCTCCTCTGGCCCCTCCAGAAGTGATTTTCGATAGCTCCCTTATGAATTCCCATCTGGTTCCTCTCTCACTTAACACTTTCCACCTAATGTGTAATTGTATGTGTATATCTCGTCCCCCAATAGACTGGAACCCACCTGAAGACAGGGGCAGAGTCTTCCCATTTTTGCATCCTATCAGCCCTCTGACTGGGGTTCCCTCCCCCTGAATCAGAGAAGACACTGTGACCCCAGACCAGCAATCTTAACCACTATGGTTTACGTCTGGGGCTACGTCCCAAGCGCCTCAAATTCAGCATGGCCAGCCCTGCAGCCCTCGTCCCCAGCCCGTCACACAGGCTGCTCTTCCTGTGCCCCCTTTTGGTTAGTGGCATCGTTCCCCGCCCACCTGGCGGTGCCCACTTCTCTTCATCCTCACTGCACCCACCTTAGCCGGGGCCCTCACTGCTGCACTTGTATTACGACACCTTCCCACTGGTCAAATCCTTCAAAGGCCAGTGCACAGGGATCTCCATGTCCCCTCCTGATTTCCCGATTTCCCCTCCAGCCTCCCCTTCTGTCCTGTGTGTGCAAAGCTGGAGCCGCTGCCAGGTGGGGGCCCCTGCAGGGCCTTCACGCACCTTGATAACTCCTACTGTCCTCCTGTTACCTCCTGCTGCTCCTTGCCTTGCTTCTCCCAGCTTCTTCCTGTAGTGAAATCCTGCTTGTCCTTTATATACCAACTCAGGTGCTGTCTCCTCTGAGAAAATTTCTCCCAACCCCCAATCTGGGTTTATTGTGTTTCCTATGTGCTCCTTCGTTCAACTCAACAAACATTTCTCGAGCAGCTACTATGTAACAGGCATTATATTAGGCGAGGGTGATAAACCCACCCTCACAAAATGAAACATGGCTTACAGAGGTTCCTGCAAAGAAGTAACAGATTGAAGGTAATGCTAATAATGTAAGTACAAATGAATAAGAATTTTCTTCTGAACTGACGTTGCCTCATACAAGCTCTTTGTCAACCACATTATGAGATAAAAGCAATGATTTAATCAGACCTGACAAGAAAATTGCCAAAAGAATACAAAATTATCACCGAGTCTTCTTGAAATATGGATTTGCATCCTCTGTTGTTAAGGGCAAACCTTGCCCTATTTATAATTCTCATCTTGATATCTTAGTTAATGGTGATAATGCATGTGTACAATTTATAAATAAATATACATACCTTGGAGTATATACATAGCTCTCGCTCTCTCTCTCTCTCTCTCTCTATTTATATATATATAGGAGCCTAGAAGGTTTTGCTTATTTATTTGTTATTTTCTAGTTAAGGTGTACAATCAAGACTTTAGAAACCATTTCATTCAAGAACTGAAAGAAGACAATATGGTAGAACTGGGGAGTAGAGAAGAGAAATTAATCTAGCAAGGTAAGTGGGGCACATATCTCTATTTTAGTACTTATCAGACTATTTATAATTGTTTATTTTAGGGATTCTTAACCTGGTATGTAGGGTTAAATTATACCCAATAATTTATGTGTATGAGTATTTTGTGGAGATGATTCATAACCTTCATACAATTCTCTAAATGTCTATGTCTTAGTAAATGTTAACTATTGATTTAGTTAATGGTCTGCATCTCCCAACTAAACTGTGTTCCTTGTTGTCAAACACCTCACCTTTATGATCATCATAATAACAGGTATGAAACAGGAATTCAATAATTATTGGATGAATGAACGATTTACTTATTGCTTTCTCTTCCAGCATTGGAAGACAAAGAAACCAGAAAACCACATGCAGCCAAAGCAGTTCTTTCTCATAGAAAGAGAGTTTTGTAGGTTTTATTCAATACACGCTTACATAGCACTTCCTGTGTTCAGAGACTAGTCTAAGTCTTTGAACAATATTAACTCCTTAGTCCTTGTAATTAAACTGAGGGGGAAGGTACTATCATTGTCCTATTTCTTGAGTGGTGAAGCTGAGTCACAGAGAGGTTAAGTGGCCTGTTGAGGGAACACAGCTGGTAAGTGGCAGAGGTAGGGGTCAAACCCAAACAGTCTGGCTGTAGAGTCTGTGCTTGTGACCACCACACTGTGGCATAACCTGCATGTCAGCTCATGGGTAAAAGTGTCATGTCATCAGAAGATACTCAGTGTAACCTGACAGCAAAGACACCTGCTGTAACCTCCCTTACTCTGTGGCAAAGAATGCCCTTCGAAAGCAAAGTAGGAAAAAGCAGAGCTAGGTTCAAAGGGCTTGGGTTCCTATATCTATGAATGATGGGCTTGAGTGGATAGACGTACTTTGTAAGATAGCAAACTGCTGACAAAGTTGTGAGATTATATTTAACGTTTGATCGTGGAAATTCTCAAACATATCCAAAGGTGTAGAGAAAAATACAATGACCCTCCATGTACCCCTCACCCAGCCCAACAATTACGAACACGCGGCCAATCACATTTCATCCGTACTCTCACTTGCTCCCCCATTTTATTATTTTGAAGTAAACTAATACTGTGTGATTTCATAGTGGGACTTCAAAATATTGTACTACTCACTTAGAAACTGTCTAGCATTGAAGTCAGGAGACTTGAGTTTGAGCTTTGCCTCTACAACTTTCCAGCTGTGTCCTTGGGCAATAACGTCTCTGAGCCTCAGTTGCACCATCTGTAAATTATGGATGATAATACCTGTCTCACCGCATAGTTTTGAGGTTCAGATAATTCAACACATGTGAGAGTAATTTTTAAACTGTAAGGTCTTAATTGAACCTCAGTGTAACTCTGCTTCCATCCTGCCCCACCATGAGAACTGTGATGGTTAATTTTATACGTCAACTTGGCGAGACTATGGTGACCACTTATTTGGTCAAATACCTGTCTGAATGTTGCTGTAAAGGTATTTTTAAGGTGGGATTAACATTTACAATCAGTTGATTTTAAGTAAAGCAGACCACCCTCTATAATATGGGTGGGTCTCATCCAGCCAGTTGAAAGTCTTCAGAGAAGACTGAGGTTTCCTCCAAAAGAAGAAATTCTCCATCCAGATTGTAGCATAGAAATTCTCCCTGGTTTTTCAGCCTTTGGACTATAGGCTGCAATGTTAACTCTTACTCAAACTTGCAGCCTGCCACTCGACTATGGATTTTGGGCTTGCCAGCCACACCGTCATGTCTGACTTCAAATTGGGATTTGCCAATGGGAGTCAATAGCAGGCAATTGGAGGGAGAGAGAGGTTGGGGTATTTATTCCCTTGGCTTTCTCCTGGTAGGTTGTTCCAAGCTGCTCTTCCAAAGTGGTCTTCTCCACTGTCGAGGTTCAGTACTGCTTCCTCCCCTCCCCTCCAGGTGATGGGTGACAGTGCTCTCCCCACATTGTCCCCAGCCCCAGGTACTATCCCTTGTGGTTTCCTCACACTGTGCCCACACTTTTGCAAATAGTCCCTTTATTAAACTCTTCTCAATTACCCATTTGAGTATGCCATCTGTTTCCTATAGGGACCCCGAGTGATACACATGGTAGAAAAAGCAGTTTAACAGACAATCACATACTAGGTATGTGGATTAAACAAATTCACTAAGAATTCCATTAGGAACACTTCAAGTGCTCATCAGCATCACTTTTCCGGAGTCCCCAGACTGCCATGTTCCAAGATCTCCAGCTCTCTGGGAAACTCAGCGAATGCCTCCTCCACCCCCTCCCTCTCCAAGGTGTTCTTTACTGGGAGCTGGCACTCAGATACCTCAAGTCTGCCCTTGACCCTTTACTGCATCTTAGCAGGGGGGGAACCAACTCCTCCCCTTTCCCACAGTATCACTTCATCTCCTTCCTTCCACGCCACCTGCATCCTCTTTCCCCATCCTCTGAGCCTTGCTCCCTTTGGGACCAGCTAGCCCACAGCCTCTGAAACCAGCTCGGTCAAGGCCAGAGTTCCCCATCGATGCCTAATGATCACCTCTCCAGTTCACCCTCCCTCACGTACACATACAAATACAAAAACACTTTGGTTATTTAAGTTGCTACTGTCATTTTTCTTCTAGATGTGGTGACTCAACAGTTCAGCCATTTCTACAGGACTACACAGTTAATTTCCACGCAGAGCTAATTGGATATCCTTTCATTTCCCCACTAGTCCCCTAGCCTGGCTCCTGCCACCCCTCACTCCCATAAATATTTATAACTTCACTCCAAATATTAGCAGTATGTTTTGAAAAACACATCTAATTATACCAGGAATCTGATATTACATTCGAAGCTAGTCACAGCCTTTCCTTCCTTGGCAGCTTACTTTGAAAACTGGAAAACAAGCTTTCTTTTTTATAAAAATATTAATAAATAAAAACAAAAACAAAAACTTGCCCTCTATTCCACCAACAGTGTGTGGAAATTTTGCTTTAAATAATTAAAAATATTAATAAACTACAAAGCGAGAGATATCCATTTTAAGGAGACATTGATACAATGTAGTGATTTTGATATTCCCCTGATTTCATTAAAATGGGATTATGGGTAGGTGGGTGTGTGTAGCCATAAGAACAAACTCAAAGACCAAAAAGTACAAAAGCTCTTTGAAAGCTGGTTAAAATGGCCTTCAGGATTTGGGGAGCAGCAATAAAGTCAACACAATCTCCCTGCCAACTGCCCTCTCTGTCACAAACATGCAGTTTGGATTCAGCCAGCATTTCTGCTTTTGGAGTTTATTACTCAGCTGGTGAATGGCCCTTGGACACGAACATTACCCACCTCAGAGTCATCAGTCAGCAGGGCTCTCTTTGACATCTTTCTCCACCCAAACCTCCATTAGACCATGGCACCTGGAAATGGGGGACCTTCCCCGAGCAAATCCGCTCAGCCCGTGCGGCCAGGGATGGCTCTTCTACTCAATAGTGGGGAGAAGTAGCATGGGACAAGGCTGAGAGTCTCTGGGAACCAGGCCTGCTGGGGACCACAGCAGGGACCCAACCCCCCACCCAGCCTGACCCCCTCACCTGGCCTCACTCCCCACCTAGAAGAGGTGGCAGAAACCAGAAGGTCTCCACAAGCTTCACAGCTTTTAAGAGGCAAGTAGCTTTTCTTTGTCCTTATAAGCCATTAGCCTCCACACCTTGGGAGGCACTTAGACACAGTAGGTGAGAAGTAAAGAAATATGCCCAGACTTTCCCCTTCTGCACACACTTCACTATTCTACTCTCTAAACTCTTCTTCTCCAAACCCGCCTCCTTCACTTACTCCACCGTTTCTCTCAAACCCCCTTTGAAAGAGGGTATCAAACAGCCAAAGGAAAGAAAGAGGTTTTGCATGGAAATGTTTGTCTTCCACATTTTCTCTCTGGAATTAAACCCCAAGGCTGTGTGATGAGTGTATCTGTTGAGATGTTCAGTTCTTTCTACTAGTCTGTCTTTGCATGTCTTAGGAGGGGCCTGGGCTTCAGGATCAGGTAGATCTGGGTGCTATTAATTACTAGATGACTTAGCAATAGTATTTAACCTTTCTGGGCCTGCAGTTCCTCATTTGTCAATAGGGCCTCATAAGGGGATAATTATGAAGATTAAGTTTAATTAATGAATACAAAGAAACTATGGGCAGAACTTAGAATATTTCGGGTCTTCAATCACATAAAAGATACCATGCTATATACCCAAACCATTACAGGGGCACAGAATTTGCATATTCTTTTCAGATGAATAGTTAAGGCCCATTCTGAATGTAGACAGTATGAGACTTACCAAGGGGGAAACCCCAGCCTGGAAACTCCGAGAAACAGGCAGAGCGGCTTCACCGCAATACTCCCATCTCCTAGGTTTCTAAATCTCTCCTGACAATTAAATTCTCCCCATGAGTTTGCATTCTCCCAGCTGCACTGGGCCCCAGTGTCTTCTGTTATTTAAATGGATCAGAAGTTCAAATGCGGACACGATCCTATTTCTGTGTTTAGCTATGACACTTCTTCCCACCAAGTCTGCAGGACTTGCGTCAGGTCTCCCGGTTCCATTCTTGTCCCCACTACAGTCTGCACTCACAACAGTGGGAGGAAATTTCTTTTTTGTTGTTTTTTTTAACATCTTTATTGGAGTACAATTGCTTTACAGTGGTGTGTTAGTTTCTGCTGTATAACAAAGTAAATCAATTACACATATACATATATCCCCGTATCTCCTCCCTCTTGCGTCTCCCTCTCACCCTCCCTATTCCACCCCTCTAGGTGGTCACAGAGCACGAGCTGATCTCCCTGTGCTATGCAGCTGCTTCCCACCAGCTATCTATTTTATGTTTGGTAGTGTATATATGTCCATGCCACTCTCTCACTTCGTCCCAGCTTATCCTTCCCACTCCCCACGTCCTCAAGTCCATTCTCTAGTAGGTCTGAGTCTTTATTCCTGTCCTGCCCCTAGGTTCTTCATGACCTTTTTTTTTTTTTTTTTAAGATTCCATATATATGTGTTAGCATACGGTATTTGTTTTTCTCTTTCTGACTTACTTCACTCTGTATGACAGACTCTAGGTCCATCCACCTCACTACAAAGAGTTCAATTTCGTTTCTTTTTATGGCTGAGTAATATTCCATTGTGTATATATGCCGCATCTTCTTTATCCATTCATCTGTCGATGGACACCTAGGTTGCTTCCATGTCCTGGCTATTGTAAATAGAGCTGCAACGAACATTGTGGTACATGACTCTTTTTGAATTATGGTTTTTCTCAGGGTATATGCCCAATAGTGGGATTGCTGGGTCGTATGGTAGTTCAATTTTCAGTTTTTTAAGGAACCTCCATACTGTTCTCCATAGTGGCTGTATCAATTTACATTCCCACCAACAGTGCAAGAGGGTTCCCTTTTCTCCACACCCTCTCCAGCATTTATTGTTTGTAGATTTTTTGATGATGGCCATTCTGACCGGTGTGAGATGATACCTCATTGTAGTTTTGATTTGCATTTCTCTAATGATTAATGATGTTGAGCATTCTTCCATGTGTTTGTTGGCAATCTGCATATCTTCTGTGGAGAAATGTCTGTTTAAGTCTTCTGCCCATTTTTGGATTGGGTTGTTTGTTTTTTTGATATTGAGCTGCATGTAAATTTTGGAGATTAATCTTTTGTCAGTTGCTTCGTTTGCAAATATTTTCTCCCATTCTGAGGGTTGTCTTTTCGTCTTGTTTATGGTTTCCTTTGCTGTGCAAAAGCTTTGAAGTTTCATTAGTTCCCATTTGTTTATTTTTGTTTTTATTTCCATTTCTCTAGGAGGTGGGTCAAAAAGGATCTTGCTGTGATTTATGTCATAGAGTGTTCTGCCTATGTTTTCCTCTAAGAGTTTGATAGCGTCTGGCCTTACATTTAGATCTTTAGTCCATTTTGAGTTTATTTTTGTGTATGGTGTTAGGGAGTGTTCTAATTTCATTCTTTTACATGTAGCTGTCCAGTTTTCCCAGCACCACTTATTGAAGAGGCTGTCTTTTCTCCATTGTTTATTCTTGCCTCCTTTATCAAAAATAAGGTGACCATATGTGCGTGGGTTTATCTCTGGACTTTCTATCCTGTTCCATTGATCTATACTTCTGTTTTTGTGCCAGTACCATACTGTCTTGATTACTGTAGCTTCGTAGTATAGTCTGAAGTCCGGGAGGCTGATTCCTCCAGCTCCGTTTTTTGTTCTCAAGATTGCTTTGGCTATTTGGGGTCTTTTGTGTTTCCATACAAGTTGTGAAATTTTTTGTTCTAGTTCTGTGAAAAATGCCATTGGTAGTTTGATAGGGATTGCACTGAATCTGTAGATTGCTTTGGGTAGTATAGTCATTTTCACAATATTGATTCTTCCAATCCAAGAACATGGTGTATCTCTCCATCTGTTTGTATCATCTTTAATTTCTTTCATCAGTGTCTTATAGTTTTCTGCATACAGGTCTTTTGTCTCCTTAGGTAGGTTTATTCCTAGGTATTTTATTCTTTTTGTTGCAATGGTAAATGGGAGTGTTTCCTTAATTTCACTTTCAGGTTTTTCATCATCAGTGTATAGGCATGCAAGAGATTTCTGTGCATTAATTTTGTATCCTGCTACTTTACCAGATTCATTGATTAGCTCTAGTAGTGTTCTGGTAGCATCTTTAGGATTCTCTATGTATAGTATCATGTCATCTGCAAACATTGACAGCTTTACTTCTTCTTTCTGATTTGGATTCCTTTTATTTCTTTTTCTTCTCTGATTGTTGTGGCTAAAACTTCCTAAACAATGTTGAATAATAGTGGTAAGACTGGGCAACCTTGTCTTGTTCCTGATCTTAGTGGAAATGGTTTCAGTTTTTCACCATTGAGAACAATGTTGGCTGTGGGTGTGTCATATATGGGCTTTATTATGTTGAGGTAAGTTCCCTCTATGCCTACTTTCTGAAGGGTTTTTATCATAAATGGGTGTTGAATTTTGTCAAAAGCTTTTTCTGCATCTATTGAGATGACCATATGGTTTTTATTCTTCAATTTGTTAATATGGTGTATCACATTGATTGATTTGCATATATTGAAGAATCCTTGCATTCCTGGGATAAACCCCACCTGATCATTGTGTATGATCCTTTCAATGTGCTGTTGGATGCTGTTTGTTAGTATTTTGTTGAGGATTTTTGCATCTATGTTCATCAGTGATACTTGCCTGTAGTTTTCTTTTTTTGTGACATCTTTGTCTGGTTTTCGTATCAGGGTGATGGTGGCCTCGTAGAATCAGTTTGGGAGTGTTCCTCCCTCTGCTATATTTTGGAAGAGTTTGAGAAGGATAGGTGTTAGCTCTTCTCTAAATGTTTGATAGAATTCGTCTGTGAAGCCATCTGGTCCTGGCCTTTTGTTTGTTGGAAGATTTTTAATCACAGTTTCAATTTCAGTGCTTGTGATTGGTCTGTTTATATTTTCTATTTCTTCCAGGTTCAGTCTCGGAAGGTTGTGCTTTTCTAAGAATTTGTCCATTTCTTCCAGGTTATCCATTTTATTGGCATATAGTTGCTTATAGTAATCTCTCATGATCCTTTGTATTTCTGCCGTGTCAGTTGTTACTTCTCCTTTTTCATTTCTAATTCTATTGATTTGAGTTTTCTCCCTTTTTTTTTTGATGAGTCTGGCTAATGGTTTATCATTTTTGTTTATGTTCTCAAAGAACCAGCTTTTAGTTTTATTGATCTTTGCTATTGTTTCCTTCATTTCTTTTTCATTTATTTCTGATCTGATCTTTATGATTTCTTTCCTTCTGCTTAGGGTTTTTTTGTTCTTGTTTCTCTAATTGCTTTAGGTGTGAGGTTAGGTTGTTTATTTGAGATGTTTTTTGTTTCTTAAGGTAATATTGTATTGCTATAAACTTCCCTCTTAGAACTGCTTTTGCTGCATCCCATAGGTTTTGGGTCGTCGTGTTTTCATTGTCATTTGTTTCTAGGTATTTTTTGATTTCCTCAGTAATCTCTTGGTTATTAAGTAGTGTATTGTTTAGCATCCATGTGTTTGTATTTTTTACAGATTTTTTCCTGTAATTGATATCTAGTCTCACAGCATTGTGGTCCGAAAAGCTACCTGATACGATTTCAATTTTCTTAAATTTACCAAGGCTTGATTTGTGACCCAAGATATGATCTATCCTGGAGAATGTTGCATGAGCACTTGAGAAGAAAGTGTATTCTGTTGTTTTTGGATGCAATGTCCTATAAATATCAATTAAGTCCATCTTGTTTAATGTTTCATTTAAAGCTTGTGATTCCTTATTTATTTTCATTTTGGATGATCTGTCCATTGGTGAAAGTGGGGTGTTAAAGTCCCCTACTATGATTGTGTTACTGTCGATTTCCCCTTTTATGGCTGTTAGCATTTGCCTTACGTATTGAGGTGCTCCTATGTTGGGTGCATAAATATTTACAATTATTATATCTTCTTGTTGGATTGATCCCTTGATCATTATGTAGTGTCCTTTTTGTCTCTTGTAATAGTCTTTGTTGTAAAGTCTATTTTGTCTGATATGAGAATTGCTACTCCAGCTTTCTTTTGAGTTCCATTTGCATGGAATATCTTTTTCCATCCCCTCACTTTCAGTCTGTATGTGTCCCTAGGTCTGACGTGGGTCTCTTGTAGACAGCATATATAGGGGTCTTGTTTTTGTATCCATTCAGCCAGTCTATGTCTTTTGGTTGGAGCATTTAATCCATTTACATTTAAGGTAATTATTGATATGTATGTTCCAATTACTATTTTCTTAATTGTTTTGGGTTTGTTATTGTAGGTCTTTTCCTTCTCTTGTGTTTCCTGCCTAGAGAAGTTCCTTTACCATTTGTTGTAAAGCTGGTTTGGTGGTGCTGAATTGTCTTAGCTTTTGCTTGTCTGTAAAGGTTTTAATTTCTCCGTTGAATCTGAATGAGATCCTTGCTGGGTAGAGTAATCTTGGTTGTAGGTTTTTCCCTTTCATCACTTTGAATATGTCCAGCCACTCCCTTCTGGCTTGCAGAGTTTCTGCTGAAAGGTTAGCTATTAACCTTATGGGGATTCCCTTGTATGTTATTTGTTGCTTTTCCCTTGCTGCTTTTAAAATATATTTTTTGGTAGTTTGATTAATATGTGTCTTGGCGTGTTTCTCCTTGCATATATCCTGTATCGGACTCTCTGCACTTCCTGGACTTGATTAAGTATTTCCTTTCCCATATTAGGGAAGTTTTCAACTATAATCTCTTCAAGTATTTTCTCAGACCCTTTCTTTTTCTCTTCTTCTTCTGGGACCCCTATAATTCGAATGTTGGTGCGTTTAATGTTGTCCCAGAGGTCTCTGAGAGTGTCCTTAATTCTTTTCATTCTTTTTTCTTTATTCTGCTCTACAGTAGTTATTTCCACTATTTTATCTTCCAGGTCACTTATCCGTTCTTCTGCCTCACTTATTCTGCTATTGAGTCCTTCTAGAGAATTTTAAATTTCATTTATTGTGTTGTTCATCATTGTTTGTGTGCTCTTTAGTTCTTCTAGGCCCTTGTTAAACGTTTCTTTTATTTTCTCCATTCTATTTCCAAGATTTTGGATCATCTTTACTATCATTATTCTCACTTATTTTTCAGGTAGACTGCCTATTTCCTCTTCATTTGTTTGGTCTGGTGGGTTTTTACCTTGTTCCTTCATCTGCTGTGTGTTTCTCTTTCTTCTCATTTTGCTTAACTTACTTTGTTTGGGGTTTCCTTTTCGCAGGCTGCAGATTCGTAGTTCCTGTTGTTTTTGGTGTCTGCCCCAAGTGGCTAAGGTTGGTTCAGTGGGTTGTGTAGGCTTCCTAGTGGAGGGGACTGGTGCCTGTGTTCCTGTGGATGAGGCTGGATCTTGTCTTTTTGGTGGGCAGGTCCACGTTCGGTGGTGTGTTTTTGGGTGTCTGTGACCTCACTATGATTTTAGGCAGCCTCTCTGCTAATGGGTGGGGTGTGTTCCTGTCTTGCTAGTTGTTTGGCATAGGGTGTCTAGCACTGTAGCTTGCTGGTCATTGAGAGGAGCTGGGTCTTCGTGTTGAGATGGATATCTCTGGGAGAGCTTTCGCCATTTGATATTACGTGGATCTGGGAGGTCTCTGGTGGACCAATGTCCTGAGCTCAGTTCTCTCACCTCAGAGGCACAGACCTGACGTCCGGCCAGAGCACCAAGACCCTGTCATCCACATGGATCAGAATAAAAGGGAGAAAAAAAGAAAGACAGAAAGAAAAAATAAAATAAAATGAAATAAAGTTATTAAAATAAAAAATAAATATTAAAAATAAAAAAAATTTTAAGTAACAAAACAATATAAAAAAAGAAAGAAAGAAGAGAGCAACCAAACCAAAAAACAAATCCACCAATGATAACAAGTGTTAAAAACTATACTAAAAAAAGAAAAAAAACAAAAAACGGACAGACAGAACCCTAGGACAAATGGTAAAAGCAAAACTATACAGACAAAATCACACACAGAAGCATACACATACACACTCACAAAAAGAGAAAAAGAGGAAAAAAAATATATATCGTTGCTCCCAAAGTCCACCTCCTCAATTTGGGATGATTCGTTGTCTATTCAGGTATTCCACAGATGCAGCGTATATCAAGTTGATTGTGGAGATTTAATCCGCTGCTCCTGAGGCTGCTGGGAGAGATTTCCCTTTCTCTTCTTTGTTCATACAGCTCCCGGGGTTCAGCTTTGGATTTGGACCCGCCTCTGCATGTAGGTTGCCTGAGGGCGTCTGTTCCCGCTCAGACAGGGCGGGGTTAAAGGAGCAGCTGCTTCGGGGGCTCTGACTCACTCAGGCCGGGGTGGGGGGGGAGGGAGGGGTCCGGATGCGGGGCGAGCCTGCGGGGGAAGAGCCCAGCGTGACGTTGCACCAGCCTGAGGCGCGCTGTTTGTTCTCCCGGGTGAGTTGTCCGTGGTTCACGGGACCCTGGCAGTGGCGGGCTGCACAGGCTCCCAGGAGGGGCGGTGTGGAGAGTGACCTGTGCTCGCACACAGGCTTCTTGGTGGCGGCAGCAGCAGCCTTAGCGTCTCATGCCCTCCTCTGGGGTCCGCGCTGATAGCCGCGGCTCGCGCCCGTCTCTGGAGCTCGTTTAAGCGGCGCTCTGAATCCCCTCTCCTCGCGCACCAGGAAACAAAGAGGCAAGAAAAAGTCTCTTGCCTGTTCGGCAGCTCCAGACCTTTTCCCGGACTCCCTCCCGGCTAGCTGTGGCGCACTAGCCCCCTTCAGGCTGTGTTCACGCCGCCAACCCCAGTCCTCTCCCTGCGATCCGACCGAAGCCCGAACCTCAGCTCCCAGCCCCCGCCCGCCCCGGCGGGTGAGCAGACAAGCCTCTCGGGCTGGTGAGTGCTGGTCAGCACCGCTCCTCTGTGCGGGAATCTCTCCGCTTTGCCCTCCGCACCCCTGTGGCTGCGCTCTCCTCCGTGGCTCCGAAGCTTCCCCCCTCTGCCACCCGCCGTCTCTGCCCGCGAAGGGGCTTCCCAGTGTGTGGAAACCTTTCCTCCTTCACAGCTCCCTCCCACTGGTGCAGGTCCCGTCCCTATTCTTTTGTCTCTGTTATTTCTTTTTTCTTTTGCCCTAGCCAGGTACGTGGGGAGTTTCTTGCCTTTTGGGAGGTCTGAGGTCTTCTGCCAGCATTCAAGAGGTGTTCTGTAGGAGTTGTTCCACATGTAGATGTATTTCTGATGTATTTGTGGGGAGGAAGGTGATCTCCACTTCTTACTCTTCTGCCATCTTGAAGCTCCTCCGAGAGGAAATTTCTTAAAAATAAATCAGACCGTGTCTCTCCTCTGCTCATCATCCCCCAGGGGCTCCCATCTCCCTCGGGGTAAAATCCCAATTCTGCATAGTGACCTGCAAGGTGCTCCATGACATTGTCCTCCCCCACCCCACCCCTGCTGTCTCTTCCAGCTCATCCACTCCAGCCACGTTGACACCAAACACACCAAGCACATGCCAGCCACAAGGCCTTTGCACTTGCTTCCCTTGATCTGTAAGGGGTTGTGTTTTTTTTACACCAGAAGTTTGTATGACTTGCACCATCACTTTTTTAAGACTTCTCAAGCATCACATCATCAGTGAGGTCATCCCTAACCATCTAAAATATAAAATAGTTTGCACACACACACACACACCACACCATACCACACCACACCATTACTTCTATACCTGTGTGTTGCTTTATTTTTCTTCATAGCACACAACATCATCCAACATACTATGCGTTTTCAAATGAATAGACTTTATGTTTAGAACAGTTTAAGGTTTACAGAAAACTTGAGCAGAAGGTACATAAAGTTCATAGTTTACAGTAGGGTTCACTCTCTGTGTGGTACAGTTCTATGGGTTTTGACAAATGCATAGGTCATGTATCCACCGTTACATGTTATATATCCCCCGTTGTGGTATCATACAAATTGTTTCACTGCCCTAAAAATCCTCGTGCTCCACGCATTCTTCTCTCCTCCTTCCCCCAAATCCCTGGTAACCACTGATCTCTGTTCTGTCTCTGTAGTTTTGTCTTTTCCAGAATGTCATACAGTTGGAATCATACAATATGTAGTCTTTCAGATTGGCTTCTTTTACTTAGCAATATGCATTTAAGATTCCCCCATGTCATTTGGGTGGCTTAATAGCTCATTTATTTTTTTTAAATCACTGAATAATATTTCATTGTATGAATGGGTCACAGTTTGTTTATCCATTCACCTATTGAAGGACACTGTGGTTGCTTCCAATTTTGGGCAATTATGAATCAAGATGCTGTAAACATTTGTGTGCAGGGTTTTATGTGGATATAATTTTCAACTCATTTGGGAAAATACCAAGGAGCATGATTGTTGGCTCATACAGTAAGAATATGGTTAACTTTGTAAGAAACTACCAAACTGTCTTCCAAAGTGGCAGTATCATTTTGCCCTCCCACCAGCAACGAGTGAGAATTCCTATTGTGCCACATGCTCACCAGCATTTGGTGTTGTCAGTGTTTTGGATTTTAGCATTCTAATAGATGTGCATGATATCTTGTCGTTGTTTTAATTTGCAATTCCCTAATGATATATGACATTGAAAAAGCCTCTGTATTTTTTTCCTAGTTCATCAGCCCTATGGTATCAAAGAATCCTCTGTTTCACTCATTGCTATTTCCCCCAGGCCTCAGAACAGCATCTAAATAAGGTAGGCTCTTTGTAAGTGTTTGTTAAATTAATTAATTAATTTTAAGAAGAGCGGATTTTATAATTTTTAATTCTCAGTTGCACCTCATGTCCAAGA
Organism: Eubalaena glacialis; assembly: GCF_028564815.1. NCBI lineage: Eukaryota > Metazoa > Chordata > Mammalia > Artiodactyla > Balaenidae > Eubalaena > Eubalaena glacialis. The sequence continues at coordinate 110,187,879 of NC_083723.1, read as the reverse complement.
TGACCCCCCAACATCTTGTGGAGACTGGTCTTCCACCCATAGACCACTGTGGACCTGACATTGTGAGACCGAACACAGCTCCAGAAGGGGCAGGGTGACAAAGGCAGTCTTTTTTATTTTTAAATTTTATTTAAAAAAAATTGTTTTAGTCTTTTTTATACTTGGGGAATGTGGTGGGCTGAATAATAGCCCCCTAACGATGCCCACATCTTAATCCCCAGAACCTGTGAATATGTTGCCTTAAGTGATAGAAGGGATTTTGCAGGTGTGATTAAATTGAGGCTCATGAGATGAGGAGAGTAGCCTGAATTAGCCAGGTGGGTCTATTAACCAAAAAGGTCTATACATAAGGGAGGCAGGTGGGTCAGAGTCATAAAGGTCACGTGATGATGGAAGCAGAGGTCAGAGTGTTGCAGGGCCATGAGCCAAGGAATATGGCAGCCTATAGAAGCTGGAAAAAGTGAAAAAAAAGGATTCTCTCCAAAGCCTCCAGAAGTAACACAGCCACACCGACCTCCAGACCGGTAAGAGAATAAATTTGTGTTGCTTTCAGCAATTATGTTAGTGGTAATCTGTTTCAGCAGCAATAGAAAACCAACACGGGAGGCACCTGCATATAAGAAAATAATGAAAATGTGTGAGAAATGCTAGAATCAAAACTCATCTCTGTGATAGACTGAGCTTGAAGATGAGGAAATGATTAAAACCTCTGTAGACTAAAGAATTGTATTTTCAACAGTGTGCTCAAAAGGCAAGGAGGAATAAGGAGTCAGTCCCCTGGAGCTCAGCCCACCAATGGTGCAGAGAAATTGAGCATTGGTTTCCCATAGACTGTGTGTTGTTTACCTCTGTACGCCCAGACCCTGCTGAAGCATTAGGCACGGAGTAGGTGCTCACTGAATGCGTCTGGAATGTGTGGAGTGACAGGGAATGGAATAGAAGGGAAAACTGGGGCAGAGGTAGAGGTCTTACTGGAAACGGGAGAGATTTAGTTACCGGCAGCTGTCCAGGTGCCAAGACTCCTCTGAGCCTGTAGAGGCCCCTCCTGGAAGAGGGAAGGGGACAGAACTACAAAGAAGGTCAGAGGAAGTGCTTGTTGAGGTCTGTTTTGCTTCCATTTTCAGTAGTGCCTGAATCGTTCTGTAGTTCCTAAGCTGCACCTACCCTGACCTACAAATCTGTCTGAGCTCATCCTGGGCCCTGATGGGGCACATCCCCTTGGGCTCAGTTTGTATAATCAAGGACCAGGTAGGCTGCACAGATTTGATTTCAGACAACGGACCTGGTATAGCTATGCAGATGGCAACTGGCCTGTCTCCCCTTCCTTTATCTGTTTCTGTGGCCTCTGTTTTGCCCAGACTCAGCATATGCACAAGGTTAGCCCCCATTCACTGGTTTCCATAAGAAATCCAAGCAAACCAAGCATTTTATGGTTTTTAATAATATTAGTGAAGAGGAATCCCACTGTGTAACCCATGATGTCCCACCATCTTGGTATCTTATTCTTCCTCCTTTTTACTCTCCTCTTTCCCATCTCCAAGACAAAATAAACACATAGATAAATAAGGTTTGCTTTCTTAAGCAGAGTAACTTTGGCTCTTTCCCTGAAACCTTGGCACCAGAGAACAGCTATGCTTCAAACGAATTGACTACATACGTGAGCTTATCAAGGCATTTTTCTCAAAAAGGCAAGTCTCTTCCTAAGATAAATTCTTGTACCAGCTACTAAGAGGATAGCATTTTTTTCATCTCATTGTGCCGGGGAACTGCAGCTGAGTGGAGTGAGTCATCTGTCACACAAACCATCCCCTCCTGGCTCGGACCCCAGGTGCTCATGGCTGAGCTCTGCAATAAAAGAGCAAGTCAAATCTCCCAGAGTTTTTCATCATTATCGCCACAGGGCTCTGAGAACACAAAACACCGCCGTACTGGTCCCAGCAGCTCTGCAATGGTGGAAGATAGCGCCAGGGACTTCAGAAGTGCCACATGAAAACTCCTTTGCTCAGATAGTTAGGCCTTCAAATCAGACATCAGCTAGTGGCAGCCGCAGTGGGGACCTAGGTGGAGAATTCATGCCTAGATGTTGCTTTTGGAGTTGACCCAATCTGGCATCATCCAATGAACAGGAAAAGGAAAACTGTACTTTGTAACCAAGATAACTAATGCATAGAATTCACATGAGACACCCTCACTCCAGGGTGCCTGGAATATTCTGGGAGGAATTTGAACTTTAAAAAGATTAACTGCCCTAGGTTCTCAGCAGGGGATAACAAGGGGACCCATTGGGGTCTCTCTGCTAGATTTCTATCATGAATGGGAAATAATCCATCAAATAAAACATGTGCTTTGTCAGTTCGTCTTCCATGGCACATAGCAGTGTGGCTTGTCTTGCTCAAGTTTATTTAAGAATAACTGCAAAATGTGGAGGAAAGAGAGCTTGGCTATCTTGGCCCGCTCTTACCTTCTCTAATGCTATCCTGTCTCTCTTTCTTCTTCCTCTCTGTGGGACACAGATATGGAGACAAAGCTTCTTTTTTGCTGATCCAGGAAAGGGCAGAGTTAGTTCCATCTCTGATTAAAGATACTCCTGAATTTTCATAACAAATTCCTTATCCCTCCATCTTTCCCACACCTCCCAGTCAACTCTGTTGATTCATGTGAGCTAAGATCTTGGTACCTTTGCATAATGGATGCTAAAAGCTACTTCCGTATGGTTAAAAGTCCTGTTTCTATAAACCTCCGATCAAGCCAGTGGCTTTATAGCCTGCTCAATCATATAATCATTTTTACAAAGTGTGAGGTAGAGCCCTTTCTTCCATTTACTCCACACTCATTATGTTGTCATCAATATCCTTCTAATCTCTTTAAGTTGTAAATAGATGAGCCACAAATTGGGAAAGATAAGAAATCTACTGGAAGAGAGTTGAAAGTTCAGTGCTATTGTAAGCTTTACTTGGTGTCAATACCAATTTATTTCATCTAATGATCTGCATGAAATAAGCATAAAGAGTGTAAGCATGTTTGTGCTCATGGTTATAAATCTTGTACTTGAGTTCACAGAGACCCTTTGGTCTGTGCCTGACTCTCTCCCATTGCTCGGGGTTGTTTGCGCCTTCCCACATGCATGGGAGCCACCAGACAGAGGTCACCCAGGCGCAGCAGGACCCTCTGACCTCATGCCATCTTCCCCTTCCTCCCCACAACTCTGTGTCCTCCCTAGCACATAGGAAGGAATGACGTCCTAACTGGCTTCTCAAAGGCTGGATGTTTTAGCATCAGCATCCTTTCTTTCTCCCAAAGCTGACTTGCCAGTGCTTCTCTGGACCATCCACTCTACCTGCCTTTTCTTCTTTACACCAAACTTCTATGGATTTTCTCTTCTGTGGGTTTATTAGTATTTTTAAACCAGCCTTAATATGTGTAGTTTTCCCCCATAGTGTACATCATATAATTTTTAATCTTTATTATTTTTATATTCTCTCTTCCTGCCCCATCACATGCATACAGTGAAAACATTATACCTCATACTTCACCTGTTAGAATTCCTTTTGCCTACCACATTTATGTATTTTCAACTCATTTTCTACCACCCTGTGATGAGAAACTTAGACTTACAATAACCACAGTCTTTTATATCAAGTAATATTGGCTACCATTTGTCTAGATCTGTGTAATACCTGATATAGAGACCAGGAACTTGGGAGTCTGTGTTTAAGGGACTTGTTTAACATTAGACTGCTAGCAAGTGGAGGAGCTGGGGCTAATTTCATGGTCTTTTTGACTCTAGAACACATTTTCTTAACCCATGGCCTGGTTACGGTATGGAGTATTTGAAATCAGCACTGATACTAACATTTGATTGTTTTACTACTCCCCCAGACTTTGAGACTCCCCGTCTTTCTGTATAACACTTGTCATTTTAGGAAGGTTGGAGGGAACTTGTGCATTCTGTCCCACCTTTATTCTACTAGCCCCAGGCGTCCTGAGCCTAGTCAATCCCACTCAGCAGTTTCCCCAAGCCACACCCCCGATCATCAAAACTCCTATCCTTTCCTTCAGATGGTGGAGGAAAGCAACCTGCTTTATTTTTAGACCTTAAGTATAAAACAAAACCTACTTGAGAATCATTCTAGCAGTCACTTTAGAAATTGTTTACAAATGGTAGTGTTTGTCCTTGAGCAATAAAGTTAAAATTTGAACATGACTTTCCCAGTCTTCCAAGCCTGAAGATGAGAAAAACCTATGGACTGAAAATAACCAAAAGGATTTGAAATGGCTTGTGCATGCCAGATCCCTTTTGTGATTAAAATAGACTTCAGTAAACACATATGATTCCACTTGAATAAGATCCAGAGATATTTATGGTTTAGGGTTTCACTGTTTTTCTGGGCTCGTTGAGGGACATTGAGCAATTTATTTTCAACCTGTCTTTCTGTTACTTGATTTGGAGGTCTGTGCATCAAAGAGGCAAAAATATCTAGAGCTGGGACTGAGTAGGTGTGAATTCCAGATTAATGACAATTAGTACTTTAATAAGGTATCAGGTTGAATAAGGTCCTTTTTATACTGATGTCACTCTGCTCTCAAAATAGCTTTTCTTCTGAATCTAGACTGTTCTGATGAATTTAATATTACTAGCATGTTTTCAAAACGTTCTTAGCTACTCTCACCTGTTCTTCAGATGAACCTTGTAATTACATTGCCAATTTCCCCAAAATAGTTCCATCAGCATATTGATTGGGTTTTTAATAAATTGATAAACTAATCTGAGAAAAAGTAACATTTTTACAGTATTCAGCCCTGCTATATAGAAGTATGCATATGTCTCCATCTTTTTAAAACTTAAATTTATAAGTAGTGAATATATTTTGCTGTTTCACCTCCAAAACTATACTAATTTTATGCTATTTTTTAAAAAAGTGATTTCTGCTTTTATCTCTGCCATTTTATTTCTTGTGTTTTCCTAACATTTGTTTTAATCTTATTATTTATTTTTTTAATTGAAGTGTAGTTAATTAATAAATATCATATTAGTTTTAGGTGTATAGCAGAATGATTCAGTATTTTTACAGATTATACTTCATTAAAAGTTATTACAAGATAATGGCTATAATTCCCTGTGCTGTACACTATATCCTTGTTGCTTATCTATTTTATACATAGTAGTTTGTACCTTTTAATCCCATCTTGCTTCTCCCCCTTTTCCTCTTCCACTGGTAACCACTAGTTTGTTTTCTATATCTGTGAGTCTGTTTCTGTTTTGCTTTATACATTAGTTTGTTTTACTTTTTAGATTCTACATATGAGTGATACAGTATTTGTCTTTCTCTGACCTATTTCACTAAGCATAATATTCTCTAGGTCCATCCATATTGCTGCAAGTGGCAGAATTTCATTCTTTTTATGCCCAAGTAATATTCCATTGTGTGTGTGTGTATGTATACATACATATTTTTTCCCCACATCCTCTTTATATCCATTTGTCTGTTGATGGACACTTGGGTCGTTTCCATATCTTGGCTATTGTAAATAGTGCTGCTATGAACATTGGGGTGCACGTATTTTTTTGAATTAGTGTTTTTGTTTTTTCCAGATATATACCCAGGAGTGGAATTGCTGGATCATATGGTTGTTCTAGTTTCCATTTTTTGAGGAACCTCCATATTGTTTTCCATAGTGGCTGCACCAATTTACATTCCCACCAACGGTGTACAAGGGTTCTCTTTTCTCCCCATCTTCACCATCATTTGTAATTTGTAGACTTTTCTGATGATAGCTATTCTGACAGGTGTGTGGTGATACCTCATTGTGGCTTTGATTTACATTTCTCTAAGAATTAGCAACATTGAGCATTTTTTCATGTGCCTGTTAGCCATCTGTATGTCTTCTTTGGAAAAAATGTCTATTCAGGTCTTCTGCCCATTTTTTGATTGGGTTGTTTTTTTGACATTGAGTTGTATGAACTATTCATATATGTTGGATATTAACCCTTTGCCAGTCATGTCATTTGCAAATATTTTCTCCCATCTGTAGGTTGTCTTTTCATTTTGTCGATGGTTTCCTTTGCTGTGCAAAAGCTTTTAAGTTTAATTAGATTCAATTTGTTTATTTTTGCTTTTTTTTTTTTTATCTTGGGAAACAGATCCAAGAAAATATTGCTATGATTTATGTCAAAGAGTGTTCTGCCTATGTTCTCTTCTAGGAATTTTATGGTATCATGTCATACATTTAAGTCTTTAATCCATTTTGAGTTTGTTTTTGTATATGGTGTGAGGAAATGTTCTAATCTCATTGCTTTACATATAGCTGTCCAGTAACTTACTGAAGAGACTGTTTTTCTCCACTGTATATTGTTACCTCCTTTGTGGTAGATTAATTGACCATAAGTGTGTGGGTTTGTTTCTGGGCTCTCTCTTCTGTTCCATTGATCTATGTGTGTGTTTTTGTGCCAGTACCATGCTGTTTTGATTACTGTAGCTTTGTAGTGTAGTCTGAAGTCTGGGAGGGTGATACCTCCAGCTATGTTCTTTTTTCTCAAGATTGCTTTGGCAATTCGGGGTCTTTTTTGTAGTTCCACATGAATTTTAGGATTATTTGTTCTAGTTCTCTGAAAAAATGCCATGGGCATTTTGATAGAGATTGTACTAAATCTGTAGATTGCTTTAGGTAGTATGGGCATTTTTAACAATATTTATTCTTCCAATCCAAGAGGACAAGATATCTTTCCATTTCTTTGTATCATTTCTTTGCATTCTTATTATTCTTTTTTTTTTCTTTTACAAAATAAAAAAATTGTTTGAGTCTCAGTTTACGCATTGGTAGTGCTTTGGCTGCCTTCCATTAGACTTTGTATCTTCATAGCTGATCTATTTTATTATTTTTCTCTTTAAACTTTTATTTGGGGTAAAAGAGGATGTGACCAAAAAATAATAACAATAGTAAAATTACCAATAGCTACTATGTATTGAGTGCTTATTATGTGCCAACCACTATAATAAGCTTGGTAAAACTCATTTTCTCCTCACAATACGCATAGAAGGTAGGTATTATTAATCCTCACGTTTTACAGATTAAGGAACCAAGGTTCAGTTAGTAAGCCAGAATGTGATGTCGAAGTTTCTGCATTATGTTTTCAATCCACATAATTTCCACTCATCTGAATTTATTGAGTTTGTCATTACGGTCTCGTATTTAAGTTCAGCATTGGTAATGCAGCATAGGTGCTTGATAGAATGCTGTTGAAACTTACAAGCTTTGAAGTAGATCTATTATAGGACATTCCCTTTGTCCTTATTTATATTGCCTCCCTCATCAAAGACTAAGAGGTTTATTAAAGTTTCAGTGATCATGTTTCTCTCTGTCTCCTGAATGTGCCTGGAACAACTAAGCCTTTTAAATTTAGTAAAGATCTGCCCCATCACTGAGCCTATTTTCCACAGTTTCAATTCTGTCCTTTATTGCCTCCAAAGTGAATTTTTAAAAATTCTTTAAAAATGAATGAATGAATAAATAAATAAACAAACAAATAAATAATTTTGCCTTTCGTTTCCCTGCAAGCCTATCTCCACTGTCTCCGTTTTTATTTCACCCTGTTGCCTTTTCATCTCAGTTTCTCCCATTACTTTATTCTGTTTTGTAGAGCCCATATCTTCTTACATACTACTAACAATATCACATTACCCACTAAAATTTTCCTCTGATTTCAGAGAACTGCCCTCCCACTGAGCCATGGAAATTGCATCCTTCTTTCTCCCTATGTTTTCTCTTTCTCTCTGTTTATTCCAAACTTGGTGCCTGCTAAGAGATAGGGCATGGGAGTATTGTTGGCCTTACTCTCTGACCCTTTCCTGCTCTGTATTTGGCTTGAGTGTCAATGTGCAGAATCCCTTCCCTGGTTCCTAGGTCCTTCAGGCTTTTTGTACTTAACTTTGCTGAACAGAGATGGGACCTCTGCTCTCCCACTGCTAAACTTTCTGATGCTCTGACTAGTGTGAACAGTAAAATACAGTCTATGCTTTCATGATGAATAGAGCTCTTCCTGTCTCCACCTTGGCTTCCAACAATTTTCCTCAAACATGGATCCAGAAATCCATGAGTTCTAGGAGAGTCTTAAAAGTCTGTCCTTTTATTTTTATGATAATCTAAAAGCATTTATTATTATAAAGATTAATTTCTGTTTCAGTAATAATTTGCCAATGAAAGATATCTGCATAAAATTAGGTTTCTTTTTTTACATCACAGTTCTTAAAATTATCATGAGTCATTATTAGGATAATTAGCAAGATTGGATTAGATAATAGTATTGTATCAATGTCAGATTTCCTGATTTTTGATAAATATTTTTTACAAAAAGAGAAAGTTCTTATCTCTAGGAAATAGACGTTGGAGTAATTATGAATGTGAATAAAGGCTGCAAACACCTTTCAAATGGCTCAGTGAATGTGTGTGTGTGTTTGTGTGTGTGTGTGTCTGTAGTAGGTTGGTAGATAGATGGATAGATGAGCAAATGGGGCAAAATGTCAACAATACGTTAACAATTGGTGAATCTGGGTAAAGGTTATATGGGAGTTCTTTGTATGTCTCACAATTTGTTTGTAAGTGTGAAATTATATAAAAATGAATTTTAAAAAAGCATCATGAATTTCATGGACCTTGGTCCCCTAAGTGCTCTTGGAGTGTATAAGAAAAAATTTTTTCCCTTAAAAGTTATTCAAGTTGAGAAACATGAATAAATCTTCCACTGTCCCACCAGGTTGATCGCTGGATAGACCAATTTTAGAAACCCCAACTATTTTACTTTCCTGCTTGGAATGTTCTGCTGGCTCCTGAGCACCGTGTTCCTAGCCTGGCCTACAAGACCCTCGTGACATAGCCCTTGCCCAGTCCCAACCGAGGCTACTCATTGCATTTAATTTACAAACAGTAAGTACTTGTGGCTTCCTGGGAGGACTCTGGTTTCACTCTTCTGTGCCTTTGGCCAGGTTACTCATGTTGTGCAAACTGCCACTCTCTAACTTGCTCCCCTTACACACCCGTCTCTCTTTAACGGGATAACTGTTAAGCATTTGTTAAAACCCAGTTCAGAGAGTTCCTCCTCCAAGAAGCCTTACTTGAATCCTCCCAGGCTAAGCATGTCCACTCTGGGCTCCAAGAGCCCCCCGTGGGACCCTCCGTCACAGTCCTCTTACTACTCTCTTGTCTCCACTAGACTGTGAGCTCCAAGAAGGTAGAGAAGTCTGCTCTCTCAGTGCCCTCCACACCTAGCACAGTGACCAGAAACAGAGAGGACATCAGTTGACCTGAGGAGTAGAGAAGCTTAGCAGGTGGCTCCATTGGTGGGGTCCTGCCATGTGTGCAAGAAGAGAACATAGCTGCTTTGTGATGGATGAGTTAAAAAGTTCCAGAAAAATCTGCCTCCTTCGAATGTCTTCTGTGGTCTTTTCCCCACAGTGTTCGAAATTTCCACGAAATTTCCACCAGTCCTTTGTTAGAAGTACTGGTTCTAGAAAGATAAAGTTTAGCTACACTTATGTTTTCTGGTATGGATAACTTATTAGTATGCATTATAACAGCATGGATTATCATCATTAATGAGTGTCCTATAGGTTTGTAGAGCACTTTATGATTTATAAACGATGTAAGTTTCTTGAGGGTCTCAACTGTCTTTACATATATTTTTGTTCCTTCCAGCCAAGCAAAGTCCCTAAACATAGTAAGTGCTCAATAAAAGTGTGTTGAATAAATAAATGAATGAACAACTTTCACATGTTATCGTAATAGATGCTCACATAAAAACGCAAAGCCAGGAGAGATCGTGACTACAAACCTCCTGATATCATTTACCTAGAGGAATGCTCTCTTTGGAGCCAGACAGGGGGCTACCCTGACGTGCCACACTTGTCTCATGGGTGTGCATGTTCGCTCACGAACTGGGGCTGGAGAGAGTAAACTCTTTGAAGAGGAAGGACAATGATGCATTTACCTGAGCCCAAAAGAGGTGCTGAGATACCTCTTCTGAATCTCGCCGATTCAGCAAGGGGTTAATGGAAGCTTTCAAGCTGGCTAGGTAATTAACAGGATTAAATCTCTACCTGTCAATTAAGCCAATATATTTGAGTATAATGCTATTTAATTCTGTACCAGGAACAGTGCAATAAATCAAAGTTTACAGATGTCTTCAGCAAGCCCTTGATGGATGAAACACTAACTCAGAGGTGCATAGAAAATCTCAAATAAGATAACCTCCCATGTGATTAATATAGCTGTCTGCATTGGCATTGGCTCCAGAAGGTTCTAATCCAAACATGTTTAACATCACCTACTTTATTGTGATAGATTTAGACACCTGAACTAACTAACCAGGCAAATGGTGCTTAATTATGCTGACTCATTATGGACCTCAGCAATAAAGCTGGGACATAGAATTAGGTGTTAATTCCCATCACACACAGTCACATACAGCACAAGCAGCCCAGTGCCCGGAGAGCCTTACAGGGTCTGGTGCACACAGCACAGAGTAGGGGAGCAATCCGATTCCTCTAAGGGACACTTTCCTTCTCTCTGTTCAATGGTGCTTGTTTGCAGGCCTCGTCCAGACCACCAAATACATATTACTGTTCGCAAGGGGAAAGAGCAAGTGGACATGAATGTGTCTATGAACATTTCCCCATTAAAAAACAAAAAGAATTGAGGTTCAAGTCTTTTTTTTTTTTTTTAATTTATTTATTTATTTTATTTTTGGCTGTGTTGGGTCCTCGTTGCTGTGCGAGGGCTTTCTCTAGTTGCGGCAAGCGGGGGCCACACTTCATCGCGGTGCGCGGGCCTCTCACTATCGCGGCCTCTCTTGTTGCGGAGCACAGGCTCCAGACGCGCAGGCTCAGTAATTGTGGCTCACGGGCTTAGTTGCTCCGAGGCATGTGGGATCTTCCCAGACCAGGGCTCGAACCCGTATCCCTTGCATTGGCAGGCGGATTCTCAACCACTGCGCCACCAGGGAAGCCCCTCAAGTCTTTTTTTATAAACAAAAGATGGTACGTACATATGCATGACTGGAACTCTGTTGTTGAAGAGGCTAAACCAAATGCTTGTCAACCTTCTGGATTTTTTTCTGGAATGCAATTCCAAAAGCATGGACTTCTCAACAGGTATACAGGTTTGAGTTATCAAAAGTGGGCTAGAAACATCCAGATACAAAACTCAACTCCCAGTCCTGTTTCTAAGCTTAACTTACTCAGAGGGGACCTCTCTCTGTCCCATATGAGTAGCAAAATGTGCACATATGATGTTAATTTTTCCAATAGGATCAGGTTGTTTGATTCCATCTGTGCTAATGTCACAGTGTAACCATGAGGAGTGGGTCTCAGTCATTGCTTGCTGATTGAAGGATCGATCAGGTGTGACAAATGTGCAAAGATGGTGTGGGACAGAAACGAAGCAGAACAATAGTCCCTGCTCTCAGGACATGCTTCATTTATTTGGGGAGAGCAGCTCAACACATATTAAGAATCAGTTGTGGTGTTGGCTATACCTGAAATAAGAATTCAGGGAGGAGAGGCCAGCGTGGGCTGGAGTTAACCAAGAAAACCTTCATGAAGAAGGTGAGTTTGAGATGGTTAAAGAAAGCGAAGGGTTCGGACAGACAGAGACAGTGAAATAGGATGTTCAAGATGGGAGATACAACACAGAAGTACGGAAACAGGGAATGATGTGTTCGGTGAGGGAAGCCGTGTGGAGAGCCACTTGAAGAGTGTGGGTTGCCTATTAGTGGTGGATGGGGTCCATGTGATAAAACCACCCAGACAGGTAGAAACACCCAGAGAAGTTTGCGTCTAAAACCAATGGCAAGAGAGAGACATTTGATGTAATTAGATAAAGATGTGACAACATGAGAAGCAGGTTTTAAGAACCTTCATCCAGCAGGAGATGTGTACAGTGGACTGGAGAAAAACAAGATGAGCCAGAGCACGCAGATGGGAAGTTATTGCAAAATCTTGACCTTGGTAGTGATAGAAGAATTAAGACACAAGGGATCAACTCAGGAGAATCAAAAGAAAAAATGACCCAGAACGTCTGTTTCTGTGACTGCAAAATGGAAATAGAGATAATGTCTGTGATAGACTCCCCAACGTCCATTCCACCCAAATGCTCACCCTCTTAAACCTGGCCTAATTGTTCTCAACCAATCATGACAATTTTATCCTTCTCACCAGTGATAGCTTCAGGATTGGGCATGTAACCACTTCTGGCCAATAAGAAGTAGCTTCTGGGAAATGTTTCCTCTCTTAAGTGAGAAACACAAGATGAGACGATCTCTTTTCTTCTGGGCATCATCCTATATGGATGTGGTGTCTGGATCTGCTGAACTACCTCGCTATCAGCTTTGGAAAATAATCTGAGTCCTTGATAACATGATTGAGCTGCTGGATGGGCTAGCCCAGAGCCCCACAAAGCCCACAGGCCCTCAGTAATGTGAGATAATTCACATCCTGACTATTTCAGCTAGTTTGGGTTGGGGGGGTTTTTGCTACTTGCAGCCAAAAGCATCCTGACTGATCCACAGTTCTATCTTCTTGAGCCGAGGATAGAAAACTTTTGTAATGCACTATACAAGGAAAAAGTAGGGGGGAAAAGGAGGAGGAAGTAATGATTCCGAAGTTACAACACAATTTAAGACTTTAAAAAAATTATTTATTTATTTATTTATTTATTTTTGGCTGCATTGGGTCTTCGTTGCTGCGCGTGGGCTTTCTCTAGTTGTGGCGAGCGGGGGCTACTCTTCGTTGTGGTGTGTGGGCTTCTCATTGCAGTGTCTTCTCTTGTTGCGGAGCACGGGCTATAGGCACGTGGGCTCAGTAGTTGTGGCTTGGGGGCTCTAGAGCGCAAGCTCAGTAGTTGTGGCGCACGGGCTTAGTTGCTCCGTGACATGTGGGATCTTCCCAGACTAGGGCTGGAACCCGTGTCCCCTGTACTGGCAGGCGGATTCTTAACCACTGCACCACCAGGGAAGTCCAAGACTTGTTTTTAAGTCATTTCATGAGTCTATTGCTAAACAAAAGATAAAATTTTAATTATGGCACAACAAACTTAGATTCTTTATTCCTCAGATTCACTAAAATTGGTATTTTCCTTCCATTCCCACCAACAGAGATGCCACTAACTCAAATGGATATTAGTGCCTTCCTGCTTACCTTGCGGGAGTAATTATAAATGATGGCAACTGATATTTTGATTATTCTTTACGAATGCTGTGGGATGGTGGCTGAGATTTTAACTTCTAATATTCTGTGTGATTTCAGTTCATTTTGAGAGTTGACTCTAGCTATAGCAAGCTAAAAGCCCACACTGTGACAGTTAGGATAAGCTAGGTGAAGCTGCAATAACAACATGAATATCTCAGGGGCTTAACAATAAACATTTCCTTCTCACTCACACAAAGTCCACTTCGAATCTAGAAAACTCTCTGGGCAGCTGTCCTCCACGTGGTGGCTCAGTGGTACCAGATACTCTTATGACTCTCCCCACACAGGCTTCCAAGATCATCATGGTAGGAGAAAAGAGGGCTGAAGTTTCTTACCCCAGCAAATAAACTTTCAGCCCTGGTGAATGACACCTCAGTTACAGCCCATTGACCAGCACTAATCACATGGTCTGCCTAACCGCCAGGAGAGCAAGAACGTGAAACTCACCCACATGTCCCCAAAGAGAGGAGAACTAGGTATGAGTGAGCACCAGAGTCTCTGTCACTCATCCTAACATGTGATGCACCCTACACATGCTCTTTTAGTTGTAAAGTTCTTTTTGAAATTTTTTTATTTTGTAAAGATTTGTTTTATTGAAGTATAGTTGATTTATAATGTTGTATTAATTTCTGCTATACAGCAAAATGATTCAGATGTATATATACATTCTTTTTCGTATTCTATTCCATTATGGTTTATCACAGGATGTTTAATATTGTTTCCTGTGCTACACAGTAGGACCTTGTTGTTTATCCATCCTATATATAATAGTTTGCATTTGCTAATCCCAAACTCCTAATCCATCCCTCCCTGACCCCCCTCGTCCTTGGCAATCACAGGTCTGTTCTCTATGTCTGTGAGTCTGTTTCTGTTTTGTAGATAAGTTCATTTGCGTCATACTTTAGATTCCACGTATAAGTGATATCATATGGTATTTGTCTTTCTCTTTCTGACTTATTTCACTTAGTATGATAATCTCTAGGTCCATCCATGTTGCTGCAAATGGCATTATTTCATTCTTTTTTATGGCTGAGTAGTATTGCATATTGTATTGTATATATGTACCACATCTTCTTTATCCACTCCTCTGTCAGTGGACATTTAGGTTGTTTCCATGTCTTGGCTATTGTGAATAGTGCTGCTGTGAACATAGGGGTGCATGTATCTTTTTGAATTATAGTTTTGTCTAGGTATTTGCCCAGGAGTGGGATTGCTGGATCATATGACAACTCTAATTTTAGTTCTTTGAGGAACCTCCATGCTGTTTTCCACAGTGACTGCACCAATTTACATTCCCACCAACAGTGTAGGGGGGTTCCCTTTTCTCTACACCCTCTCCAGCATTTGTTATTTGTAGGCCTTTTAACGATGGTCATTCTGATCGGTGTGAGATGGTACCTCATTGTAGTTTTGATTCGCATTTCTCTAATAATTAGCGATGTTGAGCATCTTTTCATGTGCCTGTTGGTCATCTATGTGTTCTTTGGAGAAATGTCTATTTAGGTCTTCTGCCCATTTTTTGGATTGGGTCGTTTGTTTTTCTGTTATTAGGTTGTAGGAGCTGTTTGTGTATTTTGGAAATTAAGCCCTGTCAGTCACATCATTGCAAATATTTTCTCCCAGTCTGTAGGTTGTCTTTTCATTTTGTTTATGGTTTCCTTTGCTGTGCAAAAGCTTATAAGTTTCACTAGGTCCCATTTGTTTATTTTTGCTTTTATTTCTGTTGCCTTGGGAGACTGACCTAAGAAAACATTGCTATGATTTATGTCAGAGAACGTTTTGCCTATGTTCTCTTCTAGGAGTTTTATGGTGTCATGTCTTATATTTAAGTCTTTAAGCCATTTTGAGTTTATTTTTATGTAGGGTGTGTTCTAACTTCATTAATATATGCAGCTGTCCAAAAGTTGTAAAGTTCCGAAGGGCATTGCCCCATCCTGCTAATTAGGTTCTGAAGAGAACTAAAAGGTCTTTAATAAAATGGACATGACTTGGGAATCTGAACCACTCCCATATAACTCTGGTCTTGATGGACTTTCAAAGTGCTGCCTTTCATTATTATTAGGTCTCCTCACTTGAACAGTTGTCCACCTTGACTATTGTCTTCCCTGTGACTCCTAATTCCCTGACTTCAGTACCTGTATGGAAAATAGAATCAGGGAAACAGTAAAGACAAGTTGGAACTGAATCTAGCTTGAGTGGGAGAGGTACTGGGAATAACGTACCCAAGGAAGTCAGATATCTCAGACTTTTAAAAGCTGTACCACGTGGGAAATGTCCTAGATTAGGCAGGCTCTGCTCCACATTCTCCTATTGACAAACTATGAAATGCTGTCAGTTGCTCTGTGAATGGACGTAATGCAGTGTGGTAGATTTCCCCCAGATTTCTCAGTATTTGGAGCAAAGAAGCTGTTCAGAAAAAGTCACCTTTCAGTCCTATGGGCTTCACGTAAGCAGGAGAATTTCTTTAACCAAATTCTTGAGGCACAGCCTTCAAAATGTCACTTCTACTTGATAGTTCATTGACATCATATTTTACCAAAATCTTTGAGTTTCCCTGGCAATCTTTCTTTAAGATGGTTAATAAAAATATAAAATAGTTCTCTCTGAGATTTGGGAGATTTCACTATTTATATTTCTCTTAGAGTCCAATGGAAATGTTGCTCAGATAGATATGAGTGTGTGAATGAGCCAGATGGAGGTGGTAAGGGGGAACCCTCTGCTCTGCCCCCTCCTCACATTTTCACCTCTGACCTCTTTTGCTGCTCTTACTAGCTCCTCCTCCCCAAGGACTGACTGACCGGAGAATAGGACACTCACTGAGCTGCATATTGGGATATCTGCATCTTGAGCCAGTATTGTGGGCTCTACTATCTCTCCTCCTGATTCTTGGGGGCTTCACTAACCATCAATAAAGTGAAAAGCTGAGGGAAAAAGAGGCCCATCTTGATCCGTTCTCCCACTGCAAGCAGCTAGCCTAGCCACAGCCTCTACAGAGCAGGAAGTAGACAGAAAACTCCCAGAACAATCTCTAAAAAGCATCTAGTCTATGTTTAAAGAAGGTTAATCTGCTGGATGTGTCACAAGGATCTACTACAGTGTCTGCCACTTAATAGATGCTCGCTAAACACTTTTTAAAAAACAAATAGCTGAGTAGGTAAATTGGATTTACATCTGATAATTTTTTTCTCTCTCGTAATGTAAACAAGCCTGTTGTGAATCCCAGCAGCACTTTGTGGCTTTGGGGAAATTATTTAGCCTCTCCAAGATTAGTTTTCACTTCTGTAAAGTGGAAATGAGGATGATGATGGTAAATACCTCACAGTGTTTTTGGGAGGACCAAATGAGGTAAAGTCTACAAAACTCCTGATAAGTAATCATAATAATGCTATGATAATAATGATAATAAACCTTAAGTGAGCTCTCCACCCTCTTTCCACAGTCAGTGGGTTTGGCTGGAGCACTTTTTGGTCATTCCTATCAGAGATCTTAATAATAGCAGAGCACTAGGTTTATTAGGTGATTGTGAGTTTGCCCCATGCCCTTTGTTATTAGAATTTCAGTTCTGTCATCAGTCATCTGGTAAACCAAGTCAGCTTCTATTTCCTAGCTACCTTTTCCAGTTTTTATTTGACAAAAGAAACCCAGGAGAGAGCTAGTCTTGGTTTTGTTTGTTTGTTTCCATTTTTAATTATTTTTAGGTAGATGATACATTGGGTCAAATATCAAAATGAATAAAAAGTCATACATTGAACAAGCTCATTCTCACCCCTGTCCTTGCCCACTTTGTTCCTCAGCTTCTGGCCTTCTCTGGTAATCATTTTTATTATTTTCTTGTATATTTGGGTTTTTCCCTTCCATATACAAATAGTAGCATACTTTATAAAGTGCTCTGAACCTTGCTTTTATCACCTAACAATATATCCTAGGGTTCTTCCATATTAAAACATACAGAGTTTCTGGATTTATTATTATTATTATTATTATTATTGTAACAGCTGCATGGGATCCCACTCTGTGGAGGTACCATGGTTTATTTAACCCATACCCTACTGTAAACATTTATGCTATTTCCAATCTTTTGCTCTTACAAAAAATACTGAAACAAATAATTTTGTACTTAAGTATTTCATGTGTGTGAAGATAATCAGGAGAATAAATTCTTAGAAGTGGTTTTGCTGGCCCAAAGGGTAAATGTCCTTATCATTTTTTTTGTTTTGTTTTGTTTTGTTTTTTGTTTTTTGTTTTTATTTATTTATGGCTGTGTTGGGTCTTCATTTCTTTGCAAGGGCTTTCTCTAGTTGCAGCAAGTGGGGGTCACTCTTCATCGCGGTGCGTGGGCCTCTCATTATCGCGGCCTCTCTTGTTGCGGAGCTCAGGCTCCAGACGCGCAGGCTCAGTAATTGTGGCTCACGGGCCTAGTTGCTCTGCGGCATGTGGGATCTTCCCAGACCAGGGCTCGAACCCATGTCCCCTGCATTGGCAGGCAGATTCTCAACCACTGCGCCACCAAGGAAGCCCTGTCCTTATCATTTTGATAGACATTGCCAACTTGGTCTTTATATGAATTCTACCATTTTCTACTCCAGTGTCTACAAGTGTGATACAAGCAATATTTGAAGCAATTTAACGAAGGATAAGTGAGGATAAATAACAAAAGTAAGCAAGACCATGGGTAAAGAGAATTGGCATATTGTAGACTAAAATTGCACTATCTATTAGAAATGGGGAAGTTGTGTGTTGATTGCATGGAAGGTGAGGAGATGAGATTTACAGCCCAAGCAGCACTTATACCACTTTCTATAACAACAACAGCAGCTCATTTGTGTGGTCCATCACAGCCTGCAAAGCTCTCTGTATACATTAGCTCAGTTTGACCTTCACAACATCACTGTGGAATATTTGAGGCAGGCAGAATTACTATTCCTATTTACAGAAAGGTCAAGAACTTGTCCAAGTGAAACAGCTGGATCCCAGCAGCTCTGTGACTTAAGACCCAGTCTTCTCATTCCAGATCCTGGACTCTTTCTTGAAAGAGAATCTAGGTAAAAGCCAAACAATCCTCCCACCACTAGTTCACACCCCCCCACACACATTTGCCACCCCCCATGCGTCTTCTCATCCAACTACTCACTGACTGTCCTGCCTGCTCTTCATGTCATTTTTTTCCTTGACCCCCAACCATCTTAACGGTGGTGAAGCAGACCCTTTGATGTCCAGGTGCCATCCACTCAGCCCACCTCTGATTTCAGCTGCCGCCTTGGAGGAGAGTTCCGGTGCACACCGTCTCCACCATTCCCACTTCCAACACTACCACGGCTCTTTACTTTTTTGCCTTGGGGCACCTTCTGAAGCCACAGGATCTCACTCAACCTGGAAATGCAGGGGCAAAGCTCTTGTGAGAGATCCTCAACCAATGGGGGCAGGAGTTGGCGGATCAATACCCCAGCTGCCATCCTTTGGAGGGAAATCTGAAGTGCATTTCACATGGTTCTCTGGAGGACCCCCAGCAGGACTGAGCCTCAGTTGTTACATCTGTAATCAGCTTTTCTCCTTCTTCATCTCACTGTCTCTACACTCTTATTCCTGCTTCCTGGGATCCTGTCCCAAAAGACTGCCCACACCAGAGTCCTCGTCCAGGTTCTGATTTCAGGGCAATTTCAACCAAGGCAGGTCAGCTCATGTTTCAACACACATCACAATGCATACTAATAAACTGGTGAGTTTTATGCATTAATAAACTGGTGAGTTTCTTGGGGTGGGAGGGTTGGAGAGGCAGCTGTAGAAGCTTTGGACCATCCTGGGACAGGCAAAAGCATGACCAGGAGTCCAGTAAGTTGAACTATTCTTGGTTTGCCTCTAAATTGTTTTGTGATATTGCACAAATCACTTCACTTCTCTGAGCCTCAGTTTCCTTGGATGTAGAATGGAGATAATAAATATTCCCTGCTGGAACTTCCCTGGTGGTGCAGTGATTAAGAATCCGCCTGCCAATGCAGGGGACATGGGTTTGAGCCCTGGTCCGGAAAGATCCCACGTGCCGTGGAGCAACTGAGCCCATGTGCCACAACTACTGAGCCTGTGCTCTAGAGCCCGTGAGCCACAACTACTGAGCCCTTGTGCTACAACTACTGAAGCCCGCACATCTAGAGCCCGTGCTCCGCAGCAAGAGAAGACACCGCAATGAGAAGCCTGCACACTGCAACGAAGAGTAGCCCCGGCTCACCGCAACTAGAGAAAGCTCGCTTGCATCAACGAAGATGCAACACAGCTAAAATAAATAAACAAACAAACAAACTGAAAAAAAATTCCCTGCTGCCTCATAGGGCTGTTAGTGGTGTTCCTGTCCCATTTAACTTCTGCGGGAGTTCAATGTTTTCTTTTTGCAACACCGACTCCACTCTACCCTTTGGGGAGAATGGTTGATCAAGTCAAAACTCATTCCTGGACCCTGAGTTGGAGGGAGGAATTCTTAGGAGGAGGAGGGCAAAAATGTTAAAATTCTTCTTTTTTAAAAAATTTGTTTTATTGAAGAATAGTTGATTTACAATGTTGTGCTAGTTTCTGGTGTACAGCAAAGTAATTCAGTTATACATATATATACATTGTTTTTCATATTATTTTCCATTATGGTTTATCACAGCATATTGAATATAGTTCCCCATGCTATACAGTAGGACCTTGTTGTTTATCCACCTTGTATATACTAGTTTGCATCTGCTAATCCCAAACTCCCAATCCATCACTCCCCCTTGACCACCACAGGTCTGTTCTCTATATCTGCAAGTCTGTTTTTGTTTCGTAGATAAGTTTATTTGTGTTGTATTTTAGATTCCACATATAAGTGATATCACACGGTATTTGTCTCTCTCTTTCTGACTTACTTCACTTAGTATGATAATCTCTAGGTTCATCCATGTTGCTGTAAATGGCATTATTTTATTGTTTTTTATGGCTGAGTAGTATTCCATTGTATATATGTACCACATCTTCTTTATCCATTCATCTATCTATGGACATTTAGGCTGTTTCCATGTCTTGGCTATTGTGAATAGGGCTGCTATGAACATAGGGGTACATGTATCTTTTTGAATTATAGTTTTGTCCAGATATATTAAAATTCTTTGTTTCTAAGTGGAGTGCCTTCTTTTGGGGATTGTCTTGCTGTCTTAGAACTGTTCTCACCTTGGATTTTTTTTGGCTCTTCTTTTTCAAGATGGTCTTGTATTCTCTCCTCATGTCCCAGTGCAGTAAGACCAGGGGCTGTCCCTACTTGAAAGGGCCCTGCCTTTGGGAGCCTCAGAGGCCTAGGCCAGTGTCCCATGGAGGGGAGGCAGCAAGTGGCCGACCTGGGCCAGATCTGCTCTGGTCCCTAGGAAGAAGGGGTCTGAGTACTACAACTCAGATGGCTAAGACTAGGGTATATGCCTTAGGGAAAGGGGGCAGGGACACCGTGCAGCTGAATCCAAACTAAGCCAAAAGTTCAGGGTACTAATGGAGTCATGAACAGTCCCTCCTGGCCTGGCCCAGCTCACCAGGGAGGAAGAAGGGGCTAGAGCCATCAAGGGTGCACATCACTTCCTTGTTACTTGTCTTTTCCTAAGAGACACACCTAACAGTGAGAATCAGATGAGATAAAGAGCAACGGGGCCAAAAGTGGTGCAAATCTTACTATGGAACAAAAATGAGGAATCAGCGGGAGCTGTGCTCCATGGCCTGCCATGTTCTGCTGCCTGCCCCTGCCCCTTAACCCCTCTCCTTTTCCTGCTCGGGTCCCCACACCAGTGAGACCTGCCGAGCGAAAGGTCTGGACCGTGTTTGTGTCTTGACAGATGGAAACTTGTGAATGATCTACGGTTTTTAATATCTGCATGTGGCCTTCAGGTGAGCCTGTGGTAACCCCACTGTCTTTCCATCCCTGTGACTTCTAGAGAGGGAGAGATGGATGGCGTTTCAGCCTGAGGACCTGGAAGTGTGTGGGAGCCCAGCCCAGCTTGCCCCAGCCTCAATCCAGGGTGAGCAGCCAGCTGATGGACTGTTAGAATTGTGGGCATCTGGGAGGCACACGGAGCTTTATTTAACCATCCCATTTCAAGGAATTTCTTCAAAATCTGAGTCTGCCCTTGAGGGTGTCGAATATGTGAACGCCGTTCGTCGTGTGTGTTATGGGCTGCGGGGCAGGAAAAGCTGAGAGCTACTGTCTTGGGGAAGGCTTTTTACATGACCTCTTTCCTATTTGGCTTGCTCAAGTGCCAGTGATTGGACCACTGGGTTAGGGTACAGCGGAGACTGCGCCAAGAAGAAAACTAATGGGCCGCAGACTTCCACGTGAGGGAGTTTGTTCCTCTCTGAGCGCTAGGTCCTGGGTGGGGGGGCTGTCCTCGTGGGAGGGGCCGCTCTGTTCCATGCACTTTCTCCCTTCTTGTTGCCCCCCAACAAGGCGTTGGGTCTGGATGGCCAAAGCTGGGTCACCTCACCCACATGCCAGCTTGCAGAAATTTAGGGAAAGCAGTTTTATTTTAAATAACTGTTCCAAATGTAGGGGGACAAACTGCAGTCTGCCACACCCACGCCAGCCAGCTATTCCCTACTCCCTTCTCCTTGGTAATTCTGCGAAGGGCCAACTCTATTGGTTTAGAAACAGCAGGAACCCAGAGTACTAGGGGTAAATATATTATCATAAATGCAGAGTGTAGCATTCGCCGTGACCAGCTGTTCTCCATGTGCCAGTGAGAACAGAATATAAAACATAGACTTAAAATTCAGTGCAGAGACACACAATTGATGTAAGAAGGGACTGTCCTATTGGAGGGTTAAAATGTGCAAGCTGGGATATTGAAAAAGACTCTCCAATCATCCTTCCTGCAGGCTCTTTCAGAACGCCATTGTTAGTGATCATTTCCGCCTGGAAACCAGAAGCTGAGCAAGGTGACCGCTTGAACTCCCTCCAGATTTATGATTTTTATTATTCTGGTCCCTAACAGGCTTGTCACTCCCTCCATACCCCCCAAAAAAATCAACTTAAAAAATAATCTGTTTGAAAAGAAATGCTACCAGAGGGGAAAAAAATCAATTCCTAGATAATTCATGTTAAGAAATCTTCTTCGTTTTATTGTTCTGATTTAGACCATTTGCATGGAAACTGAATCACCATGCATCCGCTCGTGCTATTTCTCTATGTGTCTGTGTTCTTGTCTGCTCTGGGATGTGACAATTAGTCACCATGGAGATGCCTGCGTGTGGCAGGAATAGGGAATGTCATCATTTCAGGTGTAGGATGACTCGCTCCATCCTTGGCTGATAGTTTCTGTGATAGTTCTGGCTCTTCAGCTCCTCTTGTAAGAGAAAGAAAGATCTCCTGTTGAAAAGAATTCTTTTGATGAATATTTTGAAAACTTATTGAATTCTTTTCTTATTCTCGACTCGCAGACACAGTGCCGTCACTGTAAAGTCGCCATCACTTTACAGTTGTGGCAATTCCAAATGTCGACTGAAGAATATCTCCTGGTTTGCGGTCTTGCAGAAAATAAGGTGATGATATGCATTCATGAACAACAGAGTCCCCGGGGCTGGGAGTGAGCTGACATCTGGCAGAAGCCCAGAAGGTAACTTATTTCAAGGCTCTGGGTAGATCTCTGTCTCTCCCCCAAAATATTTCTCAATCAGCTGACATTTCATAATTGAAAATTCCTTCTTTGGTCACCTGCTAAAAGACAAAAGCTGCCTTTGAGCCCCCATCCCCACCCAATTACCTGGAAAGGAGACAGAGATTAAGGACTCTGGGGGGTGGGTTTGGAAGGGAAACACACGAAGCACAGGAAGAGGGGGAAAGGGGGCAGCTGGGAATACTGGACCAACATCCCTTTCTTAGAGTTTTCCTTGAAAGCAAGAAGAATACATGGCAGAAGCTGATGGTGGCCCACCCATCTCTCCTCTGCCCACCTGAAGTCACCTGCAACTCAGTGGAAAGTTTCCATACGGGGTGATGGCTGACTCCCTCAAGCACCTGTTACTCTTTTTTATGTTTATGTTTTGTTTTAAATTGAAGTATAGTTGTTTTACAATGTTAATTTCTGCTGTACAGCAAAGTGATTCAGTTATACATATATGGACATTTTTTTTCATATTCTTTTCCATTATGGATTATCACAGGTTATTGAAAATAGTTCCCTGTGCTATACAGTAGGACCTTGTTGTTTATCCATTCTATACATAATAGAATAGATAAACTGTTAACTCCAAACTCCCAATCCATCCCTCCCCCACCCCCGCTCCGCCTTGGCAACCACAAGTCTGTTCTCTGTGTCTGTGAATTTGCTTTTGTTGCATAGATAAGTTCATTTGTGTCCTAGTTTAGATGCCACATATAAGTGATAGCATACAATATTTGTCTTTCTCTGTCTGACTTACTTCACTTAGTATGATAATCTCTAGGTCCATCCACGTTGCTGCAAATGGCATTATTTCATTCTTTTTTATGGCTGAGTAGTATTCCATCATGTGTGTGAATATATACCACATCTTCTTCATCTATTCATCTGTTGATGGACATTTAGGTTGTTTCCATGTCTTGGCTATTGTGAATAGTACTGCTACTCCTGAAGGCTTTCTCTGGCCTCATGCTGGGAGCACACTCAGCTTACTTGTGGGGAGGCCAGAGTGCAGGGAGTTAAAAGTCCAGGCACAAACTTCAAGCCAATAAGATGGAACTAAATAGATCAAAACCTCAGCTTTCTCATGCCTCAGTGTGGGACCGTCCTGAAATCTTATTCATGACTGTGTCACTGTTCATTGTCAAACTCCATTGGAATGCTTTAATTATGTTTGATAAATGCATGTTCATTCTCAGCCTTATTTCTAGAAGCTTAACCGCTAGGTCCACCTGGAGTTAGTCTTCATGGACCATTCTCATGCTTCATCTCAAGCTAAATGTAAAGGGCATTTGCAAAGTTTGGATGAAATTCTGTTTACCCATTTTCAGTTAAGTATGAAGAAAAGTGTTGGTATGTTTAAAAATTGAAATTGTTCATTTTGTGACTCATGATCAATTCCAAGAAGAAAAAAACACTTGAGTGTTCCTCAGGTTTCTGGGAGGACCCCAGCGGGACGAGCCCCACTCGCCCACAGCGACAACCCTCTCGTTCACACGCTTTGCTGGCTTTCCCTCCTGCCATCTCACTTTCCCACTTGCTCGCCATGTTTCCTGGGATCACTTCCCAAATAAACTACTTGTACCCAATTCCCTAATCAAGGTCTGCTTTTGAGGGAACTCAAACCAAGACAGCATGTCTTCTCAAAACAGTAACTACTCATTTGTTTCCCATCATGCTAGCCACCACCCTACATCAATTTCTCATAAGTGCCCACAGAGAAACATCTGCTTCAGTCACACCCTTTCCCTAGCTGTTCTCCCATACCCACTCGGTCCTATCTCTACATCTTCCATCACAGTCTTGCCCTCCCTGGAAGGGTGTTCCAGACTTTCTCCCTGCCTAAGTCCTTCAAGACCAGGAAGCCAGTCCTTGACATTTCTGACAAACAAAATGATTTGCCAACATTGTAAACTTTTTGATGACTTCATGTCATCTACTTTTCCTCATGACCATCTCTCTGTTCATTGCTTCATTAGATATAAGTCTGTGCCAGTGATCCTATCAGAAGATAGAAAAAAGAAATCCACCCTTGAGTTAACCTGATGACCGATGGTCCCTCTATATACCTCAAAGGACAAACGCTAGTAGCAAAAACAGCTGCACAGACATAGCCTGATTAAAACAAGGTGGATTGTGCAGGAGGTGTGCATGATTCTCTTGGCAGAGGCAGTAGTGGGTTCTTATTTTCCATCTTAGTGGAAAATGGTAAATTTTACACTCTTGGAGAACAAATAGAATTATGACTTATGCTTCACAATTTATGTAATTGATTTCTTGGATTTTTGACAGTTCTATCATGCTTTTGACAAATATTTCTTTCCTCTCTAGGAAGTTAGTCATATGGTATTGGAAGGGGGTGGTTCAGGGGGCCCTGATTATTTTCCTTTCTTTCGATTGCAAGGCAGTTACTGCCTAAATCATTTATTTGGCACTTAGCAGAAGCCATCTTGCATTTTAATTCCTTTTCTACCCACAAAAGCCTAGCTTCCCCAGGCAGGCATCTTGCCTTGTACTTCTCCCAGGATCTGATAATTGCCAGTCATCTAAAATTAGAAAAATAATTTTTTCTTGTTATTGATGAAAATGTTGAAGCTTTTCTGAAATACATTATGAAATTCTCTGCCTTCCTCAAGAGAGGTGTCGGCAGAATTGGCTCTCAGCGATTGCACCGTGTGCTGTTCGTCTTCTACACTGAGTTTAGATCTCTGCCTTCTTCTCCCTTAACCAACGCTTCTGCTCCCATGGCACCCACCCACCTCAAATGCCTCCTCTTTCTACAAATCCCTTCCCAGTGTCCAGATTATAGTCTGCTACAGGCTAGGAATCCAGTATCCCAGCTGGGACTTGGCTTGAAGGGAAGAAGGCACCAGATGTCTGTCCTCTGTTCAGCTCCATGATGGACATATCCAGTGGTCAGAAACCATCCCCCTCACATCTCCAGGCTGGGGCTGTCAGTTGCAGAATACCTCCCTCTCTATATACTCAGGGCCTTGGGTGAGTCTCGGCAGTGCATGGTCAACATTAAATGCTGCGGAGAAAGGAGTCATTGACATCCTAAAAGCCAGCATGAAACCCCCTGTGCACGGCTGTGACTCATGCAACGTCACTTGGTTTTCCATGATTCCAGAACTGGAAAAAATAAGGCAACTCATTAGATTGTTGCTTAGATTTCAGCAACACCGATTGATTAACAGCAGCTCTGCTCACCCAGAACAACCTTCAATGCTCCCCTCTATTAATTTGCTTTGGCCCATGGCTGGAAAACCTCATCCCTTACAGGCAACCTTGGGCAGCCATCTTGGATCCACTACAGAAACTAACTTCAGCCTGTGTCCTACTCGAGGTGATATGGTAGCATTAAAGTTCCCATTCCAATGGGAAAAGAAATGAAACATACATGGCATTTTTAAATGTTTGCTGTCTCTTTCTTTTCTACAAATGAATTACATTGGTTGTACAGGCAACCTGCCGTTGCACACAGAAAAAGAGCCTGTCTAACTGAACAGCTGGTCTTGTTTGTAATTCAGGATCTCGGGTAATTTGAGCTGCATCATTAGTGGGCATTAGGCTTCTCGGGTATTTTTTAATTTTTATTTTATATTGGAGTATAGTTGATTAGCAATGTTGTGTTAGTTTCAGGTGTACAGCAAAGTGGTTCAATTATACATATACATGTATCTATTCTTTTTCAAATTCTTTTCCCATTTAGGTTATTACAGAATACTGAGCAGAGTTCCCTGTGCTATACAGTAGGTCCTTGTTGGTTACCTACTTTAAATATAGCAGTGTGTACATGTCAGTCCCAAACTCCCGATCTATCCCTCCTCCCATCCTTCCCCCTTGGTTCATTCTCTAAGTCTGTGAGTTTGTTTCTGTTTTGTAAATAAATTCATTTGTATCATTTTTTATAAGATTCAGCGTATAAGCAATATATGATATTTGTCTTTCTCTCTCTGACTTACTTCACTTGGTATAATAATCTCCAGGTCCATCCATGTGGCTGCAAATGGCATTATTTCATTCTTTTTTATAGCTTAGTACTCCATTGTATATATGTACCAAAGCTTCTTTATCCATTCATTCATCTGCTGATGGATATTTAGGTTGCTTCCATGTCTTGGCTATTGTAAATAGCGCTGCAATGAACCAGGTTTTTCTCCTGATATATGCCCAAGAGTGGGATTGCTGGATCATATGGTAGTTCTATTTTTAGTTTTTTAAGGAACCTCCGTACTGTTCTCCATAGTGGCTGCACCAATTTACATCCCGCCAACAGTGTAGGAGGGTTCCCTTTTCTCCACACCCTCTCCAGCATTTATTGTTTCTAGACTTTTTGATGATGGCCATTCTGACTGGTATGAGGTGATACCTCATTGTAGTTTTGATTTGTATTTCTCTAATAATTAGCAATATTGAGCATCTTTTCATGTGTTTGCTGGCAATCTGTATGTCTTCTTTAGAGAAATGTCTATTTAGGTCTTCTGCCCATTTTTTGATTGGGTGGGCTTCTCAGTTTTAATGGACTTAGTCATCACAATACTTTATACACACGTACCCTCCTGCAGTGTCAAAACCCTGCCAGAAAAGCTTGCTCTGGCAGAAAGAGAACTGAGAGAACTTTGGTTCTCCTTTGATAGAAAATCCTGGGAAAGTGCCATTTTCATGGATATTTTAGGTGTTGCACATGCCCAATCAGAAACAACCCCTCTGTGCTGCCAGCGTGCTGGTAGTGAGTGTTGGTGGAAAGTTTCTGCAGTTGAGTGAAGTTAGCTAAAAAATGTCCCATGTCAGCCATGGTCCAACCCAGGAGAATCACGGAAAATGGTAGTGAAACCAGCAATTCCTGGGGAAAATTCACCACCTTTTTGGTAGTCTAAAAGGGTATGCATGCATAACAGATAATTTTGCGAATTCAATGTTAGGCCAAGGTGTTCTTGGAGATCCTGTGACTACAACACTAGCTGATGAGCAATATGGCACCTCAGGTATACTTTGTATGGACAAAGATGAGGCCAACGAGCTCTTGTTACAGCCGGAGGCTTTACCCACATTCATTTAGTCTCACAACATGCTGCATAGGTTCTGGGGTAAGTATTTTTTATTCCCATTTTATAAATGAGTCTCGGAAGATTAAAACGTTCAGACTAAGGTGACCCAGCTAGTAAGAATCGGGGTCAGCATTAGAACCTGTGACTTTTCCACTGAAATTACACACACATTCTGAAGAAGATGCCTGTTTGGAAACAAAGTTGCCGGTGACACAAATTCTTCTCTGGGTGACAATCAAAATATGCAGCCACCCAAATGCCAGGGCACCAACCAATTGGAAGCTGGCCAGCAGTAAATTATGTGTATAACCATATGGGGGCATATCTGCTGAATATCCACCCTCAAAGTCCATGAATGAGATTCGGAACTCTCTGGGTGATTATAAAAGAGAGCATGGATGGTCATTGTCATCAAAATATTTTTTGTTTCAAATAATATTTTCAATGATGAAGAAATGTAGATTAATTGCAAAAAATTACAAAACATTTGAAAGCACAAAAGAGAAAATAAAAATTGCATGTAATTCACCCACCCATACACTCCCACCATAGGTAAGATCTTGCCTTTTTTTTTTATTACATATGTTCCCATGTCATTTAAAAAATCTCTGATGACACTATGTCTATAGCTGCTTAATATTTCATTTTAAGGATGTAATATAAGTGGTTTAATCTTCCTCTTCTTATTTGAACATTCGAATTTTGAATATTTCCAAGTTTTCTCTTGTATAAACAATATTTTGATAAATATCTTTATGCCTGAAGCTCTGTTTGCATTTAAGTTTATAGCCTTCAGAAAATTCTTAGAACAGTTGCTGGTAATCACCAGTATTATAAACCTGAACTCTAAACTGATTATTATTTCCTCAATTCACCTCCTCAATGAGGGAAATTTCCCTTCCACTCAATACAGTTACCACCCATGCTAATAATTATCATCATCACTATTACGGTTATTCCCTTTGTGTGATCTCTCACCTGGGACCTGATCACATTGCATCTCATCCCTGCCAGCAGCCCTCAGTGGTGCCCCCACTGCCATCAGGATAAGGTTCGATCCCCTGCATGAGGTTTCTGAGGCCATGCATGGAGCTCACTTTGTCTTATCCTTTCTGTCTCATCTCTTGCTCTTCCACCCTTGAACTTCACGCTCTAGTAACATTACCTGACTTACCATTTCCTGAATGTACAGGGAGGGCTCCAGGACTTTGTATATGCAGTTTCCCCTGCCTGGGCCACTTTCTTCACCACCTCCTTAACTCCTACTAATCTCTCCAGTTTATGGTTTGACATTCTTTATTCTAGGATATGTCTGGGACACCACAGTGTGCCCCCTCCCAAGACTGGGCCACCTGCCCCTCCTAAGGCCCCCATTGCATTGTGCTGTGTCCACCCCATCATCCATCACATTGTAGTGTAATTGACTGTCTTCCCCACTAGACATTAAGCTCCTTGAGAATACGCTGCCTATTGTATCCTCAGTGCCTTTTGCAGGCCTGGCATATGGTAAGCAGGAAATAAATATTTGTTGAATAAATAGAACACCATCTATATTTAAAGTATTGGTTTGCTGGTCTGATTGAATGAATCAGAGAAAGTATTGTACTTAAGAGCTGGGCAGTTGTGGATCTTGAGGAGTTACCATTTTCTTGAAGAATTTTTCCTGATTAGCAAATGATACACTTCAGCAGAAATGGCAAGAAAGTCAAAGCCAAATGTGTAAGGCTCTGGTTAGTGGGAAAACATGGAGAGGAGGGAAAAGTGCATCCACCCCTCATCACACAATAAATATAGATAGTAGATCTAAATGCTGACTTCAAGTTGGAAATTCCCCTTCTCACAGATTAACAGTGCAGGAATGGATGAATGATTTCTACTTTTAAAAGCCCAACCACAATCTGGAGATGATAATCCCATCATGACCTGGAGAGCAAAAAGAACCAGGTTTAGGGAGGGAGCATCCTCAGACCTGCCATACCTGCTTTCCAGATACCAAAGGGAAATATCTTCCCATGTTTATCCAACAGTTGTGAATCAGCCCCCTAACTTGTCCCATCACTTAGAATCTGGTTGAGCTTCTAGATTCCAGCACTTTCTAGAATCTTCAGAAGAGATGGACTTGTGGTGACTCATTTCTCCATGATCTGCCCACGCTCTTTTCACCCTTGAGCTGATGTGTCAGTGCAAAGACCTTGAGGTTGGTCAGCTTCCAAGCTACCAGAAGGCTTTATAGTGCAATGGAAGAATACAAAATTGGACATCAAATAACCTACATTCTGATCTAAGTTTATAATTAACTTGGTTGTATATTTCTTTATGTGTCTGTTTCCTTGCCTCGAAATTGAAGTGTTTGGGACCAGGTCACTTCTGAGATCCCTTCCAACTCTAGATTTTTCTAATTCGACTCCTGCATAACCCTGTGCTTGGCGTTGTTGGGAACTGGTTAAATATAAAAAATGATTTCAGTCTTTTGGCAAACTTGGGGAGGAAAAACTACCTGGAGTCTTACTGGAGACTACCTTCACTTATTTTCCCATTTGTGTAAATGCCAAATAAAGGGTTCCTGCCACACTGTCAGAGACAAAGGAATGGCTTCAGGAATGGGTGAGACTTGAGCTGGTCTTTGAAGTGAACCATTCAGCAAAGGCATCTGGCAAGAAACAACCTCTGTGGTGAGCTAGAGGCAGAGCATGTTATAGCATTTACCCTCCATCAGGGTCCTAGAGGCTCTCTAAGAGGGGTGTGTGCTCAGGAAAGCTTGTGGGATGGGATGGGACAGGTATATTCATGTCCAATCTATGCTTTACCACCATACTTGGCTATAATTCCTCATTCAGAGACTAAGTCTCTTAGTGCTTTTCTCTGTGGAACCACTACTAATAATACTTTAAAAAATAGCTTTAGCTCAGCATAGGTATGGCATGCTTATATTTGCAAAAAGTGTTGCCATCAGTCCATGGAAATGGAGTCTCCATCTCTGACCCTTCACCTGGGAGGAAAGAGGGAGAGTGAACTGAAGCTAGTCAGGCGCTGAGTCTGGATTAGACTGCACAGCCCTCCTGTGACCTGGCCCTCTACCTACCTTTCTCCCCATCTTGGCCTCCTGTTACCCCAATGAGTCATCTTCTGCTTCCCTCGTCTGGTAGGTTGGCTGCCTGATGAACCATGGGATTTTAAAGGCTGAGAAATTTTCCTACTGTTCACTGTGTCCAGCTTTCACATAAGATCATGCCTCCCCTCCTGTGTCTAAATTTGGATTTCCAATGGGAAAAAAGAGCACAGAGAAATGGAGGAAAGGAAAAGAGAGGGAAAAAAGGGCAGAAAGGATGTTCTGGAATTGTTTATCTGGCTTGGATAGGGGACTGAAATGAAACCAGTGGAAGATTATCTCTGTGACACTCCCACCGACCCCCATGTCCAATGTCCGGCTTCAAGCCTCCCTTCTGTACGTGGTTGCCGGGAGCTACAGCACTGTAATCTGTAAATCATGTCGTGTGGATTCACTTTCTCAATTGCATTTTTCATAGGCTATTAAAACAAATTTGGACTTGACCTTATTAAACAACAGGGAACGATCACAGGTTCTTAGTCAAGGGGAATACTTGAATATAGCAGCTTACGTTTTGTATCTGCCAGAATCGTGGCAGGAAACAAATGGCATGTTCCAAGTGGGTGCTTGAAGAATGTTCATTAAAGAGACTAAGTACAATGGTGTGGGCAGAGAATGGGGAAGCCAGCAAGAGAGAGTGCAGGAGACCAGAAACGGTTACTGCAACAGGTGACTGCCTGCTGGAAGCTGTGGCCTCTGGTGGAGGAGCCTCTGGGGGAGGAGCCGAGTGTAGCTGGAATGGAGGGAGCGGGAAAGAACCTGGCTCTCACCCTCCAGTCTCCTGCGAAAGCCTCCCATTGGCTAAACCCAGTGTGAGACCCAGTGAGAGGGCAAGGAAGCCCACAGACACCACCCATTCAGGTCAGCTTCCCAGGGTCGGAGCAGGGTGGGGACATGAGGTGCTGGGTCTGCAGGGGCAAACAGAGAAGATCTAGTCTACATTTGTGTGGTGTATTATGACATCCAGAGATAGAGCTACCTAGATCTGGAGACAGAGATAGATAGAGATCTATTGAAAATGGTTTTAAAAATATTTTACAGAATTTATTTAATTAATTAATTTATTTATTTATTTATGGCTGTGTTGGGTCTTCGTTGCCGCACAGGCTTTCTCTAGCTGCGGCAAGCGGGGGCTACTCTTTGTTGCGGTGCGCGGGCTTCTCACTGTGGTGGCTTCTCTCATTGCAGAGCACCGGCTCTAGGCACACGGGCTCAGTAGTTGTGGCGCTAGGGCTCCGTAGTTGTGCCTCGCGGGCTCTAGAGCACAGGCTCAGTAGTTGTGGCACACGGGCTTAGTTGCTCCGCGGCATGTGGGATCTTCCTGGACCAGGGCTCGAACCTGTGTTCCCTGCTTTGGCAAGCAGATTCTTAACCACTACAACACCAGGGAAGTCCCCAGAATTTATTTTAAAAAATTTTTTACTTTATACTGGAGTATGGTTGATTTACAATGTTGTGTTCGTTTCAGGTGCACATCAAAGTGATTTAGTTATACATATACATATATCTATTCTTTTTCAGATTCTACTTGCCATATAAGTTATTACAGAGTATTGAGTAGAGTTACCTGTGCTATACAGTAGGTCCTCGTTGATTACCTATTTTATATATAGTAGTGTGTATATGTTAATCCCAATCTCCTAATTTATCCCACCCCCACCTTTCCCCTTTGGTAACCATAAGTTTGTTTTCTAAGTCTGTGAGTCTATTTCTGTTTCATAAATAAATTCATTTGTATCTACTTTTTAATCTCGTTTGATCCTCTCAACAACCTGTAGGATATTCATGATTTTCCAATAAGGTAACGGGCTCTCAGAGATCAAATCATCAACCCAACAAGAGAAGGTATCAAAGTGAGGACATAAGTCCAGGATTTTGACCCTTACAGATGTCACTCCCTGCCTGTCTCTTTTCATACTCCCCTTCTCCTCACCTACTCAGGGTTGACCTGTACTTCAAGTCTAGTTCAAACTCGTATGAATGAAGTAAGTCCATTGATCCACCCCTTCTGACTGCTGAGAGCCCTTGGTGGTGATCAACTACACACAACTTAGCAACTATTTGTTTATTGACTTTGTATTGTCCTGGGGTATTGGTCCCTGAGCTACAGAGTCTCTTTTGTTAAGATCAGTAGAAGATTCCTTTGGACGTCAACTTCTGACAGCAGGTGGCACATTCTACCCCTAAGCAGATGACCAATAAATACTTCCCCAATAGAAATCAGTGGTGTGGGAAGGCAGCCAGAAATACATATGTGTATGTGAGTGAGCATACGTGAGTCAGGCAGGAAACAGAACCACTCCTGCTGAAAGGGACGGAACGTAGGGAATCAGGCACTCCCGAAATCATTGGGCAGGCAGAATAAGGGGCCACCTTTAGACTATTGGTTTCAAGATCAAATTACTCCAGCTGTGATTCCCAGTTCAGGAAGCTGGTATCGCTGATGACACCACACAATTACCTCACAGCTCTGTCTGCTTCTCCACTCTTCATGCAAGTTCAGCTCACTGGCACAACAGGGAACGATCACAGGTTCTTAGTCAAGGGGAATACTTGAATATAGCAGCTTACGTTTTGTATCTGCCAGAATCGTGGCAGGAAACAAATTGCATCTAGAACCCTAGCTCTAAGAAAGAATGAGAAGACAGCCTCCATGTGCTGCTGTCATTCGGAAATCAAGAGAGTCATGGCTGGGTATCTAGGAATCAGGAGGCTGGGCAAGGTGTATTCTTTTGAGGTATTTTAGATCGAGCACTTTTCTTCCAATTGGTGAAATTTGATGGGGGTCTTCAAGATCAGCCTTGGAGGGACGTGATGTCAAAGAAAGACAATCTGTAGCACGAAGGGGTGTGTGGAGAAAAAAAGGCAAGCATCCTTCCCTTAGAGCCGCCAGGGGTGCAGTGAGGTGCAGCCAGCAAACCAGAGGCTTTTAGGTATGTGAACCAACTGCTCATTAAAATCCCTCTCTCGGAGCCTTCTACCACCACCCCACCACGCCCTCCACCCCACGCACTCTGGCTGCCATCTTCAGCCTTTCTTGATCAACAGGGCCCCCTAGTGGCATGGCTAAAAACACTGACATTTTCTGTAACCTAGCAACAAATTAGCTTGGTTTGAACTCAATTTTTACATGGAGGAAAAACACAAGTCTAAACTGAGACAGTGAGCAAGTTGGAACTGGAACTCAAAAGGCTTAGCTCCCGGAAACTGGGGCAGGCCCTACCTCTCCTGATGTGTCAGGCTGACTCCAGCCAGTCCTGACTTAGGGCAGTGGTTCTCAGCTTGGAGCTGTTCTGCCCCGCAAGACACATTTGGCAATGTCTGGAGACATTTCTGATTGTCACAATTCAGAAGAGGGGCTACTGATATTTAGTGGGTAGAGGGGATTCTGCCTAAACATCCTGCAGTGCACAGGACAAGAAAAAAGTATCTGGTCAAAAATGTCAGTAGTGCCTCAGTTGAGAAATTCTGCCTTTAGAAGAAGACAGTTGTCCCCTCAGGATACTTCTCAGGGTGTCACCAGGCTCAAACCCTCTGCACTACTCACAGTTCTCTTCAAACCTGAGACACGACAACAAGGACCTACTGTATAGCACAGGGAACTATACTCAATATTTTGTAATAACCTTTAAGGGAAAAGAATCTGAAATATATATATATGTATAACTGAATCACTTTGTTGTACACCTGAAACTAACACAACATTGTAAATCAACTATACTCCAATAAAAATATTGAATCAAAAAAATAATAAAGTACCTCTAGAAAGAGGAGTTTAAAAAAAAAAACCTGAGACACGAGAGAGATGCAAAAAATAATGGATAAAACCCCACAAACCTCACACCCATTAAGATGGCCATTATTTAAGGGAAAAAAAATCAGGAAAATAACAAGCATTGGTAAGGACGTGGTGAAACTGAAGCCCTCATACAATGCTGGTGGGAATGTAAAATGGCACAGCCATTGTGAAAAAAGTATGGCAGTTCCTCAAAAAAGTTAAACATAGAATTACCATATGATCCAGGAATCCAGTATGTACCCCCAAAGAGCTGAAGACAGAGACTCAGATACTTGTGCACCCATGTTCATAACAGCATTATGCACAGTAGCCAAAAGGTGGAAACAGCCCAAATGTGCACCAACAGAAGAATGGACAAAGAAAGTGTGTTATATGCATACAATGGAATATTATTCAGCCTTAGGACGTAATGAAATTCTGATAGATGCTACAACATAAATGAACCTTGAAAACATTATGTTAAGTGAAATAAGCCAGACACAGAGGACACATATTGTGTGATTCCACTTATGTGAGGTACCTAGAAGAGGCAATTCATAAACACAGAAAGTCGAATGGTGGTTGCCAGGGGCTGGGAGATAGGGGGATGGGAAGTCATTGTTTAATGGGAAGAGTTTCTGTTTGGGAAGATGAAATAGTTCTGGAAATGGATGGCGGTGATGCTCACACAACATTGTGAATGTACTTAATGCCACAGAGTTGTATGCTTGAAAATGGTTAAAATGGTAACTTTTATATTATGTATATTTTATCACAATAAGAAAACCTCACAAACTTGGGGCTCTCAGCTCTTTTAGACCAAACAGCAGCCATAGTCAGCAGGGTCCCCAGCTGGCCAAGACCCTCTGACAGTGACCCACAAAGGCCCAAAGTGTGTTTGCCAGGACTTATGCCAGGTCATGACATATTAGCTGAGGACTGGCTGCACATGGCTTTGATTACCCTGGGCTCAGCCTGGATTTCATGGGAGCGGGGACAGCTGGCAGCCACGTGACCGCTGCTTAAGCTCACCAAGATGGCATTACTTAAAAGTCTGAAATGCGGCTCCTCGGAAGCCCTTTTGGCTTCAGTTGCAGAGTCAGCAGGACTGTCTTTCTGGGGGAAAGAAGGTAAAAGGAAGGGGCTAGAACTCGTAGGAGGAATGAGGATGTTGCCAAATCCTTCTGGCTGTTCTTGATTCTCTGCTGTGCCTGGGAGGTGCCAGCTCGGCTCAAGACAAGGCTACGTTACTTATCTTAGTCCATTTCTCTGTGGCATCTCACTGTCTGTTTGTACGTGTGCATGCAGGTGTGTGGGTACAGCCATCAGTAGTTTATTTAACATTTTCCTCTAAGCTAGTGATCTCAGTCTTTAGAATACATGGATGATGGGTCCAAGGCTATAGGTTCAATTCCAATTATAAACCAGCTAGCATTACACAGTGAAAACTGTTTTAGGTCACAGAGTACCCTTGCCTCAGCTGGCCAGCTGGCACAGAAATAGGTAAAGGAATAGGATGACTCTGGGCAAGCCATCCACACCCAGCCATGCCCAAGCCCTCCAGGAAACAGAAACCCTTGTAAAGCAGTGAGTGGTGCTGAAGGACACCAGTCACTGGCATATAGCACATGCTGTCATTCACCCAGAGGATGCTGCAGAACCCAGAAATACCCCATAGCTGATATCAGTCACTTACCACCAACTGAATAAGCCTCAAGCAGCATGATATCACAGTTCTCTTTTTGTTGTTTTTTTCAGGTGGATACTTTTTTTTTTTATACAGCAGGTTCTTATTAGTTATCTATTTTATACATATTAGTGTATATATGTCAATTCCAATCTCCCAGTTCATCACACCACCACCCGCCCCCCGCCACTTTCCCCCCTTGGTGTCCATACGTTTGTTCTCTACATCTGTGTCTCTATTTCT
Source organism: Eubalaena glacialis (assembly GCF_028564815.1). Lineage (NCBI taxonomy): Eukaryota > Metazoa > Chordata > Mammalia > Artiodactyla > Balaenidae > Eubalaena > Eubalaena glacialis. The sequence continues at coordinate 110,151,126 of NC_083723.1, read as the reverse complement.
GCCTTGCAAACCGGTTCATCTGCACCATTTTTCTAGATTCCACATATATGCGTTAATATAATGTATTTTTCTCTTTCTGACTTACTTCACACTGCATGAGAGTCTCTAGGTCCATCCACGTCTCTACAAATGACCCAGTTTTGTTCCTTTTCATGGCTGGGTAATATTCCATGTATATACGTACCACATCTTCTTTATCCATTCGTCTGTCGATGGGCATTTAGGTTGCTTCCATGACCTGGCTATTGTAAATAGTGCTGCAATGAACATTGGGGTGCATGTTTCTTTTTGAATTACGGTTTGCTCTGGGTATATGCCCAGTAGCGGGATTGCTGGGTCATATGGTAATTCTATTTTTAGTTTTTTAAGGAACCTCCATACTGTTCTCCATAGTGGCTGTATCAATTTACATTCCCACCAACAGTGCAAGAGGCGTCCCTTTTCTCCATACCCTCTCCAGCATTTGTTCTTTGTAGATTTTATGATGATGGCCATTCTAACTGGTGTGAGGTGATACCTCATTGTAGTTTTGATTTTCATTTCTCTAATAATTAGTGATGTTGAGCAGCTTTTCATGTGCCTCTTGGCCATCTGCATGGGGTATTTGTGGGGCCATCTTCTTTGGAGAAATGTCTATTTAGGTCTTCTGCCCATTTTTGGATGGGGTTTTTTTTTTTTGATATGGAGCTGCATGTGCTGTTTATATATTTTGGAGATTAATCCTTTGTCCGTTGATTCATTTGCAAATACTTTCTCCCATTCTGAGGATTGTCTTTTCGTCTTGTTTATAGTTTCCTTTGCTGTGCAAAAGCTTTTAAGTTTCATTAGGTCCCATTTGTTTAATTTTGTTTTTATTTCCATTACCCTAGGAGGTGGGTCAAAAAAGATCTTGCTGTGATTTATGTCAAAGAGTGTTCTTCCTATGTTTTCCTCTAAGAGTTTTATAGTGTCTGGTCTTACATTTACATCTTTAATACATTTTGAGTTTATTTTTGTGTATGGTGTTAGGGAATGTTCTAATTTCATTCTTTTACATGTAGCTGTCTGATTTTCCCAGCACCATGTATTGAAGAGATTGTCTTTTCTCCACTGTATATCCTTGCCTCCTTTGTCATAGATTAGTTGACCATAGGTGTGTGAGTTTATCTCTGGGCTTTCTATCCTTTTCCATTGATCTATATTTCTGTTTTTGTGCCAGTACCATACTTTCTTGATTACTGTAGCTTTGTAGTATAGTCTGAAGTCAGGGAGTCTGATTCCTCCAGCTCCGTTTTTTCCCTCAAGATTGCTTTGGCTACTCGGGGTCTTTTGTGTCTTCATACAAATTTTAAGATTTTTTATTCTAGTTATGTAAAAAATGCCATTGGTACTTTGATAGGGATTGCATTGAATCTGTAGATTGCTTTGGGTAGTATAGTCATTTTCACAATACTGATTCTTTCAATCTAAGAACATGGTATATCTCTCCATCTGTTTGTGTCATCTTTGATTTCTTTCATCAGTGTCTTTTAGTTTTCTGAGTACAGGTCTTTTACCTCCTTAGGTAGGTTTATTCCTAGGTATTTTATTCTTTTTGTTGCAATGGTGAATGGGATTGTTTCCTTAATTTCTCTTTCTGATCTTTCGTTGTTAGTGTATAGGAATGCAAGAGATTTCTGTGTATTAATTTTGTATCCTGCAACTTTACCAAATTCATTGATTAGCTCTAGTAGTTTTCTGGTGACATCTTTAGGATTATCTATGTATAGTATCATGCCATCTGTAAACAGAGACAATTTTACTTCTTCTTTTCCAATTTGTATTCTTTTATTTCTTTTACTTCTCTGATGCCATGGCTAGGACTTCCAGAACTATGTTGAATAATAGTGACGAGAGTGGTCATCCTTGTCTTGTTCCTGATCTTAGAGGAAATGCTTTCAGTTTTTCACCATTAAGAACGATGCTTGTTGTGGGTTTGTCATATATGGCCTTTATTATTTTGAGTTATGCCCACTTTCTGGAGAGTTTTTATCATAAATGGGTGTTGAATTTTGTCAAAAGCTTTTTCTGCATCTATTGAGATGGTTTTTATTCTTCAATTTGTTAATATGGTGTATCACATTGATTGATTTGCATATATTGAAGAATCCTTGCATCCCTGGGATAAATCCCACTTGATCATGGTGTATGATCCTTTTAGTGTGTTGTTGGATTCTGATTGCTAGTATTTTATTGAGGATTTTTGCATCTATATTCATCAGTGATATTGGTTTAAAATTTTCTTTTTTTGTAGTATCTTTGTCTTGTTTTGCTATCAGGGTGATGGTGGCCTCATAGAATGAGTTTGGGAGTGTTCCTTCCTCTGCAATTTTTGGGAAGAGTTTGAGAAGGATGGGTGTTAGCTCTTCTCTAAATATTTGATAGAATTCACCTGTGAAGCCATCTGATCCTGGACTTTTGTTTGTTGGAAGATTTTTAATCACAGTTTCAATTTCATTACTTGTGATTGGTCTGTTCATATTTTCTATTTCTTCCTGGTTCATCTTGGAAGGTTTTACCTTTCTAAGAATTTGTCCATTTCTTCCAGGTTGTCCATTTGATTCGCATAGAGTTCATTGTAGTAATCTCTTAGGATGCTTTATATTTCTGTGGTGTCTGTTGTAACTTCTCCTTTTTCATTTCTAATTTTCTTGATTTGAATCCTCTCCCTCTTTTTCTTGATGAATCTGGCTAAAGGTTTATCAATTTTGTGTATCTTCTCAAAGAACAAGCTTTTAGGTTTATTGATCTTTGCCATTGTTTTCTTTGTTTCTATTTCATTTATTTTTCCTTGGATCTTTATGAATTCTTTCCTTCTACTAACTTTGGGTTTTGTTTGTTCTTCTTTCTCTAGTTCCTTTAGGTGTAAGGTTAAGTTGTTTATTTGAGAATTTTCTTGTTTCTTGAGGTAGGATTGTATTGTTATAAATTCCCCTCTTAGAACTGCTTTTGCTGCATCCCATAGGTTTTGGATTGTCATGTTTTCATTGTCATTTGTCTCTAGATATTTTTTGATTTCCTCTTTGATTTCTTCAGTGATCTCTTGGTTATTTAGTAACATATTGTTTAGCCTCCATGTGTTTGTGTTTTTTACGTTTTTTTCCCTGTAATTCATTTCTAATCTCATAGTGCTGTGGTCAGAAAAGATGCTTGATATGATTTCAATTTTCTTAAATTTCCCGAGAGTTGATTTGTGACCCAAGATGTGACCTATCCTGGAGAATGTTCTGTGCGCACTTGAGAAGAAAGTGTAATCTGCTGTTATTGGATGCAATGTCCTATAAATATCAATTAAATCTATCTGGTCTATTGTGTCATTTAAAGCTTCTGTTTCCTTATTAATTTTCTGTCTGGATGGTCTGTCCATTGGTGTAAGTGAGGTGTTAAAGTCCCCCATTATTATTGTGTTACTGTCGATTTCCTCTTTTATAGCTGTTAGCATTTACCTTATGTATTGAGGTGCTCCTATGTTGGGTGCATATATATTTATAATTGTTATATCTTCTTCTTGGATTGATCCCTTGATCATTATGTAGTGTCCTTCCTTGTCTCTTGTAACATTCTTTATTTTAAAGTCTATTTTATCTGATATGAGTATAGCTACTCCAGCTTTCTTTTGATTTCCATTTGCATGGAATATCTTTTTCCATCCCCTCCCTTTCAGTCTGTATGTGTCCCTAGGTCTGAAGTGGGTCTCTTGTAGGCAGCATATAATAGGTCTTGTTTTTGCATCCATTCAGCGAGCCTGTGTCTTTTGGTTGAAGCATTTAATCCATTTGTGTTTAAAGTAATTATCGATATGTATGCTTCTATTACCATTTTCTTAATTGTTTTGGGTTTCTTTGTGTAGGTCCTTTTCTTCTCTTGTGTTTCCCACTTAGAGAAGTTCCTTTAGCATTTGTTGTAGAGCTGGTTTGGTGGTGCTGAATTCTTTTAGCTTTTGCTTGTCTGTAAAGGTTTTAATTTCTCTGTTGAATCTGAGTGAGATCCTTGCTGGGTAGAGTAATCTTGGCTGTAGGTTTTTCCCTTTCATCACTTTAAGTATATCATGCCACTCCCTTCTGGCTTGTAGAGTTTCTGCTGAGAAATCAGCTGTTAACCTTATGGGAGTTCCCTTGTATGTTATTTGTCGTTTTTACCTTGTCGCTTTAGAAAATTTTTCTTTGTCTTTAATTTTTGTCAGTTTGATTACTATGTGTCTTGGCATGTTTCTCCTTGGGTTTATCCTGCCTGGGACTCTCTGCACTTCCTGGACTTGGGTGGCTATTTCCTTTCCCATGTTAGGGAATTTTCGAGTATAATCTCTTCAATATTTTCTCAGGTACTTTCTCTCTCTCTTCTCCTTCTGGGACCCCTATAATGTGAATGTTGGTGTGTTTAATGTTGTCTCAGAGGTCTCTTAGGCCATCTTCATTTCTTTTCATTCTTTTTTCTTTATTTTTTTCTATAGCAGTGAATTCTACCATTCTGTCTTCCAGGTCACTTATCTGTTCTTCTGCCTCAGTTATTCTGCTATTGATTCCTTGTAGTGTATTTTTCATTTCAGTTATTGTATTGTTCATCTCTGTTTGTTTGTTCTTTAATTCTTCTAGGTCTTTGTTCAACATTTCTTGCATCGTCTCGATCTTTGCCTCCATTCTTTTTCCGAGGTCCTGGAACATCTTCACTATCATTATTCTGAATTCTTTTTCTGGAAGGTTGCCTATCTCCACTTCATTTAGTTGTTTTTCTGGGGTTTTATCTTGTTCCTTCATCTGGTACATAGTCCTCTGCCTTTTCATTTTGTCTATCTTTCTGTGAATGTGGTTTTCATTCCACAGGCTGCAGGATTGTAGTTCTTCTTGCTTCTGCTGTCTGCCCTCTGGTTGATGAGGCTATCTAAGAGGCTTGTGCAAGCTTCCTGATGGGATGGACTGGTGGTGGGTAGAGCTGGGTGTTGCTCTGGTGGGCAGAGCTCAGTAAAACTTTAATCTGCTTGTCTGCTGTTGGGTGGGGCTGAGTTCCATCCTTGTTGGTTGTTTGTCCTGAGGTGACCCAGCACTGGAGGCTACAGGCTCTTTGGTGGGGCTAATGGTGGACTCTGGGAGGGCTCATGCCAAGGAGTGCTTCCCAGAACTTCTGCTGCCAGTGTCCTTGTCCCCTCAGTGAGCCACAGCCACCCCCTGCCTCTGCAGGAGAACCTCCAACACTAGCAGGTTTGTCTGGTTCAGTCTCCTATGGGGTCACTGCTCCTTCCCCTGTGTCCTGATGTGCACACTACTTTGTGTGTTACCTCCAAGAGTGGAGTCTCTGTTTCCCCCAGTCCTGTCGAAGTCCTGCAATCAAATCCCGCTAGCCTTCAAAGTCTGATTCTCTGGGAGTTCCCATTGTCGGACCCCCAGGTGGGAAGCCTGACATGGGGCTCAGAACCTTCACTCCAGTGGGTGGACTTTTGTGGTATAAGTGTTCTCCAGTTTGTGAGTCACCCACCCAGCAGTTATGGGATTTGATTTTATTGTGATTGCGCCCCTCCTACCATCTCATTGTGGCTTCTCCTTTGCCTTTGGATGTGGGGTATCTTTTTTGGTGGGTTCCAGTGTCTTCCTTTCTATGATTGTTTGGCAGTTAGTTGTGATTCCAGTGCTCTCGCAAGAGGGAGTCCACAGTTCTCCTTTTGAAGTTGTGGGTGATGTCCACTGTGGAAACCCAAGATTTTCCCGCTGATCCCTTTGGGGCCCCATTGAGAAGAGCCAGTGAAAGTAGGAGCTGGGTGAACATGGTTCCTTAGCTGTCAGGACTGGAGATATCTATATGACCAGACCAGCCCCTGCAGAATCCACAGATCCTGAGGACACCCTCTTGGGTGGGTCTTGCCCAGCAGTGCTAGAATTACTACATCCCAGAGAAAAGCACTTTCACCGTAGAAATGGGTATAGGGTCAGGAAAGCCATGGACCTTCTAAAGCCTACATGTAGTGGTAACGTCATATGACCTCACCCTGGGGTCAAGCAGTATCCCTGTCCGTAGCCTATTTGTGAAGGGTTTATGGCAATATGAGAAACAGCATATCTCTTAAATATCTTTGCTATACCTCCCCACCTGAAATTCTCCCTGAATAGGATGCCTTCCCATCCCCACTTCTTTGTACAATCTTCCCCAGTTTCTACCCATCTTTATACATCATATTATTTAAGCAAGTCAAAGCAAGCCTTCCTACAAACCGTTTTCTTCTGGAGCCTTTTATTTGCAACTCCAAGATCGGCCACCAGGTGGCGGTGGCACGTCACGTTTTGCAATTCCGGTTCCCAACGGAACAGAAACCTGCCAAGTGTCGGGCACGGCACCGGGAGTGATCCCTGCATGATCTCCCTTTATTCTACAAGGACCCAAGGTATTACCTACCATCCCCATTTTACAGATGAGGAGACTGAAATTCTGAGAGGCTGACTAACCGGCCCAAGATCACACCACTCATTAGAGGCAGACCTGGAGTGTTGAACCCCAGCCTGGATGCCTTCCAGCCCACAGGGTGTGTACTGAGCTTTGCTGTCAGGGCGGAGCTTCCTGAACAGCCTCCTTACTATGTGCCTGCCGCCTTTTCTTCTAATTTTACATGCCGCATGGTTTGCCCACCAATCAAGGCCGCATCTTGTTTGGCTCTCACCTGGGGACTAGATTGCCGGTTTCCACGTTCTGAACCTCCTGACCTTCCGAGCTAAGTGAGACTCATAGAGTGGGTTCAACGCATTTTGAGGGCTCACATGAGCTCTCAGCGTGGGGGTGGGGTGATTACTGAACTTTACCTGTAAGGGAGGGGGGCTGCCAGACATCCCCATAATGAGGAGGAGATGATCAAGGCTGTGCCTGAGGGTTAGCCCGCCAGGGCAGCCTAAAGCAGCTGCGGTCCAGGCCCAAAGGGTGATGCAAAGACCCCCCCCACACACACACACTGGGATCCCCATCTTCCCTTGGGTGCCCACAGCTCTTATGAGCTGTGTGAGTCACCCTTGCTTAAGGAAGTGTCTCCGGAGAGGGGTGAAGGAGGGAGAGAGAAAGTCTGGGGCCAAAGAGGTGTTGAGAGAAGGGCAGGTGAAGCAAGCAAGGAGGAGAGATCAGAGAGTGCTTGTCAAGGCTCTCAGTGTTCCTGGGGCACCGCCAATGGGAGGTGATTACATCAGCCGGAGGCAGGGCAGTGGGAGCACCTGTGAGGAGAGGGCGCTGGGGAAACAAGACCCCGGGATGTGCGGGAAAGTGGCAGAGACTCCAGTCAGTGTCCTGGGCATGAAGAACACGGCGAGTGGGACCTCTTCCCGTTCCTGTCCCTACGATCCTCTCGGGCCCAGAGGCTTCTTTCTTGGTTCTGGGTACCGTTCCTGCCCAGATGATCCTAAACAAGCATCACTCGTTCAAATCTCCCATCTCCCCAGAGGAGGGGCAGAGAGGCAGCTAGCTTGATGGGGGCTCCTGCAAGGCAGGTGCACGATGTTTTTCACTAAGTATCTGGATGATAACAAAAGCCGAGGAGCAAATAGAGGCCAGAGCCCAGTTTTGAGCAGAGCATGGAGATCCAGGAGGTGGAAGGGGGAGCTTACAGGCAGGCACACCGGACTGAAAGGACAAGAAGCGGAAAAGAGGTCAGAGTATGGGGCCAGGAGTCCACAGCCAAGGAGGCAGGAGCAGGGCACTGGCAGGAAACAGGGAGGGTCCAGCCCTGCCTCCAGCAGGTGCTGTTGGTCTCACCTCCTTTTAACGTGGCTCACGGGGCCTGTTGCCGGGGAAGCTCAGCCAAGTGTGAGAGGCAGGTGGGACCCCATGAACGGAAAATGAGGCTCTGGGGGTCAGCCTCTGACAGTGGCCTCCAATCCTCAGAAAAATCCCCCGAATCCAGCCCCCCCAATTGTACCTGAGACACCCCGCACCTCATGATGTACCTCCGTTAAAAGTGGCCCATGATATAGGACTGCAATACCAGAACATGCTGCTGCGCTAGGGAAATCTCAAGAAGCCACCGGGCTTCTGCAGTGGCCGGAGTGGGATTTAGCTTGAACTAGATGATGGCGCAGGGAGCGATTTCTTATGAACCTTTTGAAGTAACTGAATGGGAAACAAGAGGAGGAGGACCTGGGTGAGTCTGGGAACTTCGGGAAACATCTTTAGTATACTTTTGTAAGAATTCTCTGGGATAGAGGTTCTGAGGAGGGGGAGGAACGTTGCAGGGCATTTACAGAGTCCTCACCCGGTCAGGAAACCAAAGGCAAAGCACTGGAAAGGAAAAGAACGCAAACACCAAACAGGACAGACAGACCCCGACTCACTCCCACCTTGTGCCATCAATACTGTCACCAAAAGAGAACCCCAGAACCCCTCGTGACTCCCCAGCCCTTTCGCAGTCAACAGCCCTGTTGCCAGAGAAAGAATACTTCGCCCCTCAAAGCAGAATCTCTGATGAGAAGCCGTACTGTCCGCGCGGCTGGCGTGAAAGCATCTCTTACATCATTTCAATCCTACAGGAAGGGGAAAATCCCCAGCGTGCCCGCAGGCTCCGGAGTGTGTAGTTGACCTCTGCCTGCCTCCTGACAATTCACAAAGCCCTTTCACATATGGAATCTCACTGGAACCTCACAACAGTCCCGAAAAGGGGACTTATCATCCCTGTTTTATGACTGAGAAACAGAAAGTACCTCTCCCCAAGCCATGGAACCATGGGTAAGTGGGTCAGGAATTGAGCCTTGAGCCAAATCTTTTAATTCTAAATAACACCCCCCGCCCCGCTTTCTTTTTCTTTTATTTTTTACAATCGGGCAAATGATAAAAAAAAAAAAAAAAATCAATCTGGGGAGTTCCTAAAAAGCTACATTTTTCATTTTATAAGATTGTCCTGTATTCTGTGATTTTTTCCTTCCTGTATTTTTTGGCATTAAAATGTCTTTTCTTCATGAAATGATGCTAATTGTGGATGGAAGATTAACATTTTTTTGGGTCAGGTTTACTTAACCAGATTGAAAAAAATGACAACCCTATGTTAGCCCCCAAAATGTGTATTGGGGACCTTCCCTGGTGTTTGACATCGGAAAGCCCAGGAACCAGCAGCCTGCAGTGCACTGTTCGCAGAGGGCTAGAGTCCGTTTACACTCCCTGGTAACCACTAGAGGGCAGGCGTGTTATGTTACGGCTGAGTATCCAGCCCCATGCCTGAGGAGTCTTCCCGGCCAAGGCCGAGTGGAAGCAACATCTTCTTTGAACGTAGAAAAGCTACAGAGACAACCCCCCCCCCGACCCCACCCCAAATGTGACGGGCTTTGGAGTATCCCTGGCACCTGAATGCCTTAAAAACTTATTCCTCTCCCCAGAATGTATGGGTCTATATCGAATTAGCAGCAATTCTTCTTACTGCCAAGGGAAATTTCCAGGTCTATTTTTACATTGTAACACTTTGGCAATCAAAGTTATTCAAAACTCTTTAAGCTCTGGGAAACCTTGAAACTGTGAAAGAAGTAATTTTTCTTAAATTTCAACAATCAAAGCAATATATTTTAATGAATCTCTGAAAGCAGCACTCCGAAGGTGAAAATGGGGAGACATAGTTAACCATTTTTGAACAATTGTGTCTATTCTCAGCTGTGTGATGCTTACTTGATTGGCACTCGTTGACAGTATACAGTCTAAACAGCCCATGGAAGATGGTGGGCAAGCATCCATCAGCAGGTCATCACGGGGCGGGCTTTGTCAAGCCTGGATTGGAAGACATTGGTCTGTCCACCAAATCCACATCCACTGTTGTTTGTAGAAGCTTATGTCAACTTCACTGATTATATCAACTTCCTCCCATTTTAAGTTGGAAAAGAGCTGATACATGTGGTAACATCACTTCCAAGGGTTAATGTTATGCAGTCAATGACAAGAAAAACTGGCAAAATTGACATCCTTTTATGAAACAGAAGTTATCAAAATAGCAACTGCTCAGGCACCCCCTCAAAAGCCACCAGCCAAGATCATTGCTCTCCCCTTCCTCTTTCTTGTGCCTGTAACTTCATCAGCAAGTTGGCCATGGTGCCCTCCTGACAACTTGTCTGGTCCTGAGAGTGGGCTGAATCTAAGGCTTTATCATCAGCCAGATTTATTTTGCCTTAAGCTTCTCACAGTCAAGGAAAAGAAACGCTCGGGCCATACTGCTTTCTGGCAAATAAGGAAGCAATGTCCACCAGAGGAGCCTTTCTGGACCCTGTGCTGTTTTTGTGTTTTTGTGATAATATGGCCCTGGAATGTTTAGTGACATCGTTGTGTCACCTACCAAACCACACAGAGCATGTTACCAGCAAAACTGCAAGACTCTTTTTATAAATAATCTTCAGTTCGCTTTGTGTGAATATTTACATAGATCTGGGGTGGCTTCTTACCTTGGACGAGTGGAATTACATGTATTCTACGTTCCACAGGACCTAGCCCTGTGCCTTATGCCAAACAGGTGCGTAAGAAATGTTGCACTAAATCCTGGATGGGTTTTAAGTCAGCACATTATAGAATGCCCCGTGGGGCAGACTCCCTAAGAGAATTTCTTGTCATGTTAGAGTTTGGATCTATAGGAAATATGGATGCAGTGCTCCTAAACCATGCCTTCCATCTAAGCACGCAAGAGGAACTTTGAAGATGATCAGAGGAGATTCATATTGGTGAAGGAAATGAAATCATTTGAATTCCACTTGGCAGTTCCAGAAATGTAAGTTACTCCCAGAGTATTTATAGCCCCAGAAGGTTCTAATCCTAACACACCCTAGAACAAGTTGATGGGTTCTGGCTTCAGGATGAATCCAGAGAAGCCAACAGAGCAACTATAGCACTAAGCACATAAATATTGAATATCGTGTGCCTGTAAGATGCTGCGCAAGTGGAAAAAGAATTTTCACTATTTTGATCAACCATTGCTGAAAACTGCGGCTAGTAGCCTAGAGGAGAAATAATAATTTCTTCATGGTTCACAGTTTACAAAATACTTTCACATACCATATCACATCGAATCCTTCTAACAACCAGGTGAAGTAGTTGTTATTTTCAGAGAAGGAACGCTTAGAAATGTTGCAGTTTGCCCAGGCTGGGTGGGAAAATAGTGTCTCAAAACCAGGATATTTGACTCCCAGACTAGTTCTCTCCCACTAGGCATGGATTTAGATCATCTGACCCTAAGAAACTTACTTAAATGAATCAAAAAGACAATCTGAGCGCAAACTCAATTTGGTTAAAAGGTATCATCTTACACGTTAGTAATTCCAGTGCATCGTGGGATTGTTTTGTAGCCTTTCTTGCCTTTTTAGGGAATTCTATCAAATTTTCAGAGTTCCTCGTGAGAACTTTCAACCCTTTTCTTCTCTACTTATAATTCATTCCCAGTGAGTGATTCCTGATCTGCCTTATTTGTAGTTGCAAAATATTGGAGCAAACAAAACGTCCAGCCACAAAGGGTGTGTTAGATCAACCTCAATAACTTGGCTTCTCTGCTAGAGTATAGGGAATTCTCTCTCTGTTCACTCAGCTGTGATGTTCTGGAATGTGAGTTCCAAAGCCCGCTGGTCTCAGGAACCCCTGCTCTCTCAGACTCTGGAGTTCAGGGGTCACGTGACCATGGGAGTGACAGACTCTCTGCTCAGAATTGCCCCTCCTCACTGCTGGATGGGGGGAAGCCACTGGTAACATGTGTCACTAACACCAAATATTAAGTGCCACACGGTGATGGGCTAATAAAACATTAAATTGTAAAACAATAAAAACATCCACCCCTTCCCTTTACTAACTTCAGCTGTAGACCAAAGCGATCTTTTTTATCCTAAGCAAGATTTCATACACTTTTTCTCCTCTCCTCTCCTATCCCCATCCTATTGCATCTGTGTGTTGCACACACACACACACACACACACACACACATACACACTCATTTCTGAGGCCCAGTCCTCACATGACCAGAAAGATCTAAAATGAAAAAAGGTGGGGGAGGGATGGTGGAGGAAAAGAAACAAGCCAGCTAGATGGACGGGCTTCCAAACCTCAGGGGGACTGGCTAATGTTACTGTAGCTTAGAGACAGCCTAGTCATTTAATGAAACACAGAGAAGAGAGAGATTCATTTGCTATTCTAAAAAGCCACAAGTCAGTAAATGCAAATGTGCCCTATTGGAGAAAACCAAATTAAAGGAACTGCTGGGAATTCTCTGCATAGTTAAGCAGAACAATTTTCCCCCTTTAAGGCCATGTTTACCCTTCAGAAATCACATACCCTAAAGCACAGAAACCTAGACATGCATCATTTTCAGGAAGGATATGTTGCATTAGCCCAGCCCTGTCCTTCAAAGGCAGAAACACAAAATCCATCATTGCCCTGAATGGCTTCTACAGTGCTGCAGCTGCAAAGAGAGAGAACTCCAGGGCTCACATCTAACTCTGCTTCCAGGTGACCGGTGTCTGGGTAGTCAGAGACTTGGCCTTCCTCAGCCACAGCTACATTCCAGCATGAAGACAGTTGGAGAGACTGTAGATCAGAGAAGGGCCCTCCAAAGCCAGAGACAGGTAACAGGCAAATCAATGGGGATGTGGAGAGCTCATGCCCCAGTTCCTGAAATTTGTCACTGGGTCAGTTGCAGCGAGTAGTTCAAGATGTATATTTTTTGCTTAAATTGCTAAGGAAATTTTTTCCAATTGTTCTGTCTCTGTCTCCAACCAGCCCCTGTTGGTTTTAGGTTATAGAAGTGCACTCAGCCTAGCCCAAGCTAAAAGGGGATTGGTATGAGGATTCTGAGATTTTATAAGGAAAAACAAAACAAAACCAGAGCGAGCAGGGGTGTATCTGCCTCTCTCTGGGTCTCTGTCTCTCCACAACTGGGTCTATGTCACTGCTCTTGTGGGAGTCTCTCCTCTTGCTTTCTCTTCTCTGGCAAGAGACTCGTTCCCACAGCTCCCGGAGGATTTGTCTTCAGTGCAGGCAACCAGCAGAGACTGACACCATCTCTGATTCTCAGTTCCAGATTCCTAGAAAATAGAAACTTGTGAAGAACAAACAAAAAAATTACCACCAGCCTTTATGGAGTTATAATTTAGTAGAGAGAAAAAGATACTACCAAAATAGGCACATAAATTTATAAATTACAAAATGAGAGGAAGTAGTATGCAGACGTACAGACTGCTATGGTAGAGAAGAATGGTTGGGGGGTGTGCTATAGACTGAATGTTTGGGTCCACCCCCCAAATTCATATCTTGAAACCTAGCCCCCAGTGTGATGGTATTAGGAGGGGCCTTTGGGAGGTGCTTAGGTCACGAGGGTGGTGCCCTCATGAATGGGATTAGTGCCCTTATAAAAGAGACCCCAGAGAGCTCCCTCACCCCTTCCACTGTGTGAGGACATGGTGAGAAGGTGGCCATCTATGAACCAGGAAGAGGGTCTTCACCAGACACAGAATCTTCCAGCTTGATCTTGGACTTCCTGGCCTCCAGAGCTGTGAGAAATACATTTCTGGTCTAAATAAGCCACCCTGTCTATGGCATTCTGTTATAGCAGCCTCAACAGACCAAGACTGGGGTGTTATATAAATTGGTGGTTCAAAGTGCTATCCTGAGGGAGTGACATTTAAGCTGAACTCTGAACAAGAAGTAGGAATTAGTCATTCAAAGGGAAGGGAAAGAATATTCCAGGCCAAGGAACCACATGAACGAAACCCCACAGCAGGGCAGAGCTGAGTTTATTTGAGAAACTTACATGCCAGTGTGGCCAGAGGCTGAATTGGGCTGAGTCTCAGGACTCAGCTAGATCTCACAGGTGTGAGCTAGATCTCACACCATGCTAGATCTCACAGCCAGGTTGAAGTATTTTACTGGCAGTGCAATAGGGCACAATGACAGAGTTTTAAGCAGATGCATCATTTTTTGGTTTAGTTTGAAAGATCATTCTGGTGGCAGCATGAAATGGTTACTGGGAAGGAACAGTGGAAACAGGGAGGTCAGTTAGGAGCAACTGAGGATCCAGAGGAGAAATGTGCTGGCTTCTTAATCCAAGGTTATTACAACAGAGATGAAGAGAAGAGAAGGAAAGGATTCAAGATAAATTTGGGAGACAGACATAACGGGTGTTGGGATGTATTTTATTGGAAGAGGGGTGGTGAGATAAAGGGTAGAACCGAGAATGCTCCCCAGATTTCTGGTCTGAGCAACTGGGTGGGGGCAGGTGCCAGTACCGAGACCAGAGCCCTGGAGCAGGAGCAGGAGCAGATGGGGCAGGAGGGGAAAACTGCTCTGCTTCGGACACGTGAAGCATCAGCTGCCTCTGAGACGTCAGAGTTGAAGAGCAGGTCATTGTACATATGAATCTAGTGCTTAGAGAGGGCTCTGGCCAAGAAGGATAAATTTTAGAGCCATCAGGATAAAGAGGGTTTTAAAATCACAGCAGTGGGTGAGTTCACCCAAGGAGAAAATACAAAGCGAGTGAGAACATGGCCCAGGGCTGAGAGTGAACAATTCTAACATCTAGAGCTTAGGTAGAGGAAAATCAGCTAGGAAGTCTGAGAGGCAATGGCTGGAGAGTAATGAAGAAAACCAGACAAGCGAGCTGTCACAGAGCAAGGAAAGGGCAGGAGTTAAAAGCTAGAACAACAGCTGCTGATATAGTCACCTAAACCAACACCAGTTCAAGGCCTATGCGTGGGGGTGGTGTGCCAGTGCCCCAGAATTTGTCTATTACACATAGCTAACGATGGCACTATCCATATTTTCCTCCCAGCCCCTTCCTGCTTTACGGCTATTCTAGGTAAACTTTTAACTGTAAACATCCAGTCATCCATCTGCCTACCTATCCATCCATCCATCCATCCATCCATCCATCCACCACCCACCCAACCACCTATACTTCCATCCATTTACCCATCCATCCACCCCTCAGCTCCTCCTTCCATCTAAGTCCCGGACTTCCCACTAAGGTGCAGGTCACACAAGGGTCCACAAGGAGAAGCCCTCAGTCCCCTTTCTTTTCATTTTTCCTTTTCCTTTTCTACTAGTTTTTGTTTTCTGCCTCTGAAGGAATTGTGCAAGATTTGCCTCACCTTCACACCATGATATCCATCCTGGTGTTTGGTCTTGGTAAAGCACCTCGGATCCCAGTTTAATTATTGAGTTGAGTTCGCAGTAGTAACCATAGCAATAATAGGAACACCATGATTGAACAATCTTCCTCTTAATGAAGAGAAGGAGTATTTCTAGCTTCCAAATTATGCACACTGTGTTTTCACACAGCCTAGATTGCCTCCAACCAATTTAAGGCTCCTCACCCCCAGTTCACTCAGTTTCTTTCAACATTTGCATTTTCTTTCAGCCTGTCAGCATGAAACACTCTTCTGTAGCAATGCCTTAAAGGTCAGCGTAGTACCTTCACAGAGACTGATGAGTCTCTTTCCTGTTGTGCTACACATGATAGCAAGCCTCCTTCTCCCCTTGCAGCAGACACCATCCTGGCTTAGTCCGCATCCCTGCCCGCGGTCAACGTCTTCCCTAATTCCTGCCACCACTAGAACCACAGGTTCTCCCTTTCCCAGGAGGTCCCTTCCTCTTTCTACCACCTGGACTTGCCTTTTTATAGATCATTCATCCATCCAGCTTTGGAATGAGGGCACAATTCCCTTTAACTTCCCCACATAGACGCACAGATTCCTTAAGGACCCTCCGTGACACAGGTTATAAACTAAGACCCTAAAATTTGAGAATTACTTCCTCAAACCTTCTACTGTGTCAGAATTTACCTATTGCCACTTTCTTCTTTCCCTAGACTATTTCAAAGCAACTTACAAACGGTTCTTTCACTCTGCACCAGCTATAGCCCTGGGACTCTCTCTGCTCCATTCCAATTATGCAAAGTCCGGCCCAGATGTTCACACACTGAGACCATCCTTTGTCTTTCTTTAGGGCAACGCATCACATAACGGTCAGCTTTTTTACATTCTCTTTTCCCTAAACTCTGAGCCAACTCCATCAGCGGGTTGCCTCACACACATTTTGGAAGTATGTAGGGGTATAAATCCTTAGAAAAATAGACCCCCTCAGCTTGTGTTTGCTGCAGCAGGTGATGAATTAGGGGGATTAAATCTCTGCAAGCGAGAGTTGTTAACACTGCAATGGCTCTACCAAAAAGAGGTTTCTGAGTGTCTTTCCCTGGGGGTCTTTCAAAATAAAATGAACCTGCCTTAGATGATTTAGGGGGACAGATTAGATAACTTTTCAAAATTCCTTCCTGTCCTGAGTTTCTACTATTTGTTTCTCCCCAACTCTGCCCTCTGATTTCAGAAGTTATGCCCTGATGGACTGCACCCATCCCCCTACCTGTGTTCTCTGTTGCCCCGATTTTATTGATGGGGTGAGGTGGACATCCTTGTAAATCCATCAGAAACATATCTTGAAGCATACTCTGGGGTCCATATTAAATCTAAGAAACTTATATCCCTTTTATTTCTGTCCCTGGACAACAGTTAAGCATCTATTCCCATGCTTGACCATATCTTGGATTTGCTGATTTGCTGATTTTCCTTGCCCGTTCATCATTCCAAATTTTGAGTGAATGGGCACTTCTGAAAGGCATTGAAGGTCTTCTGAGATAGTTAAGCCATGGAATGCTTTGCTTGAGAGGGTAACTATGAACTGAGAAGCATATTCCTGTGAAGCCTTCTAAATTTAAAAGCCAAAGAGGATTGACTCTCGCCATCTTGCTCAGCACAGGTGCATTGTGTGGATTAACTGGGTTCGTGCTACTCCAGCAATTCACTTGTGCGATGTCCAGAGACATAGCCCAGTGTTGGTGGTGCAGTGGTAAGCACAGCTGCCTTCCCAAGACATAGCATCTTCTATAACAGAGGAAGAACAGAGTGCGGAGAGAGCGACAACACATGGACTCTGGAGCCAGATACTCCTGCGTTTCTACCGCTTCTACCTTCCTTCACCGCTTCACATCTGTGTGACTTTACTAAATTTGCCGGCGCCTTCATCTTGGGTTTTCCAGCCTCCATAACGGTGAGAAATAAATGTTTGTTGTTTAATTTTTTTTTAAATTTAAACCCTGCTAAGGCTTGGTTTCTTCCTCTGTGAAATGTGGATAAATGTAAGATTGCTGTAAGGGTTAGGTGAGCAAATGAACATGAAGTGTTCAACCACTGTCACCAGCGTCCAGGGCGCGTTATACATGTCATGATTACTCCTGGCCCCTGAATTTAGCTGGGTTGTTTTGTTTAAGGCATGTCTCAGTGCAGGGCTGCATTCGAAAGAAATACCAATTCCGTCACAGAAAGCTGTGGAAGATAATATATGCCTTTCCTGAAAGTGTCTTAAGGAGGCAGAGAGAGAATTGCTTTTTCTTTTTAATTTAAAAAAAATTTTTATACAGCAGGTTCTTATTAGTCATCAGTTTTATACACATCAGTGTATACATATCAATCCCAATCGCCCAATTCAGCACACCACCATCCCCACCCCCCACCCCTGCAGTTTTCCCCCCTTGGTGTCCATATGCTTGTTCTCTACATCTGTGTCTCAACTTCTGCCTTGCAAATCGGTTCATCTGTACCATTTTTCTGGGTTCCACATACATGCGTTAATATACGATATTTGTTTTTCTCTTTCTGACTTACTTCACTCTGTATGACAGTCTCTAGATCCATCCACGTCTCAACAAATGACTCAATTTCGTTCCTTTTTATGGCTGAGTAATATTCCATTGTATATATGTACCACATCTTCTTTATCCATTCATCTGTCGATGGGCATTTAGGTTGCTTCCATGACTTGGCTATTGTAAATAGTGCTGCAATGAACATTGGGGTGCATGTGTCTTTTTGAATTATGCTTTTCTCTGGGTATATGCCCAGTAGTGGGATTGCTGGATCATATGGTAATTCTATTTTTAGTTTTTTAAGGAACCTCCATACTGTTCTTCATAGTGGCTATATCAATTTACATTCCCACCAACAGTGCAAGAGGGTTCCCTTTTCTCCACACCCTCTCCAACATTTGTTGTTTGTAGATTTTCTGATGATGCCCATTCTAACTGGTGTGAGGTGATACCTCACTGTAGTTTTGATTTACATTTCTCTAATAATTAGTGATGTTGAGCCGCTTTTCATGTGCTTCTTGGCCATCTGTATGTCTTCTTTGGAGAAAGGTCTATTTAGGTCTTCTGCCCATTTTTGGATTGGGTTGTTTGTTTCTTTAATATTGAGCTGCATGAGCTGATTATATATTTTGGAGATTAATCCTTTGTCCGTTGATTCATTTGCAAATATTTTCTCCCATTCTGAGAGTTGTCTTTTCATCTCGTTTATGGTTTCCTTGGCTGTGCAAAAGCTTTGAAGTTTCATTAGGTCCCATTTGTTTATTTTTGTTTTTATTTCCATTACTCTAGGAGGTGGATCAAAAAAGATCTTGCTGTGATTTATGTCAAAGAGTGTTCTTCCTATGTTTTCCTCTAAGAGTTTTATGGTGTCCGGTCTTACATTTAGGTCTCGAATCCATTTTGAGTTTATTTTTGTGTATGGTGTTAAGGAGTGTTCTAATTTCATTCTTTTACATGTAGCTGTCCAGTTTTCCCAGCACCACTTATTGAAGAGACTGTCTTTTCTCCATTGTTTATTCTTGCCTCCTTTATCAAAAATAAGGTGACCATAGGTGCGTGGGTTTATCTCTGGGCTTTCTATCCTGTTCCATTGATCTATACTTCTGTTTTTGTGGCAGTACCATAGTAGTATGGTAGTATATATATTTCGTAGTATAGTCTGAAGTCCGGGAGTGTGATTCCTCCAGCTCCGTTTTTCGTTCTCAAGATTGCTTTGGCTATTCGGGGTCTTTTGTGTTTCCATACAAGTTGTGAAATTTTTTGTTCTAGTTCTGTGAAAAATGCCATTGGTAGTTTGATAGGGATTGGATTGAAGCTGTAGATTGCTTTGGGTAGTATAGTCATTTTCACAATATTGATTCTTCCAATCCAAGAACATGGTATATCTCTCCATCTGTTGGTATCATCTTTAATTTCTTTCATCAGTGTCTTATAGTTTTCTGCATACAGGTCTTTTGTCTCCTTAGGTAGGTTTATTCCTAGGTATTTTATTCTTTTTGTTGCAATGGTAAATGGGTGTGTTTCCTTAATTTTTCTTTCAGATTTTTCATCATTAGTATATAGGAATGCAAGAGATTTCTGTGCATTAATTTTGTATCCTGCAACTTTACCAAATTCATTCATTAGCTCTAGTAGTTTTCTGGTGGCATCTTTAGGATTCTCTATGTATAGTATCATGTCATCTGCAAACAGTGACAGTTTTACTTCTTCTTTTCCAATTTGTATTCCTTTTATTTCTTTTTCTTCTCTGATTGCCGTGGCAAGGACTTCCAAGACTATGTTGAATAATAGTGGTGAGAGTGGACATCCTTGTCTTGTTCCTCATCTTAGAGGAAATGCTTTCAGTTTTTCACCATTGAGAATGATGTTTGCTGTGGGTTTGTCATATATGGCCTTTATTATATTGAGGTAGGTTCCCTCTATGCCCACTTTCTGGAGAGTTTTTATAATAGATGGGTGTTGAATTTTGTCACAAGCTTTTTCTGCATCTACTGTGATGATCATATGGTTTTTATTCTTCAATTTGTTTTTTTTTTTCAATTTGTTAATATGGTGTATTACATTAATTGATTTGCATATATTGGAGAATCCTTGCATCCCTGGGATAAATCCCACTTGATCATGGTGTATGATCCTTTTAATGTGTTGTTGGATTCTGTTTGCTGGTATTTTGTTGAGGATTTTTACATCTATATTCATCAGTGATATTGGTCTGTAATTTTCTTTTTTTGTAGTATCTTTGTCTGGTTTTGGTATCAGGGTGGTGGTGGCCTCATAGAATGAGTTTGGGAGTGTTCCTTCCTCTGCTATATTTTGGAAGAGTTTGAGAAGGGTAGGTGTTAGCTCTTCTCTAAATGTTTGATAGAATTCACCTGTGAAGCCATCTGGTCCTGGGCTTTTGTTTGTTGGAAGATTTTTAATCCCAGTCTCAATTTCAGTGCTTGTGATTGGTCTGTTTATATTTTCTATTTCTTCCTGGTTCAGTCTCGGAAGGTTGTGCTTTTCTAAGAATGTGTCCATTTCTTCCAGGTTGTCCATTTTATTGGCATATAGTTGCTTGTAGTAATCTCTCATGATTCTTTGTATTTCTGCAGGGTCAGTTGTTACTTCTCCTTTTTCATTTCTAATTCTGTTGCTTTGAATCTTCTCCCTCTTTTTCTTGATGAGTCTGGCTAATGGTTTATCAATTTTGTTTATCTTCTCAAAGAATCAGCTTTTAGTTTTATTGATCTTTGCTATCATTTCCTTCATTTCTTTTTCATTTTTATCTGATCTGATATTTATGATTTCCTTCCTTCTGCTAACTTTGGGGGTTTTTTGTCTTCTTTCTCTAATTACTTTAGGTGTAAGGTTAGGTTGTTTATTTGAGGTTTTCTTGTTTCTTGAGGTAGGATTGTATTGCTATAAACTTCCCTCTTAGAACAGCTTTTGTTGCATCCCATAGGTTTTGGGTTGTTGTGTTTTCATTGTCATTTGTCTCTAGGTATTTTTTGATTTCCTCTTTGATTTCTTCAGTGACCTCTTGGTTATTTAGTAGCGTATTGTTTAGCTTCCATGTGTTTGTATTTTTTACAGTTTTTTCCTGTAATTGATATCTAGTCTCATAGCGTTGTGGTTGGAAATGATACTTGATACAATTTCAGTTTTCTTAAATTTACCAAGGCTTGATTTGTGACCCAAGGTATGGTCTATCCTGGGGAATGTTCCATGAGCACTTGAGAAGAAAGTGTATTCTGTTGTTTTTGGATGGAATGTCCTATAAATATAAATTAAGTCCATCTTGTTTAATGTGTTATTAAAAGCTCGTGTTTCCTTATTTATTTTCATTTTGGATGCTCTGACCATTGGTGAAAGTGGGATGTTAAAGTCCCCTACTATTATGGTGTTACTGTCGATTTCCGCTTTTATAGCTGTTAGCTATTTGCCTTATGTATTGAGGTGCTCCTATGTGGGGTGCATAAATTTTTACCATTGTTGTATCTTCTTCTTGGAGTGATCTCTTGATCATTATGTTGTGTCCTTCTTTGTCTCTTATAATAGTCTTTATTTTAAAGTCCATTTCGTCTGATATGAGAATTGCTACTCTGGCTTTCTTTTGATTTCCATTTGCATAGAATATCTTTTTCCATCCCCTCACTTTCAGTCTGTATGTGTCCCTAGGTCTGGAGTGGGTCTCTTGTAGACAGCATATGTACGGGTCTTGTTTTTGTGTCCATTCAGCCAGTCTATGTCTTTTGGTTGGAGCATTTAATCCATTTACATTTCAGGTAATTACTGATATGTATGTCCCTATTACCATTTTCTTAATTGTTTTGGGTTTGTTTTTGTAGGTCTTTTCCTTCTCTTGTGTTTCCTGCCTAGAGAAGTTCCTTTAGCATTTGTTGTAGAGCTGGTTTGGTGGTGCTGAATTCTCTTAGCTTTTGCTTGTCTGTAAAGCTTTTGATTTCTCCATCAAATCTAAATGAGATCCTTGCTGGGTAGAGTAATCTTGGTTGTAGGTTCTTCCTTTTCATCACTTTAAGTATATCATGCCACTGCCTTCTGGCTTGTAGAGTTTCTGCTGAGAAATCAGCTGTTAACCTTATGGGAGTTCCCTTGTATGTTATTTGTCATTCTTCCCTTGCTGCTTTCAATAATTTTTCTTCGTCTTTAAATTTTGCCAGTTTGATTACCATGTGTCTCGGCATGTTTCTCCTTGGGTTTATCCTGTATAGGACTCTCTGCACTTCCTGGACTTGGGTGGCTATTTCCTTTCCTATGTTAGGGAAGTTTTCAACTATAATCTCTTCAAATATTTTCTCTGGTCCTTTCTCTCTCTCTTCTCCCCTGGGACCCCTATAATGCGAATGTTCTTGCGTGTACTGTTGTCCCAGAGGTCTCTTAGGCTGTCTTCATTTCTTTTCATTCTTTTTTCTTTATTCTGTTCTGCAGCAGTGAATTCCACCATTCTGTCTTCCAGGTCACTTATCCGTTCTTCTGCCTCAGTTCTTCTGCTATTGATTCCTTCTAGTGTAGTATTCATTTAAGTTATTGTATTGTTCATCTCTGTTTGTTTGTTATTTAATTCTTCTAGGTTTTTGTTAAACATTTCTTGCACCTTCTCAATCTTTGCCTCCATTCTTTTTCCGAGGTCCTGGATCATCTTCACTATCATTATTCTGAATTCTTTTTCTGGAAGGTTGCCTATCTCCACTTCATTTAGTTGTTTTTCTGGGGTTTTATCTTGTTCCTTCATCTGGTACATAGCCCTCTGCCTTTTCATCTTGTCTATCTTTCTGTGAATGTGGTTTTCATTCCACAGGCTGCAGGATTGTAGTTCTTCTTGGTTCTGCTCTCTGCCCTCTGGTTGATGAGACTATCTAAGAGGCTTGTGTATGTTTCCTGATGGAAGGGACTGGTGGTGGGTAGAGCTGACTGTTGCTCTGGTGGGCAGAGCTCAGTAAAACTTTAATCCACTTGACTGTTGATGGGTGGGGATGAGTTCCTTCCCCGTTGGTTGTTTGGCCTGAGGCAACCCAACACTGGAGCCTACCTGGGCTCTTTGGTGGGGCTAATGACAGACTCTGGGAGGGCTCACACCAAAGAGTACTTCCCAGAACTTCTGCTGCCAGTGCCCTTGTCCCCACAGTGAGCCACAGCCATCCCCCACCTCTGCAGGAGACCCTCCAACCCTAGCAGGTAGGTCTGGTTCAGTTTTCCCTGGGGTCACTGCTCCTTTCCCTGGGTCCCGATGCGCACACTACTTTGTGTGTGCCCTCCAAGAGTGGAGTCTCTGTTTCCCCCAGTCCTGTCGAAGTCCTGCAATCAATTCCCACTAGGCTTAAAAGTCAGATTCTCTAGGAATTCCTCCTCCCGTTGCCAGACCCCCAGGTTGGGAAGCCTGACGTGGGGCTCAGAACCTTCACTCCAGTGGGTGGACTTCTGTGGTATAAGTGTTCGCCAGTCCATGCAGCAGTTTTGGGATTTGATTTTACTCTGATTGCGCCCCTCCTACCATCTCATTGTGGCTTCTGCTTTGTCTTTGGATGTGGGGTATCTTTTTTGATGAGTTCCAGTGTCTTCCTGTCAATGATCGTCCAGCAGCTAGTTGTGATTCTGGTGTTCTCGCAAGAGGGAGTGAGAGCACGTCCTTCTACTCTGCCATCTTGGTTCCTCCTGTGTGAGAATTTCTCTTTTTTCTTACAGAAAGATGTTATGGAAAAACCCAAATGAACTTTTTGGCCAACCCAATATAATTAAGAGAGAGCCGGGCTCCCCAGCCAGTCTGGTTATATCCCTCCCTCCCCTGCCCTGCCTCTCTACTTCTTATAAATCCTCCTCACCCACCCCAGCCCCCTGGCTCTCATGCTTTCCTCTTTACTTCCAAACCACCTCCAGCTCACCCCAGCCACTTTCCTACAACTAGGAAATCTCCTACAGGGGCGTCCTGAGTTGGTTTTAAGCCATGCTAGACATGTATCAGCATTTCTAAGGACTGTGGAAGCCATTAGCTTGAGGGAAGTGATTTTTCCCATTTGTGTTGAACAAGACTTGATTGTAAGCAGAAAAATCTATAGGAGAATCCGAAAGGATGGAGGAGAAAGCAGGAGAAAGTGGAAGGCAAAGTTCTCCCCTTTGCCTCGCAAGACAGAATGACACCTGTCCTGCCAAGGCAGGGAGGGCGTAACTGCTCAGTACATTCACTCAGGAGGAAAGAAGTGTCACAGGTCACAGGGAGATAGGAGTGGCTTGTATTCCAGTCCTCCGCAGAGCCTGTGGTTACTCCGCAGCAGCACCATGAGAGCAAGGCTTCCTGCAGGAGTTCTGAGAATGCCGTTGAGCACCCCACACCTCTCTCTTCTCTGGGACCCAAGGTGGAAGTGCACGTGCCTGACCAGGCAGCAAGCATGGAAGAGAGGCGTGTTTGGTCGCTTCACTGATCATCCAGGCTCCCCGCGCCCAGGTGAGGCTGACTTCCCCAAGGTCATATCACATCTCCAAAGATGAATGAAGCATTAAAGGATCTGGATTCTAAATGGAGTTGGTGTGCAGTGAGCAGCTGCCCAGAGCCCCCTGGGGGCCCCGAAGCCTCCTGAGGCTGTGGGTTTGATCTGGCCACCGTGAGACCGGGTACCTGGAGGCACAATCAGCAACAGCTCTCTCACGCAGGAAACAGAGCCTTCTCCATTAACCTCGGCTGTGCGTTTCATCTGATGCATCTTAAGGTGGACAGAGGGTGGAAAGAGGTTAAAGTTAATTGAGTGCATCCCATGTGCTGGGAGCTTTACATATGTAATATCACTGAATTCTCGGGCTTATAATAGATGATATTATTCCCTTTTACTGGTGAAGAAACAGAAGCTGCAGGTTTTTAAACAACTTGCATAAGGTCACAACACCTAATAAGAAGCCGAGTCAGGGTTTGAAGCCAGCATCTGATTCCAAATATGTGGTTACTTTTCCCATAACTCCGCACAGTTTCCCCTTCTTCAGTGTTTTACGTTAAAATTAGAGCCCATTAACTCTTTTTTTTTTTTTTAATTTTATTTATTTATTTATTTATAGCTGTGTTGGGTCTTCGTTTCTGTGCGAGGGCTTTCTCCAGTTGCGGCGAGCGGGGGCCACTCTTCATCATGGTGCGCGGGCCTCTCACCATCGCGGCCTCTCTTATTGCGGAGCACAGGCTCCAGACGCGCAGGCTCAGCAACTGTGGCTCACGGGCCCAGTCGCTCCGCGGCATGCGGGATCTTCCCAGACCAGGGCTCGAACCCGTGTCCCCTGCACCGGCAGGCAGACTCTCAACCACTGCGCCACCAGGGAAGCCCCATTAACTCTTATAGACCAACTTTACGTTCCTAAATTAAAGCTTGATAGAGAGAGCCTCAAAAAAATCATTTGCACACAAAAAAAATTACACATACTGAACTCAATTAAAATTATCCCTCCACCCAATGCTCAGAATGCTGCCCACATCCTGCCACTTTCATCTCTGGATTTATTTACCTCTGTGCATGTCCAGGATGACATCTGACATATAAATCAGATGGAATTTCTCCACAAATGGAGCAGGACATTCTCTTTTAGAGAACTTTATGGTCCAGGTTTCACCTCAGCACAGGCTCACCGAGGCAGCCACAATGCCCAAATCACACTGAACTTTCAACTCTGTCATTCACCATTTCGGGAGCCAAAATAAATCTATCTGTGTAAATTTTTTTCACAAAATGCAGCCTCAAACAGCAAATAGACCTAATTCCTTCCCTTCTAAAGCACATTGCCCAATGGGCTCCCTTTGGCCACCCGGTTAATGAACTCTCCACACTGCCAGGTGAAGAACCGAAAAGAAAAAAGGATATCTTTGATTAAAAAGAAAGAAGAGGGGTCCCTTCATCACTACCCACTTAGTGTGGAAAGTCTGCACAAAGCATCTGAGGTGGCTCCATTAATGCTTTCTTTCAGAAAAGGTACTTCTTAACTGGCACCTGGCTTTTTTGGTCTTGTATTTCTAATCTGACCTTCTCAAATAACATCTGGGTCTGTAAGAAGATGGCGGGAGGGGGGATCCTCAAAGAGAAGGAATAATTTGCAAATCAAGGGAAGTTAATGGGCTCCAGAAACTGTTCTTTTATCATTTCTTCTGTCCCTCGTAAGTGGGACCAAGGGGTCTGCCCTTGCTTGCCGAGCTGTTGGACAGAGAAAACCTTCTGCAAAAATGAAGCAGAGTATCAACTCTCTGAATATCCAAGGCAGTGTTCAGGAGACGGGGAGAAAAAGCCAAGCCCAAATGTCCTCTCTGTCACGCAGCCTCACAGCATGTCCCTGGAGGTTTTGTGTCTGAGACTGGTCCACCCCCCTCCCCTATCACTTCCTGGCCACCCACAGCATATGCTCAGTAAATATTAGCAAAGTGAGTTTACTTGATGTATCTTTTCGGTGTCTCAGAATAAGGGAACCTTATACATTGCACATGTAGTTTATGTCTGCAGCATGTTCTTAATCTCTTAAAATTCTTACCCTTACAATAGTCCTATGGGATACACTAGTGAACTTCTCTCCAATTTATAGATAGGAACACTGAGGCACAAGATTACACCTCAAGGAAACTTCACATTGCAGGAACCAGATTTAAAGCTAGAGCTCCTGAAATTTTAGAACTATCTTGGGACCCATGGTCATCTCCTACTGGAGTCCAAGTTTGATGTCTATAAGCTCCTTGCCTTCTACTTTGCATAAACTTGTAGAAAGTTGTAAAGGGATTATAAAGAAACTTTTCATGCAGAATTGGATATATGTATAAAGTAATGATCTCATCCTAGGGAAATCTATAAATCCGGGCCAACTCCCCCCTGCTGCTGATCACAGGTACCTGAAGTCTCTGGCACAGGCTGTTTGCACAATGTATACTTCGACTGGCTGTATGTCTCGCTGTTCCAAGTAGCCAGGAGAGTGGAAGAGGCGCTTTGCTGCTGTGCTTTTTCTGCCTTCCACCTGGTTAAGAATCTTAATGGCTGGTAGTGTGTTTTCCAACCTAAGTTTTCAATGATTGTCCTCAACCTGTAAGTTGCTGAAGCATCAAGAGGATTCAGAGGTTTCTCCCCTCTGGTTCCTTTATTGGCAGGTGTCAGCATCCTTTTCATTTTTTGTCCTTAATGCAGAGTCAACAGTATGCCGGGTAGCGATATGGGGACCTGGAGGAGGCGGACACCATCCTTGGTGGGGGCCTCACGAGAGCTGCATAGGAGATTTAAGAAGCGGAACAAGCAAGTGACTTGTTGTCTTGGGAAACGAGGCCGCCATATGCTACTCGTCATGTGGGGAGCCTCTGAAACCACTTCATTTAATCAAGGGTGGAGCAGCCATAGACACAAAACCTCCAGGGACATGCTGTGACGCCGTGTGATAGAAAGGACATTTGGCCTTGGCTTTTTCTCCCCGTCTCCTGAGCACTGCCTCAGATAGTCAGAGAGTTGATGCTCGGCTTCGTTTTTGCAGAAGGCTTTTCTCTGCGCAACAGCTCGGCAAGTAAGGGCAGACCTCTTGGTCCCACTTACAAGGGACAGAAGAAGTGATAAAAGAACAAAGTTTCTGGAGCCTATGACTTCCCTCAATTTGCAATTATTCCTTCTCTTTGAGACCCTCCCTCCCCCTCTCTCCTTATAGATCCCGATGTCATTTGGAAAAGTCAAATCATTTTGGGAAGGTTAAGTGTAACATCCAATGACATTACTGCTGCAGGGGATGCCACAGTGGATGGAACAGGTAAGCCCCTTTCCTGAAGGAACTTACGTTCTAGTCAGAAGAGACAGAAAATATGTGATATATGATATGATATGATATGATATGTTATATATTTCGAGTGTTGATAAATATGCCTTAAAAATAATGAAGGTAAGGGGCTGGAGGGTAATGAAGTGGCGAGGGTATTGCTATTGTAGAAGGGTCGCCAGATGCAGTCTGCCTACAATTTGGCATTTAAGCAGAAAGCTGAATGCAGTGAGGAAGTCAGTCATGTGGATATTGGAGGAAGGAGCATTCTAGGCAGAGGGAACAGCAAAAGGCAAGTCTCAGCACTGCTCAGCATCACCTTCAGAAAAGGGACAGAGATTTGCCTCCTCCAGTGAAGGCTGAGAAAGCTGAGGTCCAGAGAGAGAGACAAGGGACCCTGCCCA
Source organism: Eubalaena glacialis (assembly GCF_028564815.1). Lineage (NCBI taxonomy): Eukaryota > Metazoa > Chordata > Mammalia > Artiodactyla > Balaenidae > Eubalaena > Eubalaena glacialis. The sequence continues at coordinate 110,123,358 of NC_083723.1, read as the reverse complement.
ATTCCTGAGGGTCCAGGGTTTGGAGGGGAGCAGGGTAGAGACCCAGAGGTCTGGCTGTGGTCTCTGGTCTCTGCCGCTCCGGCAGGTAGCTGACAACATGAGCCTGTGTTCAGAGCTGAGCTGTAGCAGCCTCTGTGGTTTTCTGAGACCTGTATTTCTCGGACTAGGAAGGTTTTCTTTTTTCTGTAAAACAGGGTTGAATTGTGTGTGTCTCTGAAAACGGCAGCGGAAAACTTGGTAAGTGGACTTATACAAAGCAACCCTCTCGTCCACCTCCACTCTGCCCGTGAGTAGGCAGCAGGCAAAACATAACCAGGGCTCTGCACTTCATACACAAAGTGCCCATTACCCTCTCACTAAATATTATTTTTTTGCAAAAGCTTTAGCTAAATTACAAGCCGCTTTATAGCCTGAATACACCCCACTGTAGGGTATATATTATTCTGAGCTATAAAATGTGTTGAGGTTTCTTGGGATGGGAATAGGTATAAAATTACAGTCTATTATTATTATATATTTCTTTTCATTACTCGTTGTTATATTTCTTAGGTCTAACCAAAATAATTCTTACTCTGCTGACTGCAACCATCAGATATGAGTAGATGGTCCCCGAGCTCCCCAGATCATCATTTACGGGTCTCCACCATTCAGCTCTTTTAATCTTCCTTCATAAATCCAGTTTTATAAATCCTCCATCACTCTTGTATCTTTCCTCCCAACACTCACCCCATTTGTCGGTACCCGGCTGGTAATTAGATGCTCAGAGCTGAGCACAGTCTTCCAGGTGGGGTCTCAGCAGGGTCGTCTGTTACTCCAAGTATTGCTTTGCAAATCCATTTCTTTTTTTCCCTGGGCCTCACATTTCACTCCAGACAGGATAAGCCAAAGAGAGCACAAAGGAGAAAAGCACAAATATTATCCAGACCCATTGAATGGGTCCTGGGAGGGAAGATGACAAAGCTGGGCTGAGTTCTACTTAGACCCCAGAAGCAGTCACAGGAAGATGGTGTAAGGAGAGCAGGGATCCATTTTCTCCTCCATCTTCAGCAACAGAGACATTTTGTCTTAAATGTTATTAAACTCTGAATGGGGCTGAGCTTTCTGAGGTCTCTCCTTCCAGAAGTCACCAGAAGCCTCCTCTACAGTGAGGTGAGATGCAGGGAGGAAGGTCCCATCCCACAAGAACGCTGAGGACACCACTCAGCATTGGCCACACCCCTGACCTCTGCACCTGCTCCTTCCTCTCCCAAGGCACCTCAGGGGCACTTTCCTAGCTACTTGCTCACCATGATCTGGGATTCATTCATTTTTTCATCAGCAGGAGAGAAAACCACATCAGCAGATAGCCTGGATGAGTTCATATGAATCAATCACACCTCTCTGGCAATTTTTTTAGCTCTGTTTTTCCTCTTCTTGGGTGCCCACCACAGCCCCGTATGTAAAATTTATCACAGAGTAGGTGTCTGACAGACACTTGGGAGATGGCCCAAAACCGTGGATTAGAATGTGTTTTTAAACCAGACAGCACTGGGCTTGTTGCCTCATCCTCCTATCAGCCATGTGATTTGAAGTAGGTTACTTCACCATCCAGGCCTCAGTTTCCTCATGGATAAGACAGAAGCAAGCATCTCACTGGGATTCTATGAGATGTGAGAGGGCATAAGTAAAGCCCCTGATACATAACTGCCATTTATACAATTTTAGTTTCTCTCCCCTGGAGGGAAACCCAATAACAGTGGCTGGCTCTGGTAGACCTCACAATCCCTCACGCTTACAAAATTTCTGTCATCATCTCTACTTAGGGAAAGTTAGTGTTTGGAAAGGAAAAAAAATTCCAAGAATGCAGTTAGTCTAATCCATTAGCAAGACAGCACAGAAGTTCATAACCTAGCTTTGATCTGCAATTTGGAGGAAGGAGTTTCCAAATACTTGAGGGATCATTTCTCCCCCTTGATGTGATGTTGGAATTTAACTCCCATTAACCATTACAGGCTTAATGAGTCTCATCCAGGGGAAACATACCTTCTAGTGCTTAATGAACACAAAATAAAACATTTCCTTTTATCTTTGACATCTACCAGAGGCATTGAATAATGATATTCATATTCATGATGCATAAGACCCTTCCATCAGCTCAGAATTGTCACTAAGCCTTCTATAGAATGCCAATCAGGACGCCGAGATCTTTTTGATGATACTGTGGTATGGAATCTGTTGATGCAGATGAATCACGGGGTCCCAGGTCAATAGAAGGTAAAAAACATTCTACAGTAGCTGTGTCTTTCCACTCAAACCAATGGAATTTGGTGGCCTTGAAATGATAACCTCCAAATAGAGCCCAAATCACCTTTAATCCAGCAGGGACGCTCTACCACCTGATAAGATAAAAACAGGACAGTGGCAATAGTGAAGGCCATTCTTCAAGCATGAGGTTCTGCAGTTTGCCTAGCTGGGACTAGAAGGGGCAGACTTGGGGGTTTAAAAAGGACTGGGGAGGGACCAGCACAAGTAAAGACACAGAGGTGGTACAGGAAGTGGGGGTAGATGGTTCTAGAACAGTGCTGTCCAATAGAACTTTCTGTTCTGTTCTAATGTTCTGACAATGGAAATGTTCTCTAATCTCTCCAGCATGGTAACCACAAGCCACACATTTCTATTGAGTACTTGGAATGTGGCTAATGTTACTAAGAAGTGAGTTTTCCATTTTATATATTTTTAAATTCTTTAAATTTACATAGCCACACAGGGCTAGTAGCTACCAAATTGGTCAGTGCAGTTCTAGAAGAAAAAGTGAGGGGAAGCGTTCACAGCAAGAGGGCCACAGATCTGATACTATGCTTTGGACATTATTCTGTGGGTGATGGGAAGCCACTGAGGAGTGTTAGTCTTTTTTTTTTTTTTTTTTTAATTTATTTATTTATTTTTGGCTGTGTTGGGTCTTCATTTCTGTGCGAGGGCTTTCTCTAGTTGCGGCAAGCGGGGGCCACTCTTCATCGCGGTGTGCGGGCCTCTCTTGTTGCGGAGCACAGGCTCCAGACGCGCAGGCTCAGTAGTTGCAGCTCACGGGCCTAGTTGCTCCGCGGCATGTGGGATCTTCCCAGACCAGGGCTCGAACCCGTGTCCCTTGCATTGGCAGGCAGATTCTCAACCACTGCGCCACCAGGGAAGCCCCGGAGTGTTAGTCTTGAAACGACTAGTGGTCAGATTTGCACAGCATTGTGCAGGATACACAAAGCACGGGGTGCCACAGGGGTTGTTTTTTTTTTAAATTAATTAATTAATTTATTTATTTTTGACTGTGTTGGGTCTTCGTTTCTGTGCGAGGGCTTTCTCTAGTTGCGGCAAGCGGGGGCCACTCTCCATCGCGGTGCGCGGGCCTCTCACTGTCGCGGCCTCTCTTGTTGCGGAGCACAGGCTCCAGACGCGCAGGCTCAGTAGTTGTGGCTCACGGGCCTAGTTGCTCCGCGGCATGTGGGATCTTCCCAGACCAGGGCTCGAACCCGTGTCCCCTGCATTGGCAGGCAGATTGTAAACCACTGTGCCACCAGGGAAGCCCGCCACAGGGGCTTTTAAGCCAGAGTCCCAACTCAGGATGAGGTCGGGGGAACTGCCTGGAAGATGAGGTCACACCTGAGCAGAATTGAAGAAATGAGCAGACATTTGCCAGGTGGTTCTAAAGCGAGGGCTTTGGAGACAGAAATAACAGATGCAAAGCAGCAAGGCTGGACAAAGGTGGTCAGCGCATGCTGGGGGAGGCCCAGGTGCTTCTCGTAACCCAGGCCCCAGTGCATGGGATGGAGAGTATGAAATGAGGCTGGGAAGATAGGGTGAGAAGGGCCCTGGAAGGAAGTTCGGATTTTTTTTTTTTTTTTTTCCTGTAAAGATATAGGAGATCAATGAAGGCTTTTACATAGAGAAGTGAATCTTAGGTAAGTAACCTTGGGTTAACTATCAACCTCTCTGAGCTTCTATTTCACCGTTTGGGGATTGCAAAACTATGGATAATGAGATCCACCTCAAGGATCTGTGTAAGGACTGCCTGCAGCCATGTAGTTTCACATAAATGCTAGTTTCCTAGAATCCCCCAGCTGCCTTGTCAACACGTGGCATCTCGGGATGAGCTGCAGCCTCCTTTCTCAGCTGTTGCCCCCACAGACCTGACGCTGAGCAGACTAGAACTTCCTCTTTTCAAATCCACCCCCCTCCCCTGTACCACCCTCCACACTGTTGCATGAAACTGTGGGTGTTGGGGGTCTGGGGGAGGAAACCAATGCTGACTCTATAACAATGACAAGAAGAGCATCTGTATTGTTACAGGGTTTGTTAATAATGAAATGCTGAAACTTTTATTTTTAACAAAAACCCAGACTACCACATTGGTGCCTCAGGGTAAACAGAGTTGATATTAATTCTGGGTTGTTTTGATTTTGCAAGAAAGAACTGCCTTCCCTCACCCTTCCCCTTAAGACCAATCTAAAGCAAGTGGGGTAGGTTTGTTAAAGACGGAATCTTCCAGGTCCACATTCAGAGAATAATTATTCTCCAGCAGGAGATCAGGGACCAATGCTCCACTTTCCAAGGGCATGATGCAACTTCCAGCAATCAGAGCAGTGCGAGGAAAGCAGGATGCAAAAACCACACTTGGAAAAAACACCTGTTGACACATCATCGAAAACTTTGGAAAATATTCTGCGTAGGAACAAACTTTCCTTGTATTAAAGAGGTGGGTAGGAACAAAAAAACCTCCTCTGCCTTGGAGGTGCTCTGGCCACTCTCCTCTCCTGGTTACTGCTCACGGAGTTATTTGTTCTTGATAAGCCATCTGTCATGGCTGAAATAAAAAATAGGGCCATCTAAAGCATCCTGGAGGAAATCAGTCCTGGACAAGCAGCTGTCCCATGTGCTGACCCTGGTGAGGCTGTGCCGTGGACGTTAGGCTGAAGCTTAAAGCTCATCTTCCAGTTATCTTCTCTGTACTGTTAGAACTTGTTGAAATCAGTGCAAAATGGAAGAGAAAACTACTTTCTGCTAAAAGTTTTAGAGATATAGACTGTAGCTCTGCTGGAAAAATAAGCCTGGGGAGAATGAACTCTCAGGACATGATCCATAGTGGGAAAGAGCATGTTCACATGCCAGCTCAGCCAGTAACTGCCCTGGAGCAGGTTATTCAACCTCTCTAAATTTCGGTTTCCTTGTCTGTACCTATAAAGTAAGAAGAGGTGGGGTCAGCAGATGCTCTGAGGCGGGAGCAGGAGCGGGAACGTCAGCATCAGGCCCAGCGGCTGGAGGCCAGACTCACCATACACACCACTCTCTTTTGAAAGCCGTGTGGCTGACAGGGTCTTGGTGCTCTGGCCTGGCGTCAGGCCTGAGCCTCTGAGGTGGGAGAGCCAAGTTCAGGACATCGGACAACCAGAGACCTCCCGGCCCTGTGTAATATCAGTTGGCAAGAGCTCTCCCAGAGATCTCCGTCTCAAGGCTAAGACCCAGCTCCACCCAACAGCCAGCAAACTCCAGTGCTGGACGCCCCATGCCAAACAACTAGCAAGACAGGAACACAACCCCACTCATTACCAGAGAGGCTACCTAAAATCATACTAAGTACACAGACACCCCAAAACACACCACCAGATGTGGCCCTGCCCACCAGAAAGACAAGATCCAGCCCCACCCACCAGAACACAAGCACCAGTCCCCTCCACCAGGAAGCCTACACAAGCCACTGAACCAACCTCACCCACTGGGGGCAGACACCAAAAACAACGGGAACTACGAACCTGCAGCCTGTGAAAAGGAGACCCCAAACACAGTAAGTTAAGCAAAATGAGAAGAAAGAGAAATGCACAGCAGATGAAGGAACAAGGTAAAAACCCACCAGACCAAACAAATGAAGAGGAAATAGGCAGTCTACCTGAAAAAGAATTCAGAGTAATGATAGTAAAGATGATCAAAAATTTTGGAAATAGAATGGAGAAACTACAAGAAATGTTTAACAAGGACCTAGAAGAACTAAAGAGCAAACAAACAACGATGAACAACACAATAAATGAAATTTAAAATTCTCTAGAAGGAATGAATAGCAGAATAGCTGAGGCAGAAGAACAGATAAGTGACCTGGAAGATAAAACAGTGGAAACAACTACCGCAGAGCAGAATAAAGAAAAAAGAATGAAAAGAATTGAGGACAGTCTCAGAGACCTCTGGGACAACATTAAACACAGCAACATTCGAATTATAGGGGTCCCAGAAGAAGAAGAGAAAAAGAAAGGGTCTGAGAAAATATTTGAAGAGATTATACTAGAGAACTTCCCTAACATGGGAAAGGAAATAGCCACCCAAGTCCAGGAAGTGCAGAGAGTCCCATACAGGATAAACCCAAGGAGAAACACGCCGAGACACATAGTAATCAAATTGGCAAAAATTAAAGACAAAGAAAAATTGTTGAAAGCAGCAAGGGAAAAAACGACAAATAACATACAAGGGAACTCCCATAAGGTTAACAGCTGATTTCTCAGCAGAAACTCTACAAGCCAGAAGGCAGTGGCATGATATACTTAAAGTGATGAAAAGGAAGAACCTACAACCAAGATTACTCTACCCAGCAAGGATCTCATTTAGATTTGATGGAGAAATCAAAAGCTTTACAGACAAGCAAAAGCTAAGAGAATTCAGCACCACCAAACCAGCTCTACAACAAATGCTAAAGGAACTTCTCTAGGCAGGAAACACAAGAGAAGGAAAAGACCTACAAAAACAAACCCAAAACAATTAAGAAAATGGTAATAGGGACATACATATCAGTAATTACCTGAAATGTAAATGGATTAAATGCTCCAACCAAAAGACATAGACTGGCTGAATGGACACAAAAACAAGACCCGTACATATGCTGTCTACAAGAGACCCACTCCAGACCTAGGGACACATACAGACTGAAAGTGAGGGGATGGAAAAAGATATTCTATGCAAATGGAAATCAAAAGAAAGCCAGAGTAGCAATTCTCATATCAGACGAAATAGACTTTAAAATAAAGACTATTACAAGAGACAAAGAAGGACACAACATAATGATCAAGAGATCACTCCAAGAAGAAGATACAACAATGGTAAAAATTTATGCACCCCACATAGGAGCACCTCAATACATAAGGCAAATAGCTAACAGCTATAAAAGCGGAAATCGACAGTAACACCATAATAGTAGGGGACTTTAACATCCCACTTTCACCAATGGTCAGAGCATCCAAAATGAAAATAAATAAGGAAACACGAGCTTTTAATAACACATTAAACAAGATGGACTTAATTTATATTTATAGGACATTCCATCCAAAAACAACAGAATACACTTTCTTCTCAAGTGCTCATGGAACATTCCCCAGGATAGACCATACCTTGGGTCACAAATCAAGCCTTGGTAAATTTAAGAAAACTGAAATTGTATCAAGTATCATTTCCAACCACAACGCTATGAGACTAGATATCAATTACAGGAAAAAACTGTAAAAAATACAAACACATGGAAGCTAAACAATACGCTACTAAATAACCAAGAGGTCACTGAAGAAATCAAAGAGGAAATCAAAAAATACCTAGAGACAAATGACAATGAAAACACAACAACCCAAAACCTATGGGATGCAACAAAAGCTGTTCTAAGAGGGAAGTTTATAGCAATACAATCCTACCTCAAGAAACAAGAAAACCTCAAATAAACAACCTAACCTTACACCTAAAGTAATTAGAGAAAGAAGACAAAAAACCCCCAAAGTTAGCAGAAGGAAGGAAATCATAAATATCAGATCAGATAAAAATGAAAAAGAAATGAAGGAAATGATAGCAAAGATCAATAAAACTAAAAGCTGATTCTTTGAGAAGATAAACAAAATTGATAAACCATTAGCCAGACTCATCAAGAAAAAGAGGGAGAAGATTCAAAGCAACAGAATTAGAAATGAAAAAGGAGAAGTAACAACTGACCCTGCAGAAATACAAAGAATCATGAGAGATTACTACAAGCAACTATATGCCAATAAAATGGACAACCTGGAAGAAATGGACACATTCTTAGAAAAGCACAGCCTTCCGAGACTGAACCAGGAAGAAATAGAAAATATAAACAGACCAATCACAAGCACTGAAATTGAGACTGGGATTAAAAATCTTCCAACAAACAAAAGCCCAGGACCAGATGGCTTCACAGGTGAATTCTATCAAACATTTAGAGAAGAGCTAACACCTACCCTTCTCAAACTCTTCCAAAATATAGCAGAGGGAGGAACATTCCCAAACTGATTCTATGAGGCCACCATCACCCTGATACCAAAACCAGACAAAGATGTCACAAAAAAAGAAAACTACAGGCCAATATCACTGATGAACATAGATGTAAACATCCTCAGCAAAATACAAGCAAACAGAATCCAACAGCACATTAAAAGGATCATTCACCATGATCAAATGGGGTTTATCCCAGGAATGCGAGGATTCTTCAATATATGCAAATCAATCAATGTGATACACCATATTAGCAAATTGAAAGATAAAAACCATATGATAATCTCAGTAGATGCAGAAAAAGCTTTCAACAAATTTCAACACCCATTTATGATAAAAACTCTCCAGAAAGTAGGCATAGAGGGAACCTACCTCAACATAATAAAGGCCATACATGACAAACCCACAGCCAACATCATTCTCAATGGTGGAAAACTGAAACCATTTCCTCTAAGATCAGGAACAAGACAAGGCTGCCCACTCTCACCACTATTATTCAACATAGTTTTGGCAATTTTAGCTGCAGCAATCAGAAAAGAAAAAGAAATAACAGCAATCTAAATTGGAAAAGAAGAAGTAAAACTGTCACTGTTTGCAGATGACATGATACTATACATAGAGAATCCTAAAGATGCTACCAGAAAACTACCAGACCTAATCAATGAATTTGGTAAAGTAGCAGAATACCGAATTAATACACAGAAATCTCTTGCATTCCTATACACTAATGGTGAAAAATCTGAAGGAGAAATTAAGAAAACACTCCCATTTACCATTGCAACAAAAAGAATAAAATACCTAGGAATAAACCTACCTAAGGAGGTAAAAAACCTGTACTCAGAAAACTATAAGACACTGATGAAAGAAATTAAAGATGATACAAATGGAGAGATATGCCATGTTCTTGGATTGGAAGAATCAACATTGTGAAAATGACTCTACTACCCAAAGCAATCTACAGATTCAATGCAATCCCTATTAAACAACCAATGGCATTTTTCACAGAACTAGAACAAAAAATTTCACAATTTGTATGGAAACACAAAAGACCCCAAATAGCCAAAGCAATCTTGAGAAAGAAAAACGGAGCTGGAAGAATCAGGCTCCCTGACTTCAAACTATACTACAAAGCTACAGTAATCAAGACAGTATGGTACTGGCACAAAAACAGAAATATAGATGAATGGAACAGCATAGGAAGCCCAGAGATAAACCCACGCACATATGGTCACCTTATCTTTGATAACGGAGGCAAGAATATACAATGGAGAAAAGACAGCCTCTTCAGTAAGTGGTGCTGGGAAAACTGGACAGCTACATGTAAAAGAATGAAATTAGAACACTCCCTAACACCATACCCAAAAATAAACTCAAAATGGAATAAAGACCTAAATGTAAAGCAAGACACCATAAAACTCTTAGAGGAAAACATAGGCAGAACACTCTATGACATAAATCACAGCAGGAGCCTTTTTGACCCAGCTCCTAGAGAAATGGAAATAAAAACAAAAATAAACAAATGGGACCTAATGAAACTTAAAAGCTTTTGCACAGCAAAGGAAACCATAAACAAGACCAAAAGACAACCCTCAGAATGGGAGAAAATATTTGCAAATGAAGCAACTGAGAAAGGATTAATTTCCAAAATATACAAGCAGCTTATGCAGCTCAATATCAAAAAAACATAGAGCCCAATCCAAAAAAGGGCAGAAGACCTAAATAGACATTTCTCCAAAGAAGATATACAGATTGCCAACAAACACATGAAAGGATGCTCAACATCACTAATCATTAGAGAAATGCAAATCAAAACTACAATGAGGTAACACCTCACACCAGTCAGAATGGCCATCATCAAAACATTTACAAAGAAGAAATGTTGAAGAGGGTGTGGAGAAAAGGGAACCCTCTTGCACTGTTGGTGGGCATGTAAATTGATACAACCACTATGGAGAACAGTACAGAGGTTCCTTAAAAAACTAAAAATAGAACTACCATACGACCCAGCAATCCCACTACTGGGCATATACCCTGAGAAAACCATAGTTCAAAAAGAGACGTGTACCACAATGTTCATTGCAGCTCTATTTACAATAACCAGGATATGGAAGCAACCTAAGTGTCCATCGACAGATGAATGGATAAAGAAGATGTGGCACACATACAGTGGAATATTACTCAGCCATAAAAAGAAATGAAATTGAACTCTTTGTAGTGAGGTGGATGGACCTAGAGTCTGTCATACAGAGTGAAGTAATTCAGAAAGAGAAAAACAAATATCATATGCTAACATATATATATGGAATATAACAAAAAAATGGTTCTGATGAACCTAGGGGCAGGACAGGAATAAAGACGCAGACATAGAGAATGGACTTGAGGACACGGGGAGGGGGAAGGGTAAGCTGGGACAAAGTGAGAGAGTGACATGGACATATATCCACTACCAAATGTAAAATAGCTAGTCGGAAGCAGCTGCATAGCACAGGGAGATCAGCTCAGTGCTTGTTGACCACCTAGAGGGTTGGGATAGGGAGGGTGGGAGGGAGACGCAAGAGGGAGGGGATATGGTGATATATATATACATATAGCTGATTCATTTTGTTATACAGCAGAAACTAACACAACATTGTAAAGCAGTTATACTCCGATGAAGATGTTAAAAAATATATATAGTGAGAAGAAAATAATATACCTCTCTCATAGGGATGTGGCAAAGTAATATGTGAGATGCTATGATATAAAACATCTGGCAAAATACCTGGCACAGAACTGCTGTTTAATACTTGCCAATTATCTTAAAGGATAATTATCTTAATGATCTTAATTCATTCATTTGACAGGTATATTAAGTGCTACTATGTACCAGGCACTGTTCTCATTGCTGGAGGTGTACACAAAGTCCCTGGCTTCCTGGAGTCTGCTATCTAGTGGAAGACACAGAAAATAAAAAATAAATCTATAAAAAGGTAATTACCATCATGTTAGGTAATGGTAAAATAAAGAAAATAAAGCAGGGCAGGCCCAGATAGAATGTCAGAATGTTTGAGGAAGTACCATTGAAGCACAAAATTGAATGAAATGAGGAAGAAAGCCATGGATGTACCTGGGGGAAGAGTGTTCCAGGCAGAAGGAATAGCAAGTGCAAAGGCCCTGGGGCAGGAATGTGCTCAGCATCCTGCAAAAAAAGCAAGGAGCCCAGAGTGGCTGGACAGCAGATGCACCGGGAAGAGTGGTAGATGAGCAGAGGAGAGGTACCAGGGGCTGGGTTATATCTGGAGTGTTCTGAGATGCCTTGGTGGTTTCATGTGTGTTTATCTTGTCTCTCTGATGAAACTGAAAACCTTGTGGGTCACTGGAGCAGAGCAGTTATGACTCTGGTCTCTAGCATCAGATAGATCTGGGTGTCAACCAAGTGCACAACTTTATATCACCTTGGAAATATCTCTTAATCTCTCTGAGCCTCAGTTGCTTCCCCTAGAAAATGGAGATCATAATAGTGCCTACGCCTATCTCACTGGATTGTTATGAAGATTAAATGAGATAATTTGGGAAAGGTGCCCGGCATTCAGTAAGTGCTCCATATGTTAGCTATTATTCTTGAGGGTAGCAGACCCATTCTCTGCACTTTTCCTTTATCCGTCAACAGATCCGTATGAAGCTCTTACCATGGGCAAGCCTTGTGATGTATAATCCCATAATTCCTAGCATTGTGTTGACCACATAACCCAACGCCTACTGAATTTTTGTAGACTTACAAAACAGCAATAGCTTTCTAACCCAGCAATCAGCTGACTGACAACTCTATTCGGAACCCAAGAACCAGAAGGAAAACAAAATATGTCTTTAAATTCCCAAAACACCTGTTAGAAAGATTATGCGCTAAAGCTATAAACTTGAATCATGCAGAGCTCTCTATTCCTAACTTGTTTTTAAACCCAATCACCTGGTCAGTCAGTCGGGTTTCTTAGGTTAGAGAGAGTTGGAAGGGACAGTGGCCAAAGGCCAACGTGCTTAATGCAGCTTAATGTATACAGAGCAACAGTGCAAAAGAAGATCAAATTAAAACCATAAAAAGCAGGGAGGAGAACTCAGAAAAGGAATACAGGAATCTATTCACTCACTCCTTCATTCATTTATTCAATAATTCATTCACTCAACAAATATTTATGGGTGACGATTGTTGGCGAGGCACTATTGTTGAGAGCTGGGTGCACAAAAGTGGCAAGAACCCCATACTTGCCTCACAGAGCTTGCGGTGTGGCGCGGGAAGACAGGCAAGGAAACAAATTTCAATACAGTGTTAAGTGATAGACCAGGGTGAGCACAGGACACTAGAGGGCGCCGGAGGAGCATCGATCAGCCTTCACCGGGCAGAGTTCGTTTCCTGGAGAAAATTGGAGGCCATTTAGTATCAGGGCGCTCAGAGGCCGTGGTTCATCCAGTGACTTAGTAAGAATCACCACACTGCAATAATGGATGCTCAAAACCACAATGTTCAGTGCACAAGATAAGGACAGTCAATGTTCCCTGTATTAAATGTGATAAAGCAGGGAATAACATGAAGATTTCCATTAAAAATTATTTCAGTACAATTTTCAGTTCTAAAATTGATGCATTATCTGGAAATTTGCTTAGCTGGAATCTTGCCCTTGTGGCACTAACATTTATTTCCTAGTGATATTATACCTATGAGGAATTATTGTTAGGCTATAGTTTTAAAGACAATGTATGAAGCATACTATATAATATTTTGTCTTGTACATAAATATTAGATAAAATATCTACATTGTTTTTGTTTTTTTCACTATCTGGTTATGGGAAAGGGTTTAGGAAGAAGTATCCTGTGGTGTGGGAGTCCTGTGAAAGCTTGGCACTATTTTTTTTTTTCAATTTTTTTCTTGTAAAAAATAATATTTTAATGCAATATTTCAAAAAATCAAAATCAATGCAGAAAAATCCACAATGAAAGAAATAACTGTTTTAAATATAGTAAGGTGGGTGAAGTGAATATGCAAATTGAGGGTTGGATCCTGGTGTTTTGTTTTTATTGATGTACAACTGACATAAAATGTTATATTAGTTTCAGGTGTGCAACATAGTGATTCATTTGTATACATTGAGAAATGATCACCATAATAAGTCTAGTTGCCACATGTCATCATACAAAGTTACTACAATATTACTGACTATAGTCCCCATGCTGTACTGTACATCCCCTTGACATTTATTTTATAACTGGAAGCTTGTACTTTTTGATCCCCTTCACCCATTTTGCACCACCCTCCCAACTTCCCTCCCCTCTAGAAACCACCAATCTGTTCTCTGTACCTATGAGTCTGGGTTTGGTTTGGTTTTGTATGTTTCTTCGCTTTGTTTTTTTAGATTCCACATGTAAGTGAGATCATGTAGTATTTGTCTTTCTCTGACTTATTTCACTTAGCATAATACCCTCAAGGTCCATCTGTGTTGTTGAAAATGGCAAGATCTCATTCTCTTTTATGGCTGAGTAGTGTTCCATTGTGTGTGTGTGTGTGTGTGTGTGTGTGTGTATAAAACATCTTCTTTCATCCATTGATGGGAATTTAGGTTATTTCCATATCTTGACTATTGTAAATAATGCTGCATTGAAAAAGCTTGGTACTATTAATACTACCAATCTAAAACATGAAACTGAAACATGAGTCAGTCAGTTAACTGGACTATGTTTCATAGCTAAGTCATGACCAATTGTCCACTTCTTCAGTTTACTCAAAAATACATGCCATTGATATTCAGTGCAGTGCTGTTTGTTAGAGCAAAATATTGGAAACAACCTAAAGATCCAACAACAGGGAACTGGTGAAATAAAAGACAGCACATCCATAAATAGAATATTATGCAGTCATTAAAAAGAACAACACAACACTAAAATGGAATGTTCTCCAAGATGTATTATTAAAGAAAAAAAAATAGTGTCTGAGTGAGAAAAAACCTACATATTTTGTAGTAAATGGACGAATGCACGAAACATTAGTGACAATGGTAACCTCAAAGTAGGGGTGCTGGGTGACGGAGGTTCAGGAAAGGGAAGGAAATTGTTTTACACTGGTATCCTTTGTGCCTTTTGAATTTTGTACTATGTGCATGTGTTACAAATTCAAAAATAAATCTACAAAAAAATTTTTTAAATGAAGAAAATGTAAGAAGTGTCATCAATCGCTAAGGGAACCTTGAAAATCAGTTTCATGTTGACCTCACCTGCCTAGTCCCACATGCATTCAAATTTGTGAGCCTTAGCAAATATATTTAAACATTTTGACCCTCAGATTTTCTCGTAGGAATAATAATCCCCATCTACCTCACATAATTGATGGAGGGGTAGATGAGCTCTGTGCAGAAGCATTTAGAAACTGAAACAGTCACTGTGATGTGCTAGGTTCACCCCTGGGGAATAGCAGATCAAAGCGTGTTTCAGCAGGTGGGTTAGTAACATAGCTTAATGCCTGAGATGGGGAAAAGGTGATGGAACCAGGGTAGGAAAATCAAAATGAAATGACCCCATGGGTTCATTTTATTCTCTTAAAATATTATCAGTTATCCTAGGGTTGGGGAAGGTGGAAGCATAGTAAGTAACTTAGAGACATGTCACACCTGATGCAAACACTAGATTCTCTGACATCATTTTTTTCCTAAAAGTGGTTTAACAGTATCTTTTCCTCATAGTGAGATTTGCCACCTCAATTCAATAATACAATTTAACAAACATCAATTCAGCAACAATGAAGGGGAAAACTGGGAGGCACACAGTTCAAGTAGATAGTTCTTGCCATCAGGAGCTCGCCCATAGCCCTGAGCACTCAGGATTATTTCTTCAGGTGTTTAACCCGCTTAGTAGTTTCTACCATAGCAGGTACCATTTTCAACCCCTCACCTGTTTTGCATATGAGTTTCTTAAATAGGAGCTGGTTTTCCTAAAGGTCCTTCATTCTCCCTTGCTGCCTCCCTCTCTCTCTCCCTCACTCTGTCCCTCCATCCCTCTGTCCCTCCATTCCTTTCTTCCTTCCTTTCTACCTTCCATCCAAAGTCAGTGAGCATCTGCTATGAGCCAAACGCCATAGAGATATAGAGGGTACCGTGGCTAATAAGACAAAGTCCTTGACCTCATACCACTAACATTCTGGTCAAGAAAGTTTCCTTCCTGGCCAAAACTCCATGTGCCTTAACTACAGTACTCTGAAAAAGGTCATCTGTCTTTGAGTAACATCCTTGAAGACGCTAGATTACATAAATCTATCAACACACTGGGGCATTGCTTGAATCTGACCTATGAAACAAGTAACAAAAATATTTGACTTTATAAATAATACCTCACGTATATTTATAGTGTGCCTTTCCCATGCACAGCTCCAAGCATCTCAAGATTTATGTGATAGAGGAGAAAATCATCCTCACATAATAGATATGAAAACGGTTTTTTTTTTAAATCAAGTGACAGATCTCTGTAGGATTGTCAACTTGAGGACACTTGTCAAGCAGTATCCCACAGGAGTCATCTTACTTAATTTTTTGTCAACAACTTGGTTAAGTGGATTTAATAAATGA
Source organism: Eubalaena glacialis (assembly GCF_028564815.1). Taxonomy (NCBI): domain Eukaryota; kingdom Metazoa; phylum Chordata; class Mammalia; order Artiodactyla; family Balaenidae; genus Eubalaena; species Eubalaena glacialis. The sequence continues at coordinate 110,107,497 of NC_083723.1, read as the reverse complement.
TTCAAAATATGTCTGAGTGGCTGGAGCTAGAAGCAAAAATGGCTTTTAAGACAACCTTGACAGCTTTTTCCTGCTGACAACACAGGAGCAAAGATGATGAACATTCCCAAAGCAATAGGTCCTTCCACACAAGGGAAGCGGATTGTGCGAAGGTTTAAACACGTTGAGCCCAGCTGCTGTCTAAGATGTCGCTATTCATTCAAAGATACTAGAATTTTGAACTCAGAGGGGAAAGCAGAAAAAAGCCTGTGAGATGAAGCCTTGCCTGCACTTTGTAACTTTGGTTTTACGATGAAACAATTAAAATATGGAAGTTGAAATGACCCTAACCTCCCACCCCCCACCCCATGGGAGTCTCAGTTGTCGATTTACAGCCTCCCAGCTCAAAATCCACCCCTCACGGCCCTGCTTGTGATGCTGGAGCTGGATCCTCTGGACATTTCCCCTCTGCCAGGTGGCACAGTGTGGACCTTTGTCATGACAGCACTGCAGGAACACTGCGGGAGGAGGGGCCTTGTCTTCCTGGTTCTGGTGCTTTTTCCTCTCTTCTTGTTCCTGCAGCATATAAGACATCCCTTGGCACTCGCCTCAGTGAATTCAGTGGTATCCTTCCAGGTGGTTACCAGGAAGTTCTCCAGAGCCCCAGCCAGCTTCCTGGAAAGTACAACACCCGATGACTTGGCCAGTGCCCCAGCCGGACCCCAGAGGGTGGTTCATGGCTAGTTTTATCAGCACCTTACGGAACTTCTCTGCTAGCTAGTGGGCTATAGCCATGCCCTCTTCAGTAAAGCCTGAGTCTCAATTTGCAAGAGAGAAGGCCCTCTTCCAAATTTGTTCCTTCCTTGAGTGGTCTGCTTCAGTCCTAGGTTGTAGTTACTATTCCTATAATCTTGGGAGTTTCTTAACCCATTACGTTAACTAATCCTCTGTTACTGTTAATAATTCTTTATATTAAAGATAATTGATTCTTTATATTAAATAATATAAGCATTTAGAAACTGAAACAGTCACTGTGACTGTTTATATTAATTCTTTATAATAATAATTCTTTATATTAAACTTTCCTTGTTCGTTACTGTATGACTTCTGTTTCTTGACTAAGGACCTTGATTAATCCACTGATATCCAACAGAAATGTGTGTTTATGTTCACCAAAAGTTACGTACAAGAAATTTCATAGTTGCACTCTTCATAATGCCCAAAATGTCCATCACCGGGAGAAGAGATATATTGTGGTACATTCATACAAGGGAATGTTATCCAGCAATGAGAATAAATGAACTACAAGTACATGCAACAACACATATGAACTGACAAACATATTGTTGAGTGAAAGAAGCAGAAACAAAATATTCTGTATGATTCCATTTATGTCAAGTCTAAAACCAGGCAAAACTAATCTCTGTTGCTAGAAAGTAAAAAACGGGGTTATTCCTGGAGGGGATTAGTGATTTGAAGGGGGCACAGGGATCTTTTGGGGTGCTGGTAATGTTCTGTTTCCTGGCCAGGGTATTTGTTATATATCATTGTTTATGCAAATTATTGAGCAGTATATTTTTGATGTGTACATTTTAGAAATGAGTCAAGCTGAAAAATATTATATATTTATTGAATTTATGAGGTGTGAATTATTTGACTCAAATGAACTCAAGCTCACTCATTCATTCATTCAACAAAAAGCATATGTACATATTATATACCAGTCACTGTATATAATGCTAAGGATCTAGAGATGAATTAGTTATTATTGGTTTCTGTTCACAAAGGGGCATGGTCTAAAGGGGGAGACCAACACGAACATGTATATCTACAATACAACATGATTCATGGACTGGTTTAGGTATGGATGGGGTGCTAGAGATATAGAGGAGGGAACTGTGAATGGTGCTTTGAAAAACTACACACAGAAAGGTGATGTCTGAGCAGGGACCTTCCCCCTGTACAGTGTAGAAGTATCTACTCACTCCTGTGTCCCCCATTGCCATAAAAGGATGAGTAGGAGATGGCCAAAGAGAAAAGGGTTTTCCGAGCAAGCAGAACAGCATGTGCACAGAGGCGAATTTTGAAAGTCACTACAAACTCAGAGAACAGAGCATTTAATGTGGCAGGAGTCCAGGTAGCACTGGAAAGAATGGCAGGAGAAGAAATTACAAATGTAAACTGAGGCTTGATGGTGACATGTTTGTATGCCTTCTACAGAGTGTGAATTTCACACAAGGAGCCAAGAAACATTGTATAGCTAGTCTTCAAAGATGCCCCTTCCCCCCCACACAGATGATGCCTTTGCTAGTCCCCTCCCACAATGAATCTGGGTTGGCCAATGGAACAAATAGAATTTGGTGCAAGTGACACTGTGTGTCAGTGTCACACACTGAGGCCACTACAGCTTTTGACTTGATCTCTTGGAACGCTTGTTCTAGGGGGAGCTAGTCATCTTGTAAGAAGTCTGGCTAACCTGAGTCCACAATATTGTGAGGAAACACAGCCTAAGAGAGGCCATGAGGAGAGAGCCATTCATCAGCCCAGTCACGCCTTCGGAAGGCTCCAGCCTTAGCTGGCATATGACCACAACGGCATCCGAAACTCCAACGGAGAACGGACTAGGTGTATGTCGAACATTGTCAACATACAGAACTGTGTGAGAGAGAGAAAATCTTTTTGTTCTATACTACATTTTGAATCACCACATTTTGGGGTGGTTTGTTACACAGTACTAGTAATTGGAACAGACATCTTGGAATAGCAGTGTGACATAAAGAGTTTGAGTTTGTTTTTGGAAACAGTGTGGCGACAGCATGGAGGATGGGTTGAAGAGGGAAGAGGCTGAAGGCACCAAGATATGTTAGGAGGATAAGTAGACATCGATGTACACTGAAAGGAGAGATTGGAATCTAGAGATACTTGTGAGGCAGAATTGACAGAATGTAGAGATAAAATAAATGTGTGATGGGAAGGCAAGGAAGACTGTGAGTATCTTTTAGGTTTTTGCCCAAAGAGAACAGATGGTGGATAATGTCCTTAGTAGAAATAAGGGCCCTATTTGGGAGGGTAGATAATGAACTGTGTATATGCTGTTGTTGAGGGGTTTACAAGGATTTATTGGTGAAAATGTCAAATAAGCAGTTGGAAACTTTAAGGCACACAGGAGATTGGGGCTGTACATACACAGAAGATCTCAGTTACATATGGTGATGGTTGAAGTTTTGGAGATGAGATCACCAATAGAAAGTGTTCAGGGAAACAAGAGGAGGGACAAATGATGGAGCTCTGTTAGGAGAACTCAGTGGGCAGAGGAGGAAAAGCCCAAAAAGAAAACTGAAAAAGATAAGTCAGAGAAGTAGAAAGAGAAACAGGACCCTCGTGTCTTATGAGCTGAGGGACAAGAGAATGTCAAGAGGATTGAGCTTTCATTGTCAAAAGCCGTGGCAAGATCAAGTAAGGTGAGCCTGTGGTATTTGGTTTGGACAATTAAGAGGTCATTAGGGCTCTAAATGAGACTACTTTCAATAACCTGGCTTTGATGAGAGTAAAAAGCAGAGACCGTGAATATAGATTACTCTTTAAAGATATTCAGTGTTAAAGTGAAGGAGAAGGACCAGTTAGTTTGTTTGAGCCTGACTGTAGGCTACAGGGAAAGAGGAGCCTGGGTGGCTGGTTGGCTGGCCCAGAGTCCCTGAGCCAGTGAGACGGGTGGGATGGAAAGGTCTCCAGAGTCAGCTGGTTTATAGGCATGTGCTCTTCAAAGTTTGGTTGACAGGTCTGTAGCATCACCGACACCTGGTAACTTGTTGGAAGTGCAGAACCTCAGGCCCCACAGCAGGTCTAGTGAGTCAGAACCTGCATTTTAACAAGATCCCCAGGTGATCATCGCTTTTAATCCTCACAACAGCCAGGTAAGATGGACATTACTGTTCCCATCTTTACCTATGATGAGAAAGCAGTTGCCTGAGATAGCCGAGCTGATTAGTGTCTAAGCCAAGATTCAATCCCAGAACTTCCCGAGTCCGATGTTCTTTTCAAAAGGTAGAGAAGGAAGTTCAGAGAATTTCTACTTTCTCCCAATTCAGGAGAATTTTCAGATACTAGAATACTTCCAACGACCAAGCAATCACAGGTGTGTAGCTCTAGTGCCGTCAGCTGTGAGTTTACCGTGAAAGTGCTGGACCAATCCCTTTCAGAGCCCTTGGCGGCCTCTTAAGAAACAACGTTAACAGCGTTGGAACTTCACTTCCCAGCAAGCCCCGCGGCTTGCTACCGCGCGAAGCATGACGGGCACCTCGCCTCTCTCTCCTCTCCGGTGGAGCTGCCGGGCAGAGGCGAGTTGGGACGCAGCCGGACGTGCGGGCGCGCAGCATTCTGGGAAGTGTAGTCTGGCCCGGACTCGGACACCCCTTCGGATGAATGGGGCCCCGCTGACGGCTAACTACAGCTCCTCGCCGGCAGCGTTGGTGGCAGCCGCCGGAAAAAGTGAGACCGCGACGGCCCCGGGAGAGCAGCACTCCGGGACGGTGGTGATGTTCAGTGCCGCGGCGAGGCGGCAGCCGGGTTTCCTGGGGTAGCAGTCTAGGCGGGCGCTTCCTCTGCGCGCTTGCTCCCCTTACCCTGCCCCGGCCATGCGCCCGGCCTTCGCGGTGGGCCTGGTTTTCGCAGGCTGCTGCAGTAACGTGATCTTCCTAGAGCTCCTGGCCCGGTAAGTGACCCCCGCCGGTCGCACTAAAGAAGCCGGAGGAGGGGCGCCCCCACGCGCCGTCCCCCCTGAGCCGGGCGGGTCCCGGGGTGGGACCGCCTGCGCCCAGTGTCTGCCCTGGGCTGCTTGGGACGCCGCTGAGTCGGCTGCTCCGTCATCCTGCGCACCCTCAGCTCTCCCGCCCAATAGTTTCTTAGCATCCCTCGAGTGGAACACTGGGGGTGTTTGCTGTCGTCACCCCCTTTTCACACTCTGGGGGATTGAAGCCTGGAGAGTTTTTTTTCCCAAGGTCGGCAGGGAGCTCGTGGCAGAACCCAAGGTTCCTCCAGCTCTTTTCTCGATCCTGCTAATGCCATATATATGACGTGAGCAAAGCTTGGACTTAAAAAGCAGTCTGATTTGGTACACGCTGCAAAGAAAGTTTCAGTTGTTTTAAAGTGGGCTGCAAAGAAGTTCTTTTATTGGCCTTAGAGATGGTTATGAGTACTTTGCCCAACATGCCTCTCGCGGATGTAGTAGAACGAATTCTTATGCAGAAGGTCGGTCCAATTGACCGGGGATAGCCTTTCCAGCATTAAGATATTAAATCAGGAAGCTTGCATTTTGAGGTGTAACTTTATAAATCAAGAATGGTTATGACACTTTCCCAAAGGGACACCAGGGTAGTTTTATTGAGGTGGCACGCAAATAATGTTGAGTAATAATGTGCAAAGTTCATTGAGTAGAAGCTGTTAGAGAAAAGGCAACAGGTGGACTCTAAAAGCTCAGGACTGAAAATCTCAGGAGTTCCCGTCTTTGGCTCTGTCATCCCCTGGCTGTGTGACGTTTTCAAGTTATTTAGCCTCTCTGGACTTCCTTTTTCCACCTATAAAATAATATCTATGGTGCTGTTTAGCACCATGTTTTAAAATCTGCACATTATCTCCATTGACCATCAGAACAAGATAGGTCAAGAATTATATTCTCTGTTTTACTGAAAGTGAAACATGTCCCAGGAAGTTAGGTCGTCTCTTACTACTTGTAAGTGGCAGAACCAGAAGTGGAATCCAGGAATCTGAACTCCTAGTCCAATACCTTTTTCAACTTTCCTGTTATTTTTGAGCTTGAGCAGCCCTTAGGCTTTGGTCACCCATTTCCTCCTGTGGTGCCTGCTAGAAATGTATTTTATTTTTATGATAACATTGATAAAGTCATTCTGAAGCAACCAGTTTGCTTAAGGTAAACTCTGTGGGATTAATTTTTGCGATTACAGAGCTTGAAATTTTAATGTGCAAAAAGTGTTGATTAAAATCTTTCATTTGTCATTCTCTGGAGTAGGCGGTGAGGGATGTGAAAATGAAAAAAAAATGTATCCAGCTGTCAGCTGGTACACTTCAAAGGAAGGTCACTTTGGAAATTGGTTTAAAAATATAAAAATGTGATAAAATCAGGCCAGCCATGGAAATGAAGGTCAGAGAATAATAGTGTAATGTTTGTGTTGAATATGCCATTGAATTAAACCTTGCCAAAGGCTGTATGACATCAGAATATGTTATGTTAGTAACTGAGGGCCTTTTTAAATTTATTTTTTAACCAGTTGTGAGCCCTTAGCTAAATTACATGGTCTCCCTGAGTCTGTTCTCTCAGCTGTGAAAGGGCGGTGATGGCTCTGCCAGCCTCACAGGGTTTTGAAGGATTAAATGAGATGCCGGTGCAAAGCCTGAAGCTCGCAATAGGTTCCCCTTCTAACAACTTTTGTTTCAATATACATATACCCTGTTTTATGAGCTGTTCCTGAAAAGTTGTGGGTAAATCTAACTTTACAGGATGTTTTTCTGCATTACTGGATCTTCTATTTAGAATACTTTGAATAATTTGTTAAACCCAAAAAAACCATCATTCCTTATCTTTCTTGTACATCTGAATGTTTGCATACAGCAATGGGTTTTCATAATGTGGTAAGGGGTACATTTGTTAGTTTAATGAGTGGTACCCCAAACTGAATAGCAGCTTTGTGCTGATTTGCTTGGGCAACTCCAACTTATCATATTTCAGATCAAGAAAATAAGAGCTGGTTGGACCAGATGGTCTTTTAAGGTTCTTTGTAGATTTGGCCTTCTCATAATTGGTGACTTTATCTTGGGACATCACAGTGGAACGCTAATAAATTTTTATAGAGCAGGAACTGTGCTTCTTATATAGCTTCCTTGGGACACTAAGTATGAATTGAAATGCTAAACTGACTTGTAGGGAGAAGTGAGCATTTTTAACCATTTTCCCCCAAATTGGAGAACAAATTTAGGTTTTTCTTTCTTATTTCATACTTATAATTGGGACCTATAATAAAATATAAAGCGCCAATGCAGTGTACAGGGCAGATGTGAAGTAATGAATGAGTGCCTTGATCTCCCTTCTGAGAGAGTTTACATTCTACCTTGGAAACAAGATACACATCAGCTCACTAACTAGGTGAGGTGTCTTATGTCGGGAAAACAATCTGAAACATTCTCTTTTTCGCATTTTATTTTTTCATCAAGTGCCTAATGTTGAATCAAATAAGGAAGTTTTCTAAATCTAGAATAAGAAATACAGAAGCCATAAACTATCTGCCTAATTCTTTCTCTTCAGAGTTCTTTTTTAAAAAAGTAAAAATTTGGATTCTTGCCAAAGAGAATTCAAAGAGAAACTGTTTGCAGTTAGTGATTATAATACCTGAGGAATAAAGTTGAAGATAACAAGCAGTTCAGGGGGAAAGGATCCAGGTTTGTACTCTGAAGTTTTAAAGTGAATTATTCAAGTTAAAATAAATAGTTCCATTGGTAGCTATACAGCATTGTGGTCTTAAAAAGCTCTGTAAGTTGATTTTTTTAAAAATTGAATTATGTGAGTACATTAGGGAGATATAAAAATCCTATGGAAATAGAGACAAAGTAGATTAGAATTGTCAAGGGGAGGGGGAAATGGGGAGTGATTCCTAATGGGTATGGGATTTCTTTTGGAAGTGTCCTAAAATTAAATGATGGTAATGGCTGCACAACTCTAAATATAATACTAAAAACCACTGAATTGTAAAAAAAAATAATAATAACAATGATAATAAGGAGGTCTCAAACACCATTTATTTGCCAGGTGGCTCTGGGAGACTTACCTAATTCTGTGCCATTTGGCGCTCAGTGTCTTAGCAATGAAATGGGCATAATAATAGCTACCTCCGTAAATAAAGATAAAATTAAAAATTATTATGATGCCTTTTATTTTTTATTTTAATTTTTTTAATGTTTTCAATAGCTTTAACTTTTTTATACGTTTGTTGAAGTATATTCATAAACAAAGATTGGACACATTTAATGTATACAAATTGATGAGTATGCATACACCTATGAAACCATCATCATAATCAAGGTAATAAACATATCCATCACCTCCAAAATTTCCTTGTGCTCCCTTTTTTTTATGGTAAGAACACTGAGCATGAAATGTACCCTCTTAACAAATTCTTAAGTGTGCACTACTGAATTGTTAACCATATGCACTACGATGTACTTATCTTTTGAACTTATTCACCTTGTATAACTGAAAACTTATACCCATTGAACAAGTCCCCATTTTCCCTTCCCCCCTGACCCTGGCAATCCCCATTCTATTGTCTGCTTCTGTAAGTTTGACTATTTTAGATGCTTCATGTAAGAGGAATCATGCAGTCCTTTTGTCCTTTTGTGACTGACTGACTTCATTTAGCATGCCTTCCATGTTGTTGCAAATGGTGTCATTTCCCTCTTTTTTAAGGCTGAATAATATTTATTGTATGTTTATACCGCATTTTCTGTATCCATTCATTTGTCCATGGACATTTCAGTTGTTTCTGTATCTTCACTAGGTATTGCAAATAGTGCTGCAGTGAATATGGGGACGTAGCTATCACTTCAAGATCCTGATTTCAATTATTTATTTTTAACATTTTTTAAAAAATTGAAGTATAGTTGATTTACAATGCTGTGCCAATCTCTGCTGTACAGCAAAGTGACTCAGTTGTATACATATAGACATTCTTTTTCATATTCTTTTCCATTATGGTTTATCCCAAGAGATTGAATATAGTTCCCTGTGCTATACAGTAGGACCTTGTTGTTTGTCCATCCTAAATGTAATAGTTTGCATCTACCAACCCCAAACTCCCAGTCCATCCTTTTCCCTCCCTACCCGCCTTGGCAACCACAAGTCTGATCTCTATGTCTGTGAGTCTGTTTCTGTTTCATAGATGGGTTCATTTATGCCATATTTTAGATTCCATATGTAGGTGATATCATATGGCATTTGTCTTTCTCTTTCTGACTTACTTCACTTAGTATGATAATCTCTAGTTGCATCCATGTTGCTGCAAATGGCATTATTTCATTCTTTGTTATGGCTGAGTAGTATTCCATTGTATATATCACATCTTCTTTATCCATTCATCCATTGATGGACACTTAGGTTATTTCCATGTCTTGGCTGTTGTGAATAGTGCTGCTATGAACATAGGGGTGCATGTATCTTTTTTTTTTTTTCCCACACACACACACACTGTATTTTATTTTTACAAGAGATAAATAAACTGACACCAAGCATTGTAAATGGATGACCACGACAAAAGCAACAATGATTGCAATTACCAAACTCGAAACACACTCATACTATGTCATAATACTGACATTCAGTCCAGTAATCCTCCACTGTAACAGCTCCTTTACTTTGCAGTCAAAATTGATTTGTATATTTTTTGCCTCTAAGTCCTTGTGGGATTTTTTTTTTATTCAAACAGAAAGACACAAAAATTATAATCATCCTCATCAGTTCACTCAGTCCCATGTAATTAATTTTTTTTTTCATCTTGATCTTTTGTTAGCAATTTTATGAGTTCATCAGTTTTCCATTAGAGTTCTGAAAATGCTTATTCATTCAGTTCAGCAGTATAGTCAGTTACCAGAAACCTGTACTTGTCAGAGTCTTTTCCATGAATTCCTTGAAGATGAAACCCTTTTATAGTAACATATTTGCAAAAGCAGCAGAGTACACTCAGAACTGTCTGTAAATGAAAAAAGACTTAAAAATGACCACGGTTAAAGATTTGATGAAAGTTCATAATAATGCAATTGACAAGGAAACTTAGTTATTTCTGAGATATACATTTTAAAGTAAGAACTAGAATTATGACTTATAACATTATACCAGAACATATAAGATTTTTAGAAATTTCATGTAATGTCTGAAACATTTATATTAACATAATTCCATACAAATAACCCAATGAAAGTTTAGTATTACTTGTTTTGTTTATTTGTTTGTTTGTTTATACCATAGGTTCTTATTAGTCATCCATTTTATACACATCAGTGTATACATGTCAGTCCCAATCACCCAATTCAGCACACCACCTTCCCCACCCCCCTGCCGCTTTCCCCCCTTGGTGTCCATACGTTTGCTCTCTACATCTGTGTCTCAACTTCTGCCCTGCAAACCGGCTCATCTGTACCATTTTTCTAGGTTCCACATACATGCGTTAATATACGATATTTGTTTTTCTCTTTCTGACTTACTTCACTCTGTATGACAGTCTCTAGATCCGTCCACGTCTCAACAAATGACCCAATTTCGTTCCTTTTTATGGCTGAGTAATATTCCATTGTATGTATGTACCACAACTTCTTTATCCATTCGTCTGTTGATGGGCATTTAGGTTGCTTCCATGACCTGGCTATTGTAAATAGTGCTGCAATGAACATTGGGGTGCATGTGTCTTTTTGAATTATGGTTTTCTCTGGGTATATGCCCAGTAGTGGGATTGCTGGATCATATGGTAATTCTATTTTTAGTTTTTTAAAGAACCTCCATACTGTTCTCCACAGTGGCTGTATCAATTTACATTCCCACCAACAGTGCAAGAGGGTTCCCTTTTCTCCACACCCTCTCCAGCATTTGTTGTTTGTAGATTTTCTGATGATGGCCATTCTAACTGGTGTGAGGTGATACCTCATTGTAGTTTTGATTTGCATTTCTCTAATAATTAGTGATGTTGAACATCTTTTCATGTGCTTCTTGGCCATCTGTATGTCTTCTTTGGAGAAAGGTCTATTTAGGTCTTCTGCCCATTTTTGGATTGGGTTGTTTGTTTCTTTAATATTGAGCTGCATGAGCTGTTTATATATTTTGGAGATTAATCCTTTGTCCGTTGATTCGTTTGCAAATATTTTCTCCCATTCTGAGGGTTGTCTTTTGGTCTTGTTTATGGCTTCCTTTGCTGTGCAAAAGCTTTTAAGTTTCATTAGGTCCCATTTGTTTATTTTTGTTTTTATTTTCATTACTGTAGGAGGTGGATCAAAAAAGATCTTGCTGTGATTTATGTCAAAGAGTGTTCTTCCGATGTTGTCCTCTAAGAGTTTTATAGTGTCCGGTCTTACATTTAGGTCTCTAATCCATTTTGAGTTTATTTTTGTGTATGGTGTTAGGGATTGTTCTAATTTCATTCTTTTACATGTAGCTGTCCAGTTTTCCCAGCACCACTTATTGAAGAGACTGTCTTTTCTCCATTGTATATCTTTGCCTCCTTTGTCATAGATTTGTTGACCATAGGTGCATGGGTTTATCTCTGGGCTTTCTATCTTGTTCCATTGATCTATGTTTCTGTTTTCGTGCCAGCACCATATTGTCTTGATTACTGTAGCTTTGTAGTATAGTCTGAAGTCAGCGAGTCTGATTCCTCCAGCTCCGTTTTTTTCCCTCAAGACTGCTTTGGCTATTCGGGGTCTTTTGTGTCTCCATACAAATTTAAAAATGATTTGTTCTAGTTCCGTAAAAAATGCCATTGGTAATTTGATAGGGATGGCATTGAATCTGTAGATTGCTTTGGGTAGTATAGTCATTTTCACAATATTGATTCTTCCAATCCAAGAACATGGTACATCTCTCCATCTGTTGGTATCATCTTTAATTTCTTTCATCAGTGTCTTATAGTTTTCTGCATACAGGTCTTTTGTCTCCCTAGGTAGATTTATTCCTAGGTATTTTATTCTTTTTGTTGCAGTGGTAAATGGGAGTGTTTCCTTAATTTCTTTTTCAGATTTTTCATCATTAGGGTATAGGAATGCAAGAGATTTCTGTGCATTAATTTTGTATCCTGCAACAGTACTAAATTCATTGATTAGCTCTAGTAGTTTTCTGGTGACAACTTTAGGATTCTCTATGTATAGTATCATGTCATCTGCAAACAGTGACAGTTTTACTTCTTCTTTTCCAATTTGTATTCCTTTTATTTCTTTTTCTTCGCTGATTGCCGTGGCTGGGACTTCCAAAACTATGTTGAATAATAGTGGTGAGAGTGGACATCCTTGTCTCCTTCCTGATCTTAGAGGAAATTTTTTCAGTTTTTCACCATTGAGAATGATGTTTGCTGTGGGTTTGTCGTATATGGCCTTTATTATGTTGAGGTAGGTTCCCTCTATGCCCACTTTCTGGAGAGTTTTTATCATAAATGGGTGTTGAATTTTGTCAACAGATGCTTTTTCTGCATCTATTGTGATGATCATATGGTTTTTATTCTTCAATTTGTTTTTTTTTTTTCAATTTGTTAATATGGTGTATCACATTGATTGATTTGCATATATTGAAGAATCCTTGCATCCCTGGGATAAATCCCACTTGATCGTGGTGTATGATCCTTTTAATGTGTTGTTGGATTCTGTTTGCTAGTATTTTGTTGAGGATTTTTGCATCTATATTCATCAGTGATATTGGTCTGTAATTTTCTTTTTTTGTAGTATCTTTGTCTGGTTTTGGTATCAGAGTGGTGGTGGCCTCATAGAATGAGTTTGGGAGTGTTCCATCCTCTGGAATTTTTTGGAAGAGTTTGAGAAGGATGCATGTTAGTTCTTCTCTGAATGTTTGATAGAATTCACCTGTGAAGCCATCTGATCCTGGACTTTTGTTTGTTGGAAGATTTTTAATCACAGTTTCAAATTCATTACTTGTGATTGGTCTGTTCATATTTTCTGTTTCTTCCTGGTTCAGTCTTGGAAGGTTATACCTTTCTAAGAATTTGTCCATTTCTTCCAGGTTTCCATTTTATTTGCATAGAGTTGCTTGTAGTAGTCTCTTAGGATGCTTTGTATTTCTGTGGTGTCTGTTGTAACTTCTCCTTTTTCATTTCTAATTTTATTGATTTGAGTCCTCTCCCTCTTTTTCTTGATGAGTCTGGCTAATGGTTTATCAATTTTGTTTATCTTCTCAAAGAACCAGCTTTTAGTTTTATTGATCTTTGCTATTGTTTTCTTTGTTTCTATTTCATTTATTTCTGCTGTGATCTTTATGATTTCTTTCCTTCTGCTAACTTTGGGTTTTGTTTGTTCTTCTTTCTCTAGTTCCTTTAGGTGTAAGGTTAGATTGTTTATTTGAGATTTTTCTTGTTTCTTGAGGTAGGCTTGTATAGCTATAAACTTCCCTCTTAGAACTGCTTTTGCTGCATCCCATAGGTTTTGGATCGTCATGTTTTCATTGTCATTTGTCTCTAGGTATTCTTTGATTTCCTCTTTGATTTCTTCAGTGATCTCTTGGTTATTTAGTAATGTATTGGTTAGCCTCCATGTGTTTGTGTATTTTACGTTTTTTTCCCTGTAATTCATTTCTAATCTCATAGTGCTGTGGTCAGAAAAGATGCTTGATATGATTTCAATTTTCTTAAATTTACCAAGGCTTGATTTGTGACCCAAGATGTGACCTATCCTGGAGAATGTTCTGTGCGCACTTGAGAAGAAAGTGTAATCTGCTGTTTTTGGATGCAATGTCCTATAAATATCAATTAAATCTATCTGGTCTATTGTGTCATTTAAAGCGTCTGTTTCCTTATTTATTTTCATTTTGGATGATCTGTCCATTGGTGTAAGTGAGGTGTTAAAGTCCCCCACTATTATTGTGTTACTGTCGATTTCCTCTTGTATCGCTGTTAGCAGTTGCCTTATGTATTGAGGTGCTCCTATGTTGGGTGCATATATATTTATAAGTGTTATATCTTCTTGGATTGATCCTTAATCCTTGATCATTATGTAGTGTCCTTCCTTGTCTCTTGTAACATTCTTTATTTTAAAGTCTATTTTATCTGATATGAGTATAGCTACTCCAGCTTTCTTATGATTTCCATTTGCATGGAACATCTTTTTCCATCCCCTCACTTTCAGTCTGTATGTGTCCCTAGGTCTGAAGTGGGTCTCTTGTAGACAGCATATATATTGCTTGGAGCATTTAATCCATTCACGTTTAAGGTAATTATCGATATGTATGTTCCTATGACCATTTTCTTCATTGTTTTGGGTTTGTTTTTGTAGGTCCTTTTCTTCTCTTGTGTTTCCCACTTAGAGAAGTTCCTTTAGCATTTGTTGTAGAGCTGGTTTGGTGGTGCTGAATTCTCTTAGCTTTTTTGCTTATCTGTAAAGCTTTTGATTTCTCCATCAAATCTGAATGAGATCCTTGCCGGGTAGAGTAATCTTGGTTGTAGGTCCTTCCCTTTCATCACTTTAAGTAAATCATGCCACTCCCTTCTGGCTTGTAGAGTTTCTGCTGAGAAATCAGCTGTTAACCTTATGGGGGTTCCTTTGTATGTTATTTGTCGTTTTTCCCTTGCTGCTGTCAATAATTTTTCTTTGTCTTTGATTTTTGCCATTTGATTACTATGTGTTTTGGCGTGTTTCTCCTTGGGTTTATCCTGTATGGGACTCACTGCGCTTCCTGGACTTGGGTGGCTATTTCCTTTCCCATGTTAGGGAAATTTTCGACTATAATCTCTTCAGATATTTTCTCTGGTCCTTTCTCTCTCTCTTCTCCTTCTGAGACCCCTATAATGCGAATTCTGTTGCGTTTAATGTTGTCCCAGAGGCCTCTTAGGCTGTCTTCATTTCTTTTCACTCTTTTTTATTTAGTCTGTTCCGCAGCAGTGAATTCCACCATTCTGTCTTCCAGGTCACTTATCCGTTCTTCTGCCTCAGTTTTTCTGCTATTGATTCCTTCTAGTGTCATTTTCATTTCAGTTATTGTATTGTTCATCTCTGTTTGTTTGTTCTTTAATTCTTCTAGGTCTTTGTTAAACGTTTCTTGCACCTTCTCGATCTTTGCCTCCCTTTTTTTCCCCCCGAGGTCCTGGATCTTCTTCACTATCATTATTCTGAATTCTTTTTCTGGAAGGTTGCCTATCTCCACTTCATTTAGTTGTTTTTCTGGGGTTTTATCTTGTTCCTTCATCTGGTATATAGCCCTCTGCCTTTTCATCTTGTCTATCTTTCTGTGAATGTGGTTTTTGTTCCACAGGCTGCAGGATTGTAGTTCTTCTTGCTTCTGCTCTCTGCCCTCTGGTGAATGAGGCTATCTAAGAGGCTTGATGGGAGGGACTGGTGGTAGGTAGAGCTGACTGTTGCTCTGGTGGGCAGAGCTCAGTAAAACTTTAATCCACTTGACTGTTGATAGGTGGGGCTGGGTTCCCTCCCTGTTGGTTGTTTGGCCTGAGGCAACCCAACACTGGAGCCTACCTGGGCTCTTTGGTGGGGCTAATGACAGACTCCGGGAGGGCTCACGCCAAGGAGTACTTCCCAGAGCTTCTGCTGCCAGTGTCCTTGTCCCCACGGTGAAACAGAGCCACCCCTCGCCTCTGCAGGAGACCTTCCAACACTAGCAGGTAGATCTGGTTCAGTCTCCTCCGGGGTCACTGCCCCTTCCCCTGGGTCCCGATGCGCACACTACTTTGTGTGTGCCCTCCAAGAGTGGAGTCTCTGTTTCCCCCAGTCCTGTCGAAGTCCTGCAATCAATTCCCACTAGGCTTAAAAGTCTAATTCTCTAGGAATTCTTCCTCCCGTTGCCAGACCCCCAGGTTGGGAAGCCTGACATGGGGCTCAGAACCTTCACTCCAGTGGGTGGACTTCTGTGGTATAAGTGTTTGCCAGTCTGTGATTCACCCACCCACCAGTTATGGGATTTGATTTTACTGTGATTGCGCTCCTCCTACTGTCTCATTGTGGCTTCTCCTTTGTCTTTGGATGCGGGGTATCTTTTTCGGTGAGTTCCAGTATCTTCCTGTCGATGATTGTCCAGCAGCTAGTTGTGATTCTGGTGTTCTCGCAAGAGGGAGTGAGAGCACGTCCTTCTACTCCGCCATCTTGGTTCCTCCTCCTATCTTCTGAGACATCAATGTTGATCACTCTCTTGAGTTCCTCTGCAGATACTCTAATTTTTTGCTGTGTCCAGTGTGCTCTCCAAACTCTGGAACACCACACTCCAGAGGCCCTTCTTTCCACATCCTGCCTCTCCCCTTCTGCACAGGTCCTACGCATGTATCATTCTGAATTATAGTTTTGTCCAGGTATTTGCCCAGAAGTGGGATTGCTGGATCATATGGTAATTCTATTTTTAGTTTTCTGAGGAACCTCCATACTGTTTTCCATAGTGGCTGCACCAATTTATATTCCCACTAACAGTGTAGGAGGGTTCCCTTTTCTCTACACCCTCTCCAGCATTAGTTATTGGTAGACTTTTTAATGATGGCCATTCTGACCAGTGTGAGGTGGTACCTCATTGTAGTTTTGATTTGCGTTTCTCTAATAATTATTGATGCTGAGCATCTTTTCATGTGCCTACTGGCCATGTGTATGTCTTCTTTGGAGAATTGCCTATTAAGGTCTTCTGCCCATTTTTCAATTGGGTTGTTTGTTTTTTTGTTGTTGTTGAGTTGTATGAGCTGTTTGTATACTTTGGAGATTAAGCCCTTGTCAGTTGCATCATTTGCAGATATTTTCTTCCATTCCATAGGTTGTCTTTTTGTTGTTTTGTTTTGTTTTGCTTTTATGGTTTCCTCTGCTATGCAAAAGCTTGTAAGTTTGATTAGGTCCCATTTGTTTATTTTGTTTTTACTTCTGTTGCCTTGGGAGACTAACCTATGAAAACATTGGTATGATTTATTACAGAGATTTGCCTATGCTCTCTTCTAAGAGTTTTATGGTGTCATATCTTATGTTTAAGTGTTTTTTTTTTTTTTGGCTGTGTTGGTTCTTTGTTGCTGCACGCAGGCTTTCTCTGGTTGCAGCGAGCAGGGGCTACTCTTTGTTGTGGTGTGCAAGCTTCTCATTGCAGTGGCTTCTCTTGTAGTGGAGCACGGGCTCTACGCACATGGGCTTCAGTAGTTGTGGCACGCGGGCTCAGTAGTTATGGCTTAGGGCTCTAGAGCGGAGGCTCAGTAGTTGTGGTGGACGGGCTTAGTTGCTCCGGTGCATGTGGGATCTTCCTGGACCAGGGATCAAACCCGTGTCCCCTCCACTGGCAGGCAGATTCTCAACCACTGTGCCACCAGGGAAGTCCCTTTATTAATGTTTTATAGTTCTCAGCATATAAGTCTTTCACCTCCTTGGTCAGGTTTATTCCTAGGGGTTGTGTGTGTGTGTGTGTGTGTGTGTGTGTGTGTGATTTTTGAAAGGTATTGCTTTTTTACATTCCCCTTCTGATATTTTATTGTTAGTGTAAAGAAATGCAACTAATTTCTGAATGTTATTCTTGTATCCTGCTACTTTGCTGAGTTCATTTATTAGATCTAGTAGTTTTTGTGTGGAGTCCTTAAGGTTTTCTATATATGGTATCATGTCATCTGCATATAGTGACAATTTTACCTCTTTCCTTCCAATTTGAATACGTTTTATTTCTTTTTCTTGTCTGATTGCTGTGGTTAAGACTTCCAATACTGTGTTGAATAGAAGTGGTGAGAATGGGCATCCTTGTCTTGTTCCAGATTTTAGCAGGAAGGCTTTCAGCTTTTCACCACTGAGTATTATATTGGCTGTGGGTTTGTCATAAATGGCTTTATTATGTTGAGATATGTTCCTTCTATACCCATTTTGGTAAGAGTTTTTATCATGAATGGGTGTTGAATTTTGTCAAATGCTTCTTCTGCATCTGTTGAGATGATTATTTTGTTTTTGACTTTTCTTTTGTTAATGTGGTGTATTACATTGATTGATTTGCCTATGTTGAACCTTGTGAACTTGGGATGAATCCCACTTGGTTGTGGTGTATGATCTTTTTTATGTGTTGTTGGATTCAATTTGCTAATATTTTGTTGAGAATTTTTGCATCTATATTTATCAAAGATATTGGCCTGTAATTTTCTTTTTTTGGTGGTATCTTTGGTTTTGATATCAGGGTGATGGTGGCTTCATAAAATGTCTGTGGGAGTGTTCCCTCCTTTTCAATCCTTTGGAAGGGTTTGAGAACGATCAGTATAAGTTCTTCTTTGTATGTTTGGTAGAATTTGCCTGTGAAGCCATCTGGTTCTGGACTTTTCTTTGTAGGGAGTTTTTTTGTTTTTAAGTTTTTTTTGATGTGGACCATTTTTAAAGTCTTATTGAATTTGTTGCAATATTTCTTTCTGTTTTATGTTTTGGTTTCTTGGCCATGAGGCATGTGGGATCTTAGCTCCCTGAGCAAGGATCGAACCCACACTCTCTGCAATGGAAGATGAAGTCTTAACCACTGGGCCACCAGGGAAGTCCCTGTAGGGCATATTTTTAAATTGCAGATTCTATTTATCTTCTAGTGATTGGTCTGTTCAAATTATCTATTTCTTCTTGATTCAGTTTGGTGGGCTGTATATTTCTGGAAAGTTGTCCATTTCTTCTAGGTTGTCAAATTTGTTGGCATATAATTGTTTATAGTATTCTCTTATGGTTTTTTGTATTTCTGTGGTATCACTTGAGCTTTCTCCTTTTTCATTTCTTATTTTGTTTATTTGGGTTCTCTCTCTTTTCTTTTTTTTTTTTTTAAACAAATTTTTTATTTTTAATTTATTTATTATTTATTAATTATTTATTTTTGGCTGTGTTGGGTCTTCGTTTCTGTGCGAGGGCTTTGTCCAGTTGCGGTAAGCGGGGGCCACTCTTCATTGCGGTGCGTGGGCCTCTCACTATCGCGGCCTCTCCTGTTGTGGAGCACAGGCTCCAGACGCGCAGGCTCAGTAGTTGTGGCTCACGGGCCTAGCTGCTCCGCGGCATGTGGGATCTTCCCAGACCAGGGCTCGAACCCGTGTCCCCTGCATTGGCAGGCAGACTCTCAACCACTGCGCCACCAGGGAAGCCATCTCTTTTCTTCTTGGTGAGCCTGGCCAGAGATTTGTCAGTTTTGTTTACCCTTTCAAAGAACTAGCTCTTGGTTTTATTGATTTTTTTTCTATTGTCTTTTTAATCTCTATCTTATTTATTTCCTCCCCAATCTTTATTATTTCCTTCCTTCTGCTGACTTTAGGTTTTGTTTGTTCTTCTTTTTCTGATTCTTTTAGGTGGTAGGTTGGATTGTTTATTTGAAATTTTTCTTATTTTTTGAGGAACTTCCCTCTAAGAACTGCTTTTGCTGCATCCCATAGATTTTGTACGGTTGTGTTTTCATTGTCATTTGTATCAAGGTAATTTTTAATTTCCTTTTTGATTTCCTTGTTGACCCATTGGTTTTTTTGTAGCATGTTGTTTAGTCCCCATGTAATCGTTTTTTTTATTCTTCCTCAGTTCTTTTTCTGTGGTTGATTTCTAGTTTCATACTGCTGTGGTCAGAGAAGATGTTTGAAATAATTTCTATACTCTTAAATTTGTTGTGGTGAGTTTTGTGCCCTAGTATGTGGTCATTCCTAGAGAATGTTCCATGTGCACTTGAAAAGAATGTGTGTTCTGGGTTTTTTTTGGATGTAATGTCCTGCAAATATCAATTAAGTATAACTGTTCTGTTGTATCATTTAGCATCTCTGTCCATTGATGTGAGCAGAGTGTTAAAGTCTCTTACTATTATTGTATTCCCATCAATTTCTCCCTTTATGTCTATTAGTATTTGTTTTATGTATTTGGGTGCTCCTAATTAGGTACATATATGTTGACAAGTGTAAAATCCTTTTCTTGTATTGATCCTTTTATCATTATATAGCGTCCCTCTTTATCTTTTTTTATAGCCTTTGCTTTAAAGTCTATTTTGTCTGATATGAGTATTGCAACTCCTGCTTTCTTGTCATTTCCGTTTGCATGAAATATCTTTTTCCATCCCCTCACTTTCAATCCATGTGTGTCCTTTGCCCTAAGGTGTGTCTCTTGTAGGCAGCATATTGTAGGCTCTTGTTTATTTAATCCAGTGTGCCACTCTATGTGTTTTGATTGGAGCATTCAGTTCATTGACATTTAAGGTAATTATTGATACATATGTATTTATTGCCATTTTAAACCTTGTTTTCCAGTTGATTCTTTATATCTTCTTTGTTTTTCTTTTTGTGGTTTGATGATTTCCTTTTATGCTTGTGTTCTTTTTGGTTTTTGTGAATCTATTGTATGTTTTTGATTTGTGGTTGCCCTGTTATTCAAGTATGTTAACCCCCCTTCCTGTATCTGCTTGCTTTAGATGGATAGTCATATAGGCTCAAATATATTCTAAAAAAAAAAAAAAAAAGAATCTGCATTTTCTTACCCTCCTTCCCCACATTTTATGATTTTGACGTCTTTTTTACATCTTCATGTTTATCCTTTTGCTGTTCCTTGTGTTTATCATCACTTTCACAAGTAGGTTTTGTTTTTTCTTTTTGATCTGTATACTGGCTAATTTAAGTGATTTACTTTCCAGTTGTGGTTTCCTCCTTCCTGTATCTTCTTGCTTCTTTTCTATTTAGAGCAGACCTTTCAATGTGTCTTTTAGGATAGCTTTAGAATTGCTGTATTCTTTTAGTTTTTACTTGTCTGAGAAATTCTTTATTTCTCTTCCTATTCTAAATGATAATCTTGCTGGGTAGAATATTCTGGGCTGCAGATCTTTCCCTTTCAAGACTATGTATATATTTTGCTACTCCCTTCTGGCCCTCAGTGTTTCTGTAGAGAAATGAGCTGATAGCCTTATGGGGGTTCCCTTGTAATTAACTCTTTGTTTTTCTCTTGCTGTCTTTAGAATCCTCTCTTTAACTTTTGCCATTTTTATTATATGTCTTGGTGAAGGTCTGTTTGGGTTCATCTTGTTTAGGACCCTCTGTGCTTCCTGTATCTGGATATCTGTTTCCTTCTTTAGGTTTGGGAAGCTTTTAGCCATAATTTCTTCAAATACATTTTTAACCCCCTTTTCTCTTTCTTCTCCTTCTGGAATCCCTATTATATGTAGATTGGCATGCTTTATATTATCCCACAGGTCTCTTTTATTGCTTTCTTTTTTTTTTTTTTTTCATTTGGCTTTCTGTCTGCTGTTTTGATTGGGTAATTTCCATTATTCTATCTTTCAGATCACTTATTCTTTCTTCTGTATTATTCATTCTATTCATTGCCTTTACCTCAGCTTTTGTCTTGGCAAATGAATTTTTAATTTTTTCTTGGCTCCTCCTTATAGTTTCTAGTTCCTTTTTACAGTAATTTGCATTTCTGTCAATAGCCTTTCTTAATTCTTTCAGTATTTTCATTACCTGGTTTCTGAACTTGGTGTCTATTAGACTGAAGAGGTCTGTTTCATTGTTTGTTCCTTCAGGGGAATTCTCTTGGTCTTTTAACTGGGAGTGGTTCCTCTACTTCTTCATTTTGCTTGTATTTCTCTTACTGTGTGAGTTTAGGAGGAACAATTATCTACTGTAGTCTTGGAGGGCTATTTATATGCGGGAGTGTCCCTGTGTAGCTTGTGTGGGTTTAATTGTTTTTGGCGTGAGGGCGGTTTTTGGTTTGGATATTTGCTGTCTCTTTCCTCAGGGTGTGCTGGCTGTCTCCAACAGCCAACCCCAGTCCTCTCCCCGGGGTCTGACCTCCGAAGCCTGAGACTCGGCACCCAGCCCCGACCCTCCCCAGTGGACAAGCGACCCAAGCTGGGGAGTGCTGGCAGCACTGACCTTCTATGCAGGTCTCTCTCTGCAAACAGGGTGCTGCGCTCTCCTCTGAGGCTCTGAAGCTCCCCCTCTGTCCCAGCTGATTTTGCCACCAGTGAGGGGACTTCCCCGGGTGCAGGAACCTTTCCTCCTTCACAACTCCCCAAAAGGGGTGCAGATCCCATCTGGATTCCTTTCTCTCTCTTTTTTTCTTTTTTCTTTTGCCCTACTCAGTTATGTGGAGATTTTCTTGCCCTTTTGGAAGTCTGAGGTCTTCTGGCAGCGTTCAGTAGATATTCTGTGAGAATTGTTCCACATGCAGATGTATTTTTGATGCATTTGTGGGAGAAGGTGAGCTCCGCGTCCTACTCCTCTGCCACCTTGATACGATCCTATTATGATGCCTTTTAAAGCATCCTATGAAGAATACACTTTAGAAGTGAATCATTTTTTGAAATAGTTTATTTTTAATTTTCATACAGTCCTCATATTCTAGATCATGTTTGCTTAAAGTGAGGCATCCCACATTCATTCAGTTGCTTGGGTAAAAGCCAGACTCGGTGCCCAGAGATTGGTGGTGTGAAGATGAATAGGACAGTCCTCTAACCATCCCCACAGGGCACTGGGTTCCTACTGTCTCATATTCCATGTTTGGCAGGGATCAGGTCTCATTCAATTGGCAGCTCCCTCTCAGCCAGCACCTACCTGCACACACAATAGGTTCTTGATAATTACTCTTTAATTGAATTGTCCTAAGCTTTCAGGAAAGAGAAAATGGAAGGGAAAACAAGAAGTATAATGAGCTCTTTTTGGACTAAGTCTTGTGCTTGGCGATTTATGTATATTTTCTCATTGAATCCTCACTATGACGTTAAAAACACATCACTTCTATTTTACAGGTGAGAAAAATTGCTCAACATAAATGTCTTTAAAAGGGTTCCTATACTTAAATTGAAGGTATCCTAGTGTTTTAGTCTTTGCCTTTTTCCCTCTGTTAAGTGCATTTCAGGGACTGGCTTATTTACTCTACCATAAACCAATGAGATAGGCCCTAATACTGTTCCCATTTTAATTTTTTTTTTTTTAATTTATTTATTTATTTATTTTTGGCTGTGTTGGGTCTTCGTTTCTGTGCGAGGGCTTTCTCTAGTTACGGCAAGCGGGGGCCACTCCTCATCGCGGTGCGTGGGCCTCTCACTATCGCGGCCTCTCTTGTTGCGGAGCACAGGCTCCAGACGCGCAGGCTCAGTAATTGTGGCTCACGGGCCTAGTTGCTCCGCGGCATGTGGGATCTTCCCAGACCAGGGCTCGAACCTGCGTCCCCTGCATTGGCAGGCAGATTCTCAACCACTGCGCCACCAGGGAAGCCCCCTGTTCCCATTTTAAAGATAAGAAAACTAAACTTAGGGTAATAAACTTATACTGTCATAAGGTTAGCAGCATAGCTGGATATCCGGCATGTCATTGTGTGCTTTTAAGCACTGTGGACTGGCTGTCAACCCTGTGACAGCAGGTAAGAATTACCTGTGCATCTTACACACACACACACACACACACACACACACACACACACCCCTCCAAGCCCTTTCCCCAGACCTACACTAGTCGTTTTCAACTCCGAATGCACATTAGGATCTAGTGGGAAGCAAGCTTTCAAATCCAGAGCCCCACCCCACCTGGGAGGGTGAGCCTTCTCAGGCTTATGGCTGTTGAAGAGCAGCCTAGCCAGAGTTGAAGAGCACTGTGCCAGGAGCTATCTGGAGCTAAAGCTCCCTCTCCTGTCACTCATATTTAGGCTAATGGTCTTAATTAGCTCCTAGAATGAGGTAAATGTCTTACATGGTTATTTATGGATTCCTGCAATGTTTAGCCCTGTCCCTCAAACATAAGGAGTGCTAAAAGAAAACGTTGAATTGGATATAGAGCAGTAGTTTTCAAGGAAACCTTCATAGGTAGTAGAGCCTAAAGCGGGACAAGAGTTCCGCTTCCGATGGTAAGCATAGCTCTGTACGGGAATGGCTTATGCTTGGCGTTGTTTATTTTTATGCCTGATGGGAGTCTTTAAGAATGTGATCCTTGGCATTGCTGTTTGATATTAATACCACCAATAGGGAATGGAGTTGTTTTTAATAAATAGCATTATATTAATATATAATAATACAATTAAGTCCCTCTAATCACTAGGTTTGGGTAAATGTCTTTGGTGAAGATGAAAATACAGAACAGGGCGCTATATTTCGTAATATGGGATTATTGGTAATGTGGGAACTCTGGAGGCCTCAGGAGAGCAAAGACAACTGCTCACTTTGTCCTTCTTCCAGTGATTGGGCAGTGCCTCATGGAGGACAAGCTCAAGAAAACCACAACATTTTAAGTAACTAACTTTCACGGAGTGCCTCAAGAGAGATGTCAGAGGAATTTTTCTGCCTTGTAGATTTGCTCCTAACAGTCACTGTGGAAGATTCCCCAGCCCTTAAGTAGATCACTGAAGAGGCTCCATTGAATTCCACGAACGTTTGTTGAGTCCCTGATACGTTTGCGTTAAGGGTGGTGGAGACTAGTAAGACAGCAGCAGTGCTCCGCAGTCTTGCCTTCATTATTGCCCCTCCCCCCAGCCCCACCAAAGACCCTTTGTAGACATTTTTTCCTAATCATCCCTCTGCAGGTACACTATATATGGACTTATGTGCTGTATGTATATCCCTTGCTTTATACTTAGAAAAATAGTAAGATTCCGCCCCCAGCCCCCCACCATTGTTGCCCCCATGGGGATTCTGTCTAAGGTAACATCCCTGTCATTAACACTGGGTAGGAGTCTTTGATTGACAGCAGTCTTGGAGATATCCTGGTTGGGAGGATATGTAAACATTACAGGAGACCTGAGCATATTTCTGACTTTGGGCCTTGTGCCCAAGCTGACGAGGATCTGGACTAAAGCCCTCTTGGTTAAGTGAGGATCTCAACGAGAACCTATGACCAAGTTCCTACAGTTTACTGGGAAAGTTGTATCATAGTTCTAGGAACGAGCATTATCATTCTTACTCATGGCCTGCTATAGCTGTGGAAGAGTAAAGGAAGAAAGCTGACGTTCTTCTCTGTGGGTCTGTTGCTAAGTGTGTGTGATCCGTGGGATATGAAAACTGAGATAAAGAAGGACAGTGGGTAACAGAAATCCATCTTCCCTGTTATTCTGAACTATGACTAAAACAATTCTTAGTGCTCTTTATCTCAGTTTTCTGTGTCTTTTTTTTTCTTTTTATTATTCACTACACAGGAAGCATCCAGGATGCGGGAACATTGTGACATTTGCACAATTTTTATTTATCGCTGTGGAAGGCTTCCTCTTTGAAGCTGATTTGGGAAGGAAGCATCCAGTTATCCCAATAAGGTATGGCACATTGAAGTCTCTTTTTAGCCTTTTTTTTTAAGTTAAGAGCTTTTCTGGTACCTATATAAAAGGAATATGCGGCATCGTTTTATAAGATTGGTATCAAAGATATCAGTAGAATAATTCATTTTCTAAATTTAATACATTGTGATGCTCCAGGGAGCCTATTTTTAGAATAAAATTCCTGCCACGACACTTAAAATAACTCTGATGGAGGCAACTATATATATGTGTGTGTGTGTGTGTCTGTCTGTGTCTGTCTGGTATATGGTCAAAGGCCTGGTGTGACAACCAATTTTTAACCAGTTATGCATATTTTCCTCTTGTTGGTAAAGTTATCAAATATGTTAAGAGTGGTATCGTTGTTACTTTTAAAAGACTAATGGCTTTTGGAGATAGAGCTGGTAGTTACAACATTGTAAATGTACTAAATACCACCGAATTGTTCACTTTAAAATGGTGGATTTTATGTTATGTGACTTTCACCTCAATCAAAAGGAAATGAACGGCAAGCTAAGGTAAAATTGTTGCTTCCAGACCTCCATCCATTAGTCCAAATTTGCATAACTATACTCATGGGGCAAAACAGAAAACAGGGCAGATGTTATAATAAACAGTGTATTGAAAACAGCATCCTTGCTGTGAAAGACTTGAAATCAAAGTGTATTTTTTTAATTTAATTTAATTTTTATTTTATATTGGGGTATAGTTGATTTACAGTGTATTAGTTTCAGGTGTACAGCAAAGTGATTCAGTTATACATATACATATATCCATTCTTTTTCAGATTCTTTTCCGGTATAGGTTATTACAGAATACTGAGTAGAGTTCCCTGTGCTGTACAATAGGTCCTTGTTGTTTAATTAAATTAAAAGAAAAAGAAAGAACCACACACGTACAAAGTGTAATCCATCCAGTTGTATTTAGTAGGATAGTGTCACTTAATCTCTTTGAGAGGGATGTTCTGGTATTATTGCATCCAAGGACTGGCTAAGATTCATTGGTGTTATTTTGCAGCCTTCCTGAGTAGCCCGCTATAGAAAATCTGGCTGAATTTTGTTACTAATATTGTATTTTTAAATATCCCAAGGTGATGCTAAATATTCTGAATACTTTCCCTTCCCCCATTGGCTTTAGTATCTGCATAAAACTTTCTGCTCCCAAGACCAGCATTTATATCAGAGTAGGAGCCCCAGCATTTTTTGATTCCTCTGGTCCTTTCCTCCTCCTTCCACTATTTCTTTCTTCTCTGGCTGCCACTAGCGTAGTTCAGGAATGTATTCACTCTCGCCATGACTTTTATAGTAATAGCCTGGTTGGCTGACCTCCTGCCTATCACCTCTTCATCCCTCCATTTCAGCTTCCTACCGTTGTATCATGACACCCACTCCACATGCACTCAGGTCACCATTAGATTCAAAGTGAAACCCAAACTCCCTAACCTGCCCTTGGAGGCTCCCCATGAACCTTCCCTGACAACCATGCTCCCATGTGTGCAATTCGTGCCGGCTATTTTATTTTCTATCTGGGAAGCCCTAATCAAAATCTTCCTCGTGTCGTTCATCTCCTTGAGCGATTTCTAGGCAATACTATGTAGGCAGTGATGTGGAATTAATTATCCTGAAAGAACTTGATGACCTCTATCTCCAGATGGCATCTTTTCAAGACGGAACTAGGAAAATTGGGCAAGAAAGCTTGTGAAATCACCAGTAGTATATTATTTAGAAGCTGCGAAGTAGCTCTCACCAGTAACTTTGCATGTGTGTATTACTGTGTTCTGCATTCATTGTAGAGCTCTTCAGACTTTCCAGACTGTGTTCATTTAGCCCTGGTGTGGCTGCCTGTGAGGGCAGATAGCCCCCTACCTCACCAGGAACGCAAAATTGGTTCTTGTCAGGGAAGATAACTTGAGACTCAGTGCTGTCACCTTCTCCAGATGTGCAAAGGTGAAAAGGATGGGGATCTGTGCTCAAAGACTTCCGACATTTCCTGAAGAATATGGAACCACTTATTCACTTTTGCCCTGCATTCTTTAGCCATGTACTTCAAATATTATTTTTCTCTTTTTGAATGTATTAGGTTGAATCATATGAAATTGCTGATGTTCAACCCCTTTTGACCTACCAAAAAACGGCATTTTAAATGGTTTAAGCTGATATGTATGAAAGGCATCTTAAAAATTATTTAATTAATATTAATTTATTTATAACTTGTTATTTGTGTTCATCCCTTTATCTTTCTAAATGATTAGAGTTCCTGGATTTCTTTTAGTTTTTGCTTTTTATTATTATTTAAAGACCTATACATTCTCAAAAAACAGGGGCCCTAATTCTAAATACAAATCTATGCAAGTAAAATGATGCCCTCATTAATTTGGAGGCCACTGGTTCAAAAGGTGGGATAATTTTAAGTTGCTAGGGTGAAAGTAACCCTTGACTTAGCACATCTTTTCTTTAGAAACAGTGAAAATTAATAGTATAAACAAGTGTATAGAGGAAATATTTGAGAGAGTTTAACAATTTTTAAATTCTTTAGAGCTACATGAAAATTATACACAAAGAACTGATACAATAATAAAAATTATCCATTCACTTTAAAAAACCTATTGCTGTCTATCAGGTAACTCTTTTTGAAGCCTTGTTTATAGTTGCTGTACGTACTAGAAAAATATTAAAATAGTGTTTCTTGGAACACATTCTATAGTTCAAACTTTTTCCATGTTATTCTGGCTTTGTGAAGTATTTTCATATGTACTTGGTGCTTGACTTCACATTATAATAGTGATATGATCTTTTAATCCAGAGGAAATAAGCACAATACTTTTTTAACCAAAAATATGTATTTCCTTCTCTACTTGATTTTCTTGAAATCGTGGATCCTGTGTGACGAGCTGCTGTCTCTGCCTCTCAGGTACTACGCCATAATGGTGACCATGTTCTTCACCGTCAGCGTGGTGAACAACTACGCCCTGAATCTCAACATCGCCATGCCCCTGCACATGATATTTAGATCTGTAAGTCTGCCGGCTCATGTGAACCTGTTCCTCTGGAAAATGCAGCAAAGTGGGTCCATTTACACAAGACAAAAGTAGAAAGGGGCCTATAAGGAGTAAAGTCTAGGGTGTAAGAATAGGTCTCATGGATGAATAAGCAGAGGCTGGCTTTCATCTGAGAAGTAGGGCAAAAAGAGAAATATGAAAGTGGATGGTTTACTTTTATTTATCAGAGGTCTTACAGGTGATTAATAAAACGAAAGTTAAAATTTCCCCGGATAACAGATTTTACCTTTAATTTCCTTCATCTGGTTGGTTTTATATTCGTTCTTGCTATGAATGTTATTTAACTTATTTCTCATCACTTTTTGTTTCTTCCATGAAATTACGTTTACTTCTAGTACATGATATAGATACTTCTCTTTTCTGATTTTTTTTGAAAATAGAAACTTCAGATAATTACATAAAAGGAAATTCTTGATGAAGGTAGGGCTTCTCTCAAAGCAGCAGAGGTTTTCATCTTTGCCTCATGCATGGTGGGAGAGCTAGTTTGCATATAAATAAGAACGAGTGTTCCCTGAAGAACAGGAAAGGAACTCAAGAGGGAATATAGTTAGGATTGCAGAAGAATGCAAAATGGGTAAAAATTGGAATTATAACTTTTCTGTGTGGCCTGAGATTTTTGTGAGATGGAATGTGCTGTCCCTAAAGCAACTTTCCAGAGCTGATTATAATGACTAAGATGACCTTCAGAGCATTGATCACAGAATAGACTTTCAATAGACACTTGCTGATTAATTGACAACTTTCCAGACAAGAGACAGATCCCTGCACAACTTCATTCAGTCAAACTGTGGGTGAGGAGAAGCTTATTAAAGGCTCTTATAAATTAGATGGGAAATTGGACAAAAATAAGTCTATAACATACTTCATTCCTGCTAGCCCAGCTTCAGCTTTGACCCCTTATTGAGAATTGATCATTTTTATTCTCATTGTCAACTTTAACATGTTGTATTATTTTACGTGTAGATTGTTATGGTTTGTAATTTTTGCCATCCTAACAACATGGTGAACCTCACTGATCATTCATCCTAACCTCCTCCTTTCCAGCTATTTCCCCCACCTTGCCCCTGTTCATACTTATCTTGAATTGTGTTATCTTCTTTCCCTAGTGCACTAAAACTCTGTTGTCTCTTTTCACAGGGTTCTCTAATTGCCAACATGATTCTAGGAATTATCATTTTGAAGAAAAGGTAAACAATACTCTTTTATATTTTGTGTATAGGAAGGATAAGCTGAGCCCCAGCCATAAGCTCATCTGGATTCCTTTTCTCATAGTGATGATAAGTTTGCTCTTGGCCATCTGCCTTGTTTCTTAGTTCTGTCTGTGACAGTGGTGCCCATTCCTGAGGCAGTGGACCAGGTAAGAGGCCCCACCTGTGGCTTTGGAGCAGCATATTCTCTGTGTAGAATTAATAAACTCTTGTCATTGTTGAATCTTTAGTACCATACTAATCTACGAAGCCAATTGATCTAGAACTTCAGTGTCCCACGTGGTCACCACCAGCTACATGTGACTATTTACATTTAAATTTAAATATTAAAAAGTAAATAAAATTAAATATATAGTTTCTCCATCTCACTAGTCACATTTTAAGTGCTCAGTAGCCACATGTGGCTAGTGGTGACCGTCTTGGAGAGCCCAGATGTGGAACATTGCCAGCTTCACTGAAGTTCTGTGGGACAGTGCTGTCCTAGGAAGTGTACAACACAATGAGCTAAGAGATAATCGTACGTATTATAAAGAAAATTCCTAACAAAGGCCCTAGTGGCCAAACAAGATGCAATGAAAAGTTTCAGGACCGTTCTTTGTAACTGTCACCAGTGGCTCTATCTGGGTACGGTTGGGAAATATCAGAAGTATCTGGGATGCTGTTTCCAAGCATTTGTCTCTCACCTTCATTCGGAGCCTCACTCCCAGGGAGGAGAGGTGTGTGGGGCAGAGACAGCCCATGCAGTCTGGAACACTTCTCAGGGGGAAGTTCATCCTCACTGTTCAGACCAAAATCGTGCAAGTTGGTGCCTGCTTTTCAGTGTATTCAGTACCCAGCCCGAAGTATTAAAACTCTACCAGCTTGGAAAGTAGCTGTCAATTCAGTGTGGGAAGCTAGAGTTTTTAAGTAATAAGGGATGTGTCATGAAAAGGCTCCTTATCATGAGCTCTTTATCTCCTGAGGCTTATGTATTCCCCAGATAAGCACCATTGTAGTTGATTTCTTTTCTAGGTTCTCTCTGTTCATGCATACGGAGGTAATGGTCAGGTTCATTATCTTTGAAGTGACCCCTGTGCTTCTTGGTAGTGTAAAGTTCACATTGGGACAGACCCGTGGTCTTTCCAGCCTTTGATTTTGGCACATAGCAGGGATACATATATATATGTATAATATATAATTCCTTATTATAAAAGGAATGTATTCTCCTGACATACCCCAAATGTCGGGGGCCTTAAACATTGCAGTTTTCCTTAAGAGCTTGTTTTTAGTCTGTCATCTTGAATCTCTCTAAGTCTTTTTTGACTCTCTCCAGTCTATATCACCCAGAGAACAGGAATTTCCCTAAGCTAACTGTCTAATATCATGGATTAGTAATTATCTCCTTTTGTTTATCTTGAGTAGCACCCTTCAAGTTTATAGTGTGTTCCCCTTTCCAGGATTTGAAGACCAAATCTATATTCACCTTAACCATGCCCTTCATTATTGTTTAGACCTCTCTGTCTGATCTTTGCAGGCTGAAGAGTTCCCTTATGTTTCTCTCTGCCTGCAGCAGTGCCTGTGTCCTCGCCCGCCCCTCTTCTCTAGCGTGGTGCTCTTGGCCCCTTGCTCTGCCCCTCAGCCAGTTCCGTTGGCCTTTTTCTGAGGCGCTGTGACCAGAACTATACAAAGTATTTGAGTAGAAAACTTCAGATGTAAGGTTTTAACTTCTTTTCATTCCTGTCTGAGGCCTTTTGCTTTATCACCAAGAGCCTGAGAGGGATGTTAATTGATACTATTTTAGTTAATGTGAAATGCCGCTGTTATTACTGGTGATAGTCCTATTAATTTAATATTACTTGCTTTATCCAACTATGCCAACATTTAAAAACAATATTCAAGAGACGTAAAAACAGTCCCCTCCCCTGAAAGGGGACAGTTGAATTCTTTTCTGCGTGTGGAGTCCTGCTGCTGGTCCCTGATATTCCTTCCGTCCTTCCTCTGCCTGCTGTGTCTCTTCACACTCAGGTCTGGGCCCCAGAAGCCAGGAAAAGCAACAGGCATCCCTTAAGATCTATCAGGCTTTCATTTGGACTCGAGAGCAGGATGGGCTGTCATGTCTGGTCTGTCTTTGTTTTCTGATGAAACCATCTATTGGTGCACAAACTATGGGAAACAAACTGTCTTAAACACCACCAGAAAGGGCGTTGTTTAGAAACTAGTCAGCATCCTGATTCTTTCACGCACAGACTTACGTGGACTCTGCTGGGAAGTGATCCCCTTGATTGTGTTTTGGTGATGTGTACTCTCATGAACCATCTGACTGTCAACATCATGTGGAAATTTGTATCTGTGCTTTCCTGAGGTGCTCTTTTTCTTATTTTTGCAGATACAGTGTATTCAAATATACCTCCATTGCCCTGGTGTCTGTGGGGATATTTATTTGCACTTTCATGTCAGCAAAGCAGGTGGTAAGAATCTGTTCACAAATGATTTCTATTCACTACTTGCCTTGGGGGCCCAGGTACTTATTAATGATATAATAAATGTAAATGCTCATGTAGTACAAGGATTTAAATCTCTGAAAGAGAAGGGTAGAGGGAAATGGGTAACATAAATATTTCCCTTGTATCGAGGCCCCTTGAATGTAGTTCTGGTCTCTGTACCTCGTATTTTTTCTTATTTCCTAGACTTCCCAGTCCAGCTCGAGTGAGAATGATGGATTCCAGGCATTTGCATGGTGGTTGCTAGGCAAGTACAGTAGTTACAATAAAGCTAATTGCCTCTGCAGTTCTGTTTTCAGAGGTTTCTCCTAAGGGATATGTTTCTTGGCAAGAAGCTTCGGCTAAACAAATTATGCCATAGAAGAGAGAGGCGTCTGGGATTATATATCTCTGAACCTTAGTGTTCAAGAAACGAAAAAAAAAAAAGTCTGTATTCATGGTAGCGTGTTCTACAGCATGGATGCTTTCTTGGTTGCCACTGGTGTAGAAAGAAAAGTCTGTGTCTAGTTGCCCATCACACTCTCTGGGAGCAGTAGAGTATCATCCATTTCTTTATGATCTGTCTGCTGAGCGGAAGCTTCTACAAAAGGAGGGCACATTACAGCAGTTGACTCTTTAAATTTCCAAGGGACCCATTTCTAAATCTTAGATTTATTTTCCTCATAAGCTGTTCCACATGGCAATGTTCCCAAACCTGACGGATCATCACAATCTCCTGGGGAGTTTTTAAAAATACAAATATCTCTTTGTTGAATTAATCAAACAACTCCTATAGAGCTTTGCCCTTGCTGTGTATGATAGAGAGGGGAAAGTTAGTGATGGCAATAAGATATTGAGACTGACCAAATGGAAGAAAAGTAGCAATGAAAGAACTGTATTCTCCTCGCCTCTTGACTTTGAAACTTTATCTCTTTAGGTTGTTGTTCTTAACATAGAAGGCTCTTTATCAGCTATTAGAAAGATACTTTATCCAATAAGAACTTGCAAAAGACATGAACACACAATTCATGGGGACAAAATTAATGTTCAGTAAACTTATGTTCAGCCTTGCTAGTCTAGTAATCAAAGAAACGCAAGTTGAAACCAAGATGCAGTACCTTTTAATTTTGGTCTCTTACATTGGCAAGATAATAAATGATTATTCTCACTGCTGCTGAGGATGCAGTAAGGCAACCATTTTCATATAAACTGTTTATGGTAAATTGACACAGCCTTTCTGGGAAAAAAAGTATGTGTATGTATTGAGTTTTTAAAATGTCTACAACCTTTGACTCAGTAATCCCCCTTATGAGAGTTTATCCTAAGGAAATAATCAACATTTTGTTTAAAGATTTATGTACTAGGATGTACATTGATTTTAATGATGAAATAATTGGAAGTAATCTAACCATTCTCCTATTATAAGACATTTAAGTATGGTACATCCACATGATAGAATAATATGCAGCCATACTTTTGAAAAAATTTTAATGAATGACTTGAAGGAAAATCCAGGAAAAAGGTCGTGAAGAAAGCAAGATGTAAAATTATATATTCATTATGATCCTGTCTCAGCATAAAATATCTACCTAAGTATATATACAGAGAGAGATAGCAAACTATTTAGGACTGGATGGTAATATTGTGGTTGATTTTTATTTCTTTTTAAATTTTGTACATGTTCCACATTTAGTGTGTAATGTTTGTAGAACTTAATGTTCTTTAAGAAAAGATCTGGAAGTTAGCAAATGCAGGCATCTTGTAACTCGATGTTTGCTTTTTAGGTATTGGGGCACTGACTTTCGCTCTTCTGATGTCAGCAAGGATGGGTATTTTCCAAGAGACTCTGTACAAACAATTTGGGAAACACTCCAAGGAGGCTTTGTTTTATAACGTAAGCAATTTCTTGAACCCAGGGAAGATGAAAATTATTGAGTTGTTATTGTTATTGTAATATGTTATTTCAAATGTGATATGTCATCCTTCTGATGTAGTCGAAGGATCAATTTATTATCCAATAAACTGTTTTGGGGCCCACGGACTTTGGCACTTTTAATAGGCTGCCACAGTTCTCTACACGAGGTGATCATCATCAGTCAGTGTGAACAGAACATGTCTGCCAACCAGGAACAACCCCAAGGGACAAGGAACCCAATGTTCCTATAGATGAAATCAAGTTAAAACCAATATGGAAACCTAGAAAGGGAATAGAAGTTTCAGAAACCCCATGCCAAGGAGAATATGTGTGGGCAGGCATTTGGGAGAGTTGGGGAAGATGGGATTTGAGGAGTAAGTCCCTCAGATAGGCTTTATTCCTTTGAGGGAGAGTTTAATTAGTGAATTCTATACGCTTTCGCTTCTTGTTTGAAACTGCTGATCTAGAGCCACCTCCTCTAACTTTCCTCTTTCTCCTCCGTCTTTTCTGTTGAAATAATGCCTGGCTCCTCAAGGTCCTGGTGATATCATTGCCTCCAGATTCAGTAATCTCAGGGATTCCTTCCCTGCCAACCGATTGTACTGAAGTTGCAGACAAGCAATTTGAGATATTTAATTAGAACTAGAGTATGCGGCTGAGAATTTAAAAAATAAAGGAACATTCTGTTTGGTTTCCGTGTTTCTTTTAGCATGGTACCTGGTGTATACTTAACTGCTTGGTAAATGTTTACTGTGATTCCTTATTATTGTGGTGGTACTAGTGGTGGGTTGTTGTCAAGCACCTTATCTTTGCTTACCTATTGTTTCCCCTTCCTCTTCAATCTCTTTTTATTCTTGTCTTCATTTCTTTATCCCTGACTTCATATTGTCCTCCAATCTCTTTTCCCACTAGTTTCCTGAACTCCCTAAAATCTGCCTGCACATTCCATATAATTTTTAAATCCGTTATATTTGTTGAACCGTTCTCAAAAATAGTAAAATGTAGCAGATCCTTTGGGCAGAATGACCGTGTGTTTCAATTTTCCATTCCCTTTTGTTGAGGAAAGGATGCTGGCTCTATTTTTTTGTTTTGTGTGTAATGACCATCAGACTTCGTAGGGCAAGAACTGTCATTTGGGGGTTGATATAATGCCCTACAATGTAAGTGGTCAGTAGCACTGGATACTTTTAACTTAACAAATAAGTCTGACTTGCTTTTCTTGATATTGCTTGTTAAACAACTTGTAAAACTTTCAATCATTGTAAAGATACTCTAATTCTTCTGTAATGTTTTTGCATTTAAATTTACATGAAATGTTTCTTCCCCTAGCATGCCCTTCCACTTCCTGGTTTCATCTTCTTGGCTTCTGACATTTATGACCATGCAGTTCTATTCAATAATTCTGGTGAGTTTGGGGTTATCCAGTAGAATTACCTAACAGTGTTCAGAGGCAGTGTCTCCATCTTACTCTCGACTTGACCACTGCTTTTTTCATGATCTTATCCAAATCATCTGTCCCCCGGAAACAGTCCCTGTTCCACCTTCCTGGAATATAGTGCCATTAATCAGTGGTTGCGGCAGCAAAAGCTTTTATAGGCACTTCTCAATTATTTGCAAATGAAGTAAGACAGTATCTTCAAATTTTCTGTTTTGCTGTGGAATTTGTGTTTGCATTTGAAGGTGGAATGTATGATGTTCTGAGAATGCAAACAAATAGTAATAATACTGCAGTGACTGGAGCCGTGAGAAGTTGGGCAGCAGTCCAACTTCTTTACTCCTGTTCATCCCTCTCTGCTGGGAAAGGCAGTCTGCTCACAGATCCAGGCCGAGCTGCCTCTGAGCAAGGAGGAACAAAAATGATGACAGGGCTTTTTCCTAGTTACAGGGTAGGTAGGTAGTAGGAGTAAACAAAATTAGTTCAAATGTCTACAGTGTAAGTTAGCTATTACTTTTTAAAGTATTTAATAAATTAGCTAATAATTGCCAGTTAACTTGAAAGAAATTACTGATATAATCCGATTATCTACTAAAAGACATAGCTTGTTATACAGACAAATGAATACACAAGGAACAAATACACATTTTTAAAATTACGTCTTTATGTTGCTCAGACCTAAAATGGTAAGTGTATTTTGTAGAATGACAGTAGGTGCCGAGTAAACATTTGTTTGCTATCTGGTCACAAGTTGTGAAGTTGTGACTGTTCTCTGAGTTTGCAGAATTGCCTGTCCCGTTTGCCTGCAAAGTGTGTGATGGCAGCAGCGTGTAAGAAAGTTTTTAAGGCTCTGAATTACTCAATCATTTCTGACTTTTTTTATTGAGGTATAATTGACATATAGCTGATTTTTGACGCAGTGGTTTTTAAGGTCTCTTAGAGTCCCCACATAGCAAAGGGCTATGGAAATAAACACATTATCAAATTCCTTAGGATTGATATTGATTTAGTTACTAGAATGCTCCTTCTAAAAGTCACAGGGATGGGTATTTTTATAAAAATTGTTTTAAGGTCTGCCTTCAAAAAACTGAATCTTTAGAATCATTCCTAAGTTAAGTATACATTTTTTTCTCTTGCTTAAGTGTCTCAGATGAACGTGTTATCCTTGAATATTCTAAGGGAACTGTACATCTGTCTGAATACTTTGTCATACTGATTGTCTTTCCTCAGCAAATTGATACAGTGAATCTTTGAAGTTATTAAACAGGAATAACATTTGTTAACTTTCTTTTCATTTCAATACTTGCTAAGTATACCAAATTATGGGGATTTCCCACTAGTCCAGACATACAATTTTAATAAATTATTTATATATATGAATTTTTATTTTTTGCAAACGAAAATTAATGTTCATTTACTAACCAGATCTCAACATCACTTTGTTACACTTTCCTCAGTTATGCTGTATAATTCAAGCCCCACAAACAATTTAGCAATATCAAAAAAACTGACCCTTCGAGGATTACTATGTCCTTATTCTCTGATCTTGGATATTTTATTTCCTCCCACATATTTACTGTGCAAGTCTCATGATATAAAACTAACATAAGAATGTATTTAAAGGAAGGAAAGTTACAGTTCCTCACCCTACACGTGAGCTAATTTCATTTTACCAGTTTCCTTCCTGACTCTATTAACATACATTCTTACATAGTCGTAATCCTTGTGTAGATATAATTTTATACTTGCTTTTTGACTTTCATTCTGAGTTTTTTATATGACTATATATAATCTTTACGATTTTTTTTTTTTGTCAAGTATATAACGCCTCATCTAGTTTGCTTACCTTTGCTTACATAGTCCTTGCTCTATCATTGGACATTTAGATTGATTCAGAGTTTTTCCTTATTATAAATATGACTGCAAAATATATAAAACTTTTTTCTTTTGAATTAACTAGGATTAATTCCTAAGAATAAGAAGCAATACTTTTATGGCTCCTTAATGCATATTGCGAAATTGATTTTTAAAACAACACCAGGGCTTCCATGGTGGCGCAGTGGTTAAGAATCCACCTGCCAATGCAGGGGACACGGGTGCGAGCCCTGGTCCAGGAAGATCCCACATGCTGCGGAACAACTAAGCCCGTGCGCCACAACTACTGAGCCTGCGCTCTAGAGCCTGCAAGCCACGACTACTGAAGCCCGTGCGCCTAGAGCCCATGCTCTGCAACAAGAGAAGCCACCGCAATGAGAAGCCCGCACACCGCAACGAAGAGTAGCCCCCGCTCGCCGCAACTAGAGGAAGCCCACGCACAGCAACGAAGACCCAACACAGCCAAAAATAAATAAATAAAATAAATAAATTTATAACAAAACAAAACAAAAAACCACCAATTTATACTATCACCCACTGAATGGCTGCTAGTTCCACTACCACCTTGCCAGATTAGGATATTATTTATAAATGTTTAATTGCTAACTTAATAGATATAGAATGGTACAGCCTTGTATAATTTAGAATTCTTTGATTAAGGATTGAACATATTTCCAAATGGCATTTAGTTATGGGTTATCTTACATCTTGTGTTAACTGTCATTTAAGACCATACCATTTTGAACCTCTCTGTGTTTCACAGTCTTTCTCTGTAAAGTGGGGTCCTATTCAGGTGAACGGTAAAGAGTTTATTTTAAAAGTAAAATAAATTATAATTTGTTTTAAGAAACCAATGTAATGACTCTTGAGGCTGGTGTAGCCTTGAATCAAGGCAAGTAAGTGGTGTATGATCCAAATGTATTTGCAAGAGAAATAACGCTTCTATTTCTATTATGTTCATCTGTGTTACTTTGTTCAAAAAGATGAAAACAGAAGCTGTCAGAAGTGATATAACTCTCTCTCCTCTTAATCTTTGCAGAATTATATCAGGTTCCAGTCGTTGGTGTGATAGTGCCCATCATGTGGTTCTACCTCCTCATGAATGTCATCACCCAGTATCCTTTGCACCCCTCTGCACCCCTCTGCCATATGGCCTTTGCTGTGGTATTTTGGCATAGGAATGTTTATTCTTTTCTTCTAATGGTGCAGTGCCGTGAGTTTTGTTTTTGCCTTGATCTCTTCTGCAGTAAGCAGGAGACAGACAGGCCCATCCAAGTGAGCTCCTTTGTTGCGGGAAGAGGCGGGGAAGAGATGCTGGTGGTGTGGAGGGTCAGTAAGTCCCAGGGCACCAGGAAGGAAAAGCTCTGGGTGGAGGTGTAGAAATCAATGGGTAATTAAGGATTAGTATATGACAGAAATGAGCTGTGATTTCTACATGGAGTTTTCCAGTGTCCTAGGATGTTTCACAAGCTGCCACAAAATCCTGCAAGAAATTTCAAATTAACTAAAACCTAATTTTTAAAATGGCTCTTTGGAACCACCGTTAAGTCGATTATAAAAATCACTGAGTCTTTGAAACAGTGAAACAGATTGAGATTGACCTCATTCCTCTGAAGTCACCTCATTTGTTTGCCCTACAGAGTTCTTTTTGGGAGGAGGTGTGATCACCTTTACTGAGAGTGTTACCTTCTGTCATTACTGGGGAGGCGACTTCTCTGTAAACTCTGGCAAGAATCCAGGATAAGAATAATAGGAGGCTTTCAGGCAGTTTCAGGTTAGGATCCACAAATGCAATGGCAGGCCAGGAATTCTGCAGGATGTTCTAGCAAGGAAGTGCCTCAGGGCAGCTGTAGCCAACCCCCATGTTTTTTGGTTCCTAGAACATGAATGTTAAAGCCAAGAACCTTGCCAGAAGGTTCTCCCACTGATCTCTGGGTTGTCTACAGAAAACCACCTTAACCCTGCCCCTCCAGGTACGTGTGCATCTGGGGCGTCTTCATCCTGACCACAGAATGCGCCTCCCTCACCGTCACCCTCGTCGTGACTCTACGCAAGTTTGTGAGCCTCGTCTTTTCCATCTTGTACTTCCAGAACCCTTTCACTCT
Organism: Eubalaena glacialis; assembly: GCF_028564815.1. NCBI lineage: Eukaryota > Metazoa > Chordata > Mammalia > Artiodactyla > Balaenidae > Eubalaena > Eubalaena glacialis. Next base: position 110,068,530 of record NC_083723.1, on the reverse strand, counting down.
GTGGCATTGGCTGGGCACCTTGTTTGTCTTCATTGGGACCCTAATGTACACAGAGGTGTGGAACAACCTGGGAACCACCAAAGGCCAGCCTCAGAAGGAGGCCAAGAAGAACTGAGGCCTTCCTGGAGCAGAGAGACCAGAGGCTAGTGAGCCAGGGTCTGGCCACCATTTCACCTTGGTTAATGCTGAATCACCCCCCACGTGCCAGAGAATCCTCAGAGGGACGGACTTCTCAGATTTCTCATGACTATACAGACCAACATTTGTGGACCCTGAATAGAAGGCCCCAACCCTGAAATAGGAAAAAAGAACAGTTCTCCACTACTGAACAGCCTTTCCATTTGTTGTTTCTACCAAAATTTCAGCACTGTACTTGCTTATTGAAATCTGAGTCCCCAGACCTACTAGTTTTACATCCACGGTCTTGGACAAGATTTTCCCTGTCCTGATGATTCTCTGCTGTAACAGTCTTTATCCTCCCATGGCCTTTCCCCTTGTTCCATCACCCTGCCACCCACAGCAGCACTTTTCAGGCAGACTCCAGGCACCCCCCCACCAGGAACAACCGAGTGGCCGGGTGAACCGAGGCACCGGTGATGCTGGGGCTGGGCTTTCTCCTGTGTGTGGGGAAAGAAGCAGGTGTCCCTGTGCACCCTGGTGACCCTGGGGCAGGACTGGTGGGAATCCTTTCCCACATTTTTCCTTTTTTTGTTTCTATGCAAAAGTCATATGCTTTCTGTACTTAGAACAAAGCACCTTAGCACCTTTTGCTTTCTGTACTTAGAACAAAGCTGCAGCATCTCTGTATGGCACAGTGTTAATAAGAAAGAAAGGTTGTGTTTGAATTGGGAAAGAGAGACTTTTTCTCTGTGTCTTCTCTCAGTTTTCTGATTCATTAGCCTCGAGCTGAGATGGTGACACCAGGATGGCCCAGGAGAAGCTGGCCTCCGGGGCAGGGGCACCCAGAGAGCACAGACAGGCACTGAGGGTGGGCTCCACATGGGGGAGGTTAAGCCCTTGAAATGCTTCTCAACCAGAGACGTTCAGCTCCGCCTGGCAACTCTGATAGTTATGACCAGCCAGGCTAATGAGTGAACCAGTATATTCAGTGGGTGTGGATGTAGTGTATCAGTCAGGCCAAATCACAACTAAAATGGAAATGTATTTTTTTTGGGGGGGGGATGTCATCTTAATGTTCTTGATGGGTATGGGAGTGTGTGTGTTTTATCATATGTATTAATAGAAACATGCCCCCCTTCTGCTAATCATCTCAAAGGTCTGGTTTTCCTCCCATGGGATAACTTTGAGAAAGAAGAACAGTGTCAGGATGGCACATGTAGGTGTGTGTGTGCTCTTGTGTGGTTTGTGATCACTCGGGAGAAGAGGAGAGCATGAAAGTCAGTGTTTTTATTTCCTTGTCCTTCACTCAGTTCGGACCTTCATTGTCTCACGCAGGTACGTGCTCTGGAGGCCGTCAGACTTACCAGCCCATCTTTTCGCACAGACAGAGGCCCCTCCTTCTGCGCTGGGTTCAGGTTATGTTCTTATATCGAGATTTGGCTCTCAGGGTCTCTTGAGCTCACCCAGGGTGTGGTGTGTTTATTCTACTATCTGGAGCTATTCCCTGATGCGTCTGCGATAAGTGTCCTAGAACCACCGGGTTGCTTTGGGGAAGTCACTTAGGCTGCTCGGGTTTTTTGTTACATAAAATGTGGATGCTGTTTCTCCACCTAAGTCACAGCGTTTTCAGATCAATTTGTCGTTCTGGACATTGACAGCTGTTCAGTGCCAGTGAAGGTCTACACTAAAAGATGCGGAATTAGGAGTGAACTTGTTCATGGACTCAAAAGGTACTGTAGAGTTCCTCAGACTGACGGTACTATAAATACCATGTGTTAAATATCCTCTTAAAAACAAGAACAACAAAAGCTGCTTTTCTTATTGTTTAATAGAAGAACCTGTCCCCAGGGGCTATTTGATGGCTGCATATCTGGAGTCTTGACAGGGTAACTCCTAACAGGATAGAGCCTTACATGACGTAGTATCACTTTTTTTATGTTGATGGGAAATATTACAATTTTTAGTTACTGAAACAGTGTTGATGTACACAGACAGCATTTAACTGGGTCCACGAGGTTTTAGATTCTGGCTTTAGAGAGTGTGTGTTCCTCAGTCTGAACACCTCTGCTGGTCTTATTAACAGGAGGATATGTATGGACAGATTAAGGCACTCATACAATGAAATGAGCGCATGTAAGAACAGAATGTCTTAAATGCCCTGGGAATTGGTTTTTTTCTCTAGTATTTGGTTATAAGGAAATAAATCTAACAGACACTAGTTAATACTTTTTTAAACAATTTATTCCCCTTGGTTAACTTATTTTTCAATCCAAGTTGAAACTGATTTCAATCCCTGTTAAAAGGGCAAATAAACTGTTTTATAGAGGGTCAGACTCATCCCTAATTGGAGGAGAAATGTCCATTAAATGCCTTTCATCTTTCTCTGGGTCAAGACCATGTAATTTTGTGCCCCAGAGATAGAGGGTTTAGTTTGTTTACAAGAGAGATTGGTGTTTAAGGCATCCAAAACTCTACCCTTAGAACAAAGATCAAATAGCAAATGACTAGCCAGAAAATACAGTGTGTGCGTGGGGGGGTGGGGGTACACCCGTGTACTCACTTCACAGCTTGACCAGAGTCGTGAGGTACCAGGAGAATATGGGGGATACTTGAATTATTTTATTTAATGTGTAGAGAACCTTTACCACAGTTCTACTGTCATATTATAAATGCTTTTTCATTTTTTATTAGGAATTTATTTTTGATCCTTTCTTTTCTTTTTCATCCAACTAAAACCATTAATGCATTTGATAAGTTTCTATCTAGTTCTAAAGTATTTAGACACAATCCAAATAGTTTTTTCCTTCTTCGTGCCCAGTTATCCAAAATGAATATGGTACTTTAACTGGGTCATTGTGTCGAGTGAAGAAAAACCACGAAAGCTGAGCTGATCTGTGCCACCCCTACCAAACCCCTTCCATTCTTCTGGGAAGGTCACCTGATAATTTTTAAGGATTCTAATAAATATCTCGCGGTCATTCCCTGAGCACGTTTCCGCCCTTCTGCATATTTTTTTCACTTCTGATCCCCCACTTCCAGCTTCTTCAGCAACCTCTGGTCACTCGCATAGTTTTCTACTGAGCAACACCTATAATCTTGTGTCTGTTTATGCCTCTATTCTTTGGGGACTCTGGGTGTTTCTCTGTGGATTTTTACAGGGTATACATATCTGTGTAGCATGTATCTTGTTATACATTGTTACAAGCATTGATACTAGGGGGGTGTGTCCATAAGGATGTGAATATCTGGCAGAGTATGTGAATGTATGTGTAGATGAATATGAACGGGATGTAATGTAATGTAATGTGAAAATATTTATATGTTCTGTTGCAGCTCAAAGTGGGGCTGAGAATCCTTACCACGTTCCTGTCTATATTTGGAAAGCAGTAGTATCTGTATTTTGCTCATTTTTACCCTGCCTCTAGCTGACTTCACTCTCAGTGCCAAACGCCTGTGGTGAGCGAAGGTGGAAAGCATTAGGTCAGGAGTAATTGTAAACCAGTGAATTAGGTCTGGGCTGGTGGACATGCTCATTGGTGGACAGCTGGCATATGAGACAATGTAGCAAAGACCTGAGCATCTCCACAGATGCACATTGAGAGGCACCCCAACGTAGAGATCTGAAATCAAGATCCTATAATTTGTTGTAGTTTGTTTCTCTTTGGCTATAGGAGTAAATAGAATTATGAGCATTTTGGTCTCAATAGCTTTATTCTGAAAAATGTGCATGGAATTTACCTGTGGCAGTTCAGTCTTGGGTTGAAAGAACTGTCAATATAGATAAAATCCATTTTTATTACAGATGCGTGACCTTTGAAAACGAGTATAACCAGTGTCAGTAAAATAACTAGTCATAAGCATTGGAATATGTTCAGTGTGTACCAGGCTGGGGTGGGAGACTCTGTAGTGTGCTGTCTCTTTCTAGCAGCTTCCTCACAGTGGACATTGCAGAGAAGGGAGGGACCAGGGTCTGACTTTTGTCCCATGAATAAATAAACTCTTACCAAGATCTCTTATTCCCTCAAGTTTCTGAGAAACCTTCTAATGGGTTCCTGATACCCATTCCCACTCTTCATCAGTTGATTAGCAAGAAAACAAATAAGACGAAACATTCCTAAGATTCTAAGCCAGAGAGGGAAGGAAGGATACACACCAGGAGTTGTGGGTATTCGGCTTTTTGTTCTCCGGTTGCCTGGTGGGAGGAGGGCAGAGCATTACAAATTTAGCACCTTCCATCTATTTGATGCTCAGTGCAGGAGCTGCCGTCCAGGTACCATTAAAGATGCTTAAAAGTTTTTGGAGTAGGCTGCCTGGGGTGACCCTTACGTCTCCGAAGCTGGCATAGTTGGTTTGCATCAGCTGATGCCTAGAGCTCATTGTCTTTTTGTCTCCTCAGTATCATACTGAGACACTCCTCTGAGCTTTACCTACTTAAATCACTAAGATCCTGCAAAATGTCCTCAATTTCAATCAAGTAAGGCAAGCTGTGAGGGTACCAGAGATAGGTGGGGGGAAAAGCTTGGTCGACATTTAGAAGAAATAAGACCCATATTTTTTAAGGGAAAACTTGTAATAGTTCTTTGGCACATTGGATTATTTATAGTTTTTAAGATGTAAAGAAGACTCCCGTGAACCGAGAGAAGCAGTAGTTATTCCCCAACATGATAAAAATGTCTTTGTATATCACTTGCAATCACAAATCATTTCTGTGTTAGTTGCTTTCATTCCAGAGAATGGCATCATCCTCCAAAGAAAAAGAGGATGATTTTTAAGTAGGATTTCATAACAGATTATGTGTTGTGGGGCTGGGGAGGGATGATGGGGATTTGATTTATCCAGCCTCCGAGCTCTTCATTCATACTGTGATTTAAGAACAGAGATCGGGGGAGGAGGGGACTAGACAGCAGCAGAGTATGTAGAACAGCTAAGACATTAGTGAGTATTCAGATTTTGAGCTATGTAAATATCAGATGTCGGCTTCCAGCCTTACGAGTTATTTGAGCAGAGAGTTAAGGAGGAAAGGGACATTTTGTGAATAAAATGTTTTGCCAAACAAATTGAATGAGTCTTTTTACCATGATTTCTTATAAAGAGCTATTTTCTACCTTCAGAAACAACTCATCAGACACCTGGTTTTTTATCTGGAATTGTACAATCATTGCTTTTTAATAAAAGTGATAAATTTCTTGCAGGTGTTTCCAGTCACCATTACCTTTCAAGTGCTTGTGTGCAGTTTCAAAAGCTCTACAATTTTTGCCTTGTATAGTGGTGGGCCATTTTACTACAAACGATGGTAAGCAATGTGTCTTCTAATGCCTGGCAGCTGGATCATTCACAAACCACTTCTCAGGCTACAGGTCAGTTTCTATTTAAGAAATTTAAAGAGGATCGGCTTACTTTGGGAGATTTTAGAGGTTCATGGCGGTAAGTTTCTGTAGCAAATCTCTCAAAACCTCTTTGCCTTCATAGCAACGTATTTTTGTAATGTTGCAATGGCCAGCTCTCTTTATCTTCCATCTGTTGCCTTTAAATCAATCTTTTTTTTTTTAAACATCTTTATTGGAGTATAATTGCTTTACAATGGTGTGTTAGTTTCTAAATGAATCTTAATGCAAAAGCAACTTTCAAAGCAGTTTACCACACCCAATCTTTTTTTTTTGCAGTATAGTAGATTTACAATAATATATTAGTTTCAGGTGTACCACATAGCGACTCAAAAGTTTTATAGATTATACTCTGTTTATGGTTATTACAAAATACTGGCTGTATTCCCTGTGCTGTATATATAATATATCCTTGTAGCTTATTTATTTTATACATAGAAGTCTGTATCTCTTAATCCCCTACCCCTATCTTGCCCCTCCTCCTTCCCTCTCCCCACTGATAACAGCTAGTTTATATATCTATATATCTGTGAGTCTGTTACTTTTTTGTTATATTCACTAGTTTTATTTTTTAGAGTCCATATATAAGTGATAACAAACAGTATTTGTCTCTCTCCGTCTGATTTATTTCACTAAGCGTAATACCCTCCAGGTCCATCCATGTTGTTGCAAATGGCAAACTTTCATTCTTTTGTTTGGCTGAGTACTGTTCCATTGTGTATATACACATCTTTATCCATTCATCAGTCGATGGACAGTTAGGTTGCTTCCATGTCTTGGCTACTGTAAATAATGCTGCTATGAACATTGGGGTGCATGTATATTAATGTCTTCATTTTCTTTGGCTATATACCCAGGAGTGAAATTGCTGGATCATAAGGTAGTTCTGGAGCTTTTTTGAGGAACCTCCATGCTGTTTTCCACAGTGGCTGCACCAATTTACATTCCCAGCAACAGCGCACGAGGGTTCCCTTTTCTCCACATCCTCTCCAACATTTGTTTTGTATGGTCTTTTTGATGATAGCCATTCTGACAAATGTGAAGTAATATCTCATTGGGTTTTGATTTGCATTACTAATCTGATGATTAGTGATGTTGACCATCTTTTCATGTGCCTGTTGGCCATTGTATGTTTTCTTTGGAAAAATGCCCATCAGATCTTCTGCCCGCTTTTTAATTGGGTTGTTTTTTGATATTGAGTTGTATGAGCTGTTTATATACATATATATATATATTTTTTTTTTTGATATTAACACCTTATCAATCTTATCATTTGCAAATGTCTTCTCCCATTCAGTAGATTGTCTTTTTGTTTTGTTGATGGTTTCCTTTGCTGTGCAAAAGCTTTTAAGTTTAATTTTTGCTTTTGTTTCCTTTGCCTTAGGACACAGATCCAAAAAAATATTGCTACGATTGATGTCGAAGAGTGTTCTACCTGTGTTTTCTTTTTGGTTTCCAGTCTTACATTTAGGTCTTTAATCCATTTTGAATTTATTTTTGTATATGGTGTTAGAGAATGTTCTAATTTCATTCTTTTACACGTAGCTGTCGAGTTTTCACAGCACCACTTATTGAAAAGACTGTCTTTTCTCCATTATGTATTCTTGCCTCCTTTGTCCTAGATTAATTGTCCAGAAGTGTGTGGGTTTATTTCTGGGCTATTATGTTCCATCAATCTATGTGTCTGTTTTTGTGCCAGTACTATACTGTATAGTCTGAAGTCAGGGAGCATGATACCTTCATTTCCATTCTTCTTTCTCAAGATTGTTCTGGCTATTTGGGGGTCTTTTGTGTTTCTGAACAAATTTTAAATTTATTTGTTCTAGTTCTGTAAAAAAATGCCATAGGTATTTTGATAGGGAATGCATTGAATCTATAGAGTGCCTTGGGTAGTATGGCTATTTTAACAATATCAATTCTTTCAATACATGAACATAGTACATCTTTCCATCTGTTTGTGTTGTCTTCACTTTCATCAGAGTCTTATAGTTTTCTGAGTACAAGTCTTTTACCTCCTTAGGTGGGTTTATTCCTAGGTGTTTTGTTCTTTTTGATGCGATTATAAATGAGATGGTTTTGTTAATTTTGCTTTCTAATGGTTTGTTTTTAGTGTATAGAAATGCAACAGATTTCTGTATATTAATTATGTATCCTGCAACTTTACTGAAATCATTGATGAGCTCTAGTAGTTTTTTGGTGCTCTCTTTAGGATATCCTATGTATAGTATCATGTCATCTGCAAACAGTGATGGTTTTCCTTTTTCCTTTCCAGTTTGAATTCCTTTTCTTTCTTTTTCTTGTCTGATTGCCATAGCTAGGACTTCCAATACGTTGACTAAAAGTTGTGAGAGTGGGCATCCTTATCTCATTCCTGACCTTAGAGGAATAATTTCAGCTTTTCACCATAGAGTATGATGTTAGCTGTGGGCTTATCACATAAGGCCTTTATTATGTTGAGGTATGTTCCCTCTATACCCACTTTCTGGAGAATTTTTATCATAAATGGATATTGAATTTTGTCAAAAGCTGTTTTTGCATCTGTTGAGATGATCATATGCTTTTTATTCTTCATATGGCTTTTATTCTTCAATTTTTGTTAATGTGGTATATCACATTGATTTTTCTGATATTGAACCATTCTTGCATCCCTAGGAAAAATCCCACTTGATCATGGTGTATGATTCTTTTCATGTATTGTTGGATTTGGTTTGCTAGTATTTTGTTGAGGATTTTTGCACCTGTGTTCATCAGTGATATTGGCCTTTGTTTTCTTTTTTTTTCTGATATCTTTGCCTAGTTTTGGTATCAGGGTGATGCTAGCCTAGTAGAATGAGTTTGGAAGAGTTCCTTCCTCTGCAGTTTTTCAGAATAGTTTCAGAAGGATAGGTGTTAACTCTTTTCTAAATGCTTGGTAGAATTCACCTATGAAGCCATCTGGTCCTGGACTTTCGTTTTGGGGGAGTTTTTTTTTTTTTTTTTTTATTGATTCGTTTCATTACTGATACTGTCCATATTTCTAGTTCTTCGTGGTTTAGTCTTGGGAGATTGTATGTTGCTAGGTATTTGTATGTTTCTTATAGCTTGTTCATTTTATTGGCATATAGTTGTTCACAGTAATCTCTTATGATCCTTTGTATTTTGTAGTTTTGGTTATAACTTTTTTCATTTCTGATTTTATTGAGTTGATGAGTATAGTTAGAGGTTTGTTACTTTTGTTTATCTTGTTTATCTTTTCAAAGAACCAGCTCTTACTTTCATTGTTCTTTTCTATTGTTTTTCAGTCTCTATTTCATTTATTTCTGCTCCGATCTTTATGATTTCTTTCCTTCTACTAATTTTGGGTTTTGTTTGTTCTTATTTTCTAGTTCCTTTAGGTATAAAGTTAGGTTGTTTATTTGAGATTTTTCTTGTTTCCTGAGGTAAGCTTGTATTGCTATAAACTTCCCTCTTAGGACTGCTTTTGCTGCGTCTCATAGATTTTGGATCTTTGTGTTTTCATTTTCATTTGTCTCCAGGTATTTTTAAATTTCTTCTTTGATTTCTTCAGTGATGCATTGATTGTTTAGTAGCATATTGTTTAGCCTCCATGTGTTTGTGTTTTTTTGCAGTGTTTTTTCTTGTATTTGATTTCTAGTATCATAGCATTGTGGTTGGAAAAGATGCCTGATTTTGATTTCAGTTTTCTTAAATTTACTGAGGCTGGCTTTGTGGCCTAGCATGTGATTTTTCCTGGAGAATGTTCAATGTGCACTTGAAAAGAATGTGTATTCTGCTGCTTTTAGATGGAATGTTCTGTATAAAGCTGTTAAGTCCATGTGGTCTAATGTGTCATTTAAGGCCAGTATTTCCATATTGATTTTCTGTCTGGATGACCTGTCCATTGATGTAAGAGGGGTGTGTTACTACCATTCCTGTGTTACTGTAAATTTCTCCCTTTATGTCTGTTAATATTTGGTTTATGTATTTAGTTGTTCTGACGTTGGGTGCATATATAATTACAATTGTTATATATTCTTCTTGGATTGATACCTTGATCATTATGTAACATCCTTTTTGTCTCTTTTAACCATCTTTGTTTTAAAGTCTGTTTTGTCTCAGATTAAGTATTGCTACCCCAGTTTTCTTTTGATTTCCATTTGCATGTAATAACATTTTCCATCCCCTTATTTTCAGTCTAATGTGTGTCTTTATATCTAAAGTGAGTCTCTTTTAGGCAGCATATATACAGGTCTTCTTTTTGTGTCCATTCAGCGACTCTATGTTGTGTGATTGGAGCGTTTAGTCCATTTACATTTAAGGTAATTATTGATATGTATGTACTTTTGTAGTTCTTTTTTGTTCCCTTCTTCTTTTGTTCTCTTCCCTTGGGATGATGACTATCTTTAGTGTTATGTTTGGATTCCTTTCTGTTTGTTTGTGCATGTACTACAGATTTTTGGTTTGTGGTTACCATGAGCTGTATGAATGTATATATATATATGTGTGTGTATACGCATAATGTGTATATACACATATATATGCGTATACACATAAATATGATCAAGTTGCTGATTTCTTAATTTTAAACATTTTAATAACCCTGCCTTTTTACTCTCCTCCCCTCATAATTACTGTTTTGCGCATCATATTTTACGTCTGTTTGTTTTGTGTATCCTTTAACTGCTTACTGTGGATATGTTTTCCTACTTTTGTCTTTTAACCTTCCTACTAGCTTTGTATGTGGATGATTTCCTACCTTTACTGTATATTTGCCTTTACCAATGAGCTTTTCCCTTTCATGATTTTCATGCTGCCTTTTCTTTTTTGCTTAGAGAAGTCCGTGTAACATTTCTTGTAAAGCTGGTTTGGTGATGCTGAACTCTTTTAGTTTTTGCTTATCTATAAAACTTTTGATCTCTCCCTCATATCTGAATGAGAGCCTTGCCAGGTAGAGTATTCCTGGCTGTAGGTTTTTCCCTTTCATCACTTTAAATATATCATGCCACTCCCTTCTGGCCTACAGAGTTTCTGCTGAAAAGTCAGCTGATATCCTTATGGGAATTCCCTTGTACATAACTTGTTGATTTTCCCTTGCTACTCTTAATAGTCTCTCTTTATCTTTAATTTTTGCCATTTTAATTACAGTGTGTCTTGGTGAGGTCGTCTTTGAGTTGATCCTGTTTGGGAATCACTGTGCTTCCTGGACTTGGATGTCTGTTTCCTAAGTCAGGGATATTCTCAGCTATTATTGCTTAAAATATGTTCTCTGCCTATTCTCGCTGTCTCCTCCTTCTGAGACCTCTATAATGCAAATGTTAGTATGCTGATGTTTTCCCAGAGGTCTCTTATCCTCATTTCTTTTTATTCTTTCTGCTGCTCAGCTTCAGTTATTTCCACTACTCTGTCTTCCAGCTCACTGATCCATTCCTCTGTATCATTTAGTCTTCTGTTGATTCCTTCTAGTGTATTTTTTCATTTCAGTTATTGTATTCTTCATCTAGTTTGTTCTGTATATTTTCTAACTCTGTTCAAAACTTGTAACTTTTCACTCGGTACTCTCAAGTTCTTCGATTATCTTTATGATCCTTACCTGGAACTCTTTCTCAGGTACATTGCTTATCTCTACCTCACTTAGTTCTTCTTCTGGGATTTTTATCTTATTCCTTTGTTTGTTTGGAACATGTTCCTCTGTCACCTCATTTTGCCCAACTTGCTGTTTTTATTTCAGTGTATGGCAGGTTGGTTACATTTCCCGACCTTGGAGAAGTGGCCCTTTGTAGGAGACTTCCTATGAGTCCAAGCAGTGCACACCTCTCTGGTCACCAGAGCTCTGTGCTCTAGCGATGCGCCCTATGAGGGCTGCATGGGTCCTTCTGTTGTGGTGGGCTGACTGACTACTGTGAGAAGTCTGATAGGCATGGCTTGCCCCTGCTCTGGTTGGTTGCCAGGCCCTGCCTCACGTGGAGGCTGCTGGCCACCACTGGTTGTTAGGGCCAGATCATGATGCAGCTTGCTGGGAAACCCCTGAGAGCCCCAGGGCTAATGCTGGCACACTGGTGGGTGGATTCGGGGTCCAGGAGATCTTGGGACTGATGCCCATCCACTGGTGGGTGAAGTCAGATCCTGGGGCTAGTTGCAGCCCACTGGTGGGCAGAGCTGGGTCCCAGAGTCTGGCTGCAGAGCTTTGGGTGTCCCAAAGCTTGTGTTGGCCTGCTGGTAGGTGGGGCCAGGGCCTAGCAGGTCCCAGAGCTTTTGTCTGCCTTCTCCTGGTAGAGACTGGTCCTGAGGCTAGAGCAGGCTTGCTAGTGGGTGAGGCCAGAGCTCAGGCAGTTCTAAGTCTAGGGCCTGTGCACTTGTGTGTGGGACTGGGTCCTCTGGTGGGCAGGGCTGTGTCCCTTCCCAGTCAGTTGCTTGGCCTGAGGTGTCCCAATACTGGTGCCTACAGGTTGGTGGGTGGGGGTGAGGCTGGATCCTGAGGCTAATAAGCTAGAGGGAGGATTCCAAAATGGTGCTTGCCAGGACCAGTGTCCACGTGGTAGTAAGAGCTCCCCAAAATGGCTGCCGCCAGTGACTTTTTGTCCCCAGGGTGTCTCCAGTTGCCTCCTCCCTCTCCAAGATCAGCAGGTATGTCTGCCCCAGGTCCTGGAGCATGTGAGGTTTTGTGTGTGCCCTTTAAAAATGGACTCTATATTTCCCACAGCCCAGTGGGTCTCCTGAAAGTAAGCCCTACTGGCCTTCAAAGCCAAACGTTCTGGGGATTCATCTTCCCAGTGCAGGACCCCCCAGGGTGTGGAGCCCTCTGTGGGGCTCACATCCCTTGCTCCTTCGGGAGCACCTCTGCAATTGTAATTATTCTCCCATTTGTGGATTGCCTACCCAGGGGTGCGGATCTTAACTATACTGCAACTCCACCCCTCCTACCCATCTGGTTGTTCCTTCTTTACGTCTTTAGTTCTAGAAGATCTTTTCAGGTTCCAGTCTTTTTCACTGATAGTTGTTCTGTAAATTGTTTTAATTTTGGTGTACCCATGAGAGGTGAGCTGAGGGTCTTTCTACTCTGCCATCTTGAGCCTGTTCCCCAGTCTATATTTAATTATGTCAGTCAGTCAGGGGCCCCTAGGTACAGAACACTAAAAGAATAAAACAAATACATTTTGCACTAAGTATAGCATAATTAAAATTCATCTCTTTAAGAATCAGCACAGATGGGGGAGACAAGATGGCAGAGTAGAAGGAGGTGAGCTCAACTCGTCTCATGAGAACACCAAAACCACAACTAACTGCTGAACAACTATCAACAGCAAAACACTGGAACCTACCCAAAATGATACGGTACATCCAAAGACAAAGGAGAAGCCACATCAAGATAGTAGGAGGGACGTATTAGCAATAAAAGCAAATCTCATACCTGCCAGGTGGGCTACCCACAAACTGGAAAATAATAAATAACTAACTATATTGCAGAGGTTCTGCCACAGGAGTGAAAGTTCTGAGCCCCATGTTGAGCTCCCCAGCCTGAGGGTCTGGCATCATCAGGAGAAGGAGCCACCAGAGCATCTGGCTCTGAAGGCCAGTGGGATTTGATTGCATGAATTCCACAGGACTAGGGGAAACAGAAGCTTCACTCTTGGAGGGTGCACACAGGGTCTCATGCACACCAGGACCCAGGGAAAAAAGCAGTGACCTCAGAAGATCCTGGGCTCAACCTAACTGCTGGTATTCGAGGGTCTCCTGTGGAGGCAGGGGGTGGCTGTGGCTCACTGTGGGGACAAGGATACTGGTGGCGGTAGTTTGGGGAAGTGTTCACTGGTGTGAGCCCTTCTAGAAACCACCATTTTCTCACCAATACCTGGCTCCAGCCAACAGCCTGTAGGCTCCAATGCTGGAACACCACAACCAACAGGGTGGGAACACAGCCCCACCCATCAGCAGATAGGCTGCCTAAAGTCGTCCTGAGCCCACAGCTGCTCGCTAAACACCCCTTGACACAGCCCTGCCCACCAGAGGGACAAGACCCAGCTCCACCCACCAGCAGGCAGGAATCCACCCACCAGGAAGCCTGCACAAGCCTCTTAGACCAGCCTTATCCACCAGGGGGCAAACAGCAGAAGCAAAAAGAACTACAACCCTGCAGCCTGCAGAACAGAAACTGCAATCATAGAAAGTTAGACAAAATGAGATGGCAGAGGAATATTTCCCAGATGAAGGAACAGATAAAACCCCAGAACAACAACTAAGTGAAGTGGAGATGATTGATTGATTGATTGATTGATAGGCAATCTACCCAAAAAAGAATTCAGAGTAATGATAGTAAAGATAATCCAAATCTCAGAAAAAGAATGGAGGCACACACTGAGAGGATACAAGAAATGCTTAACAAAGAGCTAGAAGATCTAAAGAACAAACAGAGATGAACAATATAACTGAAACAAAAAATACACTAGAAGGAATCAATAGCAGAATAAATGAGGCAGAAGAATGGATAGGTGAGCTGCAAGACAGAATGGTGGAAATCACTGCTGTGGAAGAGAGTAAAGTATGAAAAGAAATGAGGACAGTGTAAGAGACCTCTGGGACTACATTAAATGCACCAACACTTGCATTGTAGGGGTCCCAGAAAGAGAAGAGGGAGAGAAAGGACCTGAGATAGTACTTGAAGAGATAATAGCTGAAAACTTCCCTAACATGGGAAAGGAAATGGTCACCCAAGTCCAGGAAGCACAGAGAAACCCAAGGAGGAACATGCCAAGACACATAGTAATCAAACTGACAAAAATTAAAGACAAAAAATATTAAAAGCAACATATAACATACAAGGGAAATCCCATAAGGTTATCAGCTGATTTTTCAGCAGAAACTCTGCAGGCCAGAAGGGAGTGGCACGATATATTTAAAGTGATGAAAGGGAAGAACCTACAACCAAGAATACTGTACCTGGCAAGGCTCTCATTCAGATTCGATGGAGAAATCAAAACTTTACAGACAAGCAAAAGCTAAGAGAATTCAGCACCATCAGACCAGCTTTGCAACAAATGCTAAAGGTGGAATGCTAGGTGGAAAAGAAAAGGCTACAAACAGAAAAAAGAAAATTACGAATGGAAAACTTTACTGGTAAAGGCAAATATACAGCAAAGGTAGGAAATCATCCACACACAAACATATCAAAACCAGCATTTGTGCAAAGGGAGAGTATAAATGCAGGATATTGGAAATTCATTTGAAATTAAAAGACCAGCAAGTTAAAAAAGCCTTGTATATACATAGACTGCTATATCAAAACCTCATGGTAACCACAAACAAAATCTACAATAGATACACACACACACACACACACACACACACACACACACAAAGGAATCCAGACACAACAATAAAGTTAGTTATCAAATCACAAGAGAACAAAAGATGAAGGGGAGAAAAAAGACCTACAAAAACAAATCCAAAACAATTAACAAAATGGCAATAAGAACATACATATTGATAGTTACCTTAAACATAAATGGATTAAATGTTCCCACCAAAAGACATAGACTGGCTGAATGGATACAAAATCAAGATCTGTATATATGCTGTCTACAAGAGACCCACTTCAGATCTACGGACACATACGGACTGAAAGTGAGGGGATGGAAAAAGGTATTCCTTGCAAATGGAAATCAAAAGAAAGCTGGAGGAGCAATACTCACATCAGACAAAATAGACTTTAAAATAAAGAACGTTACAAGAGACAAAGAAGGGCACTAATTAATGATCAAGGGATCAATCCAAGAAGAAAATATAACAATTGTAAATATTTATGCACCCAACATAGGAGCCACAAAAGGGGAAATTGAAAGTAACACAATAATAGTGGGGGACTTTAACACCCCACTTACACCAATGAACAGATTATCCGGACAGAAAATAAATAAGGAAACACAGGCCTTAAATGACCAGATGCACTTAATTGATATTTATAAAGCATTCTATTGAAAAGCAGTAGAATACACGTTCTCTTCAAGTGCACATGGAACATTCTCCAGGATTGATCACATGCTGGGCCACAAAGCCAACCTCAACAAATTTAAGAAAATTGAAATCATATCAAGCATCGTTCCCAGCCACAACTCTATGAGATTAGAAATCAACTGCAAGAAAAAAAGAAAAACTGCAAAAAACGTAAACATGCGGAGGCTAAACAATATGCTACTAAACAACCAGTGGATCACTGAAGAAATCAAAAAATACCTAGATACAAATGAAAATGAAAGCACGATGATCCAAAACCTATGGGATGCAGCAAAAGCAGTTCTAAGAGGGAAGTTTATAGCAATACAATCTTACCTCTGGAAACAAACAAACAAAAAAAACCCTCACCTTACACCTAAAGCAACTAGAGAAAAGAAGAACAAACAAAACCCAAAGTTAGTAGAAGGAAAGAAATCATAAAGATCAGAACAGAAATAAATGAAATAGAGACAAAGAAAACAATAGAAAAGATCAATGAAACTAAAAGCTAGTTCTTTGAAAAGATAAACAAAATTGATTGATAGACATTTAGCCAGACTCATCAAGAAGAAAAGGTAGAGGGCTTAAATAAATAAAATTAGAAGTGAAAAAGGAGAAGTTACAACGGACATCACAGAAATACAAAGGATCATAAGAGACTACTACAAGCAACTCTATGCCAATAAAATGGGCAACCTAGAAGAAGTGGACAAATTCTTAGAAAGGTACAATCTCTTAAGACTGAACCAGGAAGAAACAGAAAATATGAATAGACCAATCACAAGTACTGAATAGAGGAAGGAATACTCCCAAACTCATTCTCTGAGGCCACCATCACCCTGATACCAAAACCAGACAAAGATACCACACAAAAAAATTACAGTCCCAAATCACTAATGAACATAGATACAAAGATCCTCAACAAAATACTAGCAATCCAAATCCAACAATACATTAAAAGAATCATACACCATCATCAAGTGGGATTTATCCCAGGGATGCAAGGATTTTTCAATATCCACAAATCAGTCTGTGATACACCACATCAACAAACTGAAGAATAAAAACCATGTGATCATCTCAGTAGATGCAGAAAATGCTTTTGACAAATTTCAACACCCGTTTATGATAAACAAACACTCTCCAGAAAGTGGGCATAGAGGGAACATACATCAACATAATAAAGGCTATGTGTGACAAACCTACAGCTAACATCATACTCAATGGTGAAAAGCTGAAATCATTTCCTCTAAGATCAGGAAGAAGACAAGGATGTCCACTGTCTGTCACCACTTTTATTCAACATAGTTTTGGAATGGCAATCACAGAAGAAAAAGAAATAAAAGGAATCCAAATTGGAAGAAGTAAAACTGTCACTGTTTGCAGATGACATGATACTATACTTAGAAAATCCTAAAAATTCTACGAGAAAATTACTAGAGCTCATCAATGAATTCGGTAAAGTTGCAGGATACAAAATTAATACACAGAAATATCTTGCATTCCTATACACTAAAGAAGAAAAATCTGAAAGAGAAATTAAGGAAACAATCCCATTCCATTTCTATACACTAACAATGAAAGATCAGAAAGAGAAATTAAAGAAACAAACCCATTTACTAGTGCATCAAAGCAAATAAAATACCTAGGAATAAACCTACCTAAGGAGACAAAAGACCTGTACTCTGAAAACTATAAGATGCTGGTGAAAGAAATCGAAAACAGCACAACCAGATGGTAAGATATACCATGTTCTTGGATTGGAAGAATCAATATTGTCAAAGTGACTGTTCTACCCAAGGCAATTAATTTGTGACAAAGGAGGCAAGAATATACAATGGAGAAAATGTGGTGCTGGGAAAACTGGAAAGCTACATGTAAAAGAATGAAATTAGAACATTCTCAAACACCATATACAAAAATAAATTCAAAATGGATTAAAGACCTAAATGTAAGACCGGATACTATAAAACTCTTAGAGGAACACAGGCAGAACACTCTTTGTTTATTTTTATATATAAAAATAAACATATATACTCTATGTATATTTTTTAGTCTGTCTCCTAAAATAATATAAATAAAAATAAACAAATAGGACCTAATTAAACTCAAAAGCTTTTGTACAGCAAAGGAAACCATAAACAAAACAAACAACCCACAGAATGGAAGAAAACTTTTGCAAATGATGCGACCAAAAGGGATTAATCTGCAAAATTTACAAGCACCTCATGCAGCTCAATATCAAAAAAAAAACCCAATCAAAAAATGGGCAGAAGACCTAAATAGACATTTCTCCAAAGAAGACACACAGATGGCCAAGAGGCACATGAAAAGATGCTCAAAATCGCTAATTATTAGAAAAATGCAAATCAAAACTGCAATGAGGTATCAGCCCACACCAGTCAGAATGGCCATCATCAAAAAGTCTAGAAACAATAAATGCTGGAGAAGGTATGGAGAAAAGGGAACCCTCCTACACTGTTGCTGGGAACGTAAATTGGTACAGCCACTATGGAGAACAGTATGGAGGTTCCTTAAAAAACTAAAAATAGAGCTACCATATGATCCAGCAATCCCACTCCTGGACATATATCCAGAGAAAATCATGGTTCAAAAGGATACATGCCCCCAATGTTCATTGCAGCACTGTTTACAGTAGCCAAGCATTGGAAGCAACCTAAATGTCCACTGACAGATGAATGGATAAAGATGATGTGGTACACATATACAATGGAATACTACTCAGCCATTAAAAAAGAATGAAATAATGCCATTTGCAGCAACATGGATAGACCTGGAGATTATTATACTAAGTGAAGTAAGTCAGAGAAAGACAAATACCATGTGATATTGCTTATGTGCAGAATCAAAAAAAAAAAAGATACAAATGAACTTATTTACAAAACAGAAACAGACTCAGACTTAGAAAACAAATGTATGGTTACCAAAGGGGAAAGGGGGGAGGAGGGATAAATTAGGAATTTGCGATTAACAGATACACACTACTATATATAAAATAGATAATCAACAAGGACCTACTGTATAGGACAGGGAACTCAATATTCTGTAACAACCTAAATGGGAAAAGAATTTGAAAAAGAACAGGTATATGTATATGTATAATGGAATCACTTTGCTGTACATGTGAAACTAACACAGCAGTGTAAATCAGCTATACTCCAATATAAAATAAAAATGTTTAAAAAGAAATCACACAATTAAAAAAAAAAGAATCAGCACAACTTTATCAGATAGACAGGACTCAATGTTCTTAAACAATACTAAGCCTGTAACTGCATCTTTGGAATGGTCTCAGCTGCTTCTGAAGCCCCTTCACTCTGAAATACAGGCATAGAGGGTGGTAATTTTAAAATGTTATGAACCACAAGCCTAAAAAAAAGTAGCCCTTTGGGAGACTAAATCATGGTTTAACTCCCCAGCAAAATGTATGATCTCATCAGTGGAGCAGTCTTCTATAGCAGGGGTCCCCAACCCCTGGGGAACTCTATTAGGTTGGGTTAGGGTTAGGAACCCTATTAGGAACCTGGATGCACAGCAGGAGGTGAGTGGTGGGCAGGTGAGCAAAGCTTCATCTGCTGCTCCCCATCGCTCACATTACTGCCTGAACCATTGCTTGCATCACCACCTGAACCACCCCGTCCGTGGAGAAATTGTCTTCCATGAAACTGGTCCCTGGTGCCAAAAAGGTTGGGGACCACTGTTCTATAGGGTACCCTGTGATTCCAGGGCCAGCAGCAAGACATAACTGCAGATACTGCAGCAGTGTCTCAGCCTTAGATATCCCTCATTAATAAGGGCTCAAGCACACAGATGGATATCAGAAAAGATTCAGTTTCTTTGTCCTCGTCTTACATTTGGCATTCAACTATCAGAAATAAACACAGATGAATGAATGGAGTGTGTATCAAAACTTTTCTTTAAAAGAAAAAAAGCACATCTGGCTATGCAAGTATTTAACAGTCAAAGATTTTCAGTGATGTTCTTTATCTGCAAATTAACTTAATAAAATCATCCCATCATCAAAATTATGTTCATGTTTGATTGTTTTTTTAATCAGCACTTCAAGAACTTAGCATCTGGCTTTATTATTGCATGTGACTACATGGTGCACAGATGCTTTCTGAAGCTGAGGGAGCATATGATGATAATTATTAGAGGTTTATTATTTCCTATAATAGCTTCAAATGAAGTTTACTGCATGAACACACTCCTTTCATGAAGGCCACACATCTATATCAATTTCCCAGAATCTTTAACACTGTTACAATAATGGGTTTCATTCCAACAATTAAATGGCATGAAATAGTAGCAATAGCGAATGTATATTTACCATGTGTGAGGCACCTTGCTCCACTTATATTAACTGATGTAATCCTCATGACAAATCATTGAAGTTAGAAAATTACCCTAGTTTCTTAGGCACAGAGGAGCTAAGTTGCCTCAGATACTCATATGTGGGATTGGAGTCTGAATTTGAACCCATGAAGACCAAGTCCAGAACCTACACTCTCGCCATCACTACACTATGCTACCTCTAGAATCTTAGTAAGAAACTGACTGAGCTTCCTTTGCCTTACGTCTCTCTGTTTGGTGTTGATCTCTATATGTCAAATGTCAACAATTAGTCTTGAATCTGTTTTCTCACCATTATGTTAACCTGTGTCTTTGAATTCATCTTATTATCTACTTTTCCTCCCAAGACTTTATGATTTGTTCTGTGATACAAGCAAGAACAAAGTATTGGGCTTCCCTGGTGGCGCAGTGGTTGAGAGTCTGCCTGCTAATGCAGGGGACACAGGTTCGAGCCCTGGTCTGGGAAGATCCCACATGCTGCAGAGCAGCTGGGCCCGTGAGCCACAATTACTGAGCCTGCGCATCTGGAGCCTGTGCTCCGCAACAAGAGAGGCCACGATAGTGAGAGGCCCACGCACTGCGATGAAGAGTGGCCCCTGCTTGCCGCAACTAGAGAAAGCCCTCGCACAGAAAGGAAGACCCAACACAGCCATACATAAATAAATAAATAAATAAATAAAAATTAAAAAAAAAAAAAGAACAAAGTATTGATAGTAGAGGGGGATCAGAATGGCAGAGTAGGAGGATGTGGAGCTCACCTCCCACCACAAACACATCAAAAATACATCTACATGTGGAAAAATGCTCACAGAAAACTAACTGGAAACTGGCAGAAGATCTTTCATACAACCAGGGTTGCATGAAAGATTCTCACGTAATTGGGAAGGACAGGGAAGAAACATGAGGTGGGGACCTGTACTCTTGGGAGGAGATTAAGAGGAAAAGGGAGATTGCAGGGGTGGACACATGTCCTGGGGAGTAAGCAGGTCAAGCCACAGACTAGGCATCCCAACCCTGGGGTCCTGCGCAGAGGAGACGAGCTCCCTTGGCTGCTTGGAGAACCCCTCGGACAGGTGGAAAGGCTGAAGGAGCCTAGAGTCCACTTGTCAGGAGTGTGTGGGTGCTGGCTTGCCACCAGACAGGGCAGAGAGAGGTCTGCCCTAGCGGCTACCACCTTGCCATGCTCCCAAATCCAAGGGAAGTGAACACCCCAGCCCATTCATTCCATGTCACAGCCTGGCACTGGATCTAGCATGGCCAGGTCCTGGGAAAAGATCCAACCTATTGAGGTAAAGGTGGCCCAGGGGCCTGGGGTGTGGTCCAGATGGGGAGGGGGTGGGTATTGTTGGTGCTTACTCAAAGATACAGAAATTAGTGCATTTCTACTAATTTAGAGAAATTTAAAAAACAATCCTGTTTAAAATTGCCTTAAAAAAATACCTAGGAATAAACTTAACCAAGGAGGTGAAAGACCTATATTCTGAAAACTATAAAACATTGATGAAGGAAATTGAAGATGATTCAAAGAAATGGAAAGATATCTTGTGCTCTTGGATTGGAAATATTAATATTATTAAAATGGCCATACTATCCAAAGCAATCTACAGATTTAAAAAATCCCTATCAAAATACCCAGAACATTTTTCACAGAACTAGAATAATCCTAAAATTTATATGGGACCACAAATTGCCAAAGCAATCCTGAGACAAAAAGAACAAAGCTGGAGGTATAACCCTTCCAGATTTCAGACTATACTACAAAGCTACAGTAATCAAAACAGCATGGTACTGGCACAAACACAGACAAATAGATCAATGGGATAAAACAAAGAGCCCAGAAATAAACCCATGCACCTACGGTCAATTAATATGCAACAAAGGAGAGAAGATTATACAATGGAGTAAAGACAGTTTCTTCATCAAGTGGTGCTGGGAAAGCTGGATAGCCACATGTGAAACAATGAGATTAACATTACCTCACACTATATACAAAAATAAACTAAAAATGGTTTAAAGACTTAAATCTAAGATCTGAAGCCATAAATCTCCTAGAAGAGAACATAGGCAGAACACTTTTGACATAAATCATAGCAGTATTTTCTCAGATTAGTCTCTAAAGGCAAAATAAAAGCAAAAATAAACAACTGGTACCTAATTAAACTTAAAAGTTTTTGCACAGCCAAGGAAACCATCGACAAAATGAAAAGACAACCTATGAAATGGGATAAAATATTTTCAAATGATGCAGCCAACAAGGGGTTAGTGCCCAAAATATACAAACAGCTTATATAACTCAATATTAAAAAACAAAACAGTCCAATCAAAAAATGGGCAGAAGACATGAATAGATATTTTTCCAAAGAAACCCTACAGATGGCAAACAGGCATATGAAAAGATGCTCAACATTGCTAATTATTAGAAAAATGCAAGTCAAAACTACAGTGAGGTACCACCTCACACTGGTCAGAATGGTTATCATCAAAAAGCGTACAGATTACAAATGTTGGAGATGATGTGGAGAAAAGGGCACCTCGTAAACTGTTGGTGGGAACGTAAATTGGTGTAGCCACTATGGAAAACAGTATGGAGGTTCCTTAAAAAACTGCGAATAGAACCAGCGTATGATCCAGCAATTCCACTCCTGAGTATATATCTGAAAAAAATGAAAACAGTAACTCGAAAAGATACATGCACCCAAATGTTCATAGCAGCCTATTTACAATAGCCAAGAAGTGGAAGCAGCCCAAGTGCCCATCAACAGATGACTGAATTAAGAAGATGTGATACACACACACACACACACACACACACACACACACACACACACACACAGAGGAATATTACTCAGCCATAAAAAAGAATGAAATTCTGCCATTTGCAGCAATGTGGATGGACCTAGAGAATATTATCCTATTGAAATAAGACAGAAAGACAAAAACTATATGATATCACTTATGTGGAATATAAAAAATAATACAAATGAATGTATATACAAAACAGAAACAGGTTCACAGGTAGAGAAAACAAACTTGTGGTTACCAAAGGGGAGAGTGAAGTGGGGAGGGACAAATTATGGGTATGGGATTAATAGATGCAAATAACTATTGTTATGTATATAAAACAGATAAGCAACAAGGATATACTGTATAGCACAGGGAATTATACCCATTGTCTTGTAATAACTATAATGGAATATAATCTGCAAAAATAATCACTATCCTGTACACCTGAAACTAACACAATATTGTATCAACTATACTTCAATTAAAAAAGAAAAAACCTCTGGGTTTTTTGGCCATAAAATGCTATTTTGTATACCCAAAGTTGATTTTTGAAATCTTAAAAAATAAAGAAGAAGAAAATAAATACCAGTGAAAACAGGACTCTGAAACAGTTCTGCTTCTTAAATGCGTACATCAGAATGTTCCTGTTATTCCTGGTATCTGAAGCACATGACTTTTGGGTTAATCAACACTATCAAATGTGCAATATGGAAGCATAGGTAATTAAATCACAAAGCCTTTATCAATGATTTGCCTAAGTAGCTGTAATTTACAGAATGTTTAATATATGTGTTAATCATTCTTTTAGTTTCTCCAAGTTCTGTCTCAGAAATCATTTAAATTATGTTATCTCATCTACCTGGATAAATGCCATCCTTGAATTACACTTTGATAATAAACCTTCAACCATTATAAGAGTTTTATAAGATCATTACAAGAGTTTTCATTTTCTGTGATTCAGTATCTTTGGTACAAATGGAGTTTAATGCATTATACGTTATCCACTGGATTGCCTAATATCCCCTTTTCAAACAAGAATAAATGTTATAGTATTGCTCAAATTTTAGTTCTGGAAAACGTTTGTCTCTGCAGATGTGTTTGCATATGTAATTTTGTCAGAAAGTAAAAACTTAACTGTCATCCATTTTATACAAATTTTATCAGAATTAGGTTTAACTACATGTAATAGAAACCCAAACTACAGTAACTTAACCTAATGGTTTATTTTTCACAGGAAGTAGGCAGGTCGGGGCTGGTTCAGCCACTCAAGAAAGTCACCCAGGAAAGCAAGTGGAAGCGTCCATAAAACGGCACATCTGCAGAAGCCCACGTCTGCCTACTGTCACCAGAGGAGCAGCTATACGACTCCTGTTTCATTTCTGCCTTCCACATCACACGAGTACATGTCATTAGAGGGATCTGTCCCAGAACACTGCTGGCAAAGATTCTGTGGACTGTAGATTCCAAGACTCCCAAACAGGGGAGAGAGTAGGATTAGATGGGGAAACAGCTGAATTGCCAGCAGGCAGACCAGCACAGTGTGTCCCATGGCTGGACTATTAAACAATAATACTTAACTTCCAAACTAACAATTCGAGTAAAACAGCATGCCTCTGCCTAATAAGATGCGACATCCCTCACACAAATGAACATGCGCTCATTCTTTCCCCTTAAGTCCCCAGATCCATTTCTAGTTTGGTCAAAATTCCCCTTTGATATCCTGTAACCTAAAGCCAAAATTTAAAGTTAACCACCACATGTCTTATGTAAAATGAAACAGGTTGAGGGCTGGGGATTTGTTGCTGAAAATAAAACTAATTTGCTAATGTTAATACACTAACATATTCTTAACAATGCAAGGAGCAACACAGGCAGGCTTATTGTTAGTCCTCATTTTAGCTACTGTTTGTGAGGCCATCACTGGTATTTATAACTTTTTATTCTACTCCTTATGTTATGTTCCCTTTGGTCAAGGGTCCTTACCTTGTGGAATGACCCAAACCTTCATTCCTGAAGGGTCTGAGCCAGTTGCTGCCCGCACTGATGGTGTCTTCCATTAACTTGTACCTCTGGGCACGTAAACACTAAGAAAGTTTCCCAGAGGATGCCTTGAGTCGCAAACATTTTTTATCTCCATGATGTGGGAGGACCTCTGTTTCCCCTTCATAATCAGGCTCAATCCCCACCCTGTCATCCCCCACCAGCAACGATAACAATCCCCTACTTTGCCTATGGCTTCAGTGACATTAACAAGTCAAAAGTGACCAGGTGGCAGTCTCAACTTCCTCCTCAACTGAATCTGTTGCATTCCTTGGCATTCCTCCCTTGGGACCTAAACCTTGTAGACCACAGCACTTAAAGTTGTGAGAACAAGAAACACACATTTTACAAGTGTTTGGTTAGGGGTAATGGTGTGAAACCACTTCACATCTACCTCCTAATTCTTGGACCCATGTTTTCTCTCTGTGGGTGGAAAGGTGTATTGGTTGCTGGTTTAAGCAGATACTTGGCAGGACAGCAGGTTTTAATTGCTCTTGTAATCAGCCCACATTGAGACTGAACCAAAGGCAAACCAGAGCCTTTTTTTCCTGGCTGTCACACAAGCAGCCAGGGCTCAGGTGTTTGTTCCGGTTTAGAACAGCTTGAGTGGCATGGAGTTGGCCTAGCTTAATCTGTCTGTCTCTGCATCTTCCTCAAATGCTACTTAAACACATGCAAATGAAACACACACTATTTACAGTGTTTCTGGTGTAAAAAAATCCTGAAAGTGACATTTTTTTCTTTTTCTTTTGAAGGCTCCCCAGTCCCCCCAACTCCCTCTCTTTCTTTGGTGGGCCCATTTTAAATGTGTTAAATCTAGGAAAAGATGTCATCAAAAGGAGGAAAACAGGTGGGGAAGAAAGAGATGAAAACACTCTTTGACAGTTCACTTCTGTTTTGCAGCTGTGAGAGCCGCAGATTTGAATTGTGTTACCTCCCTCACCAAGCTAATTAATTCTCTTAAAAAAAAAAAAAACCCACATCTCCTTCCTTCAATCAATGTCAACAGCCAATTACAATCTTTCATCACCCAAAGTGCAATAACACAAATGTTATCAAGGAAGGAAACAGTTGGACTGACAAGATTAGCAATTCACTCCTTCTTTCTTAATCTTGTAATCACATGGTAGGCAGCAGTTTACAATAATATACACCCAGGTTTGCCAGTAAATTACTCTAGAAAGGTCTTGTGTAAATTCCCTGTCATGTCATGTCTACTTTTGGCATGGAAGCACGTGTCTTCCTACAGGAGGCACAGGATGAATTAAGATCGACTCCTTAGGAGAGCTTTTTCCTCATCCATTAACCACTGCAGAAGGTTGTTAATTACGTAAAGAGGGGCACCCTTGGTGGAATATATAACCATGAATGGCATTTAGGGGCGTCAGAAAACCAAGACAGCTGACGGTGACAGAAGGTATTTCGCTGATGCTAAGACTAGCACTTTGCTGTCATGTGCTGTATGACAGAAGGCTTCCTGCCTTATGGGGATCAAGTATTTGTTGATATGATTTGGGTTTTTTCCCTAACGTCTTTGGGAAGCCCAACTTTGTTATCGGTGCTCAAAAACCACACTCCCCACCATCCCGGGGGGGGGGGTGAGTGTAATGGGTATGAATTTTAGATCACAAGCGGGATTGTGAAAGCAATGTCACATATAATTGATATAAAGAAATTGACTTAAAGAACTGATTCCCAGCCCCCATCCTGCCAGGCTGGTGGGAGTCCCAAGTTCTGTCTTTGCCATGGCTCCCACATCTCCCTGGGGTTGAACAAAGACCCAGGAGGCTCATGTGATGTTTAGAAAATGAATGGGGGGGTGTGTTTCTGAATTTCTGATCATTCTTAATGGTGAGGTCCCTGAAGCCTGGTGACCTGCATTTCCAGTACCTGCCCTGGAAACCCTGTCTTGGTGTCCCCTTGGCTGTGTTACTCTTAGCATTTCTGTGGGTCCAAATGCCTGACTTACCTCAGGTGCAGGAGCACAGAGGCTCTGGAGGGGGAATTAGAGGCAGGCAAAGGCTCTTAATGGAGGAAAAGAATGGAGAGGCAGAGGCAGATCAGTGCTCAGAGAAACAATGTGTGCAGTTGTAGATCTTGTTCCTCCTGCCTTGGGAAGAAGGAATGGGGGCTCAGTTTAGAGCCTTCTGTCTGCCTGGAATTCTTCTAGCTTCCAAGAGGACTTAACCACCCTGCCATTAACTCCCCCTCCCCCAGACTGGGGATGGTGCAGCTGGTGCCCAGTGGGGTCTGGGGGGCCCCTGGCATCTGCTGATGCATTCATGCCAATTCCTTGATTCTAGATCCTGAAGGAGGATTTCTCCTTCCTGAGTGGCTACAGGAATTTCGGCCAATCTTAGAAGAGCTTATCTGAGAGCGAACACACAGTTTTCAGAGCCGCTCTACTGTGGAAACTGGAACACACTTCTTACTTTCCTAAAGCCCTCTTCATCATTTCTGCCAGGGTTCCTCGACGGCCCTCGTGCCAGGAGAACTGTGATCCTAGAACTGAATAGCCCAGGAAGCCATGAAGATCAGGCCTAACATGAACCAATGCTGGAGTCACACACTTTTGATACAGGATCAGATCTTGGCAGTCAACAGGTAAGTCAACGAAATCAGAATATTTCTTAAGGAAAACATATGTCCCAAATCTCTGAATCATCCATAAGTAGCCAAAATATCACCACTGTAGACAATTTATGGAAGACACGAATTATCTGAGCTCAGCATGCTTAGTGCCTTGTGCTTGACAATCTCCCACCAAGAGTGAATGAAAATACATCTTTTTCAAATCAAAGATGTACACACGCTGCTGTGGATACCGCATGTTGAGTTCATTTCACATAGCTAAAGCATAAATTCCACAAACACGCTTCACTGAAACAGTTCGCAGGCATTCAAAGGTGCTGCGCAAATCTGCGCCTCTGCCATTTCCAGTACCCAGACTGCCCTTGGTGGATGTGGCTGGCGGGGCATGCCAACTGCTTGTTTTGCAGGCAGGAATATATGACGATAAAGGAAGTTTAAAAATACACGATCAGGGCTTCCCTGGTGGCGCAGTGGTTAAGAATCCACCTGCCAATGCAGGGGACATGGGTTCGAGCCCTGGTCTGGGAAGATCCCACATGCCATGGAGCAACTAAGCCTGTGTACCACAACTACTGAGCCTGCGCTCTGGAGCCCGCGAGCCACAACTAATGAGCCCGTGAGCCACAACTACTGAGCCCACGTGCCACAACTACTGAAGCCCGCACACCTAGAGCCCGTGCTCCGCAACAAGAGAAGCCACTGCAATGAGAAGCCCGCGCACTGCAACCAAGAGTAGCCCCCGCTCGCCGCAACTAGAGAAAGCCTGCACACAGCAATGAAGACCCAACGCAGCCAAAAATTAGTTAATTAATTAAAAAATATACGATCAACAACGTTATTGATAATGGGCTATGAAGGATTAAGAATTCTTACTAAAGTGTACTATTCTAATTGATTGTTGACCATCAACAATTCACAAGTGCTGTGCCAAACTATAAAAATACCAACCTGGAAAACCTTGGAACTAATTTCAAGGCACTTACAGTCTAACGCAGCAGTTATACTTATTGGTGGTCCCCATCACCCAGAGACAACTACTGAAAAATATTGGTATATTTCTTTCTAATGTTTTCTATGCCTAGATACCATGTACCAAAATTCAGATAATTAAATATACAGTTTTATGTCCGTTTTATTTACTTCACACCATTTTGTATGCAGTTCTTATATTCTTTGAAAATGTGCAGTTCTTATATTCTTTGAAAATGGGAGTTTTAATGACTTCATGTCATTCTATTACGTAGATGCTCCATAACTGTTTGAACAAATTCATTATTGTTGAATATTTAACAATAGTTAACAATAGTTTCCAAACTTACTTTATTATAAATAGTGATGGACACCCTTGTATATAAATCTGTCTGCCTTGATCAGATTGCTTTCTTAGAATACATACCTCAAAGTAGATTTATTGGTCCATAGGCTGTGAACATTTCTATTATAGATTCTTAAAGACATATGGCCAAGTTTTAGTGGCTCTGTAATTCACATAATTCATTAGGCAAGTTTTTTTTGAGCAAGCTACTAATGTGCCAGGTATGGTGCTCCACCACTAGGAGAATATTGGTGAGCAAAATCAACGGAATCCCTATCCTTATAGAACTTATAATCAACTGAGAGTCTAGACCTAACCTGAGAACAAGAATCTTTGTAAATTTAATGTTAAATTTCATGCAGAATTAAGAGCTTTGGAGAAGGTAAAAAATAATATAATGAAAACTTTGGCTCTCAAAATACCATTTATGCAAATAATTCCAACAAATTAAAATTTGCTAAGTGCTATAGCAGCTGTCAGATTACTCATAAATTATGTGATTACCCATAAATTATGTGTTCAGTTGGTTAAGGTTATGGAGGAATATTAGAAATTGGTTCAACTCCAAATGGTACTCGGAGAAATGAAAAAAATTATTATTGTACTTTCACAATTTAAAAATGAAAATGACTAACTTGTATGTCAAAGGAGTTGTCTATCTTTCCAAAAAGTTATCTAGGAAAAATTGCCCAAAATGCTAGTAATGTGAGAATTTAAAAGGAAGGGTCTGTTGGGAATTTCTATATAATGTGATGGGTTGAGCTGACATGGATGGGTCCCCCTCCTGTTCCAAACCCATAGATATTCTGGGGGAAAGTGTAACAAGGAAGGTAGGGAGGGAGGAAAGAGGAAAGGAGAAATATTAAGCTATGAAATAGGAGAACATATTTGTTATATATGTATATCCTTTATATATATATAAAATAAAGACTATCCAGCATTTATAAAGAACTCCTAAAGTCAATAAGGAAAAGACAACAGAACAGAACAACAGGAAAAAAAGACATGAACAGTATTTCACAGAATAAAATATATCCATTGGCCTCTAAACATGAAAGGATGCTCAATCTCATTAATAATTAGGGAAATACATCCTAAAGCCAGAGTGATGTATCACGTTACAGTCATCAGATTGGCCAACATTGAAAAGTCAGAAAATGGCGTGTGGACAAGAAATATATCAACAGGAAGTTTTTATATACTGATGTGGAGTGTAAATTGGTACAGCTGACTTGGAAAAGAATTTGATGTTATCTTTTAAAGCTGAAAACATGTCTGTCCTGGGACCCAGAAATACCACTCCTGGCTCTACCCAATGAGAAGCTCTTGTACATGTGTACCAGCTGACAAATCCAAGACTGTTCATAATAGTGCTGCTTGCTTTGCAAAATAAAAATAAATGGAAAAGACGAAAATTGTCATTGACAAGACAATGAGAAAATGGAAAAGTAATGAATGAATGAACTATAGCTTTACCCATCAACAAAGATGAATCTCAAAGACATACTGTTGAATGAGAAAAGCAAATTTCAGAAGATGACAAACTGAATGATAGTATTTTCATAGCAACATCAAACAATATGTACTATGAAAAAAACACAAGGTAATGGGAAACTGAAAATTCAGAATTGTGGTTATCTCTGCCTCCTGGGGCTTACATTTAATAAGGGGAAATATACAATAAACAAGATAAATAATGAAAATGAATGTCAGATGGTGAGAGTGCTGGGGAGACAAATGAAGCAGGGAAAGGGGGTGAGGGGATGGGGGCTTTAGACAAATTTTACATGGGTTGATCAGAAAGACCTAAGACAGTGATGTGTGAGCAAAGACCTGGAAAGGTGAGGGAGCGAGCCGTGTGGTTATCTGGGGGAAGAGTGTCCGAGATAGGGTTACAGCAAGTTCTCATCAGTAGCTTAACTTCATGTGTGCGTCAGAACCAACCAGCAACCTTCACTTTAAAGCTACCTTGCCTTTCTGTTTTTCCTTCTTTTGTCTAGCTTTCTGAATCATATATTGATTGGGTTTTTAAGGACCTGCCCCCCAAACAAGCAAGTAGAGTTATTATTTAGGTAAAATTATTGGCCCAAGAAAAAGATCTTTATTTGGCAGAATTCATAGTTAGATCAGGAATTCTGCTACAATTTACAAGTACTGTCATTTCAGGAAGAATAGATTGGATCTCTGTACCTAAGCTCAATGATCCAGTAAATAAAGAATTTAAATATTCCACAGTGGCAGTTGAGAATACTTCTGATTTTACAATTGGTAGGAAGTACTATTTCTTATAGGAGTTAGAGAATTAGAGGTATGTATTAGATAATAGAATTTTCAAGAGAACGTTATAAACTAGGGTGAAAATTAGATTTGGGGCTTTACTATCTGGGATTCTAATTTAACATGCTGTGGAATTCACCTCATCAAATTGCTGAACTAATCTCTCATGCCAACAACTGCCCAGGTTAACAAAAAACCTGGAGCTTTTCACATGCTAATAAATAGGAGAAAATATAAAACTGCAGACCTTTCTCCTTCTTAAATGCAAGCAGGAAGTACGTGACCTTAGCTGAGCCACTTTGATTGCATGGAGGCATTCTAATTAGTGGATCAAATTGCTCTCATCTTTCATAGTTCTTGTTCAACAAAACTTGCTGCATATGCTTTTTAGAAGCAGTGATACCACAGATTCTGTCTTGGTGCTCGGCTGATTATTATATCAAGGAGCTGTTATTTATGTGTTGATTTCATCATCTTTCTAAACAACACCTTTTGCTATCAATACAGTTTGGGATTGGGGTGTTTTCATTAATCAGGTGCTTCAGGGAAGAGATTTTATACATGTGATCACTTCTCCAAAAGTATGAACATGATAATATATGATGCTTATGCACTTGGAGATCTGAGTGGCAAAAATGCAGCATCTCACCAACATTGCCATGAGAAGTCTTTGTGTAGGGGGTTTGATATGGTTTGGGAGAAGAGGGTCAGGTCATTCTCTGGGTGCCCTCACACCTCCTGCCCCCCACAGGGACTCTGCTTGAGTCCCGTACAGAGAGAAAGCACCTGAGTACAGAATTCTAGGTTGGTGTTCAGTGGCTTTCAGTCACAGCCCAGGTTTCACTGTTTCCCCTCATTTCTCTTTTAGTTTTGGCTTATTTGTTTTATTAAGGAGATAAATATTGTGTGTATATAAAACTATTCCATAAATATAAGCCTATATGTGTGTATTATATACAGAGATATGTATTATTTTAGTGAGTTTTTCTCTATTTGTATTGTTTTGTTTATATTCTTATCCTATTTTGCAGTTTATTTAATCTCTGTGTTCTATATTTTGTCTTTTAAAATGTATTATTACACGTCCTAATGTAACACTTCTAAAACACTTATTTTGAGCTTTTAGTTTAAAATGGTTGTTTCACTTTCTCAAATGTTTTTCATTTAACAAGTCCATGGAGAAAAGTCCATATGGAGACTTTTTACTATGGATTTTTTTTTCTTATTTGAGTTTTTATTTATTCTTATTTCTTGATTTTTAAATTCTTGTTCTTAAGCTTTTATGTATCTCACTAATTCAATTTTTAATCTTTCGATATTTAAATTGTTTTATTTCTCACATTGTATGAATAGAAGTGGAAGGACTGACTCCACATGGCCTACACATAGCATGAGCATATCAATTATTATCTACATTAGGATGCTTCTGAGAACGAAAGGGAGCCCTGTTAAGAATTTTGCTGGCACAACAGGTATAAACTGGGACAGCCCCAAGCAAACTGGGATGCATGATGACTCAACCCATAAGGGAATTTTTAGGTCCTCCCCCACCTCAGCATTCCTAGGCACCATGAAACACAACAGCATTTCTGGTTTCCCCTAATAGATTCTTCATATCTTCCAAAAATGTGTTGCCAAAAGTACTTATAAAAATAAAAACAGCTAAGATTTATTGAGCATTTATCATTCGACAAGCACTTTATATGAACAGTTCTGGGGGGAACAGGGTGTGAACTTCCCCTGAAGGTAGATGTAGTTTCTTCCCAAACTGGGATGGTGTAGCTATTCACAGTATGCCCTTCCCGTGCTGATGTGAGTTTCTGAATGCTCAAACACAGTGGTCTCTGATATCCTTCCCAGTGGATTTGGGGTCAGCCTTGCCAACAACATGCTACCACAAAAGAGGGAAAAGTCAGAGGGATGGTCTACTGGCAATGATCGCTCAACAGTCTGGGCTGACTTGGTGAAATAATACATAACCATAGGGAAGTGGCCCCAGAGGGGCCCCTAGCAGGCTGTCCACTTACTCTGTACCTTTTTCTAATTGCGTATTCTTATGCTTCTTTGTAGTTTGACTCTTCTCCCTGTTGACAAAAGGAATTTCCTGGTACATGCAGTTCTTTCCTCTCATTATAAGGCACCTGGGGAAGATGGCTAATGCAAGGGTTAGCCCTAGTGGGGCTTCTTTTTAAAATGGGAGAACCAGGGACTTCCCTGGTGGCGCAGTGGTTAAGAATCCGCCTCCCAATGCAGAGGACATGGGTTCGATCCCTGGTCAGGGAACTAGATCCCACATGCATGCCACAACTAAGAGTTTGCAGGCCACAACTAAGGAGCCTGCCGGCCACAACTAAGGAGCACACATGCCACAACTAAGGAGCTGGTGAGCTGCAACAAAGGAGCCCGTGAGCCGCAACTAAGGAGCCCACCTACCACAACTAAGACCTGGCACAACCAAAAAAAAAAATTTAAATAAAAAAAGAGAGGGGCTTCCCTGGTGGCGCAGTGGTTGAGAATCTGCCTGCTAATGCAGGGGACACGGGTTCGAGCCCTGGTCTGGGAAGATCCCACATGCCGCGGAACAACTAGGCCCGTGAGCCACAACTACTGAGCCTGCGCGTCTGAAGCCTGTGCTCCACAACAAGAGAGGCCGCGACAGTGAGAGGCCCGCACACCGCGATGAAGAGTGGCCCCCGCTTGCTGCAACTAGAGAAAGCCCTCGCACAGAAACGAAGACCCAACACAGCCAAAAAATAAGTAAATTAATTAATTTAAAAAAAAAAAAAAGGGAGAAACATATATCTGCTGACCACCTTCTCAGACAGAGCCCTAACTCGACAGCCATGGCCCTCTTAGATTGCCAGAAGTTTAGAGGAATCCATCCTACTCCCACAAACAGACCTTAGCTGCCCCTGAGGAAAAGCTGGTCTCTTGCAATAATTATCACTATCATATTTTATGGAATCTAAGATGTTACAAATTATACACCATCATTTTATATTCCACCAAGAAGGAAATCAATGCTGCCAATTCGGCTGTGGCATGCCATCAATTTTAAAATGTTCCCTTAGTTTTAAAATATTAAAATATTTAATATTGAATTAGTCAATTCTAATTTATCAATTAGAATTGAGGAAACACTTTCTTTTTCCTTCAGTTTTCTACCACTTGATTATTAATTCTCCACCAAGACCCAACACAGGGGGTTGGAGACTTGAGGCTGGAGACCTCATTTGTTACAGCGGGGTTCATTACAGCCCCTACACCACTACCTCACCCCCAGGTCTGTGAAATGACATCTCCATCAGTCCCTCCATGACTGAGCCCGGCAGTGGAAGAGACAGAGACTTGAGCGCGTTGCCTAAGGTCAGACTCCAAGCTAATGGCTGAATCAGGGTTTGAACTCAGGAATTCCAACAGCAGCCTCACATAGCTAATAACCATTATATCATAGTGCCTCTCCACATATTTAGACAGGGCCTCTCAAAAAATTGCTTTTTTGGGGGTGGGATGAGGTGGGTAGGGATTGTGATTTTATATTACATAGTCTACATTGCAGAACATTATAAGAGATAGCTGTGTCAAACTCAAGACTCTTCAAGGCCTGTAAGGTATGGAGAATGTGGTCCACACATTCAGACAGCACCCCCTTTCGGAAAACTAGGAAAGAAATGTCCCCCAAGTCTCATTACCAAGAAAGGCTGTGCTGCTTCTGGGCAACTACTTGTCTTTATCTTAAGGTCACCATGAATCTTGAACCTGTGGAACTGCTCGTGCTTCCTTCTTTACTGTGACTACCAGGGAGCTTAATTTTGTGACCCTCCTCCAACAATTAGGGCTTCCACTTGACATATTAAAGCATCATCTTTTTTCTCTTTGCCTCAATAGCCTTACTTTTTCATGTGTTATCTGATTGAATTGAATGCACCACTGTACACATCCTCAAACCTTTTTGGAATGCAGTGGTAGACCATATATATGTACATAAATACATATGTCCATCTTTATGAACTCTTGAAAATTTTGTGCTTCCTGGAAATTGAAACGTACATGTCCAGGTTAATATGGCAGCATATTACCAGCTACCTATCCTAACTTCCCATTCAATAAATAATGAAACACACTGCCTTTATAAAATCCAAACAAAATAACAGTAACAAAAGTAACTGGTACTAGGAATGAAATCTAAAGTTAAGCTCATAAATAAAGTCTTGGAATATTTATTGAGTGCAGGATCCTGGGAGAGTAGAAAGAAAATATATCCTGGGAAAAGCAGAATAAATATTTTAAAAATGTAAAAAGAGTTCAGTCAGCTCTCACCTCTTGTTTTTCCTACTAGAATACAGAAATAAGATTACTCCATTACTGTAGAACTACTTTCTGAAATGCTTCCCTTCCCTCACTTTCCCTTCAGGCTTTTAGATTAAGAATTTGACCATAAGAAAGTAATCATATAAAAGAATTGGTAGTAAATATTGACATTACTGAAAAATCCAGAGAGAAATAAAATAACGTTAAGTATTGAGTATAAAGCCAAAATATCTTTTAAAGATTTATTTGGGGAAAACAGAAAGATAGGTGAGGGTCTATAAACTGAGTCTACAATTCCTAATTAAATTTATAACTGTGGGAATGGAAAAGGCAGGGAGAACTACAAACATTTTAAATTCCATGATATACATCAGGGTAGGGAAAAATATACCTTCCAAATTACTATAAATGAAAAGAACAAAAAAACATATAGCAAAAGACATAAACCAATAAGTGAAATGGTCAAAAAAGAGTCTCAAACTGTCAAAATTTAAGATGAAATGATAGAAAAAGGACTGAACTCATCAGTATTAAAAAGAAGTAAAAATAGTTTTGCTCCACAACTGAAGTAAAAGGCAGAAACCCAGACTGAGTTAAAAAAGAACATCCAACTGCATGTTTCTTACAACAGTGAGACCAAAATCAAATCACATGGAAAGAATAAGAGTAAGAGGATAGAACAAAATGTATCAGGCAAATAGAAATATGCAGAGGTGACACTGATATTATCAAAGGAAAGTTCAAAGAAAAAAGGATTCGATGAAACAAAAAGGACTCTTTTAGGACCCTTTTATATTGAAACAAGGTGAAATCCATAATTATGAAATAATAGTCCTGAGCATTTATGAGCTGGTTAACATAACATCAAAATCTAAATAGCAAGAAAACTAAAAAACTATAAAAAAGCAAACAAAATAAAGGAAAAACATTTATATAGCGAAAAAGTATTTGATATGTAAGAAGGAAGAGACAGAAACATAACTACAGTGAGATACTATAATACCAAGATCGTTTATGACAGAGCAAATTGATAAAAATAAGAGGATACATTTACTCAGCCATAAAAAGGAATGAAATTGTGCCATTTGCAGAGATGTGGAGAGACCTAGAGACTGTCATACAGAATGAAGTAAGTCAGAAAGAGAAAAACAAATATTGTATAATATCGCTTATATGTGGAATCTAGAAAAATGGTACAGATGAACTTATTTGCAAAGCAGAAATAGAGACACAGATGTAGAGAACAAACGAATGGATACAAAGGAGGGAAGGAAGGGGTGGGATGAACTGGGAGACTGGGATTGACATATATATACACTACTATGTATAAAAAGATAACTAATGAGAACCTACTGTATAGCACAGGGAACTATACTCAGTGCTCTGTGGTGACCTAAATGGGAAGGAAATCCAAAAAAGAGGGGATATATGTATACATATAGCTGATTCACTGTGCTGTACAGCAGAAACTAACACAACATTGTAAAGCAACTATACTCCAATAAAAATTAATTAAAAAAAAAGATGAGTAGAAGTCCAAACTCGAAAAAAAAGAGGATATATGTAGATAGTTTGAATAATGTAATTAGAAAAATTGAATTAGTAGATGTAGCAAAATTTTATACCATAGACTTTCTTTTCAATCCCATTGATGATTTTTAAAAATTCAGCACATGCCAAGGCATAAGGAACATAAAGTTTAAAAAATATAAATTACAAAAGCCATATTTTCATTTCTTCATTATAATCCACCAAAACTAGAACTTATAAGGGAAGAGAACTCTCAAAATAACTGTCAGCCAAAAAAAAAAAAAAAAAAAAAATCCCAAGACTATGAAGATAAACCCTTTAGAATTGTACTGTTCAATGTAGTAGCCACTAGTAACATGTAGTTATTCACATCTAAATTAATTAAAAGTATGTAAAATTAAAAATTCAGTTCCTCAGTCATACCGGACAATGTAGATATTTTTACGTATTTCCATCATCACCGAGAGCTCCACTGGACAAGCACTGCTTTTACAGAATAGATTTCATGATCATACATAAGCAAACGCTTTATAAGAAAACAGAGAGTTAAAATCTTCTCTATTTAAAATAAATCTTCTCTATTTAAAAAAATCTTCTCTATTTAAAATAAATACAGACCAATGACAAATTGGGATGGATATTTAAAACAAATGGGGACCACACAGTTAATATTTAATAGACAAAGCTCTCACAAAAATATAAAACACTGACATCCCAGGATAAAAATGTAACAAAGATATGAACCAACAATTCACTAAGATGGAAATACTAATAAAAAATAAGCATATGGGAAATATTAAACCTAATCAATAAAATAGCATTTTTCAACTATCAAGTTAGTAATGATAAACAATTATGTGGGAATGTAAACTGGTGCAGCCACTATGCAGAACAGTATGGAGGTTTCTTAAAAAACTAAAAATAGAGTTACCATATTATCCAGCAATCCCACTCCTGGGCATATATCCAGAGAAAACTCTAATTCGAAAAGATGCTTGTACCCCAATGTTCAAAGCAGCACTATTTACAATAGCCAAGACATGGAAGCAATCTAAATGTTCATCAACAGATGAATGGATAAAGAAGATGTGGTACGTACATACTATGGAATACTACTCAGCCATAAAAAATGAAATAATGCCATTTGCAGCAACGTGGATGGACC
Source organism: Eubalaena glacialis (assembly GCF_028564815.1). Classification (NCBI taxonomy): domain Eukaryota; kingdom Metazoa; phylum Chordata; class Mammalia; order Artiodactyla; family Balaenidae; genus Eubalaena; species Eubalaena glacialis. The sequence goes on along the minus strand of NC_083723.1, from coordinate 110,030,672 downwards.
TATAGAGATTATTGTACTAAGTGAAGTAAGTCAAAGACAAATATCATATGATATAATTTATATGTGGAATCTAAAAAAAAATGATACAAATGAACTTATTTACAAAACAGAAATAGACTCAGACATAGAAAACAAATTTATGGTTACCAAAGGGGAAAGTGGGGGGGAGGGATAAATTTGGAATTTGGGATTAACAGATACATACTACTATATATAAAAGAAATGACGAGGACCTACTGTATAGCACAGGGAACTATATTCAATATCTTGTAATGACCTATAATAGAAAAGAATTTGAAAAAGAATACATATATTTTTATACATATGTACAACTGAATCACTTTGCTACACACCTAAAACATTGTAAATCAACTATACTTCAATAAAATAAAAATTAAAAAATATAAACATTAAAAAATTATAATATAGTTTATGCTAGTAAGGGTGTGGTGAGATGGTCAGTCACCTGCTGAAGACAAAAAAAAAAAAAAATTTGATAAAATCATTTTAGAAAAGCCCCCACTCTATCTTCCGGGAGCAGTGGTTCTCGATCCTGGCTATCCAATTGAATCACTCTGGGAATTTTTTAAAAATACAATGCCTTAGCCCCCATCCCCACAGATTCTTATTTAATTGGCTTGGGATGGAGCCTGGACACTGGTGTTTTTTAAACTTATGGAGAGAGTGATTTGCCAATCCAGTTGAGAACCATTACTCCACAGATAACTTCAAGGTCTAGGATACAATAGAAATCCTACTTGAATGTGGGACCTGAAGAGCAGGGATCCACTGCTTGGCTTCCCATATGGAGCTCTACCAGGCAGCTAGCTGACTGAGCTCCCAATATATCCATGTTCTGGGAACTTGGCAAAGAAAGAAGACTGCAAGGGTGTCAAGGCAGAGAGGGTCTAAGACAAACCCCTTGACCCAGATTGGCACAGCAGAGCAGTTGGTTTCTTATGTGCTTTCACAAAGAGAATCAAAGTTACATTAAAAAAAAAAAAGTCAACATACCTGGAGTGGTCAAAATAATAGGGATGTGTCAGCAGCTATAGGCATGGGCCTTGGAGAGTAGGCAAGACCCAAGAATTTCTCATTAATGCAGGAATCAGATGCCTCCCGCTGATGCCTTAAAACTCCATAAACCCTTAGAAGTTGGATGAAATCCCAGGTTAAAAGCAAGAGAGAGTCAACAGAATTGATTGAGATTGTCCTGAATTGATAGGGAATAAGATTAAATTTCTTTCACTTTGGATTTGAGCTTAAAATTAAGAGTTTGTGGCCTGAGGTATTTGTACTCACTACACACACACATCATCCAGCTTAATCATCAGAAAAAATCCTAACAGGCAATCCTGTTATAATCCTAGGTTTATGGATGAGAGCACTTTCAGATAGAAAGCAATTTACATTTCTAACATTTTTTTGCTTTATATACTTTGATGTTATATGACCCAATTCCTAAGCGTTCATGACTGTTATACCTTAGTAATGGGATGCACCTGTTTTAATGTAAAAGGGTGTCTTATGTATCGTTTAATGATTTTCATCTTGACCTCTTATTTTGTCTGATTATAAAATCACTACCCTACTGTTTTTTTTTTAATTTGTGAGATGTTTACTTTTGATGCTTCTGTAAGCATGCTTTTTTTTTTTTTTTTTTTGCTGCATTGGGTCTTCATTGCAGTGTGTGGGCTTCTCACTGCAGTGGCTTCTCTTGTTGCAGAGCACGGGCTCTAGGGTGCACAAGCTTCAGTAGTTGTGGCACATGGTCTCAGTAGTTGTGGCTCGTGGGCTCTAGAGGGCAGCCTCAGTAGTTGTGGTGCACGGGCTTAGTTGCTCTGAGGCATGTGGGACCTTCCCGGACCAGGGCTTGAACCCATGTCCCCTGCATTGGCAGGCGGATTCTTAACCACTGCACCACCAGGGAAGTCCCGGTAAGCATGTTTTTTATGTACCACTAACTTTTCTACGGTCAGCAGGTAATCTGGGAAGGGAGGGAGGAATGAGAAAGAAGAAAAGAAGGAAGGTGGAAAGAGAAGGGAAAGGAAGGAAAGGGGAGGAGAGGGAAAGGAAGGAAAGGGGAGGAGAGGGAAACTCAATCATAGTGAGAGGGTGTTTTTTTTAACATTTCAGTATGAGTAAGTAGAAAAAAAAAAACAACTAAGAAAATAACAGTTCAGGGACTTCCCTGGTGGCACAGTGGTTAAGAATCTGCCTGCCAATGCAGGGGACACGGGTTTGAGCCCTGGTCCAGGAAGATCCCACATGCCATGGAGCAACAAAGCCTGTGCGCCACAACTACTGAGTCTGCGCTCTAGAGCCCGTGTGCCACAACTACTGAGCCTCAACAGAAGCCACCACAATGAGGAGCCCGTGCTCCGCAATGAAGAGCAGCCCCCGCTCACCACAGCTAGAGAAAGCCCGTGTGCAGCAACAAAGACCCAACGCAGCCAAAAATAAATTAATTAATTAACTAAAAAAAAAAAAGAAAGAAAATAACAGTTCGAATAATACAATTAATATGATTGAATTAATACATACCTCAAATTTTTGTACCCTACAAAGAAAACACCTTTTCAATACTCTTTCATGGTAAAACTCATGGTAAGTCAGGAATTAAATGAAAATTTTTTCCAAAGATTATCTGCCAAAAATCTACAGCAAATTTCACACTTAATAGTGAAACATTAGAAATATTCTTTTTAAAATCAGAAGTGAGACAAGGATGTCCACTCTCATTGTTTCTACTCAACATTGTATTGGAGGTTCTCTCCAGGGAAGTTTTTAAAAGAAAAAATAATGAAATGAAATTTTAAAAACAGAATAATGATAGGAATGTAAAGAAAGGGGGGAAAATTGTCATTTTTTATGGTATCTGCATGGAATCCTGAAATAATCTGCAAATATACTGTCAGAATATATAATACACATGATAATTATAGAAATGAACTGCATTCCATATACCAGTCACAGAAAATATAATCTTAAAGAATATTCCACTTAAAATAACCAAAATAAAAGGTACCTAGGAATAAACCTCACTAAAGATACATATATCCTTTATGGAGAAAAGTATACAACTTTATTAAAGGAATTAAAGAAAACGTACAAAAGGGAGCATGTTTATAGAAAGGGAGATTCAATATCATAAAGAAAACAAGCCTCCCCAAATTTATGAACTAAATGTAATTCTAACTAACTTCAAATAAGGCATTTGCAAGTTTGATAAAGTCTAAAATTACTTGGAAAGCAAAATGTGAAGAATAGTCAAGATAATTTTGAAGAAAATCAAAGTGCATAACTTGTCCTACCAGGTTGTCTTATTATAAATGTATAGTAAATAAAACAGTAACATAGAACAGAGAGCCCAGAAACAGACCCAAACATTTATAGAAATAATATGAGAGACAAGGTCTTACAGATTAGAGAGAAAAAGAGGTGCAACAACTAGAAAAAAATTAAGTCCTACCTCAGAGCATACGCAAAACTTTATTGCAGGTAGAGTATAGACCTAAACTGGGAAGGCAAAACTTTTTTGAAAAAAGCATTTAGAATAATATCTAAGAGACTATAGTTATGACTATGGCATAGGGAAGGAACACATAAGACATAAAAAAGCACAAACTATCAAGAAAAAGTTTGAAAAATTTGGCCATATTAATAACTTTTACTCATTAAAATATAACATTTTTAAAAGGTGAAAAGATAAGACACAGCCTTTGAAAAGATGTGCAATTCATATAACTAAAGAATTAATAACCAGAATTATAAATAAATCCTGCAAATTGGTAAGAAAAAGATAATAACCCAATTTAAAACTAGACAAAACATATAAATAGGCAACTCATAGAAGATGAGCCATAAATGGCCACTAATCTTATAAAAAATGTTCAACTTTGGAGATATCCGAAGTACCACAATGAGTTTACATTAACACCTATTGGATTAGCAATAAAAAGACTGTCAATTCCACTCATTGCTGAAGATGTAGAAAAATAAAAACTCTTACATATTTGTGAGGGCATATTAGAGTAACCAATATCTGGTAAAGTTAAAGATTTGTATACCTATAACACAGCAATTCCACTCCTATAGAAGAATTTTTTCAGCTGCACCTTTTATAGTAGAAAAAAAAAAGTGAAAACAAATTTAGCATTCATCAACAGGAAAGTGGATAAATTGTGGTATATTCTTACAGTGGAATAGTATACAGCAGTGAGAAACCTTAAAACTAAACCAACACAATGTTCATGGATTAAACCCATAAACATAAAGTTGAGAAAAAGTTAATTGATGAATATATACAGTATAAAATAAAGTTTAAAGTCATGGTGAACAAAAGTGTGTATTGTTTAGGGATAGAGACATGTACCAAAGTCTTTATCAAATAGAAGAAAGTCTCCTCTATTCCTAGATTTTTATCATGAATGGGTGTTAATCATTGTTAAATGCTTTTTCTGCATTAATTGATCTGATCATGTAAATTTTTCTTGTTTAGCCTGTTATTATGGTAGATTACACTGGTTGATTTCAACTAGTGAATCAGCATCCCTGGGTTAAACTCTACTTGGTCATGGTGTATAATTCTTTTTATGTAGTGCTGAATTTTATTTGCTGAAATTTTTTAAGGATTTTTTGCATCTATTCATGAGTGATATTGGTTTGCAGTTTTCTTTTTTTGTACCATCTGTCTGACTTTGGTATCAGAGTAATATTTGCCTCAGAAAATAAGTTGGGAATTTTTCCTTGCTTTTTCATTTTCTAAGAGATTATGTAGAATTGGTATGAATTCTTTTGTAAACATTTGGTAAAATTCTCCAGTGAAAGCATCTGGGCCTGGAGATTTCTTTTTCATAATTATGAATTCTTTAATTCAATTTAATTATTCAATTCCTATAATATATCAATATTTATAGGGTTATTCAAATGATCTATCTCATACTGTGTGAGTTGTGGTAGTTTGTTTTTGAGGAATTGGTCCATTCCATCTAAGTTGTCAAATTTATGTGTGCAGAATTGTTTGTAGTATTCCCTATTATCCTTTTGATGTCTGCAGAATCTGAAGTTTCATCCCATTTCACTTATAATATTGGTAATTTGTGTCTTCTCTCTCTTTTTTCTGTCAGTTTAACCGGAGAGGTTGTCAATTTTACTGATCTTTTCTAAGAACTAGCTTTTTGTTTTACTGCTTTTTCTCTATTACTTTTATGTTTTCATTTTCAATGATTTTTGCTCTGTGTTGTTTCTTTCTGCTTATTTTGGGTTTATTTCCCAGGTTCTTGAGGTAGGAGCTTATTGATTTAAGAATCCTCCTCTTCAGTTTCCTTTTTTTTTTTTTAACATCTTTATTGGAGTGTAATTACTTTACAATGGTGTGTTAGTTTCTGCTGTATAACAAAGTGAATCAGCTATATACATACATATATCCCCATATCCCCTCCCTCTTGAGCCTCCCTCCCACCCTCCCTATCCCACCCCTCTAGGTGGTCACAAAGCACCGAGCTGATCTCCCTTTGCTATGTGGCTGCTTCCCACTAGCTATCTATTTTACATTTGGTAGTGTATATATGTCCATGCCACTCTCTCACTTTGTCCCAGCTTACCCTTCCCCCTCCCCGTGTCCTCAAGTCCATTCTCTAGTAGGTCTGTGTCTTTATTCCCGTCCTGCCCCTAGGTTCTTCATGACCTTTTTGTTTTGTTTTGTTTTTTAGATTCCATATATATGTGTTAGCATACGGTATTTGTTTTTCTCTTTCTGACTTACTTCACTCTGTATGACAGACTCTAGGTCCATCCACCTCACTACAAATAACTCAATTTTGTTTCTTTTTATAGCTGAGTAATAAATAGAACTACCATATAGTTCCATGTATTTTTTAATTCCCTTGAGACTTTCTCCTAGGCCCATAGATTTAAGACTGTGTTGTTTCATTTCCAGATGTTTGGAGACTTTTCTATTATGTTATTAATTTCTAGTTTGATTCCATTGTGGTCAGAGAACATACTTCATATGATTTGAATTCTTTTAAATTTGTTAGGTTTCTTTCATGGTCCAGGGTATGGTCTGTCTTGGCAAATGTTCCATGAGAACATTCATGAAACACTCTTGAAAAGAATGTTTATTGGGCTGTCATTGGAGTGGAACGTTCTATAAATGTCAATTAAATCCTACTGGTTGATGATGTTGTTGAATTATTATATACTCTTTGAGATTTTGTCTAATTGATCTATCAACTGTTGAGAAAGAGACATTGAAATATACAACTGTTTCTCCTTTCGGTTCTGTCAGTTTTTGCTTCACATGTTTTGTAGCTCTGTTCTTTAGTGCATACATAGTTAACCACGTTATGTTTTCTCGGTGGATTGACCCTTTTATCCTTATGTAATGTATCTCTATATCTCGTAATTTTTTTTTTCTCTGAAGCCTACTTTATCTGATACAAATATTACCACTCTTCCTTTCTTTTGATAATGGTTGCATGATATATGCAAACACTTTTCCATTCTTTTATTTTCAACCTGTGTTGTTAAGTTTCAAGTGAATTTCTTGTAGACATAACTTGGTCATGTGTTTTTAATCGCCTCTGCCAACCTCTGCCTTTTAATTGGTGTATCTAGACCATTTACTCTAATGTAATTGTTGGTATGGTAGAGCTTAAGTCTGCTTTTGGTATTTTGTTTAGTTTTTTGGTTCTCTGTTTTCTATTTCCTGACTTCCTATGTGTCACTTGAACATTTTTAAAATTCCATTTTTATTTATCTATAATGCTCTTGAGTGTATCTCACAAAGTAGCTTTTTTAGTGGTATCCTAGGTATTACATTATTCATATATGACTTATCACCGTCTCCTGGTGTTGACATTTTAACCGTTTGAGTGAAATGTAGAAAGCTTACCTCCTTTTAAGTCCTTTTACTCCTGTTTATAATATAATTGCCTTAAATTATATATACCTTCTACATATATTGAGAACCACATCAGACAACGTTATAATTTTTGCTCAACCATCCAACATAATTTAGAGAACTCAAGATGAGGAGGAACTTCTATTGTATTTATCCATATTTTCACTATTTCCACTGTTCTTTTTTTCTTTATGTTTCAAATTACCTTCTTTTATCATTTTCATTCTGTTTCAAGAATTTTTTTTTTTTTTTTGCCATTCTTTTAGGCTAGGTCTGCTGTCAATATATTCTCTTAGTTTTCCTTCACCTGAGAATGTCTTGATTTCCTCCTTCACTCCTGAAGGACATTTTTACTGAATAGAGAATTCTAGATTGACAGGTTTTTTTCTCTTAGCACTAGAAAATGCTGTTCCATTTCTGTGGTTTCTGGCAGTACTATAGTTTCTGTTGAGAAAAATGCTATCATTTGATTTGTTTTTTCCTTATAATTAAGATATTGTTTCTCTCTTGCTGCTTTGAGATATTTTTCTTTGTCTTTTTGACAAAGTTTGATTATGTGTCTTGTTGCAGATTTATTTGGGTTTTTCCTGTCTGGGATTCATCATCTTCTTGAATTTGTAGGGTTTTGGCTTTTGCAAAATTGGGGCAATTTTCAGTAATAATTTTTTAGCCCCATACTCTTTTTTGTTCTTCTGGATCTCTAATGACATAAGCATTAGATCTTTTCATATAGTCCTACATGTCCTTGGAGCTCATTTTGTTTTTCAGTCTATTTTCTCTCTGTTGTTCAGATTGGGTAACTAAAATTGCTCTGTCTTCAAGTTCACTGATTTTTTTCTTCTGTCCTCTCCATTTTACTGTTGAGTCCATCCAGTAAGTTTTAAAATTTCAGTTATTGCATTTTCAGTTCTAAAAGTTCCATTTGTTTCTTCTTTATATCTTCTATTTCTTTTCAAGACTTTCTATTTCTTTGCTAAGATTGTCTCTCTTTTTCAGTTGTTTCAGTCATGTGCATAATTGCTTGTTGAAACATCTTCATCACAGCTGCTTTAAAATCCTTGTCAGATAATTCCAAGATCTGTTTCACCTCTGTGTTGGCATATGTTGATTGACTTTTCTCATTTAAGTTAAGGTTTTCCTGATTCTTGATAAGTATTTTTTTATTATTATATCTTAGACATTTTGGATAGTATGAGACTCTGGATCTTATTTAAATCTTCTGTTTAGTTGACCTTCTCTGACACCATGCCAGTTGGGGAGAGAGCACTGAGTCATTACTGCCAGGTGGAGGTGGAGGTCTAAGTTCTCCACTTGGCCTCTCTTGACACTTAGGGTGGGAAAAGTGGGAATGATGCCGTATTAATGCTGAGTGGGTGTGGAAGTTTAGGTCCTCACATGGCCTCCATTGACACTGCAAGGAGATGGGTCAGTGGTGAAGGTGCTGGACCTCCACAAGACCTTCTCTGACACCACCTGATGGGAAGGGGAAAAGGTGTGTCATTACTACCAGGTGAGGAATGGCAGTCTAGGTCCCTAAGTGGCCTTCAGTGATACTCTGAGAGGGGGTTCTTATTAACACTGGGTGGTGGTAAACATTCTGGCTCTCCACAAAAATTTCCCTGATACTATCACAGCAGGGAAGAGAAGGGGAACATTGTTACAGCTAGAAAAGGGTGGAAGCCTTTGCTAACAAGGGTAAGAAAAAGGATGGAGCCAGAATTTTATTCACAGTATTTAGCTGGAGTAAAGCAGTCCTTGTCTAAAAGGTTTCTGTGTTGCTAGTCTGCTCCTTTCCTAGTCTTTTAGCTAGAAAGAGCAGGCTCTTTGTTGGAACTATTGTTGTCTGTATCATTAGTGTTTTGGGGTTGTAGCTTCTCCAGCACCCAGTTTAGGATATCTAAGGCAAAAGGAAACCCAGGGAAATTACCATTATGTCATTACTCAGGTCCCAGGGTCCTCAGGTGGTCTGCCTTCTTCCTTCTAACTCTCAATCTTACCTTTGTTTTATATATAATTTCTATGCTTTTAGCTGTGCTTAGTAGGAGAAATTTTTTTAAAAAAGCATCTCTTCCATATTGTTTGAAATCGAAACTATTATTTTTATATCTTCCAGTGTGTCTAAAATATTTCATAATAACTTTTAAAAAGATTAGATGATGCTGGTGAATCCTTGGGGCACAGCGACCCACTCTCGGCACCCCTACTTTTCCAGAGAGCATTGCCTCCCTTCTCTGGCTCAGCCTTGTACTCTCCTCCACGTTCCCCCTCCCAGCCTCTCCCACCCACCCCAAGAAAAGAACTTTAACCAGCTCCTGTTGAAAACAGGGCTAGGTGGAAGATAGGAGCCAGTAGCAAATCGTGTTACATCCAAATGTGAGTTATGGGAAAGGGGATTATCAAAGGAGGTTTTGATATTTTTTAAAAAGGAAAGCATTAGAGGATTTTGATATTTAAAATATTTAACAATTAGTGCCGTACTATGGGAAGGCTCTTGTTCCCATGAATCACCATGCACAGAGGATTCAGAGGAAACACCATTTACCCATCCAAAGGGGTGCATTTCAGTGTTTTAACAACCAGCATAGTCTTGCTCACACAAATCAGCCGAATACCAGCCTCGCCTATAACTGCTCAATTTTTCTTCTGCAGATGGCAGGAAGTGAAACCACAAAGACAATGAAAATTGCTTATAAACCTTTCATAATCAGAGTCAAAAAAGGGTGAAATAAAAGAAATACCTGATACTCTTTATTCCTTCATATTGCTAAAGGAAGTTGAGGTATCATGTTGGTCAGAAGTTAAATGGAACTCTATAATTTTTTCATAATGAGAAGAACAAAAATATTTCAATCCTGTAAAGTATACACTAATGTTATAAATGGACACATTGAAATTTTAAGAGCACAATCGTCATTGGCTTTATCCCACAATCACTATGCATGTAGCAAGGTAGAGATCTTGGGAGATTTTGCCATCTGATATTTCAGAGCAGGAAGCAGCTAGAAAATTCATTCATAGATGTGGGAAAAACTGAAATTCCATTTATAAAAGCTAAGAAAAACTTACATTTTAAAAAAGATAGACACTATTCAGAGAATCACAAAAGAAACTGAGAGAATTAAGGCATATAGAACATTCTTTTGTAGGTAGTTGGTTGAGTGAGGAATAGCCAGGATCCACGGCCAGGTGAGACAAAGGGACTGGACATGATCAGAGCAAGTTTTCCATGTTAAGATCAAACGTCAGGTACGGGTCTACTTGCGGCCCTGAGGGATCGGAGGGAGGGTGGGTTTGGTGTTGGAACCTGGGCGACTGATGCCTGAGATCGTGTGTCTTCTGTGTTGGAGAGACCCTTTTTCACATGGAAATACCTGTTTATGTAGTGCTGTAAAACATTAAGAAAAAAAAGATACAGTATGTATAGTTAACCCCTTGGTACACTAAACAAAGAAAATAAGCATTGCATGATGTAAGAACCAGAATAACTTTTAGAATTCATTCATAACAAACTATAAGAAATAAATGACACCCAAATAAGAAAAATAAGGGCTGAGGTTGAGAATATATCATGTGTGTGGCTGGACAAACCTTGGGCTGGGTAGACTTGCCCAGTGACCAGAAGGTTGCTACAGCAAGCAATTCCTATGCTACTCTTCTACCCTGCTCATTCATACCCTCTGTAATAATGCCCTGCACAGTATTCCTTTTCAATCATATGTGAGTAGACTTAGCGCACACACACACACACACACACACACACACACCCTGAAGTCCTTCCTAGAGAAACCTCATCTAATGCCCTTTAAGACTGGCTTGTTCACCAAGGAGGAAGACACCAAGGATGAACCACAGAGCTAGGTTCCTCTGGGGACTGTGGAAGCAAGAGGAGTTTGGAAGATAGAGACTGAAGGTGGAAGCATAGTGGCCACAGAGGAAGCCGAATTCTCAGTGGGGAGAAAGCAGTGTTGGAGGGATTGAGAGAGTGAGGCAGAGGATTCTACAGGAAGTGAGCAAAATGGAGTGACCTATAATATAAGATCGGGAAGACGCAGCTTATTAAACAAACCAGTGCAATCGAAAATGTTAAAGGCAAAATGGACTTTCTTAAGGTATATTTAGAGCAAGAATGGCATACTCCTTGAGAAGATGATATCCTGTTAACAGAGGACAAAAAAAGATACAAGGGACTTCCCTGGTGGTCCAGTGGTTACGACTCCACGCTTCCACTGCCGGGGGCGTGGGTTCAATCCCTGGTTGGGGAACTAAGATCCCCACATGCGGCGCAGCCAAAAAAAAGAAAAGGCTCCTCCTTATTTTCTACTTTTTTTTCACCATGGAGATATTTTTTTAAGCTGGAAAGAGTAACAAAACCATCTAAAGCAAATAAAGGCCCCGAAGAAGAAAGAAGACAGTAGAAGAGCAGGCCTCCCTTCTATATCAGTTCCCTTGTCCACACCCAGGTAAGCTACCTCCCAGGGTGCTGAAATAACTGACAGAAGTAATTTTAGAGTGTCTGGTCTTTGAGAATTCATTGCAATGAGAAAAGTACTGGAGGCAGATAATATTGCCATTTAAAAAATGGAAATAAAGGTCTACAAACCAGCACACCTGACTTTAAACCTCAGCAAATTCCAGTTTATTAAAGAAATGGTTTGTGCATTCAGAAAGAACTGTAGTGAGTGATAAGTGTTGGAAGGGATTTGCAAAGAAAAATTATTTCAAATTAACTTAATTTCCTTTTTACTTAGGCAGGGGTCAACAACCTATATAGCCCATAGGCCAAATCTGGTCTGCAGCCCATTTTAGTAAATAAAGTTTAATGGAAACCAGCCCATGCCCATTCATTTACATATTGTCTATGGCTGTTCTCACACTGCAATGGTAGGGTTGAGTAGTTGCAAAAAAGTCTATGTTGTCCACAAAGCCAAAAGCATTTACTGTCTGGTTCTTTACAGAAAGCTTGCTGACCTCTGAGTTAGAAAATACGACTGATATAACGCAAGGCACGCATCGCAGTTTCTCATGTGAATGCACTAGAGAGATGTGAGTAAGCGTCACAAAGCAGGTAGACTCTCCCTGGAAGTCAGTGTCCAGAGACTTGTCACAGGATGTTTCTCTTGGCCAAGTCCTGGGTCCCAATGTTGACAGCAACAATGACAAAGGCATAGGTGGCATGTTTGCTGGCTGAATAGAAATCTATAAAGTAGTAAATATGGAAGATGAATCAAGATCCCAAATGATCTAATCAAGTTGGAATGTGGGGCTGAAACCAAAAGGATAAAAAGCTGAAGATAAAAGTTGCATTTATGTAAAAAAAAAAAAAAAATTTAACAGCACGTATACTGGATGATATAAACTTGGTTTGGCAGTTCGTGTGAAAAAAAAAAATATGAGGGTTTAACTGACCGAGAGCCAGTAGTGTGATGTGATTTCTGAGAAAATCACCACAGAAGGATGTTGGCAAGATGGCAGGTTAGGAAGCTCCAGGCCCTTGTTCTCCCAGGGAAACATTAAAAGAAAAACTAGAGACTAGCTAAAATAACTTTATAGGAGCTCTGGAAATCAGTCAATGATCTACAGCAACCAAGTGAACGCCCAACCATGAAAAAACCACATTAGCAAGGGTAAGAAATCTCATGAAGTTTTTACTCACTTTTGCCCCTACCCCTCCCAAGGGGTTGAAGTACAGTTTGGGGGAAGAGAGACCTGGCTCCCAGTTCCCTCCTGAGAGCCCATCTAGGGGCAGCCTGATTGGCCTCTGTGTCACCTAACTCATAGACCAGATGGCTAGAAGTGGCACAGCTGGGATCTCAGGCTAGAGGAAGCCATAGGAAGCAGTGAGCAGGGCTCCTGAAAAACGCTGAGGGGGCACAGACCTAAAGAAGCCTGGGACAAGAGATTCTTACTTGAGGAACACCATAGAACAGCTAAGGCCCCAAGAAAAAGCAGGAGGAAGATGCTTAGGGAAATTAATACATTCATTTAAAAGCATCTGTGTATACTGGGGAACTGGAGAAAAGCACGCACAGAGGTCAGAGAAAGGGCATGCCCGGAAAGGGACTGAAAAGACCTTGAGCCTTCACACTGGACTGATCCTGGGCTCAGAACATGCCCTGCCAATCACTGAAGGGCGTCCCCTGCACGGAGCCAGTCTACGTCCTGGGAGAGGTAGCTGCTTTTTCAAATGCCCAATTTTCAACACGAGATTACAATGCATATAAAGAAACAGGAAAACCTGGCCCATTCACATGAAATAAATCTCCAGAAACCATCCCAGCAGAAAACAACCACAATCTTTTATGTGTATAAAAATTTACAATCATAATACCTAGCAGATATCTAGCACTTTACTTCTTACTTACACCATACCCCATCTTGCTGGTCCTGTATTATTATATTCTGTATTATATTATAATATATATATATTACAGTAATATAGGATATTACTATATTATTGTGGGACAGATATTATTATTCCTAAGGCTCAGACATTAATTGATTTGCCCAACACTGTACATCCAGACAATAGTAGAAATGGAACCAAAACCCAGGTCTTCTGATTCCTAATGCAATGTTCTTTCCACAGCCCTGCCCCACGGGTAACAGCCCCCCTTTGCTCTGGCCAGACTATGTTTGGAATGTAGTTTTCAACTCTAAGTATCCCATTTATAAGTAAGGATACAGGCAAAGGAGAGAAAATGAGATGGGAAAGGTCTGGGAACACGACCTGTGGGAAGCCAGAACCATGATGATCTTTGGGGACATGTCTGTTCCAGGGCTCCTGGGTTTCCTAAGGCTCTGAAGTGGCAGCTCACAGCCTTTAAAAGAGTTCCCAGAACACTTCACACATCTTGTGAGATGACATAGTATGTCTACTTGAGAATTTGGGATTATATCCTGGAACTTGAGCCTTGGGACTTGTAAAAAATGAATGAACAGAAACCTCCATGAAATGGAGTTGGGAGACCAGAAGGGGGAGCTCTCATGCCCTGCGACCATAGCAGAGCCCAAAAGGAAGAAGGCTCCTCTTCTTTCCTGGCAAGGACTCAATCAATGAAAAGCCATGGACTCTTGGTTTACTAAAGCTCTCCCAATTCCCTTTCCCTCTCTATAAAAAGCTTTCTCCTTCCTTTGCCCTGTGGGGCCTTGCATGTGGCTCACTGTGGTTGTAGACCCCGAATTGCAATTCTCTGCTTGATCCCTAATAAACCCATCTTGGCTGGAGAAATTCCTGGCAGTCTGTTTATTTCAGGCCACATGATTCTAATTTATTGCTTCTGTCCTCCCTTATGAGTAAAATGCTGGAAAATACCCTATCTCGGTCAGCTGTCCTGAATACAGCTACACCTGAAGAGCGAGTCCACCTCTGAAATGGTTAGAAGGTGCCTGATTCAGGACCTTCCTTCTGGAGATGCCACCTACTGTGTCCTCTTGTCCCTGGCGACCTAACATGTCTGTACTCTCTTTCTGGCTCCCGTGGTCACCTGAGCAAGCAGGGGATCCTCAAGTCTTCTTCCGGTCTCAGGCAGACCACCCCACCCCAACTCAGGCTACTAATGGTGGCTCCTCCTAGCCTCCAGGTCCTAGAGAATTCCCCCCAATTTATTCATTCCTCTATCAGTTGCTCACAGAGCCCCGTAATGGGTTACTCTCTCCCTTTTCCATTTTCACCTCTAGCCCTTCAGTCTCCCCACACTGTTTAAGGTCTTTACTCAATGTTCTTTATGAACATTGCCAGAGACAAAAATGCGATGGCCATCCTGTCCGTGCCAGGAGACATGCATTCACAAGTCTGTTGGGGAGCAAGGTGTAAAAAGGAGGTGAAGAGGAGGGGCTGGCCTGATCCTTCAAACCCAAAACCGTCAGGATTCTGCCAGACGCCCAGAGCAGGAGACTGGTCAGTGATATGAAAACTTCCCTGCGTTTCTTCGCCTTCACTGAATGCAACCCAAGTTGCTAAAACCTCCTTTCGAGAGCACGTGCCCCTCATCCCAGAACACCCCTGCAGGCAGTGTGGCCAGATGGGCAGAGCAGCAGCGTCCACTCTAAGTAGCTAAGTAACCTTGGGCACATTCCTGATCTTTTTTAACTTTGTTTCTCATCTATTACAATGGGGGATAAATAACCCATCCTGCCTCAAAGGAGAGATTCTCACTTTAAACACTCATTTAATTAAAAAAAATCAGAAACAGAAAGACAGTGGGAAATAGATATAATTATAATATTAATATTTATATGAGAACCGTATGTAAATGACGCATACCTTTTAGGGCCTGGTCCTCAATATCACCTATTGTTGATTCTGGGTGTGAATAAATTCTGTCTTCTGGAGGACAAAAAGGCAAGTCTTTTGACCATGGACAAGACTCAAATAAGGCAGAGTATTTCATGGAATCACTGGAATCCATGCCACTGAAAAATGAAAAATGAATATATCTTTGAGATGCAATAACATTAATGGCCATATGATCATTGGGTTATCTTTGTCAAATCATTCAGTAGTTTGCAAACATATCTCTGTCGAGCTAAAGTTTTCAATGATACATATGTACCAAGACCTATTAGCAGCTGATATGTTAAGTACTGTATATATTAGCATAAACTTCTCATCCATTATACAAAACATCACTGAATATTTTCTAAGAGCAAGGCATCCTGAGAGGTGCTGGAGTCTACAAAACAAGATGAGTCAGGCACGGATCCTAATTCCTAGGACTTCAGAATCCAGTGCAATTTATATAGGGCAGTCCCCGCTATTTCAAGGACAGAGAAAAATGAAAGCGTGTTAGAGAGCCTGATCTGGACCACACATTGGGCATACCTAAGGCTAGTTTTTTGTCCCCCTTTTTAGGACAAGGTTGGGGTGTGACCTGGGTGCCTGAAGTCTCTGCGTCTGGGCCAGTGGGCTTCCTACCAGTAGGCTGCCCTCCTTTGGGCTCCACCTGCTTCCTGGCTTCCTCTGGGGGAAGCAGCTCCACTGAGGCGGAGCTCATCCTGCAGAAGGGAGCACTGTGAACAGCTGAGCTTTGTTCATGGCAAGATTAAACATTATTTCTTGTATTTATTAATTAGCTTTTGTGAACTATTTACCTCTTTTCTTCATTTCTCTTTTGAGGATCTGAATGTTTTCCATATCAATTTATGTGAATATATATGTTATATATATTATATATGGAATTGAATATATTATATATTGAATTACATATTATAAATTGAATATATAACATATAACATATATATTATATTCAATATATTATATATGTTAGTTGTTACATATACTATATATCATATATAGTATATTATATAAGTTATTAATATATATTTTATATAGCTTCCTGTTTCCCTTTTTAATTTGTTTTGGACCTAGAGCAACTTAAAATGTTTATATAATCAAAATATATTCATCTTTTCTTCTGCGATTTTACTCATTTCTTTAAAAACATTTCATTAACACTTTAATCAGCCTACTAAATACATATAGTTAGAATTAAGTCATATAGAAGGGCTTAAAATAGAAAGTAACAGTGACCCCAATTTCATTCTCCTGAGAGCCAACCATTCTTAACTGTTTTTAGATATTCTGACAATAACCTTTTTATTTCTAAATAACATGTCACTGACTTTTATTGACTTGCCAATTTTAAACCTATCTTTGATAGAGATTTCTGCTATGATCAGAAAGGATTTAGGTCACTTAATAACCTCCCCCCATTTTTCTCCCCACAAACAGTTCTATCACTATTTTCAGTTCCTCCATTGGTCAGAGCTACATCTTCATGTATCATATTTAAAAATCCCCATTTCGGGGCTTCCCTGGTGGCGCAGTGGTTGAGAATCTGCCTGCTAATGCAGGGGACACGGGTTCGAGCCCTGGTCTGGGAGGATCCCACATGCCGCGGATCGACTAGGCCCGTGAGCCGCAACTACTGAGCCTGCGTGTCTGGAGCCTGTGCTCTGCAACAAGAGAGGCCACGATAGTGAGAGGCCCGCGCACCACGATAAAGAGTGGCCCCCGCTTGCCGCAACTAGAGAAAGCCCTCGCACAGAACGAAGACCCAACACAGCCAAAATTAAATAAATAAAGATACCTCTCCATAAAAAATAAATAAATAAAAATAAAACAAAATAAAATAAAAATCCCCATTTCTTGTTCCATCAACAGCAGATGATATATACTCACTTGCCATCTCCACCTCCTAAACTCTGTCATTGGAAATTTTCACTGTGAAAATTGATTGTATTAAGTTTTGTATTCATAGTTATGTCTTTTCATAATTTAGCTAAAGGTTGATTTAAAATGTTGAAAATCAATAGATAATTGTTTACTGCAAAGCCTAGTAGTTGGCTATGATTATGCTTTCTTCTCTGTATTTCCAATGTAATGATTCCCATCTCAGCAAAGAAGTATGAGTCTAGGATCAAGTTCAAGTTGACCTCCACTTGTTCACATTCCACATTTAACTTCAGTTACAGCCTAGCAGTAGCAAAGGCTAATCCAAATTGGGTCTATTCAAGATAAAGCCTGTCATTTAAGTGAGGGTGTCCACATCTTACCAGGATGATGTTATGACTACCAGAGATGTAAAGGGTAGAAGCAAGTCTCAAGGAGGTGTTCCCAGGAGCTCTATCACTGGAAACACAGTCCAATTAGCTCTCTGGGCCTGTCCTTGACCCAGGATGAAATACAGTGGGTGGTGTAGGCATACTAAGGGGACACATCCAACGTGTCTGAATGGCAAGCAGAGGCTGCAGCTCTTGGGCAGTAGTTCATGGCTGGAATCCAGAACCAGCGCTCCTGGAAAGCTTCCATATTGCTGAGCATGGACATGGGCTGCTCGCTGGACCTAAGCTTCCTATCAACTACAGCCAGGGCCAGATGGCACCAACATTCCCAGGCAGAGATACTCCAGGATGGGGCAATCTCCCTGTGCCTATGGGTTCTGCTTAGAAGTTTTGACTACTGGTTATCAACTAGAGAAGTCTAATGGCTTGCTTGAAGGTGGGGGTACCTCTTACTAGGTTGGACAGAGTTCTTGGGTCTGTCTTCCTGTTACTGGACAACAGCTTTTGGACCCCCTCACAGAATGCTAGCCCCCTTCAGGCAGAACACCCATGCTCATAGAAGACTTTGTTTCCCAATTTCTTGCTTCCATGTAAGGTAAGTGAGCTTGTCCAAGAAGTGCTTCCTAGAGAAGTATATAAACTGAGACCAGTACTGCCAACATCTGGATTTTCTAGTCACTGAACAACTCTTTCCTCTACCCTTGCAGTGGAAAAGGGCCATGATTAACCCATGCTTGGGGTCTTCTCTCTAGAAGTATGACTAGACTGAGTCTTTTCCCCCTGAACACAGCCTTAGATGCATTTAGGTTTTATGGGTTACATCTTTTATTCCAAACTATAGAAGCATAAAGATGTTCTTCCTTCTTTTAGTAAAAAACAATAATCCATAGATTTTATGGCCAAATCTCTAAAGTGATATCAATAGAGTATGTTGAAGGGAACTTAGAAAGAAAATGGCACCAAAAATTTCACTGGATTTTTAATATATATTTTATTTGCCTGCTAGGGTTGCCGTAACAAAGTACCGAGGACTGAATGGTTGAAAGTCATTGTCTCACAATTCTGGAGTCTAAAAGCCCAAGATCAATGTCAGCAGGGTTGGTTCCTTCTGAGGCTGTGAGGGAGAGTCTGTTCCAGGTCTCTCTACTAGCTTCTCGTGTTTTGCTGGCAATCTTTGACCATCCTTGGCTTCTGCATCACCCAAGCTCCCTTGCTGTGTGTGTGTGTGTATGTGGACACCAATTATATTGGATTAAAGGTTCACCCTTCCCAAGTCTGACCTCATCTTAACTAAATGCATCTGTAATGAACCTACTTCCAAATAAGGTCACACACTGAGGTACTGGGATTAGGACTCCAATATGTACATTTGCGGGGAGTTGAATTATGTACACAATTCAACCCAAAATACATATGTTTTGGTCTCTTATTTTTGGAAAAGAATACCTCTTCATTTAAAACACACACCAAAAAGGGATCACAGAGCAAGTTCTGCCTTTCAAACAATTACTTTTTTTTTGTATCAAAGGAAGTATTAAGAGTAAATGAAAATGCTTTGAAAGTCAGGAGTCAAAAAGTGGCTGGGTTGAAAGGCACATGTGTTACCATAAGGGAAGGGTCAGACTTGAGTGAACGTCTGACCCACCCTTTTCACTGTGGGAACAGATGATAAATAAGCCCACTGCAGCCTAGTAGGCATTTTTTAATTTTTTTTTTTTTAATTCTGCTATGGACTGAATGTTTGTGTCCCTACCCCACCCTGCCCAAATTTATATATTGGAATCCTAACCCCCAATGTGATGGTTGGTATAAGGAGGTGAGACCTTTGAGAGGTAATTAGGTCAGGAGGTGAAGCCATCATGAATGGGATTTAGTGCCCTTATAAGAAAAGACGAAAGACAGCTTGCTTCCTCTCTCTGTTTTCCACCATGTGGGGACACAGCAAGAAGCCAGCCATCTGCAAACCAGGAAGAGGACCCTCGTCAGAACCCGGCCACGCTGGCCCCCTGATCTCAGACTTCTCAGTCTCCAGAAGTGTGAGAAAGAACTGTCTGCTGGTTAAGCCACTCAGCCTACAGTAATTTGTTATAACAGCCTAAACTAAGATATTGTTTCCCTCACTGTACTCCTATCAAGCTACCTAACTGTACTAAAAATCCAGAGTGTGAATAAATCCTCAGAGCTATAGTTTCAACACTGTCATTATAATTTGTTAACTAACTATAATCTAGAGTCTCTAGTATCCAGTGAGATGTGCAGACTTGGGTGGCCATTTAGTGGGTCCTGTTGTTTTTCATCATCAAATTTATGAAAGGAAACCCAAAGTGTTACAATAATAAAACTCAGAAATAAAGGAAAGCATTACTCCTTTTTTAAATTGACATTCTCATTATGACACACATCACCCTCATAAAACATCTCTTTGCTGTGGCAGACTTTTAAAATTACATTTTATATTAATACTTCAAAAATTATAAAATGCTCATTGTTGAAAATATAGGGAAGAACAAAGAAAATAAAAATTGGCCACAATCCCACCACTAGAAGATAATAACTGATACTATTTTAGTATATATCTTTTTAGTGTTTTTTTCTATATATACACATGAATATTTTTAAACCTATATTATGCTGGATATACATGTGCATCTGACTTTTAACACACCATTTATATTATAAGCACTGATCTGTATTTAACTCTTTATAATTTATCTAAAATTTGTTTTAACATATAGAGTGATGTAAGAAACTTAATTGTATCTATAGGACCAATTTTTCCCATTTACTGAATATTTCATCAAATTCTCATGGATTTTTAATAATTTTTTTAGGATATAAAAATAAAACATATATATCCTGTGCAGACGATTTAGAAGTTACAGAAAAAAAGATAAAGAAGAAAATAAAAATAACTGATAAATCTAGAGGAAGACCCACTGCTAATGGTTTAGTGTGCTTGCTTCCAGTCACTTCTTGTCTATTTTGTTGCCATGCATTCAGAGATACCAAACCCACGAACCACTTCTAAAGAGTTCTTTACTTGATTCTCTGTCACTGCTCTGGCCACAGATGATTGGATAAAGGATGGTTGCTTGACCTAAGGGCAACAAATCTATAGACCAGCCTGTTACCTATGAGGGCTCTGGCTAGAGATTCTACTCAAGAGTGGCACCCGTAGTAGATAGTGATTGACTCAACCAGCCAGATCTTTGCTTGGGAAGTGTGGATTCAAGACCTACAGAGACATAGTCAATGGTAGTGGCAGGCACAGCTGAAGTAGAAATGGAATGTAATAGAATACCCACAAAAGCCAAGCACTAAAATCAGTGGTGAAGGGTCTGATCTGGTCTATAAGGGGTTTAAATATCAAAAAGGGAGTTATTGAAAAACTATTTGGTAGTTTATAGATTTAATGGAAAACTAGAGAACCAGGTTTTTAAACCTGGCAAGAGCAAAGGTAAGCTAGGTGCCAAGAACACAGCCAAGTTGCAATACAGGAAGAGACTGGTAGACACCATTGCTTGCGCTCCACAATGGTTTCTTGATTCTTCCACCACTGGTGATTTGAATGATCTCTAACTGCCCCTGCATCAGTGTGTCACTCCCTCAAGTTTCAAAGTCCCAAAGAGAAGCTTCTTAGGTTCCAGTGAACCTAGGTTATAAGCCTGTGCCCTCCTCCCTAGAGGGCCAGGATCTATTCTATTCAAATTCCATGGTGGGAGTTGGGGCCCTGCTTCCCAGCTTTAGGAATTCCCTGAAGTCTAAGGATGAGTGCCACCATTTTAACTAACCAGCAGAAAATACCTTATTCTATCCAATAAAACTCAACTCACCTCTTTTCATAAGGTCCAAAGGGAGTTTTAAAGTAATCTCCATAAAGCTCAAAACTTTTCTTTAGTTCTAAAGCTGTAAAATAACGTAGACTGTTGATGATGGGTGCTGGTACTAGACCCCTGAAATTGGAAATTTAAAAAAAATCCACAGAATTTTGTAATAATACCAAGCATACACACATGTAATACCTAAATACTGACCTTTACACGTCCCAAGTAAATGCATACACCAATAAAACCTATTTGGAATAATGTAATATATACACTCATAAGCATTCACGTCAGAGCTTGTCTTAGACACTGGCATTATTACATTCTAATTTGTAGATTAAGCAAATTTGTATTTTTCTGAATATTCCTTATCAATTAAGACATTAATATAGGCAGATTTTCTTCCTACTGATTAGTACATATTCAATTGTAAACCCTCATTCATTTGTTATGTGAAGTCCAGCAATATATCAACTGCTATAAAATCTGAAATAGATATTTTCCAGTTTTGTTTATAATCTAATGTTTTGAAATAATACCAGAATAAAATATTTATACAAATTCTAATATTGTACTTTCAACTGAACTCTAGCATAAAATATCTATTTTTCATCTATACTAGCCTGTTTCCCCAGAGTGACTTGAAAGAATCATTAACTATTTTTAGTGAATAAATCCTACTGCTATTCACTCTAGACTTGCTAAATAGAGTTGCTATGTGCAAAGTAGCCCGACTGCATATAAATGCATGAAAATTCAAAGCATCCTTCTGCCCTAGTATAACCCATTTGGAGCTCAGATTTAAAACAGCTTAGTGTCCACAGTGTTTCAATAGGCATGGCCGCTCTGCTGGTGAGAAGTCGCACAGGCCCCAGCTTTAGCTGCTCTGGGGGACAGTGCCCATCTCCTGGCCACCACCCTCCCATCCCCCCAGTAGAATTTTGTATATTCCACACAGCCTGCCTTTTGAATCAGACTATCCAAAGATAGCTTACCAATGTGGAGAAAATTAATCACACTTTTTTTGCTATATAGCAGACAAAGACAAAACTTAATTTATATTGGTTAAAGATTTTTAACAGAGAGCTTAATAGCAGACAATAAAGAGAAGTGAAATTGAAAAACATTTTTAAATGGCTTTTTTATTCTGCTTCCTCGACTCACCGCACTTTAAAAAGCTCTTTAAAACACTATAATTAAGGTCTTGTCAGTGCTCTTAGTGACTTTCTGAAAACAGGGATTTCACTTTATTACTCAAATTTTCCAAAAGGTCACACAGAAAAGAGAATTCAGAATACTGAAGCCTATAACATTCATGAGAAAATAAAACACAAACATTTCATAAACATCGTGGTTATTCATTTTGAGTAAATCTTAAAGTCTAAATGTGCCTCTTCACATGTAATAATTAATAGTACAATAATTATTATAGCCACTAATATCTATGAAGCCTCTACTATGCATCAGGAACTAAGTGAAACATTGCATATTAAGGACTAAGAATTCATGGCTTAATAAAGATAAAATGGTCCCCATCCTGATGGAATTTACAGTTTAATGTGGAAAGGAGACATTAAACAAATGATCCCGCAAATCATTAACGACTATTTTTTGAGATTCATGAAGGACAAGTATAGGATATTCAACAGGATATAATTAACCTTCCATCATCAAAGCCTTGGCGAAGGCTGATACTTATATTCAAACACCACCAGAAATATCATTCTTTGCAGTCTTCAAAGACTGCAAAAAATCATCAGTTTCTAGTAGCTGTGAGTATATTGTGCCTTTAAAAATATATATAAATGAAAGGGAAATACAACTTCTAGAACTAGGTTTACTATTGAACCACTGGGTCCATTTTAGTACAAAGGTCCCTGTTTGTGTTGATGATTTAAGATTCATTTGGTATATTTGGATACTAAAAAATCAATCTAAAGATGCCCAGGTGTAAATAAATGTGATAAATCACTACCTTTGAAATAGGAATGTGTGATGAGGAGGTGTCTTTCCCATTAGGGCCTGCCGGGCTGTCTCATACTGTCTCGCCATAGACTCTCTTTCCTAGGCAAGAAATATGATTTCAAATTATATTGATGTTAAAAATGTCAGATGATTAAAATAGCTATAATCATTGTCTTCTTGCTTGAGACTGCCAAATGTGTGGAAAGAAAAAGGGAAAAAACATAGGCCTAAAAAACAATATTTATTCAGTGGAAAGAAAGAAAACTTTATAAATAAAATAGAAATATTTTTATGAAGACTACAATTTAATACGTAAAATTTATCTGACATCTAAATAATAATGAGGCAATTTTTAATTAAGATATCATGTTTATATATATATTTTTATCTTTCTAATGAGATTATCTCTCAAGGATACAGACTATTATTGTCTTTTTAGTTTTACCAGATCTTAGCACACCTAGTAACTAGCTGATTGAATATATCCAACGATGTTAAGTATGATCCTGAAATAGGACAGATCGGGAGGTCTTCCTCCCGTGTTTCACCAACACCCCATCACCATCACTAAATACTTGGTGAGCATTTGATTATGGGGATACAAAGATACAAAAAACATAGTCTTGGGACTTCCCTGGTGGTCCAGTGGTACAGAATCCGCCTTCCAATGCAGGGGACGTGGGTTTGATCCCTGGCCAGGGAACTAAGATCCCACATGCCACAGGGCAACTAAGCCCGTGGGCCATGACTAGAGAGCCCTCATACCACAACTACTGAGCCTGTACGCCTCAACAAGAGAGCCCATGTGCCACAACTACAGAGCCCACATGCTCTGGAGCCCGCACGCCACAACTAGAGAGAGAAAACCCACACGCCACAACTAGAGAGAAGCCTATGCGCCTCAACAAAAAATCCTGCATGCTGCAACTAAGACCCGATGCAGCCAAAAAAAAAAGAAAGAAAAAAGAAAGAAAAGAAAAAAAAAACCACATAGTCTCTGCATTCAAAAGGTTTACAATCTGATGTCAAAAGGCAACTGAAAAGAGGAAAAAACCAAAGATAGTACATATATAACTATACATGTATGTATAAATATACATGCTGTTGAGAAATTCTAGGTCAAGCTTTTGAAATTGTTCCTTAGACACATGACATGAGAGCTAACATGCAGACTCATTGAACACAGCCTCTCAGGTGGATATTTGATTGCCAAGACCACTTTACTGTTTCCCTGACCATTATTTCTGTGGTTCTGTGTAAGCAAAATGAGGAGAAAATGTCTGCTGGGTAGGAGGGAGGGGATTTATAATGGGATAAGAAAGGAAGAAACAAACTCTACTTACATTTTACCACTTAAAAACTGTATTTTAAATAGCTCTATAAATACATCTAAATTGTCTCATATTACTATAAAAGTACTACATATCAACTAAATCCACTGTCTTATTCTCATGTTGATTTGTTATTATTTTTCCCCCAAATCACTCTATACTAGTATATACACTTTGTATTGTGATTTTACCTTATACCATCCTTATTTTTTTCCTATATTGATCCTTGATCTAAATTATATCATGACTGGGAAGATGACAGTGGTAGTGGAAGCATAGTTTTTGGACCTTCCAGAATTTCCACATAAAAACAGATATAGCAACTAAATAGCAAAATGAAAACATATCAAACATTTACAAGAAAACTAGGTGACAAGCTCCCCTCAAACCCCCCCAATACAGGTGACAATAACCACAACACCTGCATGGTATCAGTGTATATGTAAGAGGAAGCCAAAGAAAGCAACAGGGTGACTAAAAGACCTGAGAACAGGAGAGCCCCAAGATAGCTAAGTATTCACTAGAAAGCATAGCAGGACAATTTGGAAACCACGGCTGAAACATAGGAGGGGTTGTTTCCATTCTAATAGTAGGTAAGAATAAGGGGTCCACAGTAAGATCTGCAGGAGCTGGATCAACTGTGAATTCTTGAAACTAATCCACTAGGGCTCCCTTCTAAGACAGGGTTTTACACTAAAAAAAAGCTGATGGGGGTGGAATAAAAATTAATTGGGAAAGAGCAAACAGAGACAGAGGAAAGAGGAAATCTAGACCAAAGTGGGAGAGTGGAACAGAGCCAGGAAATCTCAGGAAGGAAACTGCCATATACCTTGATACTACTTGAAAAAAACACCTTCCTTCTAAATGTTTGAGAAAATGAATTTCACATAAAAATGAGAAATTTTCCAGTCAAATCCAATGCAAAGTTACTATAAGAAATAAGAGGAAAAGGAGAATAACATCTCTGTACACAATGAAGGGGAAACAGATAAAATCTGTAATCTACTATTTCAAAATAAACTAAAAGACATTAAGAAAATGACACAAAACATTAAGGAACAAATAAATTACAATTTTACAAACTCACAAATGAGGTGCTGGAACCCAGGAAAGAATTAGAATATACGGGAAAAAGTTGCTTAGGAAATGAAAACTAAACTAGAAGAAATACAGGAGTGAATAAACACAACAAATAATGACTTAAGAGAAATAGAAAATGAAGGAAAAACTTTAACCTCAAAAAGAAATGAAGAAAGAGGTAAAAAGATTCAAGAGAAAAATGACAAATATTTAAGATAGACAAAGAAGATCCAACATATCAACAATAAGAGATCTTGATAAAGTAAACCAAAACAAAGAAACAGGATAGATGATAAAAACTACAATTCAAGTGTAAAGTGTAACAGACTTATCAACAGGCAAGAATGCAGGAAATATTTTTCCCACAGCCCTTTCTGTATCTAGTAGAGAATAAGCTTAGGCAATAAAGCAACTAGAGAGACACAGACCTGAGGTCTAATGATGAGTATTAAGTATGAAGGTATTTGATAACTAAGACAAAATGAGAGTTAAAAGGGAGAGAGGATATGAGGGCATGCTCTGATAGTATAGCTATAACATAATCACAAACAATGGCGGGAGGAACATTTGTAAAAAAACTTTTTTATAAACTGTTTTCAGTTTTTATAATGGGTGCTGGTAGTACTTAGTATTGTTATTCTGAGACTCTTCTGTGTGTAATGTGGTTAAAAGAAACGAGAAATTTAGTAAGATATTATAATTCTATCATCGCCTCTATCTTTGAGAAGCAGGACTCTCAGTGTGGAGAAAAGAAAAAATATGTAACAGAGAAGGAGTTAAGTACAAATCCTGAAGTCTTGAATCCAAATTGGAAATATTAACTTGAACTCATGAAATATTTTATCTATCTACAGAATAGGCCTAGAAACAATGGCCACCCCAAGAGCAATGAGCATTCCTAGCAACCATGATGTGTTCTTTCTTGTACAACCATCTCCCACTTGAAGAAACCAAGACTTCTTGGACAAAAGACTGATTCCAGGTCTAGGACAGGTAATGAACAAAAAAGCATAGAATATCTTGTCATACCAATCAGCAAGATGGGTCATGTTAAAAGGACACAGGTGTCAACCTGCAGAAGCTCTAGCTGGCCAAAGGTAGAATAATTTGAGTTTTGATAAGGATAAAAAATGCAGTGGGTGGATAGCCTTCAATATGCACAAATCAAAATCATAATGATTACAAATGATATTTAAAAATTAGTTGGTCACCTTCAGAGAATAACAGGAAACCAATTCATTATCTTGAAAAAGGCACTTGGACTGCTGATCCTACATGAACTGTACCACTTGGTAACTAGGTGGCAGATAAGAGAAGTAACTCTTTATAGTGTTATTCCAGCTAATAAATATAGTGTTGAACACCATGCCCTGAAAAATGTACTGAGGAGAAGAAAGCACTTTTCTTTTGGAGTCGAAATAGACACTTCTAAGCTATGTAATCTTAGACAAGCTCCCTGAGCTGACCTGCCTCACAGTAGTGAAAGAAAATAGTGCTTAGTAGACGTAGGGCCCAATATTTTGTCATTACAGGTCCACTTTCTCACTGGCCTTCATATCTTTGGGTGCTTTTTGGATTGCACTGGCCTTATCTGCCACACACATACATTCACTAAATTGGCTTTGAATGAACTGGTCATTCAGCAATTTGTTTTCTAGAAAATTGGCTTTCAGTAACTTGGCCTGCCTCAGGAGTAAGGCTGTCCCCTAAGGAGATTGGAGGAGCTGGTTGGAGAAACAGATACAATTGAAGTTCTGAAAATCAAGCTTCTCCTAGAAGGCAAAGATCTACTCACAATAATTCCACAGCAAAAAATCTTCACACAAACACACACACAAATATACACTTACCCAACCAGTTATGACATGTGGCTATGTGACTACCCAGGAATAGGGCTGGTTTTCAGAAGACACACACAAAACCAGCTCCATTATTTTGTAATCACACCTTGACATGCACGTAGTGACAAACCACACACAAGGAAAGAGTAGAATATTAGAATAGAGGGGGTAAACTGAAAGACCTCACATACGCAGTGAGTTTAAGGTAGGTTTCAGGAAGAATGCAGTGTTCAACATAAGTGGAAAGGGTGCTTTTGAAAGAAACAGGACCAAAAAAGCATTGACAATGGGAATTCCTATTTAGTCCATCACTGTCAAATGGCTCTCTTGATAGTTTCTACAGGTAAATATGAACACATTAAATCTACAGTTAAGACCCCAAAAAAGCACAAACATTTCTATCTTTTTTTTTTTTTTGGAAGATTTATGATATAGGTTTTTGACAGAGATAGTTGCAATTACTTTCCTCAATCCACCATAAAGTTCCAAAAATACATAGGGATTTATGTTGGGAAAGTAAATGAATAACAACAACATCTCCTAAGGGTTTCAATAAGGGGTACATGAGATAATTTACACAAAAGCCCTTTCCAAATTATAAGTGACGTATAAAGGCTATTTATGGCCTCCAATATAATCATAATATCTCATTAAAGCTTCTGTGGTGATGATCTTAAAAAGGTTTTGCTCATTTTGCAGCATTATAATGGCTAGGCAAGAGGTTAATAACTTACGAAATATCTTAAAATTTGATAAATACTTAAAATTTCAAAATAGCATTGAATTCATAATCTTTACAAGAAAACGAGGTACTAAAAATAATCTTAGGCAAGTTCACCCCATATATATGACAGTGGCAATTAAGTACTACCTTTGCTCTAATTTTTGAGGGGTGAATCTGTTGGTTCTTGGGGGATTTGATTTGCTTTTCTATGAAACTACTCTGTTACATTATTTCTCCACCAGTACTGGCAGGCAAAATTACCAGAACCTCAGGCTGCAAGGGGTTTGAGCACTGTTGCCATCATGGATGAGAAACTGCCCACCCTCTAACACAGGACACAGCAGATTTCTACACTAGGCTCTAGATGCCCTGGATTATGGGGGCTGAACAGTTTCTCAGGGAGGTGACTACAGGTAAGGAGTGACACTGGACATGTCAAAATTTCATGAGAATTTTTGACAACACGTGGTCCACATACCTGCTCCCCTCCCGCCACCAAGGTGGCCCCTCTACTCTCGCATTGCCTTTTTATCATACCCTCCACTCTCCAGTTCCCCCATACTGTTCATTAGTTTTATATTGAGATGTTGGAGATGAATTACAGCTGAGAACACACTGTGTGTGTGTTGTGTGTGTGTTTTTCATCTGTTCCTCTGCTCTTGCTCCTGGGTACCTGAGTGCCCTTGACCAGAGAAAAGCTATCTTTAGGGACTTCCCTGGAGGTCTAGTGGTTAAGACTTCACCTTCCAATGCAGGGGGTATGGGTTCAATCCCTGGTTCGGGAGCTAAGATCCCACAT
Organism: Eubalaena glacialis; assembly: GCF_028564815.1. Taxonomy (NCBI): domain Eukaryota; kingdom Metazoa; phylum Chordata; class Mammalia; order Artiodactyla; family Balaenidae; genus Eubalaena; species Eubalaena glacialis. The sequence continues at coordinate 110,001,638 of NC_083723.1, read as the reverse complement.
GCCTCGCAGCCAAAAAAACCAAAACATAAAACAGAAGCAATATTGTAACAAATTCAATACTTAAAAAAAAAATGGTCCACATAAAAAAAAAATCTTAAAAAAAAAAGGAAAGCTATCTTTAATTAGGCCTGAAAATTTTCTAACAGGTAATATTCAGATTTGTCATATTTAAATAAATCATGGATACCCACTAACAGGCAGAGGGTGTGACTCAAAGGTGTGTTTCTCATCAGTGTGTATGATGTTGTGCGGCAGGACAGTCTAACCGGGACATGAGCTGGCTCTGGTTGTCAAGACACAGACTTATCATTAAAGAATAAAGGTGGCCAAGGATGTGTGCTCTGGAGTTTTTACAGTCTGGATATGCCATGTCCTGGGAGATTAAAAAAAGACCTTATATTTGAAAGTCTAAGCTCCAAGAAGCCTAAAGCTGTACAGGACAGCAGGTGCAGAGAGAAAGTGGTAGACTGACTTGAAAAGAGCTGGGTTTCCCAGGACAGCAAGGACAGAGGCTGACGGGCTCCTCATGTCGAGTGCACTCCCAGGGTGTGGCGAGATCTTGGGGGTTGGCACTGGATGAACATACGAGCAGGAGAGGATCTGGAGAATACCAGAGCCCCTGGCTCAGAATGGAACTCAGGGTTTCAGACAAGGAACATCTCCATGGTAATCATGATAGTCTGGAGACCAGAGGCCCTTCCCTAAGTTTCTAGGATGACATAAACCTCAGGATTCTTGAACTTAATCCAAAGAATGGGAGTGGTCCCCACTCCTAATGATTGATATTTGATTTCCCACAGATCCTGGTAGGTGGGAACAATTCCAGATTTAATTTATTTTGGATAAATAAATAGGACATTTCCTGTACTCCAGTATCATGATACAAATTTATATTATTTTTAGATGTTTAGAGTGCACCCATCCCCTGCTGCTTCTAAGAAGCCAGAATCTGTATCAAGTGGCCCGGCCTTTTGCCCTGCCACAGGTGACAGGACAAGCAGTTTAATTTGATCTGTGTGGTATGGCTTAAAAAGTCCAGCTGTGCCAATTAGATTGCTTTGCCTTCCACAGTATGAATTAAAGAGACAGAGAGAAGTGGCCAGGAATTGTGGGCATAGAGCCACAGGCAGAGAGCCACGGTGAGTCAGGGCTGGCACGCGTGCAAATGAGTTCAAATTATGTGGGAGGGAAGCTGAGTGAGTGTAGGAGGCCAGCCAGGAGAGAGAGGACAACAGAGCACGGGAAAAATAGAAGCAGAGATGAGAGGAACTTGATGCCTTTGGGATGCACTTTCCAATCTGGTTCCTGTGAGATCTGTACTTCATCCCTGCTCACGATGCACTGTGAATCCACTCATCATATTTTTTTTAATAATGGAACTACCTCTTACTTAAGCTGACTTTAATGGGTATCTGTTCCTTGTACTTCAAACATCCCATTCTTATGACTTAATCAGAGCAGAATGTATAGCTATGCCCATGTACACCACGGCCCTAGACTTTTCATCTGAAGTAACCAGTCTGATTCTTGTGACCACTGCCTATGGTTCTGACTTTAGAAGACAATGTGATTATTTGCTTAGAACGGGCAAGGCTTAGGGAAACATGACCAAGGAGTTGACAACCAAATCGGAAGTTCTGTCACTTCTGAGGCAATGGCAACGATTTAGGTCTCTGTATTCCCAGACCATCACAGAAAAACCATCACAAACAGAAAAGAGCATGACCTAATATGAAGGTAGGGCCAACTTCCGCATATCCTGACTTCTCTGAGTTCTTAAAGAACGGGATCCGAAATACGTCATAGGATGGGTCTAAGTACTGCAAGGTTATAAGACATGGACTCTTTGAGCGGACTCACTTTGAAGGCTCAGCACAAGAATACTCAAAATTATATCCCAACAGTAAAGCAAGTTTTCCCTTGAAATACATATTCTACAGCATTAATTCTATGTAGTTCTTTTCTATGCTTGTTAAATAGGAGAACTAAGTGTCAGAACTTCCACTAGGAGCCTGGGGGAAAGGTACTCAAAAAAATCTACACTGTATATTCTGTTTTTAGAACCCATGCCTATTCTTAGAGGTGTAGAAAGAGGGGGAAAAAACTTGTCTTCAGCTGACACCAGTCAGAGGACAGTTTTGGTGAAACTTATTAGTTTTGAAATATCCAATGCCCTTTTTGTCTGACTTTTGTAATGCTCAGTTACAGCTTCCCTCACCCCTCTATCCCTTCTTACCGCTGGCATGTTTTTGCCTGAAAGTTTGGCCCATAATTTCACAAAGTAGCTTCTGTCTGCAAAATCCAGGGACTCAAACTCACTCGAAGCTCTAAACTTCTTAGAAGTCTTTTCAGGTTTCAGCTGAGGTTTTTTAATATCTGCTAGGGAAAAAAGTAAAGTTTAAAATAAAAGGCATAAAATTGGATAAAGCAACTTTCTGAAGTAAAAGAATGTTTTATATCTGGATTTGCCCAAACACAACAAAGTGTATACTTAAAGTCTGTGCATTTCAACTTGAAAGTAAGATAACTAAAAATTTATGTCTCAGAACATGATAACAATAATAATTATTATTGAAAATTATAAAGTCAGCCTGCAGCACCTAGTAGACATGTCCTGGGAGTACCCTTAGTGTTCAAATAATACAGACTTATGAATTAAAGGAATTAAAGGAAGTAAAACTTGACAAAAACAATGGCTTACAGATACTTAAGTGAAAAGTCCCCTTTATAATTACTTTCCATTTGACAAAATTGTCCTAAAAGGCTAAAATCATCATCACCATCATGCAACACTAAGAAAAAACTTTTTAAAAGAATGGAGTGGATGATGAGGTCACTATTTAACAGAATTTACACATAAATACTGTCTAATGTTCCCTGTAAAACATCAGAATGTCCAGAGGCCTAGAATATAAAGAATCTAAATTTCTATCACTGCTCATGTATAGCGAGCCCAGGTGTACATACCTTTGGATTTATTAGGAACATCAACACTTTCAGTATTGCTATAAAAATGCCAAAATAAATAATCTCCACATGTACGCTAGCCAATATGGCTGACTGAGCAGATGTGGGATGCTATCCCCACCCAAGACAAAATAAATAGTGGATAATATATAACAGAAATTTGTTTTTATCACATAGCAAAACTGAAACCAAGCAAGAAAAATTTCCAGGTGCTGGAATTGAAGTGAAGATTCCAAGACAGAGGAGTGGAAATTGATGCCAAGAGGTCAGAGTGCCTCAGGGGCTGAGGTTTCTGGACTGAGAGGCGAGGCCAGTCCTTGTGTACTTAATGTACGAGACCTGGGCTATTAGGCGAGAAGTTGGAAAGGGAGTGTCTGGAAATCTCAGCCCACAGACCTCAGGACTTAGCCTGGGCACAGTCTCACCTGGACTGAGGGTGGAGACACCCGTGGGAAATCAGACCTCTACTCCTGGGCTGTGTGCTGGTATGGAATCTGAAATTGAACTCCTACCAAATTGTGTGGCAATCCCCAGCTGACAAAAAGAAGGTAAAAGCTGGACTTCCCTGGTGGTCCAGTGGGTAAGAATCCACCTGCCATTGCAGGGGACATGGGTTCAATCCCTGGTTCGGGAAGATCCCACATGCTGCGGAGCAACTAAGCCCATGCACCACAACTACTGAAGCCCGCATGCTCTAGAGCCTGCAAGCTGCAACTACTGAGCCTGTGCACCACAACTACTGAAGCCCGCGCACTCTAGAGCCTGCGTGCCACAACTACTGAGCCCGCGCACCACGACTTCTGAAGCCTGCACACTCTAGAGCCTGCGCACCACAATTACTGAACCCATGCACCGCAACTACTGAAGCCCACATGCTCTAGGGCCCGTGTGCCACAACTACTGAGCCCGTGTGCTGCAACTACCGAAGCCCACGCACCTAGAGCCCGTGCTCCGCAACAAGAGAAGCCACCGCAATGAGAAGCCCGTGCACCTCAACAAAGAGTAGCCCCCGCTTGCCGTAACTAGAGAAAGCCTGCATGCAGCAACGAAGACCCAGCACAGTCATAAACAAATAAATTAAAAAAAAGAAAAAGTAGGTAAAAGGTGTTGCAGACAAGTAAAAGTATTGAACCATGGTAGGGAAGCCTAAAGCTCCACAACCCAGCACCAGTCTTGAGAGAGGGGGAGAGACTCAGAAGATGCAACAAATGGGCGAATCCACAGTCAAGGATTTCCAGGTGATAGAGCATTCTGGAAAGGAACATTGAAGTAATTATGTTCATAACAATCACAGAGCTAATAGGACACAATTATTATGTGGAAACATACTCTGCTAAATCTTCATAATGGAAAAGCCATTCAACCCGTATCGGTTGAGCACCTACTATGTGCCAGACAGCGCTCTGGGTGTTGGGATAGAGCAGTAAATAAAATGTCCTTGACCTGTGGGACTTACATTCTAATGTTGGAGACAGACAATAACACCAGATAATGTCAGGTAGTAGTGATAAGTGCGATGAAGGACCAGGCAGGCAGATAAGGAGACAGAGTGAGAGACAGCATGATGGCCAAAGGAAGTCCTCCCTAAGATGGTGACATCTGCACAGTGACCTAAAGTCATAAAGAAGGAAGGCATTCAAATACCTGGGGCAAAAGCATATCAGGCAGAGAGAGTGGCTTGGTATAAAGATCCAGAAGCATGCTTAACACAACTGAATTACAGTAAAGAATTCAGCATGGCTGAAACAAGGCAAACAAACTAACAACCAAAAAAGAAATGGAAGGGCTGAATCTTATGCTCATTAAAAAACAAACAAACAAACAAAACCAAAACACTTGTCCTCTTGATGGGACTCTAAGAACAGAGCATTGTGAAAAACACCAGATGAATTTGAAAAAAAAGATGAAATTTAAAGAAATAGAAGATATATTTATATGATTTCCATAGAAATGACCCTCTCTATATAGAAAAGCTTATTTAAAATATAGTATATATTTGTGTCAGGGTTCCTTCTTCCAGCTTTCACAGATGTAAGCCAATTGTACTATGATGTAAACAAACCAAGTTCTATCTGATGATACAATGCAGCTGTAATTCAACAGTTTAATGTCTTAATGGTTTCTTAGCAACAAAACAATTTGGGTAAAAATAATGTGTTTAATTTACTATTAAACTACATTGTAATGCTACCACTTTAGGGACTCGGACTCCTATAATAAAGAGTTTCATACAGTTCTTAATATAGTTTCAAATGTCTTAGTACATTAATGAACAAGAGATCTTACTTCTCAATTAAAAAAAAAAACACAATTACCAGTGTTATAATACCCTGCAACGAAGTTTCTTAAAGTGATCTTATTCGAAGTATCTAAAAGTCAACCTTGAGGCAACATTAAATTATATATATAAGTTACTGTACAGTCCACAAAAATTACCAAGTTCTTCAGTATATAAGCTAGTTACATTTACTTAAACACCTACAATGAAGCATAAGTGAATTTAATGATGCATGACAGATTTTCAAGTTATTTTATGGATTGGTATCATTACCAAATGTAAGATAATATAAATGAAATATCTGGAACAACCAGAACTACATCTCAAATTAATTCAAAATAACATGACCTTTTGTTTAGAATTATATCCCTTTGCAGTCAAGTGAATTAAAATAATATTCGTATAAAACATTTTAAAAGAATAACCACAGAATCCAACCAAAATAACAAATGCAGTAGAAGCCATGCACCTAAGATAAAACATTTGTGTATATTTCATGACACATTATGACACAGACTAAATAGGGCCCTTTACTGCAAAAAAGAAAGGAGAAAACAAAAGATGCTCATGATCTGATATTATAGGCACACAGCCATTTCAATAACTAATAATAAAATTAGAATTTGGGGGTCAGATTGTGCATATTTTGAAAAACAAAAATCCCTATTTTGATAACCAATTTTTCTACAGCAGTAAGATTACTTGTATAGCAAAGCAACTAAGTCAATCTCCTGTCTAAAAACATGAGACCAAATTAACATTTAAATAAAACTTTGCCAAAAAAAAAAAAAAAAATCAGCACCAGCGTTTGTCTCTCTTTGAAAACACTTGGAAATGTATGACTTGGAAGTAGGCTTTAATTTTCATACAAAAGTTATCAGATAGCCAGAATCATTCACTTTTTCCCACTCAAATGGGGCTTAAAAAACATGCTTATTTTGGTAGTAGTGAGGTTTTTTTTAATTAGCAAGAGTAATTTATACTACCATGATTAAATACATATACATATGTAAAATGTAAATAGCTATTAAAATCCCTGTAAAAGTCTCAATGCTGAAATATGTAACCATAAAAAGGACCAAAAGCAAATTAAAGCATAATAATCTGCTACACAATTTAAAATACTTATTTATTTTTAATAGGATAGTTACATAATTCGTAGTAAGGGAAATGCTCAGTTCATTAGAAAGTATTATCACAAAACTGAAGGTGCCAAAAGAAGCCATTTTTTCCAGGACAGAATTAAATCTTATAAGTCTTGACTATCTGTGCTTCTGAGAAAGGAATAATAGCAACTAGAAAAATAATCATTTCACATAATATCCATAATAATTTTCCATAGCAAAATAAGCTTTTATAGTAGAAAGCTATCATATAGTAATAATGTTCATGCTCTACATGATAAAATGAATGCCCATACTGAACTATTCTAACAGTAAAGTGCTATATTCTTGAGTGTCCGATCAAAGGAATAATCAGCTATTTAAACAGAGAACAGATTCTACATCAGGACAAAGGAAGCATGTGAATGTGCCTTCTCACACAGAAAGAATGAGGTACAAAAAGAATGCTTTTTTCCATTGAACTTCGTACTTTGAAATGTCTTCAGTAGAGCTGAACTAATGGGTTAAATATTTGGACACTGTATAGAGGGTGTCCTAAATAAAACATATAACAATAGTACCCTGAATTTCAGGGTTTTTTTTAAGTGAATGAGTTTATCATGAAGTAGTTAATTGACACTTGGAAGGAGAGAGGATGTAGGACAGATAAATTTCAAGAGTGGAAACTTGATGCATAAGATCTGGATGTGTACAGAATTTGGGATAAGGAGAGGAGAAGGAAAGGGTAGCTATGGCTGACAGAAATAGGACAGAAACCTTCAGGGAGCTGGAACACAAACTAAAGGTCTCCTCTCCTTTGAGCAGTACGTTTGATAACTAAATTTCCGATGTGACTTCCACCCAACCCTACAGCCCCACCTCTGCTAAGTGTAGTTTTCGTTTGCAAGAGCTCATCCTTCAAGAACAACATTTTCAAAGATGTTGTTTCATTGGTCACTTCTCAAGCAAAGACATCTTTTGTCTTTCTTCCCTTTGCTATCTTTGTCTTTGGAAACCAAAGGGTCTTTAGATCTGGTAGCATGTAGAAGCCAGTCTCTGTTTCAACCTACCACAAAGAGAAAACAAAATGCCAGCTATCTGGTAGTTTATTCCTGACATGATGGCATTTACCATTTAACCAAGATGAAACACAGAATGTAAATGCGTTTGATATTATCAATGATATAATAACAATAAAAATAATAGATAACATTTACTGAGCATACTATGTTCTAGGTGCTATTACAAGTCTCTTCCATGTGTATCACATGTCAATTTCATAATAACCTCGGAACTGATGTCTCCTCACTCAGTTCTCCAAGCGACAATGCTACCTGTGAATGTGCATGAAAGAATCTCTTGATCTCAGTAACATCTTCCTGGACTGCAATTTCTTTCTAATATAATCCTAATTCTATTTAAGGCCCTTTATTCCATTAAGGTTGTCAAAATTTTTAAAGGATTTTCAGAGAAGACCACACCATTTGCCAAATATTTCCACCCAGTTTGAACTATGTTGTCCTTTCCAATTAAGGATAAAATGCTACTGGGACTTCCCTGGCCGTCCAGTGGTTACGACTTTGCCTTCCAAAGCAGGGGGGTGTGCAGGTTCGATTCCTGGTCAGGGAGCTGAGATCCCACACGCCTCGTGGCCAAGGAACCAAGACATAAAGCAGAAGCAATGTTGTAACAAATTCAATAAAGACTTTAAAAATGGTCCACATCAACAACAAACAAAAATCTTGAAAAAAAAAAAGATAAAATGCTATTTAAAAACTTTTTTTACTGCTTACATGTTAATGCTAACAAACACTCATATAAGTACTTACTATGTGCCAGACATTGTTCTGGGTGTTTTTCAATATATTAACTCATTTAATCCTCACAGTAATCTTGAGGCAGGTACTACTATTATCTCCATTTTATATTACATGAGAACTTTGTAAACTGCTCAAGGTCACACAGCTAGATTGTACTGGAACTGGAATTTCCAATGATAATTTTGACTCAGTGTTATCTGAAATCATGAATTTCTAAGGTTATAAACTTTTTAAAAAAGGTCTCCAGCTTTTGCTAATCAGGACTGCTCTCTCATCATCACCTTTGAGATGAAAGATTTGGTGGTCTAACATTATTTGTCATCAACACAAAGAAACAGTCTCTTCTTATTCTTTCTGAATGCCTGGTCAATAAAGAAATGTGATTTCTAGAATGATGTCTTTAAATTCATTTATGGACAGACTGTGATTTGGAGGAAGCTTTATAGTAATGAGGTGATTTTCAGTGTTGTCGTGGAACAAAAGGAAAAGGAACCAGCTAAGGACTTAGTGCTTAAAACACTATCGATCAAGATTGGTTTTTTTAGCTTTACATGAGAACTTTATACTATGCATAAAAATTTTCAATATACCTTATCCAGAGTCCTAACACTGACACAGAGCATAACTGCTAATACACTGAATCCTTCTATTGTCACAGAAAATAATTCAGTATAAATCATGCCAATCCATCCCACCTCACTTGAAGGCAACCTGAGCAGGGTAGTATCTCTGGTCAGTAGGCCTCTAAGAACAGAACCATAGCAAAGCTCCAGAGCACTCAGTACAGGGTTTTTCAAAAACTGCAGGCTGCAGACTAAATTGTGAAATCAATTTAATAGGTCATGACAGCGTGTTAAAGAATTAAGATTGAATAGACTAGAAAGTATCAGAGTTTATCACCACAGTGAAGGTATTTCATTATACCTTTGTTTCCTATGCGCGTAGGTCTGTGTGTAGGTCATGATATTATGAGCTGTATCCCTAGTTACGGGTTTTGGACTAGAAAGTTTGAAAGCCACTGATCTAATGAGTACTAACTCTGCAATTTTCTAGTACTTGGCTCTCTATTTAATAAAATAGGCTGCCGGGTTCTTCAGAGCCAGCCAGTAGAGCTAGTTGTAGTGAACAGATCACAGATTATAAAAGGAACCTTAAATTTCAGCCAGTCCAACTAATCACCCAACCTAAGGAGACTTTCTGTGAGATTCCCATCACAGAGCATCTAAGTTATGGGGAGAGCCAGTCTGCTCCTCTGTACATGACTCTGACTCCTAGAAAGTTTTCATTAAGCCAAATCGAAATAGAATATTAGGGTGCTGCTTTCACAGGACAGCTTTTCATGTGTGGGAATTTACTTCTATATAACTTTTTCTGAATAAACATAGGCTTGTTGTAGAAAATTTATAAAATACTAAAAAGCATAAAAGAGAAAATAAAAATTACCCATAATCTAACAACCCAGAGCTGACAACTGGAACCATACTAGCTGTACCTCCTTAACCTGCTTTCTTCTTAATAAGTAACAAATATTTTACTCTTCCAAAATTCTACAACATGATTATAATGGCAACATACAGCTGAACCAGAACTTTTGGCCCATAACTTATTTTTGAAATCCCATTAGCTGGCTTAATTATTTCCAGGTTTTATTACAAAGACATTAATATGAACACCCTTGTACATACCTTATTTCCTTATAATTCTTGGATTAGAATTGCTAGGTTAAAGACATGCAATACTTGAAGGCTTTGACAGGTACTGTAAAGCTGTCCCCAGAAAAGTTGTGCCCATTTACCTTCTCAATGATGACAGAGAAAGTGCATTGACCCTCAGCCTCACCAAGAATAGGCATTTGTTTTCCATCTTTGCTACTCTGGTACCCAAAAAAGTCTATTCTGTTTTGACTTACAGTGATAGTGAAACTTAAATACTTTTTGACATATTTTTTGGCCATTTTTATTTCCCCTTTTGTAAATTACTACCAAATTACCCTTTGTCCAATTATCTTTTGAGGTTTGAAAAGAATTGATTTAGCTCTTTAAATATTTGAAGAAGGCTCTTGCACCCAGTGGAGTTATCATCTCTGTTGATTTGAATACTAAATGCCAGACTTCTTTTAAAAAGCTGAAGATTGTATTAGCTAACAGAATGACTATAAAGTCCACAACGTTCTTTTTTTTTCCCCATAAAGATCACTTTGCTGAGGAACATAGCATATGAAAGTGATATGAACTTTGTTTGTAAATGTAGATGGAAAATGGCAATTTTAAAATATTTGTATTCTACAATTAAAAAGCAGAAGTTCCCCTTATACCGAGAAAATCAATAATAGCTGTTAAAAACCTCTCACCAAGGGAGGAGTTGGTAATCTTTTCTATTCCTTTCCTTGAACAACAAACAAAATGTCCAGCTGCACTGAATGTGAGATGTTTATATGACCAAAACACAAGCACGACCCTGACACCATCATGGACCCCAGGGAAGGGCGTTAGAACTTCTTCCAAGTCAAAAGAAGGGAAATTTGGCATCTCACTTTGCATTAGAACCTTAATGAAAATGCAGCCCCAAATGCCTTAAGGAGCCTCAGAACAGCTGCCGGAGGAGGAGACCAAGGAAATTTCTAAAGTTTTTCACCTAAGTGAGGTACTAGTGCCTCTAAAATGCCCCATACACAGGTCATAAAAGTGGGTGGGTATCCTGATTTTCCTCCTTTCAGTCTGCACTCCCCCTACATCCAGTCCAAATATCTTGAATCTGCCCATTCCTGCCACAATGCCTTATTTCAGCCCCTCACCATCCTGTCAGGACTAATGCAATAGCTTCCCAGCATTCCTCCTGCCATCTAAATTGCCTTCCTTAAAGTGATCCTCTATGCTGACTCGAAACAGATACCTCTAAGATAAAAAAAAAATTCACCATTCAATGGCTCCCCATTGTCAGAAGATCAAGTTTCCAATCTCATTAGCACAGCACAATGTGCCCTTTGGAGCTACGTATACCTATAGCTCTCCTGACGTTTCGGTCCAGAAGATGCTACGCCTGCTCTTCCCTCCACGCTTAGGCATATGCTGTTCCCTCTTCTGAGACCTTCCCTTCTCTCCCATCAGTCTGCTGACTGCTCTGCAACCTTGAGGACTTGGCTGAAAGGAGGACTTCCTCTTGGAAGTGTTTTCTGATCCAGTTCTCACATCCCAGCCTGAATTCAGTGTCCTTTCTTAGTATTCTTATGACTTTCTGGAAAAGTTAATAAATGAGTTTCCTTCTCTATTTGATGCTAAACCTGTCCTCACATGCTGTGGGGCCTCCAGTTGCCCTGATCACATGGTGTTGTAATGAACCCTCCTATCCGTCTCCCTTGATAAGAGAGAGAGCTCCTTGAAGTGTCCTCACCATCTTACTGTATGTAGAAACTATCATAGTGTCTGGCATATATGAAGTACTCAATCAATGCTTGTTGGGGGACTTGAACTAACTTAAGAAAAATAAGTTATGAGATGTTAAAAAATTCACCTTATTCATTTCGTCTTGGACAAACCAGATAAATCAGAGGGTAATTATTAGTATAACATAGGCTCTTCATTATACAAGAAGAGTCCTGCATCCTGGATTGTAAAAATATCAATTTCCTCTACTGCACTTGAAATAACACTTGACATACACACAATTTTTGTGGACACATGCCATGCTCCTTGTGTAAGATAAGACACATTTATACAGGCATGTAGTCATCAGTTACATTTTTAAAATACAGGATGCCAAACACAGCTTAACATGTACACGTAGTAAGTACTCAAATATCTTGTAAATTCTTTAGAGTCGAATATTAAACTGGTTGCTTTGCTTACGGTTATTCTCTTTTATGTGAATGCTAGGGTTCACAGGCTTGAACCCAATGAGTATATCTAAATGTGCCCTGTCCCCAGCCAGAGTAAACTGGCTGGGGAATGAGCATCTGACCCACGCTGGGCCAGTCAGAGTCTTTCCCTGAATATAATTTTTTAAACCTTAGGACCAAGGAGCATGTGAGTTAATCCCTTTCTGGTAGTGGGAGGTGCCAGACGTAAAACCAAATGTAAAATTTAAGAGCTACTGATGGTCATATTCTCTGCCATGTGCAGAAACTGATATATAGTCATTTATATCATAGAGATGAAGCCAGCATGGAGAAAAAAACAGAGATGAGAAATGCTAAGAGTCCTGGAGATGACAAGATTCTAGGAAATGACAAGGGTCCAGTAGATGACGAAAATACTGGAGATGATGACAGTTCTGGTTATGTTCAGAGATGGTCCCCAATCTCTCCGAGGTCCTGCTGCCCCTCTGCCCTCCCCAGAGTTTGGTTGTGTGACATACTCCCCTCCCTTCTAAAAGATTCACATAAGCTGGCTCAGGTTGGATTCCTGTCACTTGCCAGCAAAAGAATCCTGATGGTATGAATGGATAGATAGAAAACGGATTCGCCTCAGTTTCCTCCCTACTAATTCTTTTAACCAGCTGGTTTGGCATAACGAAGGCATGAGCTAATTTACATGAGGTTCCCGTTCAAAGAGAGAAGGAAGGTGTCCATTTCAAACAAAGTAAGTTCCAGGCAGTATAAGCCAATGCAAATCTGAAGCCCTCGATCACTTGTCATGGGTGTAAAAAACCTGTCCTCTTCCCACAAGTTAACTGTGGGTTTGGAATGTTTGTGGGAGAGACCAAGACCCAGAAACCCAGAGACCAAGACCCAGAAAGGATTCCTTTCTCAGAGTTGCTTTTGCTTCCGGACCCCTCGATAACGCAAGAAGCATGAGAGAATTTTCTAACCTAAAAGTGAATTTTCCTAATGAATAAAAGAAAGCTTAATGGCAATTCAGCACTGCTTCAGCCAGAGCCTGAAGTCATGTTGGAATTTGTCCAAGTCTGGACACAAAGCCTCCTTGCTGGCACCAACCTTTCAGACCAGCTCTCTCTGCTGGAGCAGGGGCACCGCTTGCTGGTGTACCCCACCACAGGGCTGCTCTTCCAGGCTGCGAGGGTGAGCCACAAAAGAGGCACACATGTGCAAAGATTAACTGCCTTCTAATGATCCAACGGCGGGCCTCCCATCTATGCTGACTAGGGGTTGCAGAGGGAAGCCGGTGTACAGACCATAGCGCCCTGGCCATAGCTTTCCATTCTGGATGGCACTGCTTTAGGGGGCGCAGACGTTCATGACCTGGTGGCCCCGGGACGGCTTACACCTTGGTGCTCTGACTGCCCCGAGCTCACAGCCTTCCCTTCCAGCTGCCCTGCTCCCCAGCAGACGCCTGATTCTGGGGTGCTCCCCTGTGTTTTCGGGTGCCTCTCTCTTTGGCTTGCTGCCTGGAAGCACTGCCCCTTTGGACAGAGCTCTCTCTGGTCTGACTGGTCCCCTGGTGGGCTTGAGACTCTTTGACAGGCTGCTGGGCGGGGGCCACACCATGCTGCTCTGGGGGACCCGAAGCAGCCTCTCCCTTCTGAGACCTTCCCCTTCTATGAACCTCTTTTTTTCCGCCTTGGATGCTCCCTGGCAACCGAAGCGTCCGGTGCTGACTCCGCAGAGGCCTCCTTTGCGGGGGATGACCCCCTGGAGTTGGTTGATCACCGCTGAGGGGAGCTGTATTTTCTTGAGATAATCCTCCAGAATTCTCTCTTTTCAAAGATGGTCCTTTCTTGGACATGGCTACTTTCTGAACCAGGTCATTTGCGAGGAGGTTGGCATGGGCCTTTCTTCTGGAATAATGTCCTTTTCCCCTTTTCTCTTCCTGTATCTGGGCATCTTTAGGCAATGGTTCAGCGTGGGATGGTTCAGGAATGGCTGGTGTATGGACTTTTCCTCTCCAGTTCCCCTGAGGGCTCCGAGGAGGGCTGCGGTTAGGGTGGCTGGGGGCCTCTGCGGGAGTCGGCTTACTCTGGGATTCTGGCTGCAAGGATGCCTCGTGGCCTCCAGGTGGCGCCCTTTTCAGCTGTGAGGGCCCTTTAGCGGTCTCTGTGGATAGGGGTTTTTTTTTTCCTAGCTCCTGTCTGCTGTACTGGCTCTTGGTTTGGGGGCAAGGCCTGTACATCTGGGATCTTCTTGCTGGAGGAGCGGCCTGCCTTGGGAGCTTGCCTCTCCTCTGCAGGCCTCAAATCATGAGCGGCCCCTGTGTTCTGAGGCAGCTGTTCTGAGAAGGGAGCGGGAATTCGAGGGAGCTTGATTACCTGAACCCCCCCTGCCTGGGGCGGATCGGGGGCGGTCTGTGGTGCCAGCTCCTGCACCGGGGGGCTGATAAGGGGGAGCTTCACCTCCCTGACTCTGTCTTCCTGGACTTGCTGGGGACTGTGGCCCAGATGGGGGCTCAGGTTGTGTGGCTGTTTGGAATGAGGGGTGCTGGTGGGAGGGAGTTTACTGGGGTCTCCTTCCTGAGCTAGCAGGGGCCTGGGAGAGGGAGTCATAGTTTGATCTGAGGCTGTTCCGAGAGCCTCCTGTCTGCTGGGTGAGGGGAGTTTGGGTGTGCGCCTCCGACTCTGGAGAGCAGCGAGGACCCGGGGCTGGGGCAGCCTGGTGGGAGCCAGCCGGCTTCTGGGAGGCAAAGTCACTGGGTCTTCCCTGTCCTGGGTCTGTTTGGAATTGGCTGAGTCCTGGGGATGTGGCAATTCTGGGTAAGGAGCGTCAACCCGAACAACTTCTGCTTTGGGGATTCCCTCCTCCAGAGGTTGTTGAGAATCTCCCAGAGGTGGTCCAAGCTTCTTGGCCTCGTCGGGACCAGAAGGATCTCTTGGAGGATCATGATGGGAACTGCTGGGTGGGAGACTGGCTGACCCAGTTTCCTCATCCTGGGTTCTCTGGGGGCTAAGGGATGTGGGGTCAGATCCCTGTGGAAATTCAGAGCAGAGAGGGCCAGTGGGGGTTACCTTGGCCTCCCCTGATTCTTCATCCTGGTCCAGCTGAGGGCTGTGGGCTGATGGTGGGTCAGGGTGCTGAGAAGGCCCTTGGGAAGGAGTGATGGCAGACTGCCCCCCTTCACCTGCTTTCACCTCAGATGTCTGGGCCTCATTCTCAGGGAGATTTGTGGTTACTGTTTTTGAAGAAAGATCTGATTGTTGAGTGTCCCCTTCCTTCCAGTTTGGGGATAAGTCTTGGGCCTGCTGGGGAATACCAAGCGCTGATGAGCTGGGCTGCGGCGGAGGCACAGCGCTGACCTGGCTATTGGGAGAAAGCTCTTTTTGATGGGTTGCTCCCTCCTGAGTCAGCTCCTGGTTCTGGGAGGGAGCTAGGCTCTGATTTTCAGGGACCTTTGCAGGAATCTGCATTCCAGAGAGATGCTCTGTTATCTGGCCATCTGCTTGCAGTTTCGCCAAGCGCCTTGGGGATGGAACCAGGTGTGCTGGCACCCCAGAGGCAGTCTTCTTGCTAGAGGCAGCTCCTGCTTTAATATAAAAAGAAGTTTGCTAAAAACATCTTAACAAATATGACGATGTAACTTTAGAAATTAATAACCAAAAAGATCTTTTCTTTTTTTTGATGCACCTAGGATTTTGAAAAGAATAAAATTACACATATCGAAGAATTTAACCGTCCCTTCTCCGTGGGGATACTAGTGCCTATAATTCACTGATTTAGAGGAATTAGAGCAATTTTTAGTCAACTGAAAACAGAAACTTTTATGAATAAACACAGAGAGGCTTCTTCACAGAACCAAAATTTATATCTAGGTCTGAGAGTGGCCAGAAAATTTTCTAAGTGAATCAGATTTTAAATTTCACCACCTTAGGGGTCAATGCTGCTTTTCATGGTAGAAACTAGAGGTTGGACAGCTAAGCCAGATGAAGCCACATTTGTTTCCTTGTTTAATGGCCTTTTTCCTTGTCCCATAAAGAAACTGCGAGCTCTGTAAGGAGTCATGCCAGTTTACCAGTACCTGGCAAGGTGCAGAAGCTCAGCAGGCACTCAGTAAATAAGTGATGAATGGAGGAAGGAAGGAAAGAATAGATCTGATGGAATCACAAGGCACCATGGCTCAGGGAAGCTGCTCCTGAGGATCCACCATCCAAGCTGCTACCCCACCCCACCCCCAGGCCAACCGCTTCCCTCCAAGTACTACCTTGGCTTCAAAAATGACTCTCAGGGGCTTCCCTGGTGGCGCAGCGGTTAAGAATCCACCTGTCAATGCAGGGGACACGGGTTCGAGCCCTGGCCCGGGAAGATCCCACATGCCACAGAGCGACTAAGCTTGTGTGCCACAACTACTGAGCCTGTGCTCTAGAGCCCCCGAGCCACAACTACTGAGCCCACGTGCCACAACTACTGAAGCCCACACACCTAGAGCCCGTGCTCCGCAACAAGAGAAGCCACCGCAATGAGAAGCCCGCGCACCACAACGAAGAGTAGCCCCTGCTCGCTGCAACTAGAGAAAGCCCGCGTGCAGCAACGAAGACCCAACGCAGCCAAAAATAAATAAATAAATAAATTTATAGAAAAAAGGAAATGGCTCTCAGAGGCCACTAGCCATGCCAGCGTTGCAGAGGGGGGTTGCTTCCTTCAGTCACCACCACGGGAGCACGTTCTCAGAGTGATTCTGGTCTCCTGACACAATCGCCCCAGCAGGCACTTGTTTAGGGTAGAAGCCCTGGTATATTCTGGTGACCCGTATATCATTGTAACCCAGTCCTTAGGACACAGCTCTGAAATGCTAGTGGTCACTCCAGAGGCGGCACACCGGTCTGGAACAGCCTTGAAGAAACAAGTCTCAGCTTACTCTGGGGGAGACCTGATACTGAGAGAGTCCAAACCACATCAGACCTCTGCGGTGAGCCCAGGGTGGTCTATCCCCAGAAGCCAGCCAGGCTCCTGGCCACCAGCCCTTCTCTCCCCACAAAGCAGGAGGTACTCGGACTACTCTGGGTTCTTCCTGAACCTCCTAGCCTGGGAGTGTACCCCGAGCACCCAGTCAAGCCAGATGTCTCCAGGGACAGGGAGGAGAGGGGGAGAAAGGAAAACCTTACCACTTGGTGGGGTTTCTGAGAGGCTGCCCTGTTCGTCATTCTTATCACCCTAGTTTACAACAGTTATAAATTAAAACACAAACTTAGTCAAGAAACAAGGTTAAAATAAAATGTGAGAACAGTAAAAATATCTAGACTAGGCAAGTTCATAGAGACAGAAAGTAGATTAGAGGTCACCAGGGGATGGCCGGGGGTGGGGCGGGGTGTGTGTTGGTTATTTTGCCCAATGGGTATAGAGTTTCTGTTTGGAGTGATAAAAAAATATTTAAAATAGGCAGTGAATGTAATTAACGCCTTTCAGGTGTACATCTAGAATGGCTAAAATGGAAAATTTTATGGTTTTTTTTTTTTTTACCACAATAAGAACGTATTTTTTAAAAAAATAGAAAAATATAAGAATAGTGAAATCCAATGCTGAAGGTTCTTTCCATCTAAGCCCTCCTGGTTTCCTATAATCAGACACGAGTTTTTCCCCCCACTTTTGCAATTTAACAATTCACATAATTTGCCAAATGATACCATGACCTTTATTAGGGACAAAGGCACCACTTTATGGACTAGTAAATTGTTCAATTTTCCCCTATTTGACTCACCATCACCATCATCATTTTTCTCTATCATTAGTCAGAATTCTAAATAATGATTTTCAAATAAAATTTTATTTTATGATCTCTGTAGCGAGAACTCAGGGTGGTGGTTGGATCAGCTTTTTAAAAGCTTTGCAGGAAGTACTATTCCAGAAATCAGTTGTAAAGAGACAAATGGAGAGTAAAGGCATGCCATATACTGAGTTCTGAATATAGTGAGTTTTTCCTTATTTTATAGACATAATATTGTTTACTCAGGATTTTTAAAAATCTTCCTGCTTTAGAAATGAATATTACCTGCATTGTTATAGGGGGAAAAAAGACAATTCTGTACCTTAATTGATATACATTTTTAATTAACGGTAGATCTTGAGGGTTTATAATCACTCTGTATCCAAAGTTACCATTTTATACATGTATCAAATGAAAATTTAATTAGTCTCTCCTCTGGTGAAGGTTTACACTTCTGGGTCCAGGCTGATGGGCCGCTGTACTCAAATCTGGATAAACATTGGGCTTTCTTTCTTCACTTTATTCCACTCTCATCATTAAGAGTAGAATTTAAAATTGCATTCTCAGTTACAAATTAGTAACATTAAATTACTAAAGATAAAGCTATGTATTATTACTTCAAATGTTTGGCAATCATTTTCAGTTTGCACTGACACAGGATTACTGCTTCTATGAAAACAACGCCATTGACCATCAGATTTCTCTCTGTACTGAAGCTGAATATACAGATGGACGGTCTAACCTAATTAGGGAAAACCTCAACTCTGGAAGATCAGATTCTAAAATGTTCCATAATATTATATATAGTTGTTTGGGGTTTTGTTTCTTAGAAATGGGAGTTCAAGTGATTTCTCTAATCAAATTAATGATTATTGATGAAAGTTAGAATGCAAAACTAAGGCTTCCCATTTCCAGTCCAGTTTTTTAATTGCTCAGACAAAAGAACTGGCTTTCACAGAATCTTAAATATTTTTTATTTCAATTTCTTACCTTTGACAGCTCAGTTATACGTAAAAATTATTCCAGTATACGAAAATTATGGATTTTTGCTTCTAGGGATCCCATTTACATTTATGTAAGTTATGTAAGTCTTTATGTAGATATAGCTAAACCACAGAACCTAAAATCAGAGTGACCCAGCTCAGAGGGGAGGCCAAGAGTTGAGAGCCAGCCAGGCCTGTGGCAGTGACCCTCTGGGGCTCTGGGCCCCCCTCAGGGAGTCACGAGATTCATTTTGAGGTGATTATGGTTGGGCTCTGCTCTCCTGCAGTGAACCTGTTAACATCTGGCCCATACCTCACAGCCCTGAGACTCAGAGGGGCCGCTGGCTCTACTCCTGGGCCACTAGAGACACTTATAAGCTTATTAATAAGGACTATGTTAATTACAATTTTTAAATACTTGAATAATATCTGGCCTCCACAAAAATCACCTTATGTGCAAGTTTATCCTTAAACTATCAACTGAAAAAAAGTGACTTCCTCCACAGATGAACTGTATAAATAAAATAAAGTGTTTGGCTTCTTAAGAAAACACATCAGTTTACAAATAGTAAACCTGTCAGAAAAACTGGCGTCTATTGAGGCCAATGATTTGATATATTAAGTACAAACCTGCCCATCTACTTTTAAAAGCTGGGATTCAATTAGTCAGTAACTGGATGGACCAGTTTCAGGTATTAAATGTATCTGAGAGTGAGAACACTCTAACTTACAAATTCCATAATTCATACTTTTCATTAAATCAGACGGGTCTAACCTAATTAGTCCAAATAAATGAAGTTTCATAAAACCCTTCAAAACAGGAGTCTATTTTCCTATGCACACATTATCTGGTCTATTAATTTGCCAAATGGCAGCTACAACCAGTACTCAGTGTTCCTGATGGTTGCAGAGTAAGACCAGCTGGGGGCCGCACCCCGCCGCCGTGGAGGCTGAGTCCTGCTCAAGAACCACAGTTCAGAGGCGCCCCCAGTGCTGCTGATGGAAAACCACGCTTGTCTCAGCTGCTCGGAACTGCTCAGGCTCAGGGGACCGACTCAGGTTTCTCCAGACCCCCGAGGGGCTGATTTAAAAGCCACGGCACCAACCTATTAATTTACAACGGGAGATGGGCCTGGCACAGGGATGGGGCAGGCTGCTCTCACCTAGGGGACAGCCCCATGGGAACAGGTCCATGCCGGGGACCATATTAAACATCAGAGGTTGTTGGGCTACCAAAGATTTAAAGCAAAGGGAGCCAGATTTCCTCAAGAGAAACTTCCATGGAGCTTCCATGGAAGCCTCATTAGATACACTGCACAACTGGACAGGATCAGCTTTCTAAAGAACAGACCTGACGTGGAGGAGGAGGCCGTGCGGGATGAACACTGGCCAACGCGCACTGGACGTCCCCCTCCGCGACACAGCACAGCCCTCCCTCCGCCAGAGGGGCCCACTTTCACAGCGCGCACTTTCTCTGGTACTTTCCGGTTACTTGCCTCCTAGGAGACGCACCTGGAAGGAAAACCTCGGTCATTATCTGTTGGTTGTTACCATTTTCACACCGACCTCATTCCAGAATTCCATGGGCACCTGATCTGGAGAAAGTGTGTAGAGTTGCAAAGCAGCACCATTAGTCTGAACTCCGGCAAAACCGTGACCGGGCCTGCTTCTGCCTGGCCAGGATGCAACTCGGCCAGCAAGATCCTATGTGGGCAGAGGCACAAAGGCTAAACCACACGTACACACAAAGCTGTGGAGCATCTGCACAGCATCGGCACAGCAGCAAGAGTCTTCCATTATATTCTACATTATGTGATACGTGAATGCAGTTCAGTCCACTGGGGGGACATGCTTTTTATTATTATTATAGTGGTGGTAAAATACACGTAACATAAAATTTGCCATCTTAACCATTTTTAAGTGTATGGTTCGACAGTGCTAAGCACACTCACATTGTTCTGCAACCAATTCCCAGAACTCTTTGCATCTTGCAAAACGGAAACTCTGCCACCATTAAACAGTGCCCCTGGTCCTCTCTCCCCCAGCCCCTGGTAACCACCCTCCTTCCTTCTGTCTCTATGAATTTGTCTACTCTGGGTACCTCATATAATTAGAATCATGCAGTATATGTGTTTTTGGTTATTTCACTTAGCAGAATGTTCTCAAGGTTCATCCATGTTGTAGCGGGTGTCATAATTTCCTTCCTTTTTAAGGCTGAATACTATTCCCTTGTACATATAAACCATATTTTGTTTATCCATTCATCTGTCAACGACTGCTTGGGTTACTTCCACCTTTTGGCTACTGTATTGTGAATAATGCTGCTGTGAACTTGGGTGTACAAAAGCTGTGCAACACCTTGCTTTCAGTTCTTTCGGGTATATACCCAGCAGTGGAATCACTGGATCATATGGTAATCCTATTTTTAATTTTTTTGAGGAACCACCATACTGTTTTCCATAGCAGCCGCACCATTTTACATTTCTAATTTCTCCACATCCTTGCCAGCACATTTTCTATTTTTTGTTTTGTTTTGCTTTTTCATAGTAGCCATCCTAAGGGGTGTGAGGTGGATTTGGGGGGAAACTGTTAAATACATCTCAAAATACTCATGTACTAAAATTCTAATTTAGGGCTTTAGAATTCCTAGATTCTAAGGAGATGCACTCATATATCCCATGTCATTTGCTGTGCATGATTCATGAGGCAGGTGGGGAGCATTAATTCCATCTAACAAGACAGAAGCTCAGAACAGCTAAGCAGCCTGTCACAGGGGGCAGCAGGGCCAAGACCAGGCTCACATCCCCTGACCAGTGCTCTTCCATTATACTCTGTAGTGCAACATTTTGAGGACTATGGAAATGCAAAGAAAGGGGGAGAGAATCTCTTGGATTGGAACAATGCTGTCAAGCAGAACACCACCTCAGCCCCCTTAGGAGCCAAACTTCCAGAAGGTGGAGTTCTGAACTGTGGGGCTGACCCATACCTACTATGAGTAGGTACTCCAAGGTACTGCCCAATATGTCCTTAAAGGACAGTCTTGTGAGGTCCATTATGGTCACCTTGACAAGCAGAGGGACTGGTCCAGAGGGCTGATTCATGCAGCTCATTTGTGGGGACCAGAGGAAGTACACGGATTAAAGAGTCAGAACCAGCTTTAGCCTGGTTGATGAGTCCCCAAATAACAACCCACAGATTTGTTTTCCTTTCCATGCCAAACAAAAGGGATAGAGCAGTACCTGTGGTTGGAGCCAAACTCTTGGCAGTTGCCTCAGACAGTCCAAGGTATTCTCTAATGAGCTGACTCAGATTTTGGTAGGCAACATCCAGATCATCTACAGTAAAGAAGAGAATGTATGTTAAAGCAACAGAATTATATCAAAATAGAGCCAATCTGTGGTGATGATTTTTTAACTAGATCTAATTTTATGAATACTGCGGTAGGCAGAATTCTAAGACCCAATGACACTTCACCCTTGTATAATCACCCACCCCCCACTTGAGTGTGGGCAGAACCTGTGAACATGATGAGCTAAGACTCCTGTGATTACATTAGGTTATATGGCAAAGGGGTTTTCACGAATGTAATTAAGGTTACTTATCAACTGAGTTCGGGCTAATCAAAAAGGAGATGATCTAGGTGGGCCTACTCTAATCACATGATCCCCATAAAAGGAGGTTTTCTGGTTGGAGAAGAGGAAGGTAGAGACTCGAAGCATGAGTAGCATTTGATGGGCTATTGCTGGCCTGAAGATGGAGGGGGCCATGTGGGTAGGACCTGAGAGCAGCCTCTAAAAACTGAGGGTCACCCTTGGCAGATAGCCAGCCGGCAATCAGGGACCTCAGTCCTACAACCACAAGAAACTGCATTCAGTCAACAATAAGAAGGTACTTTAGAGCAGATTTTTCCCCAGTAACCTTACACTTCAAAAATAAAACTTTGCTGAAAGTTACTGACCTGCATTGACTACTGCATCAAAATATCCTGGATATTTCTGATTAATTTTAATATAAAGGTCTACTCTGGAGACAGCAAATTCAATCTCTATACGACTGAATAATCCTTTTCTCCTCAAGTAGCCCCCATATTTTTTCTTGTCCATGGGTACCACCAGGATGTATCGAGGCTCAAAATAGGAACGTTTTAAACTTCTTACACCCTATGCATTTAAAGAAAAGATAATCAGTTAGAAACAGAGACACAATTTAGAAATCATTTAGGAGATATGTGACAACATGGGTATAATAAGTAGTGTTGTACTAAGGAATTTATTTTACCTGTATAATTAGCTATTATTTTCCTACAAATATCCCAGGATTAGATTACTTCTCTCTGCTCATCAAATATCACGTTATCACTGGAAAAATAAGAATTTGTCCTACCTGGTTATCCTCTAACTAATCATTCTAATGCATATGACTCTTAAAAGAGAAAACTGCTAGAGACAAATAGGTATGCTCACTGCGTCTTTATTACTGAAAAGTAATTTCAATTCTACATTTCAAAAGGCATCCTTGCAGCCCCAGAAGACAGAGATCTTACCATAGAGAAAGGCTCCTCTGTTACCCTTGTGTCATCAACTTGGGCCCTTCCTGTTCCTCAACCAGCAACCTGGTTGGCTGGTTCCTATCCTATCTCACAGCCTGTACCCAGAGCATGGGAAGGCCAAGCTCATGACACCCTGCTAACCAGGAGCCCACACGACCCGGGAAGCAGTGGCAGGTGGTGCTCTGAGGACCTGGAGGGCTGGGTCAGGACTGCAGCGCTCCAGCCTCTGTGACTCTGTGCAAATCCCTCAAGCTCCCTGAGTAACGGGGTCCTCACCCGTGAAATGGAAGAGCTACTCCAAATGGACGCTAAAGTTTCTTCCATCTCAATCCTACCATCAATAATTTAACTCAATGTTCAAAATCTTTGTTTTTAAAAATTCAGGGGGAAGAAATACAGGCTCTTTTCAAAAACAATGCCTACAAGAGTCAATGACAAGGACAGTTGGGAAAAATGGTTTAGCTGGGAAGCATCAGGAATAAAGCCTGGTTTATGGACTCAACCTCTTGGAAATGAGTAGCAGAAAGCTCTCAGGAAGGAAAAAAGTAAAACAGGAGCCAGAACTCAGAACCAATAAACTGGAAAAAGTTAGACACAGGAGCTGATGAGTTTCTGCACTCAAAGTTGCATTAATTTTTGTTTCTGCCTTGTCCAAGAAAGACATTTTAGGGAAAAGGTCTTTTTTTTTGGCTAATTAGCATAGAAACAAAGTAAACCTTCTTAAGGATGTACAACCAATCAACTGCAGAATGATAAGAATTGCAGGATTTTGAAGTTAGGAAAATTAACGAACTGGAAGAAACGTGACCAGTTTCACTGAAGCAAGGCAACACCTAGACCAATACAAAGGGCCAAAAAGGAATCACAGTCTCCTGCTCTTCGAAGTCAGAGAGGAAAAAAGTTTTAAGGGAGATTCAAGTCGATAGTAAAGGAATACCAAAAAACCAATCAATTGTCTCTGAAGATCTCAAATAGTTAATAAAGCCACATATTCTTAAAACAAATGAGTCGGAAATTCCTAGTTTTACTCTGGAGTTGATTTTAGAGAGACTTCTGTATATTCTAATTCTGTAATCACTGGGGGAAGATGGGATACTGGGGAAGAGAGAAAGATCTCCTGAAATCTGCAAGTCTAAATTGCTCAAAGTATGAAAAGATAGTAACCAGTGAGCGGCTGGAATCAAATGGCAGCATGGCCCATGCGTCTTCCCTGGAGAAGGAAGGGACAAGGTCAGTGGCAGGGCCCTGCCACTGTCCTGTGTGGACAGGGAACCAGTTCCACACCCGGTAGGAAACATTTTATCTGATATCACTTATACAGAGACCAGTGCTCTAAAAAGAAAACCGGATAATTTAGTGAGGAAATAACTTAGAAAATAAATCTTGAGTGGCAGTTTTACTCCATAGCATTTGGGTGATGTCTAGTATTGTAATCTAACTCCTGTCACTTGAATTATTTATATCTTGCCTCCCCTAAGCTAATTACAAACTTAAAATCTCACACATTTGTACGCATTCCTCTTGGGTCTAGCAGTGTGCGGCCTACACATTGTAGACCCACACACTGTAGCCCCCTCCCCAATCCCAAATATATATACACATTTACGCATTAAAAAGAAATCGATTGAATGGAAAGTACTTACTTCTATTTCCATATGAACACAGCTTGCTAAACCATCTCTTGCGATACCTTCTATGGTGTCCCTACTTAATCCATACTTGTGATTACCATAATTAAAGGTTAGAATGAATTTCCCCTGCAATGTAAGAAGTACAAAGATTTTGCTATAACAGCTGCCATCATGGAATTTAATATAAATAAAATGATTTGATGTCTTACTTTTATATGATTCCATAAAACGTACAAATATTAGCAATTGTATAAGGATGACAATGGGTTTATGAAACTTAATACCAAACTGTGATAGAGAAATTCATTCAGAATTCCCAGCTGGCCAAAAAATATTAGGCTTTTGGAAATAACCAGCTGACCAAATGTTAGAGCAGAGTGAAGGCAATGAAGCTTATGATAAACAGATCATTTTGCTTACTTACCCACTTCCTGCCAAACCTGCACTATAAACCTTCATTACTGAGAAAGCAAAACTAATAGTTCACCCTTTGCCTCAGCCATTTCGGCTATGCCAGTACACCAGGTCTCCCCCAAAAGCTTCCATTCTCAAGTGCCTTGCATCCCCAGATAAGCCTGAGGGCCATGAAGTACAGCGACATCCATAAACCTTTGCATCCTGAGATAAGCGATGATAAACAGACCCATCCTGCTTTTCCTTATAAACATAGCTTTTTATTGAAACTGCCCCAAATGTATTCAGCATCAGTATCGTGTGCCCTCTAGTCGTCTGAGGTACAAACACTGCCTTCTCTCTATATTCTGAAAGCCCAGTTCTTCCGAAACTGTAGTCTCGTGCAAAAAAAAAACAAGTAGAAACACATCTTTCAAAACTGTTTGAACTGGACTTCCCTGGTGGCACAGTGGTTAAGAATCCACCTGCCAGTTCAGGGGACACGGGTTCGAGCCCTGGTCTGGGAAGATCCCACATGCCGCGGAGCAACTAAGCCCGTGCGCCACAACTACTGAGCCTGCGCTCTAGAGCCCGCGAGCCACAACTACTGAAGCCCGCGCGCCTAGAGCCCGTGCTCGGCAACAAGAGAAGCCACCGCGATGAGAAGCCCACGCACCACAACAAAGAGTAGACCCCACGCGCCACAACTAGAGAAAGCCCGCGTGCAGCAACGAAGACCCAATGCAGCCAAAAATAAATAAATGTATTAAAAAAAAATGGTCTGACTTTTCCTTTGATGATATTATATTTATTAAGCAACAAGATTTAATCTAAACTGGGACGCTGATGACAACAGAAGGAATAAAAATGTGGACATCCTTGGCCACCGTGACTCCTCAGAGAACATGATTTTGAAATAAATAATGAGTGAAAACTCCCAAGGCCGAATCCCATCAATTGAAGCCCAGCAAAAGGCAGCTCCGTCATTAAAAACGGTAGCAGATAGGGGTCTTTGATGCTGCCCTGTGCCTCCTGGCCTAGACGTTCTGGAGATTTGTGGGGAGGGGGGGCGGCTGCCTGGCGGGGGATGTTAGAAGGCCAGGAGACATACGGTGCCCCTCAGGAGGGTGGGTCTCTGGGGGATGTGTCTGTTGCGGGTGATGAGGAAAACCCCCATCCACCATAATCAGAAGACATTTATGTCATATATTCTATAAGTTAAAGACTCAGCAATAAATATCCTTAATACTTTACTCCCTCAATGTCATACTGTGTTCTTTGGGACAAATACTGTGACTCCTTTCCTTTTACTATCTATATTATATCTATATAGATAGATACCTGAATCTCCCGTCAGGTACAACATACTTTATCTTGTTTACTGTGACTCACTCTGTTTTCATAATGTATATATGAATCACTTTTCAGATATATACTATGAGTTTGTTTACTTGTGTGTACAAGGGCCTCCCTCTGTGGATCCCAAAAACATTTTCTGGAAGGATGTAGGGTTGGGAGAAATCTTCCACTGTACTTGTGTATATAAAACAGGCCTTGTTCAACTGATTTGTTAAGAATTGAGATGAGTGGTCCCCCAGCTTCTGGAGGGTGATAACACCTTTCACCGCTTCCTGCCTGTGGATTTCTTAATAAAGAGCAATAATCATATCTCAGAGACCTCCAGATCTGTGATCTTATTTCCACAAGAGTAGAAGAGTCTCTGCAGGTAAGTGACTGTGTATATGGCCTTAAGAAGGGTTCATGTGTCTGTGGGCACATGGGGGGATGATCTTTGTTTCGGCGGTGGGGGTGTGGAGTGTATATGGAAGCATGTGCTAGTCTATGTGTACCTGTCAGAGTGGGAATGTGTGACTGTCCACAGCAGGCATGCAGGGGTGGGGTGTGCCCGGGCTGTCTGTCAAGGGCTACTGTGATTGGGAGGGGGCAGGCTGGCTAGGGTAGTGTGTGTGGAGAGGGGTTCTGTGTACAGAGGCTGAGTGTGTGGGCGTAGTTGGCTCAGCTGACAATGTGTCACGAGTTTCTAATCTCTAGGTTTGTCTCTCTTCAAGAAGCAGCCTCAAGCTCACTTGAAAGAAAAGAAGATCTGAAGCAAAATTCAAGTTGAATATGATGATGCCCTTACAGTGAAGTAATATATGTTAGCAGAACAGGAAAAATGAGTACTTCTCAAACACACAAGCACTCCCATAGAGGGAGTAAAACTAGAAGACTAAGTATAGTACAAAAGTACAGTGATTTCTCAGACTAGGAACTGAACCAGACTTACTTGATTACAGATATGATAAGGTATGAAACATCAGAGGAGCACATGGGGCACTGAGAACAGTGGAACTAAATCAAGAAGAAATGCCCCAGACTCTAACAAGAGAAATTAACATCAATTTTGGGAACTAGTTGTCTTTCAACCCAAAGAGTCCTAACAGAATGCTTCTTACTAATATCAAGATAACTCCTCAGGTTTCTCTTAACGGCTTTTAGAAATATAAAGTCTCAGAGTACCCTTGGTACATAAAACTGAACTTCTAAAACATAGCCCTAGGAGAGAAACTCATAAAGAATTTCCAAGATGTCCTTTTGACAAGATTAAAGGGAAAATGGCCTAGGGATTATAGGGTTTTTTCACTTGGATTTCTCTGTGAATGCAAGAGAAAATATGCACCATGTGTAAAGCTGGTCATTCAAAATTAAACTCGTGGCAACTGCAGAGCCTACGCTTAAATGCTCCACAATTATGAGCAATGAGGTATAAGCCAGGTCCATTATTTGGGGATGGGGCAGAAAAAGGTCAGAGGATGGAGAAGGGGAGAAGGGGAGAAAGGGGAGGAGGGATGTAGCTGTAAGAGTATCACTGGTTGTATGGTAATCATTCAAAAGCAGAAGCATAGACTAGTCCTTAATCCCGTCCTTCAGGAAGCTTCAGGGAAAAAAAAAAAGAGTGGTGTAGGATTCATCTGGTGATAGAAAAAATGATAATATAAACAAAAATAAAGCCCATGGTGAAGAGAAAATAAAAGGCTTACAGATTCATCGGTAGTGATGAAGATATGAGATGTTCTTTCTGTTTAACTGAAGTCATGGGTGAATAAGGTTGCCCAGAGCTCCAATGAAATGGACTAGGGCAGGGTAGTTATCCTCACCTAGGAAAGACACAGACCTCAAAGAAATGAGGAAACTTCTCCTGTCTACTGTCGAGAGCTTCCAGATGCATTAATGACCTCCAGGACTTAGGACTTCTCACACAGGGATTTTATGGTGGAAGGTCAAGTCTGTGTATGTGTCCAGGGAAGACCAATTGGCTGGGACACACCAGTGTGAAATGGTGTTTAGGGTCACAACAATTAGAAAGCACCAGTGATAACAAACAGAGAGAGTGGTCTCTGGACAGAACACGCCAACGCCCGGTAAGTGCTCAATTCACAAGCTGGCTGCATCACATCAAGTCTTTGGGAATTGTTTATCTTGAGTAAAATCTGATCAATAGCGCAGCACCTGATAAACACAGATCTCAAGATCTTTTCGCGGTGCTCTTTCTTCCATTTTCTTAAAACGTCTATTTATTCAGTGTCATTGGAAATTTACAATATTTTCTCCAAGATTATAAAATAAAGCAGCATGTGAACAATGATGTATCAAATGGTTTAAGAAGAAAAACAACTCAATAAGAACACATCTCTCAGGAAAAACACAAATATAATTCTCTTTCTTATCACTATTTCCTAATATTTCTACCAGAGAACATATATTTCTCGTGCATTAAATATAAAGAGCAGTCTTACCATGTTTAGCATTTCATCAAAAACTTCTTGAGAGATAAAATGATAATCAACCCGATCCCCTTCTCCAAAGTAAGGCAGTCTTGTGGTGTGACAGGCCCTGAAAACAGAATGTAGATAACCTCGTCTCTTTCTATTAATTTGAAATTCAAAATGGAAAAGGTTTTGGTGTAAAGTATGCTTTTAAAAATTAAAATTGATCCACAAAACATAAAGTAACATTATTCTGAAAACCCTGAGCTCTGGCAGTGCTAGACTACATTCACTTGCTATACTTCATAGGGATTATAAAAACTTTTGGATTACCGACACCAAATTTTCACTCATTGTTCTTTATCACCTTCTGAATCACCACCTCTGACATCACATCATAATACTTTAAGAAGTATAACAGTATTTATTACCCATATACTTTCCACCCAAGTGCTTTCATGCTCTCTCTGATCTATGGGCTTTTTCTGTAACGCTTCCCTCCCCGTTCCTCTGCCAGGTTAGCCCACTTGTCTTCAGGACTCAATTTAAGGCTCACCCCCGAAAGGCCTTTCCTGACCCCCTGTGGCTGGGTTATGCACCTCTTCTTTATCCACCCGGAGCCTCAGTGCCTGCCACCAACTCCTCCCAGCCCCGTATTCAGGACCCCATCTCCTCTGCTGCTTGAGGGCAGAGACCAGCTCATTCCTCATTCCTGCCACACTTATCAGTACTGTGTACGAACCTCCCATGGGAAGCCATGATTCCAACGCTGAATGGCAGTCTCAGCTCAACCAGAGAGGCCTTTTCTGCCCGCTACCTGAAATAGCATCCCTACCCCAGCCCACCACGCCCCCAATTACTCTCCATCACCCAAATTGCCTTCTCTTATCTGTTTTTTCCTATCTTCTCCAGCAGGACATACAAATCATGAGGAGAGGACTTCATCTCGTTCATCTTATCTGCCACTGCATTCCCAATGCCTGGCCCACAGTAGGCATTTACTAAATACCTGTGACATGAATGAATTAATCGAACATGTGAAGTGGATGGCAGCTGTGATGAGCTCCATTTTAAGATGACTACAAATATGACTTGTCCGAGGCCACAGAGCAGGCCAGTATCGGTCCCAGAACTAGACTGTGGGGCTCCCATCTAGCCCAGGACTCTTGATTTCAGACCATGCTGACTTCCCAATGTTAAGTTCTGGGAATGCAAACTGATTTTTAGATTATCCTATGGTTTTAAAACAGGAGATGCAAGTAGCTAGACACTTGCCATGCTATTTCATTGACTCCTCACAAAAAGACATGAGGTAGGTGCTACTGTTTTTATTTTACAGATGATGAAACTGAGGCACAGCAGTAAAGTAACGTGACTAAGTAACAACCACAGGATGACACCAAAGTCAAGTCCTTTTAGTATCACACTAAGAGGGTAAACTCACAACCTCAAATCTTCTCCACTTCAAAGTCAAAGACAGACAAACTTGTCTAATTCATACCGCTGTTCCCCTTCCTTATAATCAAGAATTAGCTATACTATAAATTTAAAGGTCTTAACATTACATTTAAATTGTATACACAGGAAAGAGCACATTTTAAGAGAAGGCTGTCAGAACACCATGACGTTTGTTGTGCTGTTTGCATGCACTGGAATTTCTTTATTCCCCTTGGCAGGGACCTGAGACCTGTCTACTGGTGTCCTTGACAGTCAGGACAGATAACTCGCTGACTTGGCATCCTGTACCACACACCCTTAGCATAGCCTATACACACTGCACTGAATTTGCATTTTCCAACAAAGGAATTGAGTAGCAGGGATTTTTTCAGAATTTCTAAAAGGAAGACAAAGCAAAGAAGCAATCTGAAGCTTCTAGGCAGGTAAATAAAGAGACGGCTTCACTGACATGGAGAAAGCTATAACAGAACCAGCATCCACTATGGAACTTTCTATTAAGAAGGACCTAAGATGACCTGCGGTTTTTTGAATCGGTCATCCAATTTTCACATATAGAAATGTTCGCTGTGTAGTATGCTGCCCAAATATGAATGTCTTAAAAGGGAAGTACTTCATAATGAAAGCAATGTTTCATTAAACTCAGAAAAACATGACGCCAGATTTTAGAAGAAGAAATTTGCTTGGGCCATCACCTTCAACATCTTTCCTCTCTCCTGTCTAAATATAATTTCAATTGTAATTTACATTTCCATGAGTTTATTATTTACTAGTTAAATCATGGTAAATTAATTAAATCATGGTTTGTAATGGGAGCCATACTCCCTGTTAGTTTCATTTAACAGACAAAAGAGCTGTGTTAGCGATTAACCCCAGAATACAACACTGGCACTAAAAGTCTAAGGGTGAGTCAGGCATTCTTAAAGGCCAATCACTGGCCAGCTGTCATTGAGGATCCTAACAAACCAAGTCCATGGAGAGGAGGAGATGATCAGGAGGGAAAGGAATCTGGAAGGCCAGGACAAATAATGAAATATTACTAAATCCAGGAAAATGTAAGAGGAAGAAGAAACAATGTCTAAGAAGAGCTAGCAGGCAGCTGAGGAAGTAGAAATTTTTTCAGTGTGATTCAGAAGCATGCAGATTTAGAACCTCAACTCTGGACCAGATTGCTTCAAGAAATAATGAACTTGTTACTGCAGATATTTAGGCAGAGGCTTGGCTGTGAGCGCATCCAAATTCAAGCACATTTATAGCATGCCATATTGTTAGTAAGGGAACTCTTTCACTGGGTGTCCATAAAAGCCCAGGTATTCCTAGGGCATTTGGTAGGCAAATTAAATTGGTCCCAATACCCAATGCAAATATATGTCAATAAACTGCTGGACACAATTTAAGAGATCACAAACAGAGAAGATTCCAGCACATACTGTGTCTGAGTATCAAATTCCAGGAAGCCACTACTCTGTCCACTTTCCAGTAACTGCATACCACTTTCTAATCCATGCCATTATCACCTGTCACTATATCCTAACCAGTCTCCTCATCTCCAGCCTTCCCTCCCCAAGCCCCCTCCCAAACTGCCCACAGGGGACACTTTCTAAAATGCAGCTGTGATCATGACACTCCCCTGCTTAGAGACCCCTTATGATCAGACCCCTGTCTATTTTTCGGTCTTCTGCCATCTTCCTCCATGCTTCAAGCTTAGCTACACTACAGTGTACTTTCAGTTAAACAAATGTGCCAGGCTTCCCTGGTGGCGCAGTGGTTAAGAATCCATCTGCCAATGCAGGGGACACGGGTTTGAGCCCTGGTCCGGGAAGATCCCACATGCCTCGGAGCAACTAAGCCCATGCGCCACAACTACTTAGCCTGTGTGCCACAACTACTGAAGCCGGTGTGCCTAGAGCCCATGCTCCACAACAAGAGAAGCCACCACAATGAGAAGCCCGTGCACCGCAACGAAAGAGTAGCCCCTGCTTGCCGCAACTAGAGAAAACCTGTGCGCAGCAACAAAAACCCAACGCAGCCAAAAAAATCAAATGTGCCTGTTGTTCTTTCTGCCTGGATCTCAGGCACCCGTCCCACTCTGTCTCAAATCTCACATCCCACTTATCTTTTATTTCTCCTGTCACAGAGGCTCTTTACTTCCCTCATCATAGCACCCATCAAACTGTCTTGTTAGCATTTACTTATCTAATCTCACAGTAGAGTGTAAGCTGCCAGGAGGGCAAGACCCATGTCTGCTTGTTTTACAGTTTCATCACTGGTACAATGCACATGGATGGTGCTCAAGAAACACTGACTGAAGGAATAAATAAACCATTCTACTAGTCTGTCACACCTGTATAAAGAGACATTAGATTAGATGGCACTTGGGGAGCTATAGCTCATACCATCTCATTTAGCTAAACAGCTGCAGGCTTTTACTTTATCGTATTATAGTGCTAAAAATAAAATATAGTTAGTAGTCAACATCATGAAAAAGGTTACACAAATAGAGATTGCTATAAAATAGAGATCTAACGAAGAAGTATACAGTTTTGCTTTCATGACTATTCAGATCACTTTCAAGGCCTTAAATCTGGAAGATGAGCAGGCGTGCTGGTATTGTTTTCCATTTCTCTCATTACCCAGCACTTTTCTAGGAAGCCACTGATTTGTATGGTACTAGTAAGATTGGAAATAAATGGAGAGACACTGAAGGCAGTAAATGCTTATCTCTAGGCCACTTATAACTAATACAAGTAAAGAAAGAACATCCAACCTATTTCTAAAACCAAGAACAAATAGTAAAATCAGATCCTTGGACAAGAGCACAATCTCTCAGCCACTCCAATATTTGTTATACCACCGAGCCATGTTTTTAATATTTATACATCGGGATATGCAACTTAGCATGTGAAAATTTCACTGAATGCCTTGGTCTTGGGTGAATGCAATGTAAAAAGGAAGACAAAATGCTGGGAGAAAATGAGATAAACAGGAGGGAAAGAAAAGATTCAAGCAAATGGCAGAGAAATGACACTGTATTCAGGCCTTTTTTTTCCATTTAATTAAAAATCAATAAAATTTATGTTGGATAAAGAATAAAATAAAAGAAAATTTAAACAAGAGCAATCACCAGTCCCTCCCATCAGGAAATTTGCACAAGCCTCTTAGATAGCCTCATCCACCAGAGGGCAGACAGCAGAAGCAAGAAGAACTACAATCCTGCAGCCTGTGGAACAAAAACCACATTCATAGAAAGATAGACAAGATGAAAAGGCAGAGAACTATGTACCAGATGAAGGAACAAGATAAAACCCCAGAAAAACAACTAAATGAAGTGGAGATAGGCAACCTTCCAGAAAAAGAATTCAGAATAATGATAGTGAAGATGATCCAGGACCTCGGAAAAACAATGGAGGCAAAGATCGAGAAGATGCAAGAAATGTTGAACAAAGACCTAGAAGAATTAAAGAACAAACAAACAGAGAGGAACAATACAATAATTGAAATGAAAAATACACTAGAAGGAATCAATAGCAGAAAAAATGAGGCAGAAGAACAGATAAGTGACCTGGAAGACAGAATGGTGGAATTCACTTCCGTGGAACAGAATAAAGAAAAAAGAATGAAAAGAAATGAAGACAGCCTAAGACACCTCTGGGACAACACTAAATGCAACAACATTCGCATTATAGGGGTCCCAGAATGAGAAGAGAGAGAGAAAGGACCTGAGAAAATATTTGAAGAGGTTATAGTTGAAAACTTCCCTAACATGGGAAAGGAAATAGCCACCCAAGTCCAGGAAGTGCAGAGAGTCCTATACAGGATAAACCCAAGGAGAAACATGCCGAGACACATGGTAATCAAACTGGCAAAATTTAAAGACGAAGAAAAATTATTGAAAGCAGCAAGGGAAGAATGACAAATAACATACAAGGGAACTCCCATAAGGTTAACAGCTGATTTCTCAGCAGAAACTCTACAAGTCAGAAGGGAGTGGCATGATATACTTAAAGTGATGAAAGGGAAGAACCTACAACCAAGATTACTCTACCTGGCAAGGATCTCATTCAGATTCGATGGAGAAATCAAAAGCTTTACAGAGAAGCAAAAGCTAAGAGAATTCAGCACCACCAAACCAGCTCTACAACAAATGCTAAAGGAACTTCTCTAAGTGGGAAACACAAGAGAAGAAAAGGACCTACAAAAACAAACCCAAAACAATTAAGAAAATGGTCATATGAACATACATATTGATAATTACCTTAAACATAAATGGATTAAATGCTCCAACCAAAAGACACAGGCTTACTGAATGGATACAGAAACAAGACCCAAATATATGCTGTCTACAAGAGATGCACTTCAGACCTAGGGACACATACAGACTGAAACTGAGGAGATGGAAAAAGATATTCCATGCAAATGGAAATCAAAAGAAAGCTGGAGTAGCAATAATCATATCAGATAAAATAGACTTTAAAATAAAGAATGTTACAAGAGACAAGGAAGGACACTACATAATGATCAAGGGATCAATCCAAGAAGAAGATATAACATTATAAATATATATGCACCCAACATAGGAGCACCTCAATACATAAGGAAACTGCTAACAGCTATAAAAGAGGAAATCGACAGTGACACAGTAATAGTGGGGGACTTTAACACCTCATTTACACCAATGGACAGATCATCCAAACAGAAAATTAATCAGGAAACACAAGCTTTAAATGACACAATAGACCAGATAGATTTGATTGATATTTATAGGACATTCCATCCAAAAACAGCAGATTACACTTTCTTCTCAAGTGTGTACATAACATTTTCCAGGATAGATCACATCTTGGGTCACAAATCAAGCCTCAATAAATTTAAGAAAATTGAAATAATATCGAGCATCTTTTCTGACCACAATGCGATGAGATTAGAAATCAATTACAGGGAACAAAACGTAAAAAACATAAACACATGGAGGCTAAACAATATGTTACTAAATAACCAAGCGATCACTGAAGACATCAAAGAGGAAATCAAAAAATACCTAGAGAAAAATGACAATGAAAACACGATGATCCAAAACCTATGGGATGCAGCAAAAGCAGTTCTAAGAGGGGAATTTATAACAATACAATCCTACTTCAAGAAACAAGAAAATTCGCAAATAAACAACTTAACCTTATACCTAAAGGAACTAGAGAAAGAAGAACAAACAAAACCCAAAGTTAGCAGAAGGAAAGAAATCATAAAGATCAGAGAAGAAATAAATGAAATAGAAACAAAGAAAACAATAGCAAAGATCAATAAAACTAAAAGCTGGTTCTTTCACAACATAAACAAAATTGATAAACCATTAGCCAGATTCATCAAGAAAAAGAGGGAGAGGACTCAAATCAATAAAATTAGAAATGAAAAAGGAGAAGTTACAACAGACACCACAGAAATACAAAGCATCCTAAGAGACTACTACAAGCAACTCTATGCCAATAAAATGGACAACCTGGAAGAAATGGACAAATTCTTAGAAAGGTATAACCTCCCAAGACTGAACCAGGAAGAAACAGAAAATATGATCAGACCAATCACAAGTAATGAAATTGAAACTGTGATTAAAAATATTCCAAGAAACAAAAGGCCAGGACCAGATGGCTTCACAGGTGAATTCTATCAAACATTTAGAGAAGAGCTAACACCCATCCTTCTCAAACGCTTCCAAAAAATTGCAGAGGAAGGAACACTCCCAAACTCATTCTATGAGGCCACCATCACCCTGATACCAAAACCAGACAAAGATACTACAAAAAAAGAAAATTACAGACCAATATCACTGATGAATATAGATGCAAAAATCCTCAACAAAATACTAGCAAACAGAATCCAACAACACACTAAAAGGATCATACACCATGATCAAGTGGGATTTATCCCAGGGATGCAAGGATTCTTCAATATACGCAAATCAATCAATGTGATACACCATGTTAACAAACTGAAGAATAAAAACCATATGATCGTCTCAATAGATGCAGAAAAAGCTTTTGACAAAATTCAACACCCATTTATGATAAAAACTCTCTAGAAAGTGGGCATAGAGGGAACCTACCTTAACATAATAAAGGCCATATACGACAAACCCACAGCAAACATCATTCTCAACGGTGAAAAACTGAAACCATTTCCTCTAAGATCAGGAACAAGACAAGGATGTCCACTCTCACCACTATTATTCAACATAGTTTTGGAAGTCCTAGCAATGGCAATCAGAGAAGAAAAAGAAATAAAAGGAATACAAATTGGAAAAGAAGAAGTAAAACTGTCACTGTTTGCAGATGACATGATGCTATACATAGAGAATCCTAAAGATGCCACCAGAAAACTACTAGAGCTAATCAATGAATTTGGTAAAGTTGCAGGATAAAAAAATAAATAATAAAAAAATTAATGCACAGAAATCTCTTGCATTCCTATACACCAATGATGAAAAATCTGAAAGGGAAATTAAGGAAACACTCCCATTTACCATTGCAACAAAAAGAATAAAATACCTAGGAATAAAGCTACCTAGGAAGACAAAAGACCTGTATGCATAAAACTATAAGACACTGATGAAAGAAATTAAATATGATACCAACAGATGGAGAGATATACCATGTTCTTGGATTGGAAGAATCAATATTGTGAAAATGACTATACTACCCAAAGCAATCTACAGATTCAATGCAATCCTTATCAAATTACCAATGGCATTTTTTACGGAACTAGAACAAAAAATCTTAAATTTGTATGGAGACACAAACGACCCCGAATAGCCAAAGCAGTCTTGAGGGAAAAAAACGGAGCTGGAGGAATCAGACTCCCTGACTTCAGACTATACTACAAAGCTACAGTAATCAAGACAATATGGTACTGGCACAAAAACAGAAATATAGATCAATGGAACAAGATAGAAAGCGCAGAGATAAACCCACGCACCTACGGTCAACTAATCTATGACAAAGGAGGCAAGGATATACAATGGAGAAAAGACAGCCTCTTCTATAAGTGGTGTTGGGAAAACTGGACAGCTACATGTAAAAGAATGAAATTAGAACACTCCCTAACACCATACACAAAAATAAACTCAAAATGGATTAGAGACCTAAATGTAAGACTGGACACTATAAAACTCTTAGAGGACAACATAGGAAGAACACTCTTTGACATAAATCACAGCAAGATCTTTTTTGATCCACCTCCTAGAGTAATGGAAATAAAAACAAAAATAAACAAATGGGACCTAATAAAACGTCAAAGCTTTTGCACAGCCAAGGAAACCATAAACAAGAGGAAAAGACAACCTTCAAAATGGGAGAAAATATTTGCAAACGAATCAACGGACAAAGGATTAATCTCCAAAATATATAAACAGCTCATGCAGCTCAATATCAAAAATACAAACAATCCAATCCAAAAATGGGCAGAAGACCTAAATAGACATTTCTCCAAAGAAGACATACAGATGGTCAAGAAGCACATGAAAAGCTGCTCAACATCACTAATTATTAGAGAAATGCAAGTCAAAACTACAATGAGGTATCACCTCACACCAGTTAGAATAGGCATCATCGGAAAATCTACAAACAACAAATGTTGGAGAGGGTGTGGAGAAAAGGGAACCCTCTTGCACTGTTGGTGGGAATGTAAATTGACACAGCCACTATGGAGAACAATATGGAGGTTCCTTAAAGAACTAAAAATAGAATTACCATATGACCCAGCAATCCCACTACTGGCCATATACCCAGAGAAAACCATTATTCAAAAAGACACATGCACCTCAATGTTCATTGCAGCACTATTTACGATAGCCAGGTCATGGAAGCAACCTAAATGCCCATCGACAGACGAATGGATAAAGAAGTGGTACATATATACAATGGAATATTACTCAGCCATAAAAAGGAATGAAACTGGGTCATTTGTAGAGATGTGGATGGATCTAGAGACTGTTACACAGAGTGAAGTAAGTCAGAAAGAGAAAAACAAATATCATATATTAACGCATGTATGTGGAACCTAGAAAAATGGTACAGATGAACCGGTTTGCAGGACAGTAATTGAGACACAGATGTAGAGAACAAACGTATGGACACTAAGGGGGGAAAGCGGCGGGGGGTGGGGTGGTGGTTGTGTGATGAACTGGGAGATTGGGATTGACATGTATACACTGATATGTATAAAATGGATGACTAATAAGAACCTGCTGTATAAAAAATTAAATAAAATTAAATTCAAAGAATAAATAAATAAAATAAACAAGAGCAGTGACTTGCCCCTGAGGATGTGCTTTGGTTTTATCATTTGTTTTAATTAGAAAGTTGCTGCATATAATAGTAGTACTATCTGACTTTCTCAATGCATGAAATTACTAGCTCCCTAATACCTTTTCTTATCCAGTGATATGCTCTCTGATCCTTGCTTTGGTGAATGATGTGCTATTGAACAAGCCCTGACCTCTGCCCCCATGAGGGTGCCCGTGCATGGTTAGGCAAGGCTTCTGAGCCTGTGAGGGAGGTGGATGCATGAGTGTGGGGTATTTATGGGGTGTCTTTCCTCTTGCCACTAATCCCATCCAGAGGAGAAAAACAGCAGTGGCAACAGTAACAGTATAAGAGCAGGAAGCTAATTTTAGGATTTTGTTTCATCATCTGGTGCCTCCACACAAACTGCATATGATGCTAACTAAGGTCTGAGTCCCCTACCAGATTACAAGTTTCATTAAGGCAAGGGCCTCACCGATCTTGTTCCCACTGTATCTTCAGGGCCTATCACATGGGAAGAACTCAATAAATACTTATTGAAAGAATGGATGAACCAATGAATGAATCCCTTCATCTCTCCATGTATCCATCAGTGGAGGTTGGGAAAAACCACCTACGCTTCTTACCACAGTAATTTCCCACTAAATTTTGCATATAATACCATTGATTCATTCATCCATCCATTCACTCAATCACTGAGTCTTTCATTTAGCAAATATTTCTCATGCATTTATTAAGTTCCTGGCCTTCTGCTGAACAATGAGAACTCAGCAGTGAGCAAAGCTGACATTGGTCCCCACCCTCATTGGGCTTACAGTCGAGCAGGGGAAACAGGCATTAAATACATCATCCAAAGCATGATGGATAGACATTCTAATAGGGGAAAAGCAGGATTTAATGAAAATGAACATTGAGGGGGCCTATCCAGGTGAGAATGTTGAGGCTGACTGGATCAGAATCTTGATGATGAGTTAATAAACACCTCCAAGAATACATCTGGCCCAGCGTGCCTCAGAGTGCATATCACAAACAAATATGAAGGATAGACTATGAACCATTTGCAACTGAATTGGTGCCAGAGAC
Source organism: Eubalaena glacialis (assembly GCF_028564815.1). NCBI lineage: Eukaryota > Metazoa > Chordata > Mammalia > Artiodactyla > Balaenidae > Eubalaena > Eubalaena glacialis. The sequence continues at coordinate 109,961,731 of NC_083723.1, read as the reverse complement.
GTGAAAGGACTTCTAACCAGGGAAAGCTTTGGTTTATGTAAGTCACTTTGGTTTGCTGAAAGGTTCCAGGTTTACACATTAGCACGATAGTCAGGATATACCTTTTTGCCCTAATTTGATCGTCCATTCATTGTGCTCCACTTATCTTTTGAAACAGGTTCAGTACCGCTGTATAAGCATAATGACACTCTGTACTTTTTAATTCTGATATTAAGTTTTAATTTATTTTGGTTGCTTCAGGGTGTTTAGAATATATTAATGAGTAAATTATTCTATAGTATTTGTATTCTAGAGTTGTTCGAATGAGGGATGTAATTTTAGATCTCTAGATAACTGGACCTGTTTAAAATAGTATTTACATTGTTTGAACATGTGTAGCTTAAGGGAAGGAACCTGTATGCAGCAGCATTAGAAAATAATTTGCATTTCTTTTTCTTGCTGTCCTATATATCTTTGCAGTCACATTCTCAGCTCACTGACAAACATCACTAATCTAACAGTAATGTCTTTGCCATACATAAAAAAATAAAAGAGGAAACCAGTTTAAAAGGTCACAGCAATAACTAAATCTGAGACCCAGACACCTTTAAAAAGTCTGTAAATCCAGCTGAAGATTTTCTGGGATGGTTCTAGTCTTTTGGATATATTCTGCTATTTTAACCGAGTCATTAGGGAACCACACAGCAAAATATCTGCTCCAGAAAACTGAAAGTGTATTGAATGCTAACCTGAGGGAAAGGACAAGGAAATCTTTTGCTGCCATTTCTCTTTCCTTCCTTCTGAAATATGCCTCAAAAGAGAAAGACCTGCGTGGAAATAAAGCAGCTGACGTGCTGGCAGCGTGAACTCCAACAGAGATTAGGAGAGGCTGTCACCGGTGCGCAGACCCACCCACCATCCATCACAACATTGTGATACGTGCTGTCACACCACATGGCAACAGGAGGATCCCGTGTTCCAACACCATGATGCTTTATTACAACCACGTGTATTTCCAAACCTTGGAGCGTGATTTCGGCTGTCACTGAATTAAGTAAAACATTTGGAGGATTAAAGTAAAAAAAAAAAAAAAATACAGTGAATATCACAGTGTAATAACTGGCAAAGAAGCTCATAAGCCTTCTATGTACATTTGAATAGCCAACATTAGCAATATCCGACATTTTACAGCCTTACCAGCCAATAAAGAAACTTACCCGTATCTGAAGTAAGTGCTGAACTGTCTGCAGAGGCGGTGAGCGAGTTCTCGTTTACCACACGCTTGAGGACCAGCTAATACCAACATGGGATAAGGGGCGTCCAGACTAGGAAGGGTGCTGCAACAGGGCAGAGCAGACATGCATATTAATGCATCCAGTGTGTAAAGTGTCCATGTCACAATCACAATTAATCCAGTAATCCAGCATTTGCTATATGTAGACACTCTATGGAAGGATGGTCCTACTTTCCAGAAGCAAGTTGATTGCAAAATAGCAAAAAAATTTACCTTAACAACATTTTTTAAAGGAAAAATATGGTGAGAGATATTCATTCTTGGTTGATATTCTCCCCAAGAACTTCAAAATGAAAGAAATAAGACTGCCCTCTGAGAGGTAAACTTTAACATCTGTATCTATTGAATTAGAACACAGATGTGAAACTAACACAACCTTGTAAAGCAATTATACTCCAATAAAAAAGAAAAGAATACTCATGTGCAAAGAAAACAGTAATCACTGAAATTTACCTGAGCAATTACTATATGCCAGGCCCTATTCTAGGCGTCTTATATGCACTACCTCATTTAATTATCACAGGAAGCTAATGAAGATGATTCTATCATTATCCCCACTTAACACATGAATAAACTGAAGTACAGAGAGGTGAATTAACTTGCTCAAAGTAACAACTAATAAGTAAGAGCTGATATATGAATCTCGGCATGGCTTCTGGTCTAAAAGACCAAAGGACTAATTATATAAAATCTCTTGCAACATGCAGAGCTGAAGTGTTTGGGTTCCACTCAAGACACAAATTCTAGAAATATGGAATAAAATATAATATTTTGAAAAAAATCATGGTTGAGGTATAGATTCTGTGAAGAATGGGGGCAGTGCAGCATAATTTCTCTGAATACTCACAGGAACACAGAAAAACTTGAGAACAAAAGCCCGTGGAAAATGTGGATAACAAACCAGATGAAAAGCCACAAACCCGCAAGACTTCTATGATACTGGAAGCTGGGCAAGAGGAAGGAAGAGGAAGCAATGGGCAGCGTCTGAGAACAAGGGAACCCCAAAACAACAGGTATCCAGCAGAAAAAAGGCAGGCTGAAACTGCAATGTCCAGAAGCCTACACGTGAATGCTCATAAAAGCTGTATTTGTAGCAGCCAAAACCTGGAATCAGCCCAGATGTCCTTCGATGGTTGGTTAAACTAATTGCGGTGCAATTAGTAGCAATACAAAGGAATGAACCATTGATCTATTCAACAGAGGCTAAGTTTAAAAAAAAAAAAGTCAACCCCAAAAGGTTATACATATACTCTGTGATTCCATTTATATAGCCTTCTTGAAATGACAGCATTACCGAGAAGGGGAACAGATTATTGGTTGCCAAACGTTAGGGAAGATGAGCAGGAGGGAGGTGGCTGTAGCTATAAAAGGGAAGCAAAGGGATCCGTGTGACAAAACTCCTGTATCTTGACTGGAGTCATGCTCATATGAATCTACACATGTGATAAAATCACATAGAACTAAATGTACACAGGAGTACATGCAAAACTGGTGAAACCTGATAAGGTTGGTGGCTTGTATCAATGTCAGCTTCCTGGTTTTGATATTCTGCTTTAGCTAAGCAAGATATTACCACTGGAGGAAACTGGGTGAAAAATACCTAGAATTTCTCTGTATTATTTCTTACAACTGCATGTGAATCTAAAATTACCTCTAAATAATTTTTTTAAGTAATTAAAGGAAAAAATTTTGAGAGAAAGTGACAAATATTGAGGATAGGCAAAGGAGATCTTCCTGAAGAAGAAAACCAAAGCTAAGGAACAAATATTAAAGACTGTCATTCAAGAAAACCTTTCTGAAATTAAAAACAATAAAATAACACTATACAACATACCTGAGAATATTAGCCTAGAACAACTGGGCTATAAATGTTGTAACAATAATACCAAGACATAGTCTAGTAAAATTACTGGACTTAAAAAAAGTTGGGGGGATTATTCAGCTAGAAAAAGAGAACACATGATTTATAAGGGGAAGAAAATTAAATTGTCACCAGTTTTTTGACAGCAATGTTTTGCACCAAAAGAAAATGGAGAAACCCTTCAAGGGAAAAAGTGTGAGCCATGGACTTTACATATAGCAAAAATGACTTTCAAGTGTAAAGGGCAGAGAATATTATCAACATGCAAGATTTCAAGAGATACTGATTCCACAGCTCCTCCTAAGGAATCTGCTAGAGAACAAGCTTCATACAACCAAAATGACTCAAGAGGAGGCATCAGTTGTAAGGGCTGGCAGGGAGCAATAAATATGCCATTACCCAGAGAACTAAGACTAAATGACAGCAAAGGAGAAAGTATAGTGTGTGATGGATATATGTTCTGACAATATACATACAGTACACTGTTTTTAAAATGGAGTGATTGGTGCTTATATAAAATATATACAGTAGGCAAATTCATAGAGACAGAAAGTACATTAGAAGTTACCGGGAACTGGGAGTAGCAGGAAATGGGGGGTTATTGCCTCATGTTTACAGAGCTTCTGTTCGGGGTGATGAAAAAGTTTTGCAAACAGATGGTGGTGATGGCTGCACAACATTGTGAATATAGTTAATGCCACTGAACTGTACACTTTAAAGTGGTTAAAATGGCAAATTTTATGTTTTATATATATATATATATATATATATTTTTTTTTTACCACAATAAAAAACAGTGGGGGAATGGTTAATGGGAGGAACATAGGCAAAATATGTTTTTAATGTTTTCAGTAATTATTACTACTGGTATTCTGATACTGTTGTGGTGTAATATGGGACTTTAAAAAAGAGCAATTATGGGATATTCTAATTCCATCTTCCTCTGTGTCTTTGGTGAGGGAGAAAAGGAGATACAGATGTAACAGAGATGAGATTAAGTAAAAGCTCAACTATAGTCTTGAAATTGAACTGTACCAATATGAATTCAGGAGGTGTTCTACCATCTATCTATAGATAGATCTATCTAGATACAGATTAGATAGATATAAAAGATTGAACAGATGTAATAGGTAGGTACAAATAGGCAAGATGGGTGGATGGATAGATAGAAAGAATAGATAGATGGATCAATGAATGGATGGAGGGAAGGAAGGAAGGAAGGAAGGAAAGAAGGAGGGGAGGGGAGGGAGGGAGGGAAGGGAGGGAAAGGAGGGAAGGGAGGGAAGGGAGGGAAAGGAGGGAAGGGAGGGAAAGGAGGGAACGGAGGGAAAGGAGGGAAGGGAGAGAAGGGAGGGGAGGGAGGGAGGGAGGGAAGGAAATATATTCCTAGCTCTGTCCACTAAAAGACCTGGAAACAATGATCAACCCAGTGCCATGTTTGTCTCTAGCACCCACATTATGATTGGGAAATACCATTTCTCACTGAAACAAACCAGGGCTTCTTGGAGAAATGGCCGATTCCAGAGTTCGGACAGGGCTTGTACAAGATCAGCCCGGAGAACCTTGTCATAGGAGAGAGCAAGAAAGCTATCACTGACTACCAGGCCAGAGTCAAGGTTCTGCCGTGTCATTTCAATATTGGATCCTCACCCCAATCCCGCCAGAAGAGGGGACAGTGATTCCCCAATATCACAGCCTAGAAGTCCCAAGACCAAGAGTCAGGGTTCCTCTCCTGGAGCCTGACTCCTGGGGCTGCCAGGGAGCTGCGTCCTGACCCAGAGTGGGAAGGGCATGGCACCCCTGCTCCTGCCTCCATGAGCTTTTCAGAGTGAGCCCTGCTCCATCCCAGAGCATCTGGGGCTGCTTGGCCATTTGCTCTTCTCTGCCTGACAGCCAGAAATGATCCAGAAATACATGTTTATCAGACATTGCTGTAAATTTCTTTGACACATATTTTTATATAAATGTACCCTAAAGCATGAAACAACTAGCAATCTCATAAACTAGAAAAGAAATACAATGAGGACATAAATGTCCTTCTTTTAAATCAAATGTGCTTTTCCAGATGTATGCAAATAAATGATAAATCATTTCACCTAGAGAGCTACCATAAATATATAAAAATGTCAACGTCTACATTATTAAATTACATGTAAAAAATCATGTCCTGGATGCAAAATACAACATTTTCTCTCTGTGGGAAACCAACTGTGTGAAGTACAGGAGCAGACCACACGAAGAAGAGAAGCCATTTATAACCAAGAGATTTTACAAGTAATTTTAAAATGCCTTTGGGCATTGATAGAATTTCTGTATTATACTTATAGTGTAAATGGCCATCTGCTCCAACAGATTGTTTAAAAAGATATGGAGAAATCGTGGTAAATCTGTCTTCGAACTCAGAGGTGAGAGATTCTGTTCCTGTGTTCAACCAAGCTGGGTGACTTCTCCCTGCTAGGTTGCCTGGGGCTCAGGGCAATCACTGTAAAGACTGTTTCAGGTTTCCCTTAGGTGAGGAGGGCCTCCTTCTAGGGACTCTCTAACGTATAACCTGCGGTCTTGGGTGCTCTTTGGCAGGGGTATCTAGCATTCACGCACAGCTAAGGAGAAACTGACAATGGATAGAGGTCATCACAATTCTCTGTTGATGGGGCTAAGGTCTGTGGTTCTATCCTACAGCAGAAAAGTTGGCAAACTTTTTTTCTTTTTCATTTCACCATCCTATGTCACAGGCTAGCCACCATTCAAGCGTCCAGATGAAAGAGGGAAGTTGAATCCACTCATCGCCACACTTGGGAAAATGCCAACAAGTGAGCCCCATATTCAAACATGTGATGATAATATGCTATATCTGAGACTACACAGCCTGTCAAATAAAGACTTGATCCCCTCCCTCAGAGAGGTGAGAAAGGAATGGGTCACAAAATAGAGGGCTAGGGAAACGATGAGGTTGTCCTGTGCTGGCCACCCTGAGTTCTACCCAAAGGGTCCCTAAGGAATACCTGTCAAAGATCCTCTGTGGCTGCATCATGCTGTTGACAACGTGGGTCATGTGATCTTGGGCTGCGACCACTTCTGGGGGAGGGTCGTATTTATTCACTGCCGCGACCTTTTCCAGAATTAGAAATGCAAAGGGAAATGAAAAAAATTCGTTTTAAAAGGAAGACAAGCCTTAGATTTTCTTTAATGAAATGTCCTAGACATGCGACCAGGAATCTGTGTTCTGTCTTCATGTCTACTCTAACTTTCCTAAAACCTAAAGAATAATAATTATTTTAAAGTATTGAGCTGGAGCCCCTTGGTCACCTATTTCTTTATACTCCCTGGTTTGAAAGGAAAAAAGCAAAAACAAAATCAAAACCTCTGAAGTCTAAGATGACCTTTAATATAGTAAACATTTCAACTTTTAGTATGAAAAGAAACAAAATTCATAGTTCTAGATTCCAGGTAGTTGTTACTGCAGAATCTTCCCTCATGCCATCATGCCAAGAACTATTCCTATGATCTCAAATTCTACTAAACCTCCCCCTCTTTTAGTGTAACTTTCTCTTTTCAAAGATATGGGCCTTTTCCTCACGATGGACAGTTGTCCGTCCCCCGGCTTTGTCATCCCTCTAAATACACTATTCTTGTCTGCCATACCTTTATCTAATGCGTGGTTTTAAATGTTATTCCCTTCGCACAACGTTAAAGGGAAAGAGAAATCTAATAAGTGCCTTTGAGTGAGAGAATGATAACAGACTAGCATCTGTAACTATTTTTTAACCAAGATTTCAGAAAGGCATTTATGAACTGGAATATCTGCCTCTCTGCATATTTATACCTCCTTTTTCATTCCCATCTCAAATTTGCATCCAGTGTAAGAAACTCCTCATTAGTGGAGATTTCAGCTGACACCAGTCACGACAGCATGACAAATTAGCTTCCACAGGTATGGAAGGGGCTGGCAGGTGCTAGCATTCAATGTCTGGTTACTCTCAACTTGTGTCCAGAAGAATCATTATCTTAAAGAGTAGAATAAAGGATTTAAAAATCAGAGTATTGATTTATTTGAGTCCTTTTCGATGATGTGGTAGAATGACATTATAATTCACTTCATTGTTAAGTGAACTTTTAGAGTAACACAGATAGGATCACACACCCTCCAAATATGAGAGTTATCCAAACGAACAGTCGGCTATACTGCTGCCAGCCTACGTACATGGAGGCTGCTTCTGTTTCCCACAGCCAGTCTCCTCACTGTACCAAGAGCAGGACTTTCACTGCATTTGTGTTGATGCTCAGCTCTGCAGAGGGTTAAACGGATAGATCCTGGGACAAGGACACGCCCCCTAAATAATGAATGTACATACTGTTATGTAATCATTTATGGATTGTATTGGTCTTGCAGCAGGTAGCATGAGCTTTTGAGCCTATCAACTCGTAAACACAGGAAATGATACGATTACATACCTTTTCTTCCACTTTTATCTTCTTCTGATCTAATTCTGTTAGTCGAGGTAGCATAAAAATTACGAAGGGACAATAGTCAGATTTTTCCTGTTTAAAATATCAAGAGGGTTATTCAGTTACCTTCCTTTTCCACTAGCAGTCTACTTTCATGAGCTTAGGGCTTTCACCTACTAACGCTGTCATTCATTCACACACACACACACACATACACACACACACATACACACACACACACATACACCCCCTGCATAGGTCTTTACATTTTCAGCTTACCAGTCCCCTTATATTAACAACTCAAATGCAGGCTGTGCCTTGTAACTTATAAAGCTTTTCAAATGTGTGATCTTGTTAATCTCCCTGTGAGATAAGAGGGACAGTTCTGATTATCTTCATTTCTAAAGAGAAAAACAACGAAGGCTCGGAGAGGTGAAGTATTTCATCTAAGGTTCTATGGCCAGTGATCCAAACCCTATCTTCTAATTCCAAAGAGTTTCATTAATTTCTCATTATTTATTACTTTGTATTGTTTTATATTAATTTGTATCATTAATTATGAATTTGTTTTACAATAACAAAATGATATTCATTTATAGAACCACCTCCATATTACTCCCTATCATCTTCTGTGGTAGGATTACCTGCCTTTTAGAAATATAATTACAGTTATTTTGTATTAAGAAGCTACATCTCTTTGAAGGGAAAGATATTAAGTGGGGGATGCGTTTTGAGGATGAGAATATACATGAAATGAATATACAATGGCACCTTTTGTGTACTTCAAAGTGCAAATGTGGGGGAAGTTTATACATAAATGAGTTAACATGTGAAAGGGTTTGTGCTATTTATTTATGCAAACACCTAGATGCTCTTTATGGATCTGGAACTGGGAGGGATGGCCACTTTAAACCCTTTCTTTCCCAGGGATGCTTTTAAATTGCCTGCCACTATTCTCATACCAAACATTGTTTTTATTTTTAGATCTTATTTTTCATTTTTTATTTTGATTTTTTGCCTGCCCGGACATGTTTCTCAAGACACACAAAAAGAAAGGTACTCAGAGATACATACAAATTCAAGAGTCTATGGAAAGGCGAGTGAAGGATATAGATAGAAAGGGGAATGAATGACATATGCTCAAAGAGGGAGGGACAGAGTTGAGGAGAAAGGATCTATCACTGGGGGAAAAAAAAAGAGAATCCTGAAAAAGTCTGAAAGTTTGATATCCATAGGTGAAGAATCGGTAGGAAATATATGATTTTTTTCTATAATCATTTTACAATGCCAATTTTACAACAATCCCCAGGCGAATTTCTTTAAGTGTCTAATCTTAGACTTTCCTCTGTTATAAAATAGGAACCACATTCCATCTACACCTCAGGCATCGTCCATTCTTTCATGTAAAAGGACATTGCTCTACAATCTCAATAGCTCCCGCCTGATAATCTTTATAACCACCCGGATGAGTCACAAATGACCACACAGAGTAGGCAACCAGTATTCAATTTCAGGCTTTACAGGCACCGATGGTGGTACATAGGTGCGACTTTGCTTACCCCTTCTAATAGAGAATGAAGATAAACACACCTTATTCACATTCCTGATGTTCTATCAAAAGCACTTCATAAAGAAGAATTTCAAGAAAGTCCTCATCCCTCTCCCCTGCCCCCAACATAAAGGATGTCTCACCCGAATTGGATTTCTTAGAAGATTGAGAACTCGAAGGAGACGCAGGTTTTCAATGTATTCTATTTCACCCAGCTCAGCAATCTGTTTAATCCAAAAACAAACAAACACACACACAATATTATCAACAGACTAAATGCACCAAGACAACAGAGAACATAATATAAGAGGAGCTACTTTGGATCCTTTAAACTCAACTTATTTTAAAAATTGCTCTTGTGACTATCCAGCTTTTTAATGAGAACTCTGCAAAGCTACACAGAACAAGGGAATTATTGCATGTTCCTTCAGTAAATGCAAACTCACAGCCACATTTTCTTTTTTCCTCTCTGGATACAGAACAGTGAGGTAGATGCTCCTCATCTCACCCACGTTTATCTTAAGGCAGAAATAAAACAGTACATAGAATCAGAGAAACTGCAAAAAATGCATGCAAGGGCTACATGCTTCTCCCCATCACTATTCTGCCCAGCCTCCAGCTCCCCAATCTCCCTCCCCAACACTGCTTCTGCTGGTTATTGTGGTTATCTGTGACTGGGGAAGCCTTCTTACTGCATGTACATGTGTAGCTCTATCATTTTTTCAATGAGATAATTGTTTTAAGAAAAGGTAAACATGGGAGATTGTATGACATATTTCTTGATGTGAATGTTACATGACTATTCACCTTAAAATTCTTTGCTAAACGGTACGTTTATGTGTTATACACTTTTTTTTGTATAGGTAATGTTTCACGACTTTAAAAAGTAAGAGGGAAAAAGGTTGCTTGATAGTTCCTTAATTTGAGCAGGGATAGAGCTTGGGTGGCAGCAGGCCTCAATTCTCCACTAAACTAAAGACAGTTTTCCTTAAATGTCCTGTAATTAGCATAATTATAATCTTATTTCAGATGTAGATGCTGAACTTTTGCAAAAAATTAATAATCACTTTTTCATTTCTATTTCTCCCCAAGTCATTTCTGCATGCATGGTAAGATCACTCCAACAGCAGAGTCACTAATAGTTCCTGAGTTATCCAACCACAAAATGCAGTTGAAATGTAAGCTATTCCCAAAGCTAAATCAGGGGAGGAACACATGTGCCATGTTCTAAGGATGCCATTTTCAAAGACAATATGAAAGGTCAATTCCGAGTTACAATATATAACCTGCACACATTAATCTGGTTATAGCAATGTTATGCTTTTTCCATAAGATGACTAGACTCTCCATTAAACTGCCATTTGGATCATCTACAAGATAAAAGGATCAATTTTTAAATACTGTGTTATTTGGGAAGGTGGAAGAGTCACTTTGGTTCACACTGCTCAATCAATCAATAGATTGATTCCCCTCTAGCCTACAGCTCTTGTGTTTGGACCTAACACAAATGTTAGGAGGAGATGTTTCCTCGCAGCCAACACGTCTCACCAACGCATCCTGGCCACGTGCACTTACAGACATCGCTGGTGGGAGTGGATGTGTTACACATGCTTAAGCTATAAACCAGCTATCCCACTTCAAGAGGTTTATACTGAAAAGATCATCAGACAGACAAAAATTAGACACATGAGCATTCGGTCTAACGTTTTTGGTAAAAGTTTAAAATTTTCTCAATTCTGAAAAATTCCATCATTATGTGATTAAATGAGTCATGGCACAGTCCCATAATAGGAACACTAGGCAGCCATTTTAGAAGATGGTAACATCGATGGTGCTTAACATGGAAAGATCTTGTAAATGCTGTGAACACTATGAATAGAATAATCACAGACTATGTAAAATATTATCACTAAGATGTCAGTTGGGATGAGCCAGTCTTTTGAGAGTCAAATGAGAGGGATCCAGCTCCCCTCCCAGTCCTTTCAAAGGTAGGATGAAGTGGGTAAGGGCAGAGGGGAACACATGTGGAGGCACCTGGCTACCAGTGCCCACCTCTGCTGAACTGGTGATGTGCACCAGGCACAGGCCATCCTGCATGCGCCACCCACCCCGTCCTGCAGACCTCACCCGGCAGCAGACCCACCCTCAAGTCTTCTCTCTTCAAATGCCAAGACCAAGGCTGTGTGTGTCACAGGCGAACACAAAAGGTGTGCAGACACAACACCCCCAAACCACCTAAAGTGAAACACTGCCAGAAAGATTATATTCTGAAAGGAACTTCAGCCATCTGATGCCAAGAATGTCATACCAGCAGGGCTGATCCCCAGATTCCGGTCTACCCTTCTTCCCTGATCTCCTCTGCCCCTGTTGGCTAACCCCCACCAAGCAGAAGCCTTTCAACTTCCACTATGTATGGAGAAGTTGGCTCCTTTCTTTGACATTTCCTTTTAAGCCATGCTCTCCAAGCCTAACCATCCAGATCTAAAGAGGCCTGTTAAGTCTTTTTCGTAAAATACATGCTAGATAGATAGAGGTGAAATAATGACACTAAGTAAGACTCAGAGAAGTAAAACAGCAGTCTCTAAGTAACTCCCAGACCAATATTTTGCTTCTAGAAGAAAAGGCTGAGGTTATAATAGAGTTAACATTTTGGGGATGAGTTTTAAATGATAGAAATGACTTAAAATCTAACAAGGATTGTAGAGTGGAGAGTGACAAAGGCCCCCAAATCACCAGCTCATGATGAATTTGCAAAAATCTTAAAAGAGATGGTCAAATGATCATGTGAAGTTACGGCAATGTTTCAACAGCTTATACCAAGTAAATAATACTGATAAAAGTGCTCCCAATAAGATAATATTCCTAACATCAAGTTAATCATATGAGAAGCAATAGCTATGTTATGTTTCCCTTAAATGATAAATTCTCCATCCTTGATACACAGTATTCTCAGTAGTGCTAGAAAAATCTCTGAGGAAATCTTTGGATGGCTCGGCTTACAGAATATTTCACATACTGTTGGTTGTTCCCCAACCTGCCCAGCGGGGAGTGAGGGAATTGTGTCATTGTTACGGACCCAATCGTTGCCAAAGGATCTCTCCTTTGGGACATGTGGCCACTTTTTTCTTTTTTAATGGAGTCTCTTCAACATTTGAAAATTATAAACTCTGTTCTTCCCTAATGATCCCTCTCTTTTTCTTCAACTATTTCAAATATAATTTGAAAAGTTTCCTGGAATGGAAGAGAACACCATACTATTCATGAGGTCTTTCTAGACCTGTGCTACCCAATATGGTAGTTACTAGCCCTATGTGGCTACTTACCACTGGGAATATGGCTAGGATAAATTCAAATGTACTGTAAGTGCAAAATACACAATAGATGTCCAAAACGTAGTATGAAACAACAGAACATAAAATATCTCATCAATAATTTTTATAAAGATTACATGTTGAAATGACAATATTTTGAATATATTGGGCTAAATAAAGCAAAAAATTAATTTCACCTGTTTCTTTTTACCTTATTGTGGCTACTAGAAAATTTAAAATTACACATGTGGCTCACATTATATTTAAGCCAGAAAGCACTCTTCTAGATCATGACAACACCACACACTTTTCTGAAGGGAGGGCCATTAGCATTTCATTTAATGTATTAGCCTGCAGGGTTAAGAACACTGACTCTGGAGGCAAATCATTCTGTTTGAACCCTGGCTCTGCTATTCACTGGATATGGTATAACTTTGGACAAGTTACTTAATGTCTCTCTGCTCCAGTTTCTTCATCTGTAGAATAGCGATAATAATAGGGTTATAATGAGGATTAAATGAGATGATATATGCAAAGTGCTTAAAACAGTGCCTTGTGCATAAATATGCAATGAAAATCTCTGCATCATTTTATGACTGTAATTGTCATTATTATTACCATTACTCTTTTTCCTAAATCCTGAGATGCACTGAGTTGAAATGTAATGAGTGCATTCTGCCGTTTGAACACCACCTGTATGTATCTGCAAACCATTTTAATGGCCATTTCATGAAAAAGACACTAAAACCATATGAGACAGAGATTGTTCTGACTTCATAAGACAGGTGGGACAGTGAACAAAAGTCACCCACTAGAATTAACCTTAGAAGTTAACAAACAATTTAATATGCAAGTCAAGTGAAAATGAGGAGGAATAGCTTTTGCCTGTGATTAAAAATCCACTTCTTCTCAGACCTAAAGATTGCCTCCTTTTCTTGATTTTTTGAAATCTAATAGCTAATGGAAGCTCATTGGAGAAAGAGTCATCAGACCCAGCTGATAAGCACCAACAAAGCCGAACAGAGAAATATCTCCACAGGAACGCATCTCACTCCAGCTAGGATCTATGTCTCTTTCAGGGTTAGCCAAAATTGTCATTTTCAAGAAGAAATAACCATTCGTCTTCCTTATGAAATCTTTCCCCAAAATATGAAAAAGTACTCGAGATGAATAAAATCACAATGTAGATCTGATTGCATAAGAGGTGAGTTATAGGTACCAACTTAATACACCATGATTAGGAGCACAAATGCTTTATTAAAAATAAAATGTAATTAAGAGTGAAAGCCAATTGATATAATTGGTGAAGTAATGTGTGCATTAAGCCAGATAGGGTAATTTGAGTAAGTCCAATCCCCAACTCATTCGGGTTGGGAACGTACCCTATTGTTGCAAATAGGATGTAAGAATTCACTTCCTGTGTCTCTTCTCATTAAATGGGGCACAGGCAACGCCAGCCTGAGGCTGTTCTCTTGTCTCTAGTTTCCTTCCTCTGACACGTCAGACATTCCTAATGCCATCTTTCTACCCCAAATTTCACACGAATATATCTACTTCACAAAGTCACGTGCACCTGGTTGCAGTTTAAACCTTCAAAACAATGTAATTAGGAATCTTCAAATTTTCAACAATTAAGAATTATTACTTATTTAAAAAAAAAAAAAGCAGTGCTTCAACTGTTGCTCCAGGAGGTTTTCTAGAATAACTTTTCTGAGCTGGCACTGAATGTGATAGCACTTGAGAAATAATTATAGACACTAAAACCAAGACATATAAAGTATAATATGACATTACCTTATTATCCTCGAGGTTGATCACTTCCAAGAAGTCATGACTCCCTAAGCCTTGGAGGCTACTGATCTGATTGTGGCTCAGATCCAGGAGCTGCAGGACCCTTAGGTCATCCAAACCTGTGATCTTCTCAATCTGGTTATTGCTCTAAAATTGATAAAATACACTTAATGTCCTAAAGGGAAAAGTGTAATGACAAGTTTTCATCCTGGATACTGCCCCAAACCTCTTAAAATCAGTAAGACATTCTTGTCCCCCCTCCCATTCCCATCTTTCACCTCCCTAAACACATATACATACACCCCAGAAAGAAAGCCCAGTCTTTCAGCTGGAAGACTCAGAACATAATATTTTCGCTAGAGGTAAAGCAGATGAATGTTTGAATCAATAGGAAAGACAAAAGTTAGGTAGTATAAGCTTTTGACATTGCTAACCTCAAGCTAATGGCGGCATAGCTCCAAGCTTATCTTTAGAAATGTAAATTTAATGCAATTCTTTCATCACCATCACAGAAAACCACTTGAATACTGTTAACTCCCATATACACTCTGTTTTCAGAAATATTCTGAATATAATCACCTCATATCATGAGCACTGTAGTAGTCTGGTACATGCCTCCACTTATTCATGCTCTTGTAGAGTTTCCACCTCTTGAATCCAGGATAGACCTATGACCTACCTTAACCAAAAGAATATGGCAGAAGTGTCCCGGTTCCAAATCTAAGACTTAGGAAGGCCTGGCAGCATCTCCTCTTGTGTCTTGGAGCCCTAAGCTGCCATGTAAGAACTCTAGCCACTCTGTTGGAGAGAATTTGTGGAGAGGTCACCTGGAGAGGAGCCCTGAGACTAAACGGAGAGGAGAAACCCAGCCATTGCAGCATCCTGGCTGAGCCCAGCCCCCAGCCAATCTGCTAGCTGGATGTGGCAAGACCAGCAGAACCACGAGCTGAGCCCAGCTCAGATTACAGAACTGCTATCTAATAAAATGGTTAACTAATAGAATTTCTCCACGCCACTACACTTGCGGTGGCATGTTTTACAACAATAGATATATAAACAAAGTTCTTAAATAATTTACACGTAAGCATCTTCTTAGACAATACCATGAAACAGAGAAAGATATAAGATTTAAACACTGTTCTTTTTCCCAACCCCCCTGTACCCATAACAACAAATTATAGTGATAACAATAATTTGTATTTTCTTGTTCATTTCCCAACATTCTCAAAATTCCTTGGGTTCTTTAGCCTTTGAGGTATAAAACTAAGCCACAGTAAAGTTAAACTTTGAGTTGAGAATCACAGTAAAGTGTAATTTTGAGGTTTCAATTAATGCCACATTATACCCAACCTTAAACTTTTTTTTTGGCCACACCGCGCACGCAAGATCCCAGGTCCCTGACCAGGGAGTGAACCTGTTTCCCTGCAAGTGGAAGTGTGCAGTCCTAACCACTGGACCACCACGGAATTCCCCCCATACTTAAACTTTTAAAACTTTTACTAAGCACTTTAGAACTAAAAAATTAAATTATAGTATTCTCTACCATCTATAATATTTTTCCTGGTACATGTTTCCCCAAGTATTTAACAGTAAGAGTTCATTTTCACTCAACTTTTCATAAGATTTCACTTCAATAATGAGCAAGGTTTATGTTCATTAGTATAATTCTATGGCTGTTTAAAATATATTAATAGAATGTTGATAATCTATAAAGCTGGATGATAGTACATGGGGGGTCATTAAACTATTCCTTTTATTTTTATATATGTCTGAAAAATTCCATAGTAAGAAGGAAAAATACTCATAACTCCATTTGCCTAAGTCAAATTTCCTACTGTTCAAAAAAGTTCTAGAAAGTGTAATAGAAAGGGGAAAGAAAAAAACTACAGTAAACTGAACATAATATCCTTATTAATTTAACTTATTGAAATAAGACCTCAATATCCTATTTAAAATATGCCCACATATCAAATTTATGTATAATACACCTCTTCCCCAAAGACCTTTGAAGTGCTGTAGATGTGGAAGATGAACTGTAATTCTTCTTTAGAGTGTCTCTGATGGCTTTCAAAGTGGTAGATGCACAAGAGCAGATTGAGGCATAGAAAAGTTTAATTAGATAACCTATGGTCATAAAAGAAAGCAGAACTGAGAAATATTCCAAATCAGAATTTCTGAGTCAAAGTTATCTAGTAAAACCCTTTATCCAATGATGAAAAACTGATACATCTCTTCTCAAAGTGCACATCTAGTGCCTGAATGAACAGTTCTTCTTGCTTGTTTTATCATGATTAGCAGGGAAAAGGGGGTCTTTAGAGAGAAACTAAAATGAAACGAGAAATATTCTCAATCTCCCAAGTTGGGAGGGAAAAAAAACAAATGGCTTTTACTAAGACAAAATGATTTTTGAAGTTTGGAATGTATTGTCCTTACTTGCTAAAGGAGGTGGTTGACAGAGCAGACCATAAGTGAACCACATTTCCCCCTAATATTTATGGTAAAAGTTGATGGAAGAGGGACTCCCCTGTTGGCGCAGTGGTTAAGAATCCGCCTGCCAATGCAGGGGACATGTGTTCGAGCCCTGGACCGGGAAGATCCCACATGCCATGGAGCGACTAAGCCCGTGTGCCACAACTACTGAGCCTGTGCTCTAGAGCCCGCAAGTCACAACTACTGAGCCCGCGTGCCACAACTACTGAAACCTGCGCACCTGGAGCCCTCTTGTTGCTCTACAACAAGAGAAGCCACCACAATGAGAAGCCCGTGCACCGCAACTAGAGAAAGCCTGCACGCAGCAATGAAGACCCAACACAGCCAAAAATAAATAAATAAATTTATTAAAAAAAAAAAAAGTTGATGGAATAGAATTAACAACTGGTTTGTATAGTGAATTGTTCTTTTTTCTCTAAATTGTAAACTGAATTACTTTCAGTAGTAAACCAATTGGATTACTGATACCACAAATCTTTTAAAAAGTATTAAAAACTGTTGAAACAAATGAGTATCATTTTATTTTATGAATTTTACTAATATATGGAAAAGAAAACCTTCCTATTCTCAAAAAGTTTAAGGAAAATGAATGATGGCATATTCTGTATTTTCTAGTTCATCTTGGGTGATGAGGATGGGGGTTGGGAACAATCCACCTAATCTACTTGTAGGAAAAATAAGTCTTTTATGCTTCTTCTAAAAGCTACTTGAGATGAGGGGCTTCCCTGGTGGCACAGTGGTTGAGAGTCTGCCTGCCAATGCAGGGGACACGGGTTCGAGCCCTGGTCTGGGAGGATCCCACATGCCGCGGAGCAACTGGGCCCGTGAGCCACAACTACTGAGCCTGCGCGTCTGGAGCCTGTGCTCCGCAACAAGAGAGGCCACAATAGTGAGAGGCCCGCGCACCACGATGAAGAGTGGCCCCGCTTGCCGCAGCTGGAGAAAGCCCTCGCACAGAAACGAAGACCCAACACAGCCAAAAATAAATAAATAAAACCTACTTGAGATGAAATTATCAACACAGATTATTTATTTAGTTATTGAGACAAAGTCTTAGGATGAAAGTGCTATGTGATGTCATTCTTAATAATCAGTTCAATTCTCATTCCTTTAAGCACACCCCCAATCTCTTTCCACATATCATGCTCCGCTTAAAGTTAATGGGAATGCCAATGCAAAAACATATGTAAATAAAGGGATAAGGTTCTAACAAGCTGCAAATTGAATAGACTATACTGCCGATAATCCTTCAAATTATCATAATTTTAAAGTGTGACTTTCTTTTATAATTTTTAAATTTGCAGTTCAGCCTACCAAATTCATTTTCATTTATGCTTTGCTTACATGCCTTAGTGGACAGAAAACAGAAAAACTCAGGGAAATTATTAAACATTTCCATGCTTCATTTCCAACCTCAGTACTGGGAACCAGTACTTTACCCTCACCTAACTCACTGTAAGAAGTGAAGGCTCTTGAAAAAGCACTTCAGGCTTAGCACATAGCCAACCTTCAGCTGTCTGTGGTTAAATAAGACAGGTATTGTATATTGTATATGTCAAAAATCTGCAGATAACCCAAGATGTCATTTCAAACAACATGTTCAACACTCTCCTGTGGGATAGTTCATGTAAGAAATTAATAAGCTACTAGCCTCATGGCTTAAAATCCCCCCGCCCACCTCATGACAGATATAATAAAGAACACCAAAGCCATCCAAGGGTAAGAAGTGAGAAGGAGAAGGAAAGGAAGAAGAAAGAATCCTAGATAATCTACAAACTATATAATCACCCCCAAATTAATGAGCTAGACTATTATTTCAAAAATACTGTATATATCTTTGGAACAACTATGATCCTGCTGATTTTAAAATAAATTGTATTTTCATTCAGTCATAGTCACATTGTCATACAGCTTAAGAAGCATGCTCTCTATGGGAAAAAAATTAAAATTTTTAACTTCTTGATGGGAATTGTTCATTTATTCTCAGCACTAATTCTGGTTTTCTAGAATGGGAAACTGGCATATAGTGATATAAAAGGACTGCCAAATTCAGGGCCCAGTGGTTCATTTGAGAGCAATGAAGTTTTAACTGCAATAAATATTATGCTTAAATATGTTTAAATGTTATTTCATCAATAACACATCACACTCTTTTATTAAACATCTTTAGTGGAGTATAATTGATTTACAGTGGTGTGTTAGTTTCTGCTTTATAAAAGTGAATCAGCTATACGTATAAATATATCCCCATACCTCCTCCCTCTTGCGTCTCCCTCCCACCCTCCCTATCCCAGCCCTCTAGGTGGTCACAAAGCACCGAGCTGATCTTCCTGTGCTAAGCAGCTGTTTCCCACTAGCTATCTATTTTACATTTGGTAGTATATATAAGTCCATGCCACTCCCTCACTTTGTCCCAGCTTATCCTTCCCACTCCCCAGGTCCTCAAGTCCATTCTCTACATCTGCGTCTTTATTGCTGTCCTGCCCCTAGGTTCTTCAGAACCATTTTTTTTTTAGATTCCATATATATGTGTTAGCATATGGTATTTGTTTTTCTCTTTCTGACTTACTTCACTCTGTATGACAGACTCTAGGTCCATCCACCACATTACAAATAACTCAATTTCATTTCTTTTTATGGCTGAGTAATATTGCATTGTATATATGTACCACATCTTCTTTATCCATTCATCTGTCGATGGACACTTAGGTTGCTTCCATGTCCTGGCTATTGTAAATATAGCTGCACTGAACATTGTGGTATATGACTCTTTTGAATTACGGTTTTCTCAGGGCATACGCCCAGTAGTGGGATTTCTGGGTAATATGGTAGTTCTATTTTTAGTTTTTTAAGGGACCTCCATACTGTTCTCCATAGTGGTTGTATCAATTTACATTCCCACCAACAGTGCAAGAGGGTTCCCTTTTCTCCACACCCTCTCCAGCATTTATTGCTTGTAGATTTTTTGATGATGGCCATTCTGACTGGTGTCAGGTGATACCTCATTGTAGTTTTGATTTGCATTTCTCTAACAATTAGTGATGTTGAGCATCCTTTCATGTGTTTGTTGGCAATCTGTATATCTTCTTTGGAGAAATGTCTATTTAGGTCTTCTGCCCATTTTTAGATTGGGTTGTTTGTTTTTTTGATATTGAGCTGCATGAGCTGCTTGTAAATTTTGGATATTAATCCTTTGCCAGTTGCTTCACTTGCAAATATTTTCTCCCATTCTGAGGGCTGTCTTTTCGTCTTGTTTATGGTTTCCTTTGCTGTGCAAAAGTTTTTAAGTTTCATTAGGTCCCATTTGTTTATTTTTGTTTTTATTTCCATTTCTCTAGGAGGTGGGTCAAAAAGGATCCTGCTGTGATTTATGTCATAGAGTGTTCTGCCTATGTTTTCCTCTAAGAGTTTGATAGTGCCTGGCCTCACATTAAGGTCTTTAATCCATTTTTAGTTTATTTTTGTGTATGGTGTTAGGGAGTGTTCTAATTTCATTCTTTCACATGTAGCTGTCCAGTTTTCCCAGCACCACTTACTGAAGAGGCTGTCTTTTCCCCATTGTATATTCTTGCCTCCTTTCTCAAACATAAGGTGATCATATGTGCGTGGGTTTATCTCTGGGCTTTCTCTCCTGTTCCATTGATCTATATTTCTGTTTTTGTGCCAGTACCATACTGTCTTGACTACTGTAGCTTTGTAGTATAGTCTGAAGTCAGGGAGCCTGATTCCTCCAGCTCCGTTTTTCTTTCTCAAGATTGCTTTGGCTATTTGGGGTCTTTTGTGTTTCCATAGAAATTGTGCAATTTTTTGTTCTAGTTCTGTGAAAAATGCCATTTGCAGTTTGATAGGGATTGCACTGAATCTGTAGATTGCTTTGGGTAGTACAGTCATTTTCACAATGTTGATTCTTCCAATCCAAGAACATGGTATATCTCTCCATCTGTTTGTATCATCTTTAATTTCTTTCATCAGTGTCTTATAGTTTTCTGCATACAGGTCTTTTGTCTCCTTAGGTAGGTTTATTCCTAGGTATTTTATTCTTTTTGTTGCAATGGTAAATGGCAGTGTTTCCTTAATTTCTCTTTCAGATTTTTTGTCATTGGTGTATAGGAATGAAAGAGATTTCTGTGCATTAATTTTGTATCCTGCTACTTTACCAAATTCATTGATTAGCTCTACTAGTTTTCTGGTAGCGTCTTTAGGATTCTCTATGTATAGTATCATGTCATCTGCAAACAGTGGCAGCTTTACTTCTTCTTTTCCGACTTGGATTCCTTTTATTTCTTTTTCTTCTCTGATTGCTGCGGCTAAAACATCCAAAACTTATGTTGAATAATAGTGGTGAGAGTGGGCAACCTTGTCTTGTTCCTGATCTTAGTGGAAATGGTTTCAGTTTTTCACCATTGAGAACGATGTTGGCTGTGGGTTTGTCATATATGGCCTTTATTATGTTGAGGTTAAGTTCCCTCTATGTCTACTTTCTGCAGGGTTTTTATCATAAATGGGTGTTGAATTTTGTCGAAAGCTTTTTCTGCATCTATTTGAGACGATCATATGGTTTTTATCCTTCAGTTTGTTAATATGGTGTATCACATTGATTGATTTGTGTATATTCAAGAATCCTTGCATTCCTGAGATAAACCCCACTTGATCATGGTGTATGATGCTTTTAATGTGCTGTTGGATTCTGTTTGCTAGTATTTTGTTGAGGATTTTTGCATCTATGTTCATCAGTGATATTGGCCTGTAGTTTTCTTTTTTTGTGACATCTTTGTGTGGTTTTGGTATCAGGGTGATGGTGGCCTCGTAGAATGAGTTGGGGAGTGTTCCTCCCTCTGCTATATTTTGGAAGGGTTTGAGAAGGATAGGTGTTAGCTCTTCTCTAATGTTTGATAGAATTCACCTGTGAAGCCATCTGGTCCTGGCCTTTTGTTTGTTGGAAGATTTTTAATCACAGTCTCAATTTCAGTGCTTGTGACTGGTCTGTTTATATTTTCTATTTCTTCCTGGTTCAGTCTCAGAAGGGTGTGCTTTTCTAAGAATTTGTCCATTTCTTCCAGATTGTCCATTTTATTGGCATATAGTTGCTTGTAGTAATCTCTCATGATCCTTTGTATTTCTACAGTGTCAGTTGTTACTTCTCCTTTTTCATTTCTAATTCTATTGATTTGAGTCTTCTCCCTTTTTTTCTTGATGAGTCTGGCTAATAGTTTATCAATTTTATGTTCTCAGAGAACCAGCTTTTAGTTTTATTGATCTTTGCTATCGTTTCCTTCATTTCTTTTTCGTTTATTTCTGATCTGATCTTTATGATTTCTTTCCTTCTGCTAAATTTGGGGGTTTTTTGTTCTTCTTTCTCTAATTGCTTTAGGTGTAAGGGTAGGTTGTTTATTTGAGATGTTTCTTGTTTCTTGAGGTTGGATTGTATTGGTATAAACTTCCCTCTTAGAACTGCTTTTGCTGCATCCCATAGGTTTTGGGTCGTCGTGTTTTCATTGTCATTTGTTTCTAGGTATTTTTTGATTTCCTCTTTGATTTCTTCAGTGATCTCTTGGTTATTATAAAAATATTCTTAATAGTTGCTAAAAGTATGCCTTCCTTTCTCAGTGTTAAAGTCAATCTTTTAAAAAATGGAATTTGTGTACCAAATTAGGAAATCATTTTACTTTAGCATGAATTATTCATCACACACACACACACACACACACACACACACACACACACACACACCCCAGATATGGAAAGGAGTAAACAAAACTAAAGACACTGACATTTCATGAAGGAATTAGCTCTTTATAAAACTGAAAAATCCTAACTATCATTCATATATTTACTAAGACATTAACTAGTACTTCTATAAAGAATAACACTTTTGTTACTCACCAGACAAAGTATTTTGATCGGTAACATTCCTAAGCCATTAATGGTTGTGATCTTGTTCTTGGCCAAACTAAGGTGGGTAAGACTGCTACACAGCTCTAGTCCGTTGATTTCAGCTATCTCATTGCCTATACACCACAACTATGTTTAAGGAAAATGGTATTAGAAACATTTGGAAGAAAAAATGAATTAGTGTCAAATCATCATTAGAAAAATCAGACAACAGCATAAATAAAAAAGTTCTCTATGATAATACAGGATGAATGCTAAATCTTAAAATGATATTTTTTTCATATAGAAGTTAATAGTGCACCAGTTAAAATTAGTTTGTTTTTTTTAAAAGGCATAGCTTTTGAGTGTGCTCAGTTGCCTTTGCATTCATATGTGACTCATTTAATCAGTGAGGAAAAACACTTCAGAGTGGTTCAAAGCTGCCACCTTGGCAGTGTTTTTTCCTTGGTTCCTTAATGGTCTCCATGAGAAACTCTTGTACTTTTCCACAGGCAGAACTGAATCCAGGGTTGCCCTGGAGAGACACATGCACTTTATCATCCCCATAACCAGGGAAACAGCCCGGGAGGTGTCATCTGCAGAAAATGGGTGATATTGAGAGGAATAGCCTTTTCTTCTATCTATACTGGCTTCTCTTCTCTTTATAATAAATGAGGCCTAAACTCAGCCTTCTTTTCCTCATCTGTTGATTTTCTAGTTATTTTAAAATTTAACTCTTACCTTTTGTGTTCCATCCTTATAGTCACCTAAAAGTGTAAACTCTAAGTCACCAATTCTACTTACCTCTCTCTGTCCTCAATCTTTCTGGCAAATTTCTAGGATTTAATATCACTTCTCCACCCAAGCTCAGTTTTCCCTCCCAAGTAGCCTAAGACATCACCATTTTCTCAGCCACTTGTAACCTTCAGGGCGTCCGATCATCACCAAAACCTGGCATTTTTTGCTTTAAAACATCTCTTCAAATATGTCCTTCCTTTTCATTCACTCCTCTGCCAACTTAATTCAGCTTTAGCACCAATGGATACCTCTAACATCCATTTCTTCGTGCCCTCAAGTCACCTTACACACTGTAGTCAGGTTAATTTTTTTCAAAATATTGACTGGATATCATGCTTCAATTAAAAAATTCTCACAGGATGAATTCCAAATTCTTCACTCTGGCATTTAAGGCCCTTTACTTTAAGCAAAACCTATTTATCGAATTTCATCCCCATAATAATCCAGTGAGAATGCTCCAATTCTGCCAGGTCAATCTTCTCAATAGTTCTGGAATATACCCCTTGACTTTCTTAATTTTTTTAAATACTGCTTTCCTACTTATTTCTAAACCCTACCCATTCTTCAGGACTTAATTTGAAATTCCACTTTTTAAAGTTTTTTCTCTTTTTTAACATTTGCATTAAACCAACATCTTAAGTATTTCTTTTTGACAACCTCATTTCTGTACTTCTATTAGTTTTTAATTACATAAGTAAATACAGGTGACAGACTGGGAGAATATATTGACAACATATATAGTATACAAAGAATTACTATCTAGAAAACATAAAGAATGACAATAACCCAATAGAAAATGGGGAAAGAATATATCCAGGAAATTCCCAGAAGAGCAAATCCAAGTGGCTAACATAATAAACATATGAAAAGACACTCTGCTTCACCTGCAGTCGGGAGAAAGCAAATTAAGATGCTATCTTTTGCCTATCAGTTTGGCAAACATTTTAAAGCTTTGGAAGAACAGATTCTTTCATACTACTGGGTGAGAGGGTTCATTATGGTATAGCCTCTCTGGAGGCAATTTGGCAGTGACTATTATAATTGTAAATATCAGAGCAATTCCAATTCTTGGTATCCACTCGAGACAAACTCTTTCCTCCTCAAAGCCTTTTCTGGTCAACTTCTAACACCCCACCTATGGAGATTAATCACAGAATCAACAAATTTTTTAAGAGAAAGGAAGGGACTGTAAGTATCACAGAAACATACATTTTGCCTCATAATTATTTGTAGTTATCCTAACTCTACTACTTACTAGTTATGTGATGTAATTTCTCTCTGCTCAGATTTTTCATCTGTAAAATGGAGACAACATCAGGCTGCCGTGAAGGCCAAAAGTTAGATCATGAGAAAAAATGTAGAAAATGTATGTGAGTGAGTTGTACAAGTACCTCACAATTATAAGGCATTGTTATCGTTACTAAATTACAAGCACATGAGGCCAAGGAATCACATCCTCTGCCTCTTGGCCAGCAGCACAAAAAGGAGGATTCAGGCCAGGACTGATTCTGAAAGAACTAAGCCAGACACAGTGTTTAATTAAGAAACTAAAAGCAATGATGAGAAAATATTGCCAAATGAACCAGAAATGCCTCGATTTTCCTCACTGGTTCCAGATTCAATCCTTGGGCTGTTCGGCTTGTTGTCAACATGCATTTCAAAACCACTTTCATAAAGCTTCCTGCCAGACTAGCTCTACAAATAGACACTTATGCTCACAAACACGATCCTCCTTTCTGCTTCCATTTTCTTTGGGCTATTTAAACAATCACTCTATAGATGAAATAAAATATCCTCAGTGTAGCAATCTTTGGTAAGAAAAATTAAGCACGGAAAACTTCAAATGGTCATTTGTCTTAATCTAGCAGAGGAAGCAACAGTCTTTAAGTCCTATTTCAGGAGCACTAGTGTCTTGGTAGCTCAGCTTCAACAGAAACAAGGATACTCTGAATTATGACAGCGAGTAAAACAAATGCTTGTGGGTGGCTGAGTCAGGAAGCACTCCCATGGGAAGCAGGCAAGGATTAGAAAACTAGAAAACAGGAATCCGGACACTGTCAAGAGATAATGGGAACTGAAAAGGAAAGCCTGTTGACTGTGTATACAGTAATTTTCCAAGACATTAGAGGCCGTTCCCTTGGTGCATCCAGCTTACTCTCTAGCTTTGACTAGTAGGGCAAGTCATGTTTTATGAAATTAGTATTGCAAGGGCCAAAAGGAGGAAGAATACAGATGTCCCCCTGCAGTCATGGCCATGGCTTCCACAGCTGCCACTGCCATCACTCACAGCACTGGGGCAAAGGGCGAGGAGCTGACTGAACACCTCTGCTGAGAAATAGGTTCATTTCACCGAAACTGTCTCCTATTTCCCAACTCTTCACTCCCCTTTAAATTTCAAGGAACTTTAGGCACTATAAATTACAGGTGACCCTTGACAAACAGGTCTGAAATGTATGGGTCCACTTATACATGGATTTTTTTTTTTTTCACTACATACATACTACAGTGGTACACCATCTGTAGAGGTTGGTTGAATCCACTGGTGCACAACCATGGATACAAAGGGCTTACTGTAAAGTTATGTGTGGCTATTCGATTGCTCTGGGATCGGTCCCCTAACCCCCACCATTATTCAAGGGTCAACCGCAATCAGGCTCTTAAGTAAAGAGTACTTTTCACAGTGGCGCAACGGCTTCCCCCGCTAATTACTCCCATGGTCACATCATATGTGACTGCCAGCAATGCCAACAGTCAATATGCAGGACTGGTCCATCCAGAGCTCTAAGTTCAGGAATACCTTTATCTCTCCAGTCTCCCATTTTCTTAAGAACCTTCATGAAATGTTACTTGCCCTTCCTCCTAACGTTATTCTTTCATAAGTCTTGGGACTTTCCGATAAGAAGAAATAGAATCAGATAAGCCACTAAACTATTACAATGAATTAGCTTATTGAGTTAATCCTCTTAGGTATAGTTTAATTTTAAAAGGCCACTATCAGGAGAAAGAGACTCAAAGAACACAAGATCATCATACTGCATTCCAGCTCTAAAATTTTATGATTCTATGAATAAATCTTTTACAGTGGAATGTTAGATCCTCGTGGAAACTGAGTGAAGGAATCCAAAGGCACATAAGCATAACTTTACAGCTAGGGAGAAGCCCAACAATATATTTTTACATTTTGGCAATGCTGTCAGCAGTTCACAGTGCTTGACATGAATTATTCACTAGTCCGCATTGGCTCTTATTCATTTGTCTACAACCATAAAATATGGGCCGGGTGTACAGAAAACAGTTACTAAGAAATAAATAGGAAATCCATCACAATTCTCTTAGCGGAAAGAACCACAATGATGACTTTAATCAAAACCAATCCTGAAGGATCTATATCACCTTACCAGTGAAAAATGTTCTTCACTATGGGAGTGAATCTCTTTAAGAAATGAAATATGCATACACTTTAAATGGCTATGTGATAAAAGTAGTAATCATTCAATGAATTGCAACATGAGAAGAACAATGGAATGCAGAAGACTAGTCTCAGCTCAACCATTTACCAAATAATATCGGACGTTTCCCTGAGTCTCAGGCTCCTCTCCCATAAAATAACAGCACTAGATGATCCCTGAAGTCCTGTCTGGATTTAAAAATTCTATAAATCACTTTTTAAAAATTTCATGATTCTATAATCATGGAATAAATTCCAATGATCAATTAATATTTATAGGTAAAGAATAAACTGCATCCTTTCTTAAGACTAAATAAATATACTAATCCTCGGCAAAGTTTATCATCTTTCGATTTGGGGTGATTATCAATTAATCATCAGTTGTCCACCTACAGAAGGAAAAAATAGCATAATAAGATTAACTAAAAAAGTTGATATTTTAGAGTTAACAATTCATTCTGAGGTATTAACATAATCTACTACAATCACATTGTCAGCACTACTAGCTTGATTAACTGATTTGTTTTTTATTTTCAATAACTGCTTTTAATATTGATAATTATACTTCTCTTTTAATTTTTTTTTAGACAAAAGTGCAATTTTTTTCCCTCAAATAGAAAACACAGATGCTCGCTAAGGAAAGCTTGAATAAATACAAAAAGTTTAAAAAAAGATAACAGCCAAATTTCTAAAGCATTTAAAAAAGGACAAATGGAATGGCAGCAGATGAGAAAAGCATGACATTCAAGATATAACAGACAGGACTGATTAGCTTAGAGCTGTGGATCTCAAAGTGTGGTCCTCAGAACAGCAATGCCAGCATCATCCCGGAACTTGTTAGATATGCAAGTTCTCAGGTACCACCCCAGACCTACTTAACCAAAAGTTCTGGAGGGTGGGGGCCAGCAATAGGTGTTTTAACAAGCCCTCCAGGGAATTCTGATAGTGCTGGACTTTGACATTTGGTAACTAACTGTTTTCAAGGAAATTAATTTCTAAGTTTCAAATTTAAAAAAATTTTAATGAAGACAGGCACATCATTGGCCATACATGGCCTGCTTTTATTTACTTTTAAAAATTTGATGAATATTCTTGAAACCACCACCATTCCCAGCCCAAGAAGTAGAATATTAGCAATAAGTTACATCTACCTCTGCATACCCTCTCCTGTCACGTCTTGACGGCTCCCTCTCAGAGATAACCCTTAGGCTGAATTGCCTATTTCTTCTTCTCTTTCCCCTTTGGTTTTATACCTAAATTATATTTGGTTTGGACTTCCCTGGTAGCGCAGTGGTGAAGAATCCGCCTGCCAGTGCAGGGGACACGGGTTCGATCCCTGGTCCACGAAGATCCCTCATGCCGCGGAGCAACTAAGCCTGTGCGCCACAACTACTGAGCCTGTGCTCTAGAGCCCGCGAGCCACAACTGCTGAGCCCATGCACCGCAACTACTGAAGCCGGCATGCCTAGAGCCCGTGTTCCGCAACAAGAGAAGCCACCGCAGTGAGAAGCCCGCGGACCGCAACGAAGAGTAGCCCCCGCTCGCCGCAACTAAAGAAAGCCTGCGTGCAGCAACGAAGACCCAATGCAGCCAAAAATTTTTTAAAAATTTGTTTTAATTAAAAATTTTTTTTAATTTTAAAAAATTTTTAAAAAATTATATTTGGTTTTATTAACAGTCAACTTTACTGGTGCATGGAGATATATACAGTTCATTCATTTTCATGACTATATGATAATGCTATTGTATCAGTATACCATAATTTATTTATGCTCTCTTATGAAGGAATATTTGGGCTATTTCAATTTTTTGCTATTACAAGCCTCCAGGTACACGTATGCTAAACTTCCTATATATAGGAATGAAAGTGCTAGATCATAGAAAACGTGGATGTTCAACTTTACAAGATTGCACAAAATTGTTTTCCAAAGTGGTTGAACTAATTTCACACCCATAAGGAAGAAAAATAGAGATCCTCTTGACCTATGTGTTCTCCAACACATGGTATTTTTAGATTTCTTACATTCTGTCAACTGAATGGATATAATATAGTATATCGTGAGCTTGACTTGCATTTCTCTGAATACAAATGAGGTTGACATGTCTTCATATGTTTGTTAGCCTTTCTGATTCATTTTCTATAAAATTATATTTACACATCTTCTCCCATCTTCATATGCAGGAACATGCTATAATATACTTCCCTTTAGTTAGGTCTTTAATACCCTTCAATAAAGTTTTATTATGTTCCCCCGACAGGTCTTATTCATCTTTAATAAGATACATATTCTTGTAAATGGCGTTTCTTTTTAAGGTTGTGTTTTCTAGTTGCTTGTTTGTGGTATAGAGTAATGCAATCGATTTCTGTTTATTGAAGTCATATCCAACTACCTTGTTGAACTCTCAAAACTCTATTATTTCTAGTAGTTTATTGCAAGATCTTTTTTATATTCTGTAGACAATCATACCATTTGCAAAAAATGACTTTTTCTCCTTATCAATCTTTATACTTTGCTTTCATTTCTTTCTCTTATGATGCTGAGTAAGACCTCTTAAACAATGACGGTTAGAAGTGGCAAAGGCGGTTATCTTGTCTTGTATCCTTGATTTTAAAGAGTGCTTAGAACATGTCCCCAGTTAGGATAAAGTTTGTTTCAAATATTTTTGTTGACATTCTTATCAAGTTGAGGAAATTCCCTATTACTAGTTTACTAAGAGTTTTTATTGTGAATGAAGAATGGATTCTATTAAATTTTCTGTATCTATTGAGCTTCTATATCTATTTATCATATGATTTATTTCCCTTAATCTGTTCATGTCGTTAATGACATTTTAAAATTTTCTAATGTTAAGCTATCCTTACATTCATGAGATAAACCTAACTTGGTCATGGTATATTATCTTTTTCATATACTGTCAGATTCAGTTTGCTAATGTTTTGTTTAGGATTTTTACATCTATATCACAAGTGAAATAAGCCTGTCATTTTCCTTTCTCTTACTGTTCCTTGTCTGGTTTGGGTATCAAAGTAACCTCATTAAAATGAATTGTGAATATGCCTTCTATTTTAAATCTTTGAAAGAATTTGTTCATTTTTGAAAGGTTTGTTCTTGAAAGTTGGGGTTTTTTGTATGAAGATTTTTAATTTAATTGATTTTAATTTGTAATGAACTAGTTTTATAGTTATAGGACTACTCAGGGTTTCTATCTCCAAGTCAGTGCGTTGGTGCATAACATTTTTCCAGGGATTTATCCATTTCATCTAAGTTTTTAAATGTTCTGGCATTAAAAAGTTGTTTAGAAATTCTTTTTTATCTCAAAGCTTTTAAGTCTTTTCAAAACTCTAATTACATAATTATACACAATATGATATGCCTGAACAGAACAAAAGAAAGAGGCATAGTTAGTACTGTTTAAAAATTAGCCTACTCTCTTTTCAAAATTGTAAGCTATCTAAGAAGTAGTTTATGAAGGGGAGCTAGTTCTGGGTATTTGTCTTTGCATTTTTAAAAACACATATGAGGAATTGTGCCACGGTATTTACATTCTAATTATGTGTCTACGTTCTGAATTCCAATCGGTTCTGATGTAATAAAGCTTTTTACACTTTGGAGATGAGACTCCATTGTTACATCTAAAGTCAAGTTTAAAAAACCCTGATTCCTTCCTCTGTTGACATTTACAAAGTCACAACAGTTTAGCTTTTTACATGGAAAGATAAATTCATGTCGAAATTAAGACTTTCATGATAGAAATGTTTTAAAATGCATCCTCCATTTTCAGTCCAAAATACTGTGGAGTTGTTTTCTCTGGCAACTCCATGCTTGCACACAGAATATTTTCTGGGAGACAGAACTCCAGACTTTTGTGTCACCATTCTCACTCAGGGTACACTGAAGAATAGAAGGAGCTCTGGATGCTCAATCCCTTTTGTCTGGTTGGAGTTTAGGGGGGCAGCTGACGTCTAGACCAGTGCTCCTCAAGCTTTAGTATGAACTCACATCACCTGGGGGTCTTGTTAAAAATGCAGATTCTGATTTCAGAGGTCTGGGGTAGCAGCCAAGAGTCTGCATTTCTAAGAAGTTCCAGCAATGCTGACGCTGTTGGTGGTCCCTGAGGAGCATTCTTCTAGATGGCCTGAGATGAGTAGATCTCTGAGCCAGACAGCTTCTGGGCCGTCAGACTATCTCTTTCCAAATGCAATATATACAACAGTCAAGCATAAAGTGCAGGTTCTATGGACGGGTGCCGCTAATGTGTACTACTTTTAGTTTGTCATCAAAACATTTCATTTTGATCATTTTCTCATTCGGCTACGTTCAGGAAAACTTGCTCGTTTCAAGAGCACCCTCTAAATGTCCACTAATTGCTCATTTTCACACACAAGTTCTCAAGAGAGTGATGTGATGTTTTAAGCTTTCCATCATATACAAATAAAGCGTTTTTCCTACAAAATATGTCTTCAAGAAAACGTACCTTCTGTTCTCCCCACATCCCAGCCTCATTACTAGTGTGTACTAGCTGCTGCCACATCCCTGGAATGAGGTACCCGAGGGCAATCAATTCATGCTCCACTCTGCCCTGAAAAATCCTCAGGTGGGTAGAAAGATACTGAGAAAGAGAAGGCGCTGCTCCCTTATCACCCAGAGAACACTGGTCTCTAGGGTAAGGAAGGGATTCAAGCTCATTAAACTCACAGATCCCCAGTCAACCCCTTAGGGTCCAGAAGCTGGAGGGTGTCTATGTTAAAACAGGTGCTCTGTTTGCACAGGAGCCTGGCTCATGCAACAGATATGTTCTTGAAGTTGGCTGCGAATCAAAAATTGTTGGTTTTACTTTTTTAAAATTTTTATGAAAGCATCATTTGAAATACACTAGAGAGGATTGCTAGTTAAAAGGAGCTTAGTGTGAATTATTTTGTAAAATAAATAGTCACTAATTTTGGCTGTATCTCGATTTTCAGATACTGAATTTACATAAAATAGGGCCCCAGTTTAAGTAAATTTGAAGAAAGGAGTCGGGTAAAACAGAACTTCTTATCTGGTTCTAGAATTAAAAATAAGCCTATGTTTATCAGAAGAATGACTGTCTTCTTAGCTTTTCAGGTGTCAGATGTTCTTGGCAAGCTTTGATTTGCACTCTTACTCCATGGTCAGTAAAATATCCTCATTTTGTGAATATCAATTCTTAACCGTTTAAATGAGTCACACATCTCTAGTAAATTGCCTATCCGGCACTATTCCAGGTCATCCAGTACACATGTATTCATGGGCCTCTTAATCAAACTTTCCCCTTTAATCATTCAAAGGATACTGTCCAAAATTAGTTTCGTGAGAGACTCATATGGCGACAAATCACACATTCCCGAAATTTGGTTGTAGGAAAAATCCACCTTCTGATAAGAGAAAGACAGCACGATATTATACTTTATTTCTCATTCATCTTAACCACACAATTACTTGCACAACAAGAATGTATTTTCTGATGAGGGGTTACAATTCATAGTTGAAAATACACTCAGCTAACGTACTTCCTTTGTGTTTAACCGTTTCCTAGCTGGGACCCTCGTCTGCCCACTCTGAGGGGTACTAAGGGGGAGACCCTTCCCCGTGGCTGGCGCGGACAGCCGCGCAACAGAAACGCTTTCTGTTTCTTCAGTCGCTCTCCCCATTTTCAGCACTTATTTTAAACTTTCTCGATCTTCCTTCAGAGCTTACCTCAGTTTCACCCTTACTAACCACCATGTCTTCATTTTCGCTGACGCCCAATAGCCTGTGTTCATTTAGTTTATATGCACATCTTGCTTCTGGCTTCTTTGCCTTCTCTGTTTCTGGCTCAATTTACTCTCCTGTGTCACCCCCTAAAGGCCAGAAAAGTCTTTCTTATTCATCCCTCAGGCCATACCTCGTCCACTCAGCACCCTTTCTCAAACTTGACTATCTTAGGAAAGCATTTTCAACAATATTAGTTGTTCCTACTCAAGAATATGAGAAAGAAAACAACATTAAATAACTTTGTTTAATTATTCACCTAGTGGCAAAAGATAAAAAAAATATATTTTTTAAAACACTGCATTAATGTGCTAGGCACATGATAATCATTTTCTGGAAAACTATCAAGCGATTATATAATAAGTACTATTGCTATCTTCTTGTGCCCTTTAAAACAGCAATTTTACCTCCCCCTACCCATGCACTAAGATTATTTTTATCAATGTATTAAATATTAAATACTTTAAATACTAAAAACTTTAAATACTGGACACTAAAAAAAATTTCTTTGAAAACAGCTCAAGTGGCAAGTGTAGAAAATTGGTTAAGTTGATTACAATACAGCAACAAGACTGCATAGTAAGTAAAATACAAGTATTTGAATCATGTGAAGAAATAGAAATGTGCAAACAAAATCCTGTTAAAAAAAAAATCAGAAACAAAATTTTATGCATATACAAATTGCAACTATGTAAAATGCATTCTATGACTTAATTAAAAAGTCAGTTTGGCATGATAAAATGAAATTTCTTATTTGCTTTTTTCTTCTATATAATAATGATGGGCTAGAAATAAACATAATTATCTAGGTTTACTTATAGCTGACATTTTTCCATCAACACCTTTCATTCTTGTGCCACAGCTTGTCTGTGCTCATGATACCTATCTAACTACACACCTGTTGGGACTATATGCCAATACTGTGCCCTCCATGCACTTATGATACTGGGCTTGTTGAGAGACCTTAAAAGGGTTATGATATTGCCCTGACTCCCACTGGGGGTTCCACTGGAACCCAGAGCTTGTAAGAAGTGCCCATCAATCGAACGAACCTTCTTCACCTACTAAGAGCAAAATCATTCTAGGAAATACAAAAAGGGTACAAGTATAAGCTCCTGCTCTTTGGGACATGTATGCTTTCTTTGGTTGGTGGCACAAGGCACATAGATAATAAATGAAACATAAGCAGAGCTATCCGAGAGGATGGGACATTATACACAAGCGTGATTTACTGGAAAAATGGGCTTTGGGTCTCAGACATGGGGTTCAATGCCAGCCCTGTGACCTCCCAGCAAAGGTTAAGTAAGTTATTTAACCTTTCTGTGCTTCTGCAAACTCATCTGTAAAATGGGACCATCCCAGCTGCCTCACAGTTCTATTGGGAGGATTTAGTAAGATCCTGCATTGAAAACATTGGAAGGCCTCAATCATTCCCCTCCCAGGTTCACAAAGGGTTCACTAAGGGTTCACTTAGGGTTCACATAGGGTTGAAGTACCTCGTCAGGGGCACTCTGGCACTTTGCAAGCACTTTCCTAAAGTTACCAATACATTTGCTCTTAATTCTCTAGGAACTTAAACATTGAGGTATCTGCCATAACGATGGAAACACATCATTATACATTTGTCCAAACCCACAGAACGTACAACACCAAGAGTGAATCCTAATGTAAACTGTGGACTTCGGGTGATTATGATGTGTCAGTGTAGGTTTGAGTGTAACAAATGTCCCACTCTGGCGGGGGATGTTGATAATGGGGAGGCTGTGAATTTGTGGGGGCAGGAGATATATGGGAAATCTCTGCACTTTCTCCTCAATTTTGCTATGAACCTAAAACTGCTCTAAAAAAAAAAGATGGGGTATCTGATTTGTTTTTGTTTACTTGTGCAGTCTTTTGGGGAGGGGGTGAGGCAAGGTTGTGAATGAAAGAAACTCCAGGCA
This sequence comes from Eubalaena glacialis, assembly GCF_028564815.1. Taxonomy (NCBI): domain Eukaryota; kingdom Metazoa; phylum Chordata; class Mammalia; order Artiodactyla; family Balaenidae; genus Eubalaena; species Eubalaena glacialis. The sequence goes on along the minus strand of NC_083723.1, from coordinate 109,927,182 downwards.
AGTTTTTCCCAAGGAAGGGGGTCACACTGTTGCCATGGCTGATTTCACTGGGGCTTAGGGCAAGGCAGAAGGGGACAGCAAAGGAGGGAGAATCAAGACAGCTCTGCAAGAACAATTCCTGATGACCTGGAGACCACAAGGCCCCATACTGAGGACAAATAGGCACCTTGTGTGGCTTTGCTGGATAAAGGAATGTCACCACAGCAATAACTGTAATTTCAAAGGGAAAAAACTCACTACTGATAAAAATGTAGCAATGTGAAATAACAGAAGAAAAATTAAGAAAGGCGTCTCACTGACAGTATGGAGGATGTCCGATTCTTGATTTCAAACAGACTCATATTTGTGCAAGCTCCAGCAGAATACGTTGGATCTACATTAATTTGGCTTGTAAACAAAATAAAACTAATAGGTAATAAAAGGCAATCATTGATGTCCACTCCTTAAAACAACTTTTTAATGAAATATTTGAGTCCAATAGAAAAATACTCGTCCCAAGCTGTGGCAATGGTTCCCAAATTTGTCAGCATGTTAGAGCCACCTGGGCGGGGTCTTTTAGAAATTCCCACACCCAGGCCTTACCTTGGACCACTTGAACCAGAATATCTGGCAGTGGGATCCAGGCATCAGTAGTCTTTAAAACTCTCCAGGTGATTCCAGTGTGCAGAAAATCGGAGTACCATTAATCTATGACCTCTCTGCTTACGTGTGGTCCATGGACCAGCCCCAGTGCCTCACCAGGAAGGCTGTTAGAAAGCAGAGCCTCAGGCCCACCTCAGACCTACTGGATCAGAATCTCATTTTCACAAGAACGCCACGTGACCTACACACATGTTAAAGTATGAGACACAGCGTTCCACAGCAGAGTAAGCTGCTCCATCAACCACCGTTCACAGAGTTTCATTCTGCCTCAGAAATGCAAAAGCAAGTGCAGAGAAGCAAGAATGAAGATCTGAAATCACTGCTTTCTAAACAAAAGTAAAGGTTGGATCAATAAAGAATGCAAAATTTAAGCCCTCAGGAAATTTTTACAGAATTTTCAGGCATAAATTTGTTCTGCTATAATAAAAATATACAAACAATAACTAGTATTTAAATGAAGCAGAGAAAAGGGAAAGAAGCTAGTTCATTGGTTTGGACACTAGGTTTTAGCAAAGCTTCCGAAAAAGATAATCTCTTGGAAGACTATCTCCCTTTTCTAAAATAAATGATACACAAATCCTTCTCCTTTTTTATTTCATTTCTCCTCTGTCTTACTCTCTCTGAATTCTCTTTTAGTGCTGTTTTGCTTGTTAATGTATTTCACAAACCAGTTAACACATGTAATTAGTGTATTAATAAAATCTACCTTGAGATTTTTGGGTGGCTTGAAATTGAAGAGTGTCGTCAGTTTATTCTGAGACGCATTAAGTTCTAGAAGATAAGGCATACAGCTCACACAAGACAAATCTGGGGGGTAAAATGAATAAAGAATAAGGTAAGTCAATAAAATAAAACTTAGACAAAGTCATTAAAAACAGCATACATTATATCAGAACATTTTAAAACTATACCAGTTGTAAGCACATCTTAATTATTCCAGATGAGTGAAATGAATAAACATAGGAATATGCAAAACACACACACACACACACACACACACAGCGTGGAAAATGCACTATGAGCCCACAATTTAACCTTCTTCTCCAGGGCCCCCAACCTGTCCCATCCCCATCTTCCATCACAACCAGGAAAGAAATGACCGAGGCCTCCTTGTGGCCCAGCTCACTCTCCCCTGAGCTGCTAACAGTCAATGCTTCAAAATTGCCAGCCTTGGGGGAGACCTTCAAGATGGCGGAGGAGTTAGACGTGGAGATCACCTTCCTCCCCACAAATACATCAGAAATACATCTACATGCGGAACAACTCCTACAGAACACCTACTGAACGCTGGCAGAAGACCTCAGACTTCCCCAAAGGCAAGAAACTCCCCACGTACCTGGGTAGGGCCAAAGAAAAAAGAAAAAACAGAAACAAGAGAATAGGGACGGGACCTGCACCAGTGGGAGGGAGCTGTGAAGGAGGAAAGGTTTCCACACACTAGGAAGCCCCTTTGCGGGCAGAGACTGCAGGTGGCAGCGGGGAAGCTTCGGAGCCACGGAGGAGAGCGCAGCCACAGGGGTGCGGAGGGCAAAGCGGAGAGATTCCCACACAGAGGATCGGCGCCGACCAGCACTCACCAGCCCGAGAGGCTTGTCTGCTCACCCGCCGGGGCGGGCGGGGGCTGGGAGCTGGGGCTCGGGCTTCGGAGGTCGGATCCCAGGGAGAGGACTGGGGTTGGCGGCGTGAACACAGCCTGAAGGGGGCTAGTGCGCCACGGCTAGCCGGGAGGGAGTCCGGGAAAAGGTCTGGAGCTGACGAAGAGGCAAGAGACCATTGTTTTGGGTGTGTGAGGAGAGAGGATTCAGAGCACCGTCTAAACGAGCTCCAGAGACGGGCGCGAGCCGCGGCTCTCAGCGCGGACCCCAGAGGCGGGCATGAGACGCTAAGGCTGCTGCTGCTGCCACCAAGAAGCCTGTGTGCGAGCACAGGTCACTCTCCACACCGCCCCTCCCGGGAGCCTGTGCAGCCCGCCACCGCCAGGGTCCCGTGATCCAGGGACAACTTCCCCGGGAGAGCGCACGGCGCGCCTCAGGCTGGTGCAACGTCACGCCGGCCTCTGCCGCCGCAGGCTCGCCCCGCATCCGTACCCCTCCCACCCCCGGCCTGAGTGAGCCAGAGCCCCCGAAGCAGCTGCTCCTTTAACCTCGTCCTGTCTGAGTGGGAACAGACGCCCTCAGGCGACCTACACGCAGAGGTGGGTCCAAATCCAAAGCTGAACCCCGGGAGCTGTGCGAACAAAGAAGAGAAAGGGAAATCTCTCCCAGCAGCCTCAGGAGCAGCGGATTAAATCTCCACAATCAACTCGATGTAACCTGCATCTCTGGAATACCTGAATAAACAATGAATCATCCCAAATTGTGGTGGTGGACTTTGGAGGCAATAATATATATATATTTTTCCATGTTCTCTTTTTGTGAGTGTGTATGTGTATGCTTCTTTGTGTGATTTTGTCTGTATAGCTTTGCTTTTACCATTTGTCCTAGGGTTCTGTCTGTCCAGTTTCTGTTTCTTTTCTTTTTTGGGATAGTTTTTAGCACTTGTTATAATTGGTGGATTTGTTTTTTGGTTTGGTTGCTCTTTTTTAATTTTTAATAATTATTTTTTATTTTTCTTTTCTTTTTTTCTTTCTTTTTTTCTCCCTTTTCTTCTGAGCCGTGTGGCTGACAGGGTCTTGGTGCTCCAGCCGGGTGTCAGGCTTGTGCCTTTGAGGTAGGAGAGCTGAGTTCAGGGCACTGGACCACCAGAGACCTTCCGGCTCCATGTAATATCAAATGGCGAAAGCTCTCACAGAGATCTCTATCGCAATGCTAAGACTCAGCTCCACTCAACAACCAGCAAGATACAGTGCTGGACAACCTATGTCAAACAACTAGCAAGACAGTAACACAACCCCGCCCATTAGCAGAGAGGATGCCTAAAATCATAATAAGGTAACAGACACCCCAAACACACCACCGGATGCGGTCGTACCCACCAGAAAGACAAGATCCAGCCTCATCCTCCAGAACACAGGCACCAGTCCCCTCCACCAGGAAGCCTACACAACCCACTGAACCAACCTTAGCCACTGGGGGCAGACACCAAAAACAACGGGAACTACGAACCTGCAGCCTGTGAAAAGGAGACCCCAAACACAGTAAGTTAAGCAAAATGAGAAGACAGAGAAACACACAGCAGATGAAGGAGCAATGTAAAAACCCACCAGACCAAACAAATGAAGAGGAAATAGGCAGTCTACCTGAAAAAGAATTCAGAGTAAAGATAGTAAAGATGATCCAAAATCTTGGAAATAGAATGGAAAAAATACAAGAAACGTTTAACAAGGACCTGGAAGAACTAAAAAGCAAACAAACAATGATGAACAACACAATAAATAAAATTTAAAATTCTCTAGAAGGAATCAATAGCAGAATAACTGAGGCAGAAGAACAGATAAGTGACCTGGAAGATAAAATAATGGAAATAACTCCTGCAGAGCAGATTAAAGAAAAAAGAATGAAAAGAATTGAGGACAGTCCCAGAGACCTCTGGGACAACATTAAATGCAACAACATTCGAATTATAGGGGTCCCAGAGGAAGAAGAGAAAAAGAAAGGGACTGAGAAAACATTTGACGAGATTATAGTTGCAAACTTCCCTAATACGGGAAAGGAAATAGTTAATCAAGTCCAGGAAGCACAGAGAGTCCCATACAGGATAAATCCATGGAGAAACACACCAAGACACATATTAATCAAACAATCAAAAAATAAATACAAAGAAAAAATATTAAAAGCAGCAAGGGAAAAACAACAACATACAAGGGAATCCCCATAAGGTTAACAGCTGATCTTTCAGCAGAAACTCTACAAAACAGAAGGGAGTGGCAGGACATATTTAAAGTGATGAAAGGGAAGAACCTACAACCACAATTACTCTACCCAGCAAGGATCTCGTTCAGATTCGACGGAGAAATTAAAACCTTTACAGACAAGCAAAAGCTAAGACAATTCAGCACCACCAAACCAGCTTTACAACAAATGCTAAAGGAACTTCCCTAGGCAGGAAACACAAAAGAAGAAAAAGACCTACAATAACAAACCCAAAACAATTAAGAAAATGGTAATAGGAACATACATATCAATAATTACCTTAAATGTAAATGGATTAAGTGCTGCAACCAAAAGACATAGACTGGCTGAATGGATACAAAAACAAGACCCATATATATGCTGTCTACAAGAGACCCACTTCAGACCTAGGGGCACATACAGACTGAAAGTGAGGGGATGGAAAAAGATATTCCATGCAAATGGAAATCAAAAGAAAGCTGGAGTAGCAATTCTCGTATCACACAAAATAGACTTTAAAATAAAGACTATTACAAGATGCAGAGAAGGACACTACATAATGATCAAGGGATCAATCCAAGAAGAATATATAACAATTGTAAATATTTAGGCACCCAACATAGGAGCACCTCAATACATAAGGCAAATGCTAACAGCCATAAAAGAGGAAATCAACAGTAACACAATCATATTAGGGGACTTTAACACCCCACTTTCACCAATGGACAGATCATCCAAAATGAAAATAAATAAGGAAACACGAGCTTTAAATGACACATTAAACAAGATGGACTTAATTGATATTTATAGGACATTGCATCCAAAAACAACAGAATACACTTTCTTCTCAAAGGCTCATGGAACATTCTCCAGGATAGATATCTTGGGTCACAAATCAAGCCTTGGTAAATTTAAGAAAATGGAAATTGTATCAAGTATCTTTTTCAACCACAACACTATGAGACTAGATATCAATTATAGGAAAAAATCTGTAAAAAATACAAATACATGGAGGCTAAACAATACACTACTTAATAACCAAGAGATCACTGAAGAAATCAAAGAGGAAATCAAAAAATACCTAGAAAGAAATGACAATGAAAACACGACGACCCAAAACCTGTGGGATGCAGCAAAAGCAGTTCTAAGAGGGAACTTTACAGCAATACAGTCCTACCTCAAGAAACAAGAAACATCTCAAATAAACAACCTACCCTTACACCTAAAGCAATTAGAGAAAGAAGAACAGAAAACCCCCAAATTTAGCAGTAGGAAAGAAATCATAAAGATCAGATCAGAAATAAATGAAAAAGAAATGAAGGAAACGATAGCAAAGATCAATAAAACTAAAAACTGGTTCTCTGAGAACATAAAATTGATAAACTATTAGCCAGACTCATCAAGAAAAAAAGGGAGAAGACTCAAATCAATAGAATTAGAAATGAAAAAGGAGAAGTAACAACTGACACTGCAGAAATACAAAGGATCATGAGAGATTACTACAAGCAACTATATGCCAATAAAATGGACAATCTGGAAGAAATGGACACATTCTTAGAGAAGCACACCCTTCTGAGACTGAACCAGGAAGAAATAGAAAATATAAACAGACCAATCACAAGCACTGAAATTGAAACTGTGATTAAAAATCTTCCAACAAACAAAAGGCCAGGACCAGATGGCTTCACAGGCGAATTCTATCAAACATTTAGAGAAGAGCTAACACCTATCCTTCTCAAACTCTTCCAAAATATAGCAGAGGGAGGAACACTCCCAAACTCATTCTATGAGGCCACTATCACCCTGATACCAAAACCAGACAAAGATATCACAAAGAAAGGAAACTACAGGCCAATATCACTGATGAACACAGATGCAAAAATCCTCAACAAAATACTAGCAAACAAAATCCAACAGCACATTAAAAGCATCATACACCATGATCAAGTGGGGTTTATTCAAGGAATGCAAGGATTCTTCAATACATGCAGATCAATCAATGTGATACATCATATTAACAAACTGAAGGATAAAAACCATATGATCATCTCAAATAGATACAGAAAAAGCTTTTGACAAAATTCAACACCCATTTATGATAAAAACCCTGCAGAAAGTAGGCATAGAGAGAACTTACCTCAACATAATAAAGGCCATATATGACAAACCCACAGCCAACATCATTCTCCATGGTGAAAAACTGAAACCATTTCCACTAAGATTAGGAACAAGACAGGTTGCCCACTCTCATCACTATTATTCAACATAAGTTTTGGAATTTTTAGCCACAGCAATCAGAGAAGAAAAAGAAATAAAAGGAATCCAAATCAGAAAAGAAGAAGTAAGACGGTCGCTGTTTGCAGACGACATGATACTATACATAGAGAATCCTAAAGATGTCACCAGAAAACTACTAGAGCTAATCAATGAATTTGGTAAAGTAGCAGGATACAAAATTAATGCACAGAAATCTCTTGCATTCCTATACACCAATGATGAAAAATCTGCAAGAGAAATTAAGGAAACACTGCCATTTACCATTGCAACAAAAAGAATAAAATACCTAGGAATAAACCTACCTAAGGAGACAAAAGACCTGTATGCAGAAAACTATAAGACACTGATGAAAGAAATTAAAGATGATACAAACAGATGGAGAGATATACCATGTTCTTGGATTGGAAGAATCAATATTGTGAAAATGACTATACTACCCAAAGCAATCTACAGATTCAGTGCAATCCCTATCAACCTGCAAATGGCATTTTTCACAGAACTAGAACAAAAAATTTCACAATTTGTATGGAAACACAAAAGACCCCGAATAGCCAAAGCAATCTTGAGAAAGAAAAATGGAGCTGGCGGAATCAGCCTCCCGGACTTCAGATTATACTACAAAGGTACAGTCATCAAGACAGGATGATACTGGCACAAAAACAGAAATATAGATCAATGGAACAGGAGAGAAAGCCCAGAGATAAACCCACACACATATGGTCACCTTATTTTTGATAAAGGAGGCAAGAATATACAATGGAGAAAAGACAGCCTCTTCAATAGGTGGTGCTGGGAAAACCAGACAGCTACATGTAAAAGAATGAAATTAGAACACTCCCTAACACCATACACAAAAATAAACTCAAAATGGATTAAAGACCTAAACGTAAGGCCAGACACTATAAAACTTTAGAGGAAACATAGGCAGAACACTCTATGACATAAATCACAGCAAGATCCTTTTTGACCCACCTCCTAGAGAAATGGAAATAAAAACAAAAATAAACAAATGGGACCTAATGAAACTTCAAAGCTTTTGCACAGCAAAGGAAACCATAAACAAGACGAAAAGACAACCCTCAGAATGGGAGAAAATATTTGCAAATGAAGCAACTGACAAAGGACTAATCTCCAAGATTTACAAGCAGCTCATGCAGCTCAATATCAAAAAAACAAACAACCCAATCTAAAAATGGGCCGAAGACCTAAACAGACATTTCTCCAAAGAAGATATACAGACAGCCAACAAACACATGAAAGAATGCTCAACATCACTAACTGTTAGAGAAATGCAAATCAAAACTACAATGAGGTATCACCTCACACCAATCAGAATGGCCATCATCAAAAAATCTACAAACAATAAATGCTGGAGAGGGTGTGGAGAAAAGGGAACCCTCTTGCACTGTTGGTGGGAATGTAAGTTGATACAGCTACTATGGAGAACAGTAGGGAGGTTCCTTAAACATCTAAAAATAGAACTACCATACGACCCAGCAATCCCATTACTGGGCATTTACCCTGAGAAAACCATAATTCAAAAAGAGTCGTGTACCACAGTGTTCATTGCAGCTCTATTTACAATAGCCAGGACATGGAAGCAACCTAGGTGTCCATCGACAGATGAATGGATAAAGAAGATGTGGTACATATACATAATGGAATATTATTCCGCCCTAAAAAGAAATGAAATTGAGTTATTTGTAGTGAGGTGGATGGACCTAGAGTCTGTCATACAGAGTGAAGTAAATGAGAAAGAGAAAAACAAATACTGTATGCTAACACATATATATGGAATATATATTAAAAAAAAGGTTATCGAGAACCTAGGGGCAGGACAGGAATAATGATGCAGATGTAGAGAATGGACTTGAGGACACGGGGAGGGGGAAGGGTAAGCTGCGACAAAGTGAGAGAGTAGCACTGACACATATCCACTACCAAATGTAAAATAGATAGCTAGTGGGAAGCAACTGCATAGCACAGGGAGATCAGCTCGGTGCTTTGTGACCACCTAGAGGGGTGGGATAGGGAGGGTGGGAGGAAGACGCAAGAGGGAGGAGATATGGGGATATATGTGTATGTATAGTTGATTCACATTGTTATAAAGCAGAAACTAATACACCATTGTAAAGCAATTATACTCCAGTAAAGATATTTAAAAAAAAAATAATGCCAGCCTTGGAGTAACTAAAGCCTGAGATAATCCTTTTGATAATTAGCCCATAAATAACTGCATTAGGTGTTTTCAGAAAGACTAAAAATGCCACAGTTCGTTCTTCGTTATAAATTAAATTTTGTTTTAGATGGACTGAATCTTAAATCTCATTAATTATTTGAAGTGATTTAAATTATTGCTATTATTTTACTTTGATTTTGGGCTGCTTAAAAAGTATGTCTGAGTTTTGCATTGTATCCCAAGCCAATATTCTGAACCTAGAATACTAAGTCAAGGACTATTGTGCTAATACTCGCCTCTAATGAAATTACATACGCGACATAAAAATAGTGAAGCATTATGTTGCTTTGTTCTGCGACTTTACAGCAGACGGACCCTGGGACAGCAGGAGGATTAGGGAAAGGCTCAGGAAGAATCACATGACAAGGATTTACAGCCCCATCTCTACCTGTAACTTGCTCCTCCACCCGTCTTTTAACTCTAGATCACACAACCAGCGACCAAAGCCCCTCAGAAGATGGCCTCTGGAGGAGAACAGAGCCTCCACACCTGAAGCCCAGCAAAGTGTTTCTACCCATCACCAGGTGACAAAGTCACCCCCAGGCCAGGAGAAGGAAGCACAGCTGAGTACTGGGGCCCTGCCCTGGAGTAGGTAGAGCCAGAAAGGTGAGGGCCCCCTGACCCCATCCCCCCAACAGCTTTCCTTCTCAGGGTCATGGAAGCCAGAAGATCTCCACCAATTTCTACTGTATTTCTCTGGTCTAAACCACAGCCTTCTTTAGCCTGTCTTTTTAAAGAAATTGTTCTAGGAGGGACAGAACACTGAGACATCAACACTTTGGTGGGAATTCATAAGCAAATCCAGAAAGGCTGCCTGTGAGAGAAAAGCTAAGAAGAAACTGTAATTGCTTTACAAGTTTTGCCTATTTGTCCCATCTGAGCTCAGCTCCATATCTGTCAACGGTGATCTCAACCCTCTTAATTTCCACGGGCCCCCATATCCCCTTGGAGCTGATCTTTCTGTGGGCAGGTAAGTGCTGTACCATGGAGCTCTGTCTTGAAGCAAAAGCAGCAGCTACCACTTGGATGGTGAGTACATTTCACGCTTTGTAGATGCTCAATGCTTTCGAATCACTTTGATAGGAAAAATCCACCTTCTGGGTTGCTGGGCTTCTAACTCTCCCTACTCGGTGTAGTGACCTCCTTGTCCACCAGATGGCAGCAGCTCCTCATGTCTACAACTGTGGTTCTCAAAGTGTGGTCCTGTACTGGCTTCCAGGGAAACTAATCAGAAATGCAAATTTTCAGGTCCCACCCCAGATCTATGGAATCAGAAAGTCTGAGGGTGGGGCACAAGCATCTATGTTTTAACAGGTCCCCTCCAGGTGATTCTGATGCAAGTTGAAATCTGGTCCATATCAGGTCATCAATAAAGCTGTTCTCTTGAAAAGAAAAATATATACTGTGCCTTACACACAATAAGTTCTCGAACACTTGATGAGTTAATAAAGGGGGACATAAAAGATTGAAGGAGACTGATCTGAAGAGGAAAGCTTCATTTGCTACCGGGGACTGCTTGCTCAAGGGGCAAGGGTATGAAGCCACATCTCTTTCCCCTTCGCTGAGCACAAAAGATTGCTGGAGTCTCCCCAACCCTGCAATCCCTTAACCAGTAAATGAAACCAATCTTGGAGGTATGGGGTGTGGGGAGAGTGCCTGCCAGTAACACTAAAAATTCTTTACGATGATAACATATCTGGCATTTGCCTTAAATAACCCTGGGAAGGATGGATGAAGCAAGATGGGCCATGGGCTGATAATTGTTGAACCTGAATATTCATTACAAACGTCTCTACTTGTGCACGCTTGTAATTTTCCGTAAAAAAGTTTTACGAAACTAGAAAAAAATTAATAAAAAGCCTTTCAAAACAGTAGCATTTTAAGAATTAAAATATGCTAGAATGCTTCTTAGCCATTGAAAAGAGTGAATTTTAATTATTGCAGTCAGATGGGAGGAAGAAATCAGAAAATGAATCAGAGAAGACCATATCAGCAACACTTAATCGTCTTAAAAAAAAGCTAAAGTGAACAGAAAGGTGATCAATGAAGAAAGAAACAGGTCAGAAATTTCAAATAGGGTCAGAAAATTAGAAACAAGGATCAAGCTTTGAAGAAAATGTGACTAATTTCATTGAATGTGAGCAAGGTATCACAACAGATACCTTATATGGAACCATAAATGGCGGAGTTAGACTTGTAAGAACCCACTAACTATATGGAGACAGCAAAGAGAGGGGGAAAAATAAATTTCTGAATCCCTGGTGTTCAAATAAGAACAGAAGTAGCTAGCCAGGATTAAGATGTAGATGCAAATGCAAAATAAAGAAAAGCATCCATTAAAGGGGGAAAAAAGAACTAATTCATCTACACTGAATAAACTAAAAGAGGGAAGGAAATGGGTATCATCAAACATTCAGGAGGCATTAAAGAAGTAATGATCCATCTCTTGAAAGGAAAAAGCAAAGCAAACATTCCATCTGACGCTCTTTAATATCACTGAGTGGGTCTCAACCATCGCATAATGTAGCATGTTTGCTGACCTCTGCCTTTTTCTTTTCTCATCAGTTTTAGGTGCTTTTTTTCCATGGAAGATAGAGGATCAATGTGTAAAGTGATCCACAATAGCACTTATATCAAGTTTGGTAGTATTAAAGTATATTACATTCTGCAAAGCTTAAATTTTGAAATAATTCAGCAATCCACTGACTTACTAGAATGACAATTACATACCTTCGATTTTATTTACTGAAAGATCCAACTTCTGCAGGTGAATGTATCCACAGAGGATGCTAATGTCAATTAAATCAAGATCCTGAGAAAATAAAAGGTAAAAGATTTAATGTTGCTTTAACAGATGAGTACTCAGGCTTCTCAAGACATCTGGAAATAGAAGTTGACAGAAAGAAATCCAGAATTTCCTTTGAAAGTACAGTAGAAGTGAGAGAATAAAATCTGAAGCCTACTACCAACAGGGTCTCAAAACAGACTACAAACCCCATCAGCAAATGCATTCTTCTGAAGGAAACAATAGCTTGGAAAATTAGTGTTGTTAGCAAGAACATATACAACATGAAAAGGCAAATTAAAGCAGTGTTCATGAACACCTTTAGAGCAGAGTTTTATATTTTAAAAAAACCACACACATAAAAGCAATAAAGCCAAAGTCTTTATCTAGTAGAAGAAAAGAAAAAGCAAATGCCTAGAATTCAAATGAAATGTTAGAAGAGTTCACACCTAATCGAGTGATCATTAATAACAATACTTCTTACGCTTCCTCAGGCTTCAAAGCTCTCTCCCAATAATCTCATCTGATCAAACAAACCTGTGAGATCTGTAGGGCAGATTATCCCCAGTGTAGGGATGAGGAATGTGAGGTACAAAGAGGTACGTAAATAGCCTAAAATCACTTAGCAAGTTAGCAATACAAAAGCAGCTCCAAGTCTCCTGAATCTTTGTCCGAGATCCCTTCCATGAAATCTTGCATCTAGTGAACATCACGAGGGGTTGGAGGGGAATTTGGCCCCTTGGAACAAAGACTCATGTCACTGGTTTATGTTGTGATGTCAGAGTCAGAAAAAGCCAACCAATAAAGTGTCATGATAAGCAAGTTCTCAAATATAAGAATGATAAGAATTTTAATAAAGGCCTCTAGAACAGTAATAAGTAAATTACTGATGACCTACTACATACAAGGCATTAAGCTTGGCATGATGAGAAACACGTACAATGATCGACTAGAGCTATATTTTGCCTTTAAGAAACTTACGACTTTGGGTAGGAGAGAAACTGTGTACACAAGTAATTGGAGAAAGTTAAAAAATTATGTGTAACATAAGTAAGATATAAGGCAGGAAAAATCACTAACCTGGCCAACCCTAAGAAAAGTGTACGCAGTAAGACAGGCTATTAGGGCAAAGTAATTCAACATGTAATATCTCAAATGTAAGGAGGTCAGTGGCAAAGTAAGAAGCTTCGGTCCATCTAGCTGAAATAAGATTTAAAGGATTGTGCTTTTTTGTAGATCAATTTAAGGCGTAGCACTACGTATATACGTAGAGGATTGATTGAAAAGGACTCGTCTGCAGATGTACCGCTACTGGAATTATCTTCCATTCCAAAGCCTAACATAGTGCAAGGCACACGGGGTGCTCCGTGTACATTACTGCCTGACTGGCCGAGTCATCCATAAAATGCTGTAAAGTGAAAATTAGTAAAAGATTAGAGCCTTCGTATGCTGTTCTCAAAGGACATGCCATGAAACCAGCATGGGTAAAAAGGGCTTAACATTTTTTGGACAGTTTACTAGTTCAAATCCAAGATAAAACAGCCTTGCTATGAATTATATATGCTTGAGGCAAATTAGGGTGCTGTAGCAAAATTTCAGTGTGCTTTTTTCACCTACATATCTGCATTTACTCTGTGGACCTCCAAGGAGTAGTTAGTGCTTTACAATACAAGAAAGCAAAAAAAAAAAAAAAATTATTTTCCTAGGACTATAAAGAAACAAAATGAGGAAAGAAGCTGAAATACTCTGAGTACTCTGCTCTTACAGCTTCTCTTATGATAAATTTAGAGTCAAGATTCTGTGCTGGTATCGAAATCTTGAAAATTGATGAATAACAATACATTTTTATCTTTCATAATAGGTACGTACGTTTTAGAAAGTGAGCTATAGCTCACAGCTACTGATTTCTTGACATACTTAGGGGGAAAAAAGTCAATACAAAAATATTTTGTTCCCTTGGATTCAGATATAAATTGTAGTCCTGGCACTGATCAGAAAGAAAATTCTTAGAGTTTTTGATTGGTTTTACAGAATCAAATTCAACCTCCTGGAAGGAAAGCATTGATTACTATAAAACAGACTGCTTAAGATGAAAGAAATAGACTGTGAAGGAAATGAAAACAAAGGAACTTGGCGGGCGGCAAGGGGGCTGATTATTGGACTGGCCAGGGCTCTTTGATGTCAAACATAAATAACTCATCGCCATTCTCCATCACATGCAAGACTCTGAGATTTGGGGGCCACCAAAAAAGCTATGCGTACCAGAGAAAATGGATGTGGTCCCACCAGTGTCAAGATGTAGCCAGCCAATGGTGACCTTCTCATACTCACTGATAAAGTCAGACTGAGGTAGACATGCTCAGTCCCAGAGCCTGAGCGCCCCAGTTCGTAGAGTTTCTCAGCCACGACCTCCTCTCTCAGGACCCCATCAAATTCTCCCTGCAAAAAAACCAGAGAGGTGGACAAAGAAAGGACTTCCATTAGAAAAGAAGTAATCCACCTCATCATATCCAGCACTTATTTACTATATTACATATCTGGGAGCTGAGCCTTCCAAAATTTACCGGCCCCAAAGAAAACTGTGTTGTTGGGACTTCCCTGGTGGCACAGTGATTAAGAATCCGCCTGCCAATGCAGGGGACACAGGTTCGATCCCTGGTCCGGGAAGATCACACATGCCGCAGAGCAACTAAGCCCATGTGCCACAACTACTGAGCCTGTGCTCTAGAGCCTACGAGCCACAACTACTGAGCCCACGTGCCACAACTACTGAAGTCCATGCGCCTAGAGCCCGTGCTCCACAACAAGAGAAGCCATTGCAATGAGAAGCCCGTTGCACTGCAACGAAGAGTAGCCCCCTCTCGCCGCAACTAGAGAAAGCCTGCGCACAGCAACGAAGACCCAACACAGCCATAAATAAATAAATAAATAAATAAAGGAAATGGTAATTTAAAAAAAAAACTGTGTTGAAGACCCATACATATTACATATGATTAAGAAAATATCAGTCAAATCAATGTATTGCTGCTGAACTTGCAGGTGGTTGCTTGTATTAGGTATTCAAAGCAGAGTTAACACAGTAGCAGTAGAAGCGTCAATATTAGTGATGATAGCTACGTTGATTTAGTGCTTCTGTTCTGGGCACTGTGCTAAGAGCTCTCAATGGGTCCACTCCTTTAATCCTCCTGACAATCCTGAGGGAGGTACGCTTAGCTCCATTTTACAAATGAAGAAACTAAGGCTCACAGAAGTTAACTTGCCTGAAACCACATAGCTAGTATGTGACAGAGCCGAATACAAATCCGAATCTGTCTGACTCCAGGGCAGTTCTAACCACTACACTTGACTGCTTGTCCACAACCCTAAGGATGGTTACATCAAATTAAGGCAATTACTTCTCTACATCTGGTATTCTTGTTGGAGAAAACAGGTCCTCAGTTCACTTTGTACTGGCTAATTTTGCTGGATTCATACCATTTACAAGATTAATTAAAAGGGTAATGTCATTTGTAGAAGGAGGTTGGCCCTTAGTGTATAGACACCATGGACCAGTGGTGGCCCAACACACCCCTCCCCCAATAATGACAGACAGAACAGATAATAGATGGACTAGTGTTTGTGCTGCCTTCAGCTCCACAATGACCAACACATTAACATCAGCATGAGGACACAAAATACAAGTAACCACATCAGTCACGCCAATATTACTAACCAATGGAACTGGTATACGGACTATGATGGCAAAATACTCTTTCAGGTCTTCTATATTAATTCAAGAACCAATGATGCTGCTCAGCCTTCTAGTACTAAGGACATACGTATGCAGGCTTGTGCTACTGTAAAGAGTTTTCTTTCCTCCCCAATTTCCACTACCCCAGAGAAGCAAATATCACTCACACGGAGATCCTGCACAGTTGGTTTGAACCCCAGATCTGCCATTTTGGATATATGACTTCGGGAGATAAAGTTTTCTCTGAGACTCATAATTTTTCATCTATAAATAGGATATGTTATTACTTTTTCTTAATGTTTTGGAGAGAATGAAAATAATTGTGAACATAAAGCTCTTAGCGTGGTGCCTAGAACACAGCAAGTGTCCCCAGTAAATGGCAGCTGTTAGCACAAATTGGTGAATTCAGAAATTCCACATCTTAATGTTTCATTCGTCCATACCAATCAACCTGTTCACAAAATGGGGGAAAGAGATCTACTTTTCTAAACAAAGTTGCCATTTTTTATAGTAGGCCTGGGAAGGAATAGAGGTGAGAGAGTGTTACCTTCCCTCCCAAACTTTCCATGTGGCCCACCCCCTCCATTTCCTGGAAACAAGAAACTACAGAAGCCCTTATTTACAGTAGGTGGACATCTGTTTTTCAACACAGCCATTGATACAGAGATGGGACATACTGTCAGCACTGTCCCAAACCCCCAAGGCAAGACTCCTCACGGCCACCCCCTCATACATCCTTTGAGGTTCCTGCCATTTGTCAGGGTCATGTCTCTCCCTTCTGGTCTTTGGTCATCTTCAGACCTTGACCAGCCCTATCTGTATCTTGGGTGGTTTCAGAATCCCTAAGGAGGGCCACTCAACACCCCGACCACTCCAAGTACGTGCACACATACATGTTCCTTTATTTTCTCAACTCCAGACACCTTAAAATTGATCTCTAGCCAACTTCAGCCACTCACTCCCCTGGGCATGCCCTGGACTTAGTCATCATGCTAAACTGCTCCACCCTAGAAACCTCAGACCTCAAGTCTTCCATTGTTCTCGGCTCCCACAACTGCCCATCCTTCAATCTTTCCAACACCTACTGAACTTGGTCTCTGACCACAACAAAATCTCCAGTCTGTTCATCCTTCCCTTTACCTCTGAGTCTATCTGTCCCCTCCTGACTATACTTCCTTCTCTACTGGGCCTCCCATGGGCAATTTCAATGTCTCTCTACCCTCAAGTCTCTGACTCCTTGGCCCCTGACTGCAACTGCCCCATGCATACCCAAACCTGAATCAACTTCACGCTCAACTACTGCATTGGGGCAGGGATTATGTCATGTTCATCACCCATTTGGGATAAAAATCTGTCCAGCATACGAAGCACAGGTCAGCCAAGTACACAAACTATTTCAGGAGTTTGATAAACTACAATAGAGGTAGGCGGGGTGCTTTCACTAGGAGCAGGGCACCCATTTTATGGCCGTTTTAGTGGGGAGTAGGGGGTTAGCAAAGACTTCCTCGGTGAGAGAACCATTGAAACCCAAAGTTGTGAGTTATTCTGGCAAAGGGGAAGAAAGGGCAGAAGAGGGCCAAGAGGGTATTGCAGGTACAAGGGGCAACATGTACAAAATCCCAAAGGCAAAGGCAAGTATAGCCCATTGGGGAAACTACAAAGAGTTCAAATAGCGAAAGTGTAAAGTGGGGAGGAGGAATACAGTACCTAATACATGTTTGGTGCTAAAACATGGGCTGAATGAATAACAAGACTACTCCTTCCCCTGAGGTGCTGAGTGGGAGGGAAAGGTCCACAAGTGTGCCTTCTGGTGCCACGTTCAAGTCAGCTTTTAGCTGGGCCTCAGTGCTATGGTGCTATTATGGTCCCCTTCTTCCTCAGCTGCCTTTCAAGTCCCCACCTTGCTGGTGAGATCTCCAGCCCTTTCCTCAAGCTGTCAGGCGCCTCCACTCCTTTGTCCTCACTCTCAGCAGGGGACCCTCTCAATCCTTCTCTTCCACTTCCGAGGCAAAGTAGGAATGATCAGACATCAGCCCCTCCACATCCTGCACCTGTCCTGATGCTTCTTGCTGGGGTCTCAGAGGAGGTCGGCTCCTTCTCCACACTCAGGGTCCAGCACCCTCTGTTTCCCCAGAGACCGTGTTCAGGGACCATCAATGTTGCCCTCTTTTGCCTGTGGTTTCAACCGGTCACTCTCCACTGTCATTCTCCAAGCTGTCACTTCTCCAGCTCTACGAGCATGTGAGTCCCTTCTGTCCTACAAGGGCTCTCTTCAGTCCTGCATGTTCCTTTAGCTATAGCTATAGTTTCCCTTAATAGCCAAGCTAGTTTCCCCCTTGTTCACCCCCATTCACGCCTCAACTTGCTTCACTTAGGCCGCTGCCTTCACGTCACAAAATCCACATGGGCCAAGGTCTCCAATGACTGTCAAATAGGCAAAGCTAATGAACCCTTTTTTCTTTTTTAAGAAATATTTATTTGAGGCTTAATAATTTGTTGGGTTTATTTTATTTTTTTAAAGATTTTGTTTTTTTGATGTGGACCATTTTTAAAGTCTTTATTGAATTTGTTACAATATTGCTTCTGTTTTGGTTTTTTGGCCGCGAGGCATGTGGGTCTTAGCTCCCTGACCAGGGATGGAACCCGCACCCCCTGCATTGGAAGGCGAAGTCTTAACCACTGGACCGCCAGGGAAGTCCCTAATGAGCCCTTTTTGGGCCTCTTCCCACTTAACCTCTTGGTGGCATAACCCACTCCAATGTTCTCAACACTCTTTCTTGCCCTGGCTTCCCTCCCTTTTCCTTTTCCTTTTTCTCTTATCAGTCTTTTCCAGTTTCTTCCCCTGAATCCTCTTCATCTGCCTGCCTCTGAAATACCTGTACCCCCAGGGTTTTTTTCTTGGCCCTCTCCTTCTCTTCTTTCTTCTCTTCCTGGATGATCTCACAGACTCCAATGCTGATGATTTCCAGGTCTCTGACCCTGAGCCCTCCTCTCCTGATTTCCAGAGGCCTACGATTCACATGCCCAACTCCTGAATGCACAGCTCCACCTGTCCCTGTTTCCCACGGTGGTTAGTGGCCCTAATATTCCCCCCGGAACACGCCACAGACCTAACAGTCACCTTAGACTTCCAATATTCCATTAGTAAGTGTTTCATCTTAAATATTTTAAATACGTACTTCTCTCTAGCTTCCTTTCCATTCCCATTGCCTTAATCCAGACTCTTGTCTCTTCCCCATAGATATTGCTCCTCTGTGCACTGATCTCCCTGCCTCCAGGCTTACCATCTTCTTATCTAATCTCCCTGGGCCACAAGAGCAGTTCCCTGCTGCTTAGAGTCAAGTCCACAGTCCCTACAACAGCACAGAGCTCTCCACAACCGGGCCCCCACCTCATCTGCCTTTCTGCTCTCACCTATAACCCACCACTTGGAAAAGCTGCCGTCTGCCTGCCCACATACCACCTCTGCACCCAAGTAAGGGTTTACTTTCCTTCAAGTCTTCTGCCATCCCTGCAACCCGGCTATCATCTGTACACATCTCTTCATAGGATGAACGCTCACTCTTATCTCACCTTGAGAGCTGGGACCACGTATGTCCTCCGTCACACTCTCATCTTTTTCTATCATTACTGTAGCTATTATGTATTACATCTCTAATTTTTTGAGAGCCTGCACTGTATCAGACACTATGTTAAGAACTTTAACATAGACTTTGCCATTAAATTTGATGTTCATAACTATCCAATGAGCAGGCATTATCATCCACATAAAGTTACTGGCAAAGAGTGGTTTTCATGCAGCAGAAACAGATCACAGGCCCAGACATTTCTTCTGCCCTGTATAGTCAGAGTACTTCCTATATAGTAATCATTTGTGAATGTTTGTTCAATGAAGGCTAAATTAATGAAGTCACTTGATGGGCTGTAGTTAGTAGATAAGAACAGGTAAGTTATTACTTGTATTAGTAACAGTATAAATAATATATTGTGCTAAGTAGTTTACACATAGGATCTCATTAAATTTTCACAGCTCTCCATGAGGTAGATAGTATTATAATTCCTGTAGTGCAGATGAGACACAGAGAGTATGAGTAACTTGCTCAAAATCTCACAACAAACAAAAGGCTTTACACAAAATTTTGAATTCCAAAGGCAATATTCTGAACAGCTGGTCTGCCCTAACTCCCTCAAGTTCATTAAGGCTAATTACATTATAGGCACTTAATAATCATTTTGACCATCATAGCATTATAAATCTTAATCAGGCTAGGATATGGAAAATAAATCACTGAACATAAAAGCCCAAATGTTTCCTCTTAAAACTTTTCGGTTTATTCAGCATATCAAAACATATGAGACACTATAAAAAGGTAAAAGAGAATGTGAGAACACAAAACAAATATTAATTTTAGAATATAAATAGAAGAAATAATAAACTTTTTCCACACAAAAGCCTACAAGCCAAAAAGGATTAACTAGTTCAAGTCAACCCCCTCCCTCTATGGTTTGTTAATGTCATACTGAAGACAGATTAACAATGGTACTAATGAATCCCATAGCCGAAGAACATGCATTAATTAGAATAAAGTAATCTGCTGATTCATTTGTTAATTCCTCTGGGGTGAAAGCCATACAAACACCTCAAAGTTGTAAAAACATCGCTACAGTTTTCCAGTAGTCACTGTTAAGCATGGTAAAGTAAATCAACAAAAGATGAACAAAATAAGTATTAATTTTCTGTGGTCCACTTTAAGCAAAACTGATGTGTAACTGGGCCATGTAGAAGGAGGTAGAAGACAAAATGGGGGATGAGGGTGGAAAAAAATGGGCCAAATGTGGAAAGTGAACAAAAGGACATTACAAAAGAAGGGAACCCAAGTGGGGACACAATGTAAGTAGTCAATGGCAGAATCAGAGTAACAGAAAACACTCAAGTTACAGAGGGGAGAACAAGAAAAAATAAGACAAATGAGGAAAGGAGATGGTGAAAGAGAACAGGCATAACAAAGAGAAACTTGTTTGGTCTCAAGGGGGAAAGAAAGGTGACTAGGAAAAGGTGCAGTGATGCAGAGGGGATGCCAGAAAAATATCACAGAACAGGATGTTGGAAACTTTCTATTTCTCTGTATTATATCTACTTCTGAAAAGAATTTGAAGCAATTTATACTATGAAGGAGGAAGAAAGGGAAGAAAAAAACCTAATCTAAAGAAAAACTACTGAAATTAAGAAAAATACTGAATTAAGAAAAAAAGTTATGTTTCCTGGCAGGTAAGACAAAGAGGAAAACCTAACAGTTTATCAAAAGAAAGCAAATCAAAAGAGTGGATATATGTATATGTATAACTGATTCACTTTGCTGTACACCTGAAACTAACACAACATTGTAAATCAACTATACTCCAATAAAAATTTTAAAAAAAAGAAAGCAAGCAAATAATGTATTAGAAAGCCAAGAGAAAGAAGTGACATGATGTGAAGTGGAAAGGGATAAGAAGGCAGGCAACGGGCTAAGGAAGGAACAGGATGCTAACAGATGTAAAAAGTGGAATTGGGTCATGTTTAGAAGAGGTATTGTAGAAAAGAGGGAATCTGTATTAGTGTGAAAGGCCAAGCTGCCAACGAGGCATTACAGATGGGAATGTTGGGAACATTCCCCACCTCCTGAAATACTGTCACAGTGAGCAGTCTGTGTTGTTTGTATAATGCATCATATACCCCTGGCAGAAGTAATATATAAAAACTTCCAAGTCACTTGGTCTTTGAGGAAGCACTTAGATTATTTCAAAAGGGTAATTTTTTTTTCCTAGAGGAAGGAGGATGAAGGGACTAGAAGTCGGGGAGAGTGTTGGAGTATTTCACAATCATGAGGAAAAGGTGCAGGGGGTGCAGAAGTAGAAGTCTGTCTATTCACAACACTGTCAAGCCATAACTCCCATACAAATAGATACTTTCCCTCAACGATGCTGTGTAACTTGACTCTTAAGAAATCAAATGTGCTAACGAAAAATAAAGGATATACTTCAAGATATTTCAGGCAAAGGGTGAGGAAACAGGGTAACAGAAATGGGAAGGAGAGAGGGGGAGTCTCAGAGCAGTAAGGAAGAGGCGTTCCTGGAGGCAAGGAGCCCTAGGAATGGGCTCAGCCGCAGGCTGGTGAGGGGTCCGACCGCTGGAGAAGGAAGTGAGGGGATAAGGGGTGGGGGGAAGGCACACCTCAAAATTCAGCATTTCGGACTCTGAAGACTCCTCGAACTCCACTTTGCCCTCGCCCTCTCCCTCGCCCTCTTCCTGGTCTTCGTGATCTCCGTCCACGTCCGACTCTTGATAGCAGTGAACGAGCTGCTGGAGTAGGTAGGAGGAGGCTTTGCGGAAAGTATTTTTCGGTCTCTGCCCCATGGGAAAAGGAGACCAACAAGACTGACGTTCCTTTTCTGAGTGCAGCAGTTTCGACTGGGCTCCAGCTCGTGAACTGCTCACGCCTCCCTGGAGACAGGAAGGCTTCGGCAACTGGGGATCTTTCCCGGAGGTCGCCATCTTGTTTACCGGGGTTGCCTAGGAGACTGACGCCAGGGGTGGAGGCGCCGCAGGGGATTTTGGGGGCTGTAGTCTCCGCCCCTCCCTGCGTCCTCGCTTTCAGCTTGCGCTGCCATTGGTGCACGACTTTCCTTTTCTTTTTGTCCGTGTGTGTCCGTGTGTGTGTGTGTGTTTTCTTTTTAGTCCGTTCAATCGCTGGCTTTTTTTTTTTTTGCTTGTCTTTCTCGTTTTTCACCTTTTTTCTCTGCACCCCCTTTTTTGTGTTCAACTGTTTTCTCTCAACCTCGAGGCCCCTCTTAGAGATTTTTCATCCCGCCCTGAGATCACCGGTGAGCACCCCATCCTACTTCATTCATGGAGGCTCTTTACGCAGAGTTAGTGTTAGATGTCTCTACAGCTGTCTGTCGGAAAGCTAATAACACTGAAATTTTACTCTATGCAGAGTGCAGTGCGCGTAAATGAAATAGAAGGCATGGTTCCTGTCCGTATTGCGGATAATAAAGAGAAACTACCAGACAACGACTGAGAGCTGGTTGACAATTAACTTACATTTTTACACCGAAATGATAAGCCATGTCCTTGGGTAGAAAAACTGGCAGTGGTCTAACAATGCAAACAAAGAGAAAAACAAACGACTGTCAAACTGACACTGTATCTGAAAGCCTCTGTAAAGCTATTAGCATCGCATAAATAATTGTATTAGTCAATGACCTGCATTGGTAATTATTTTCATCTTGTTGCATAGGTTCTCTTTGCAGTTTTCTAAAATACTCTTGCAAGATTTCAAAGCATGATTATATGCTAGCGTGATTTCATGTGACCCAAATCCCATAGCCTTGAGCTCCACAAAGTAGACACTGTATGGAAAAGCAGAATGAAAATTATAGTAACTATTATTGCCATAGTGATGACAAAAGAGATCCTTGTGCGGAAGTCACCCTCATCCTCCTGGCCTTACAGAGCCTTTTCTCCATGCTTCAATGGCAGCAGTTTCAAATACAAAATGATCCTGTCAGTGGCTGTCAGGGGAGAAGGAGAAAAAAATTCTTATGGACACCATCCATTGACTATTATCTTTCTCAGTGCTTGAGGGCCCATTAAAACTGACAGAAAGCTTTCAGAATTACCTTCCTTCATTATCTTGCTAGTCATAAATGTAAAGGCCATAATGAAAGTATCTCTTTCTGCTAGGCTCATCTTACTGCTTGCTTGCTTCTTTTTTTCCAGTGGATTAAAAACTCCTCCAAGGGATTTTTCTCCACCCTCACCCCCATAGGACCTGGCTAGCTAAATGACATAAGGATGAAGGGGGCAGAAAGTATAAAAATGGAAACCCAGTGTGTTTTTTGTAGTTTTCAATAACTTAATCAGCATTTTCAGCAAAGCAAGCTTTTCCAGTGTCATTCTATTGAGAAAAGTGTCTTAAGGGCAGAGTTAGTTAGGACCTGTTAAAGAGTAAATTTCAAAAAGTTAAAAAGATGATTATCATACAAAAATAGAAACACGTGTGAAAGATTTTATTCAACTCATTAATTTATGAGGGAACCGGTAAGATGTTAACAGGGTATTCAGAGTCCACAAGCAGAGACATTCTGAAATAAGTCCACTAGGTTAGAGATAAAACTGGTTTATGCCCTACGGGACATTAAACTATAGCCTTTGGAGTTATATATTTCTAAATGTTTCTCTCTTTTCATCTGCACATCTACTCTCTGTCTATCCCCATTCAACAGATGAGGTAACTGAGGCCCACAGAATTTAAATAACTAGGCCCAAGGACAAGCAGTGGTGCCGAAATCCAAACCTAGAATGACCAACTCCACTGTCTACCTTCAACTACCGCTTTTGCAGGTGGAAAATGTGAGGCAAGATAAAGGTACACAAGATGTCTCAGAAAAAAAAAAAAAAATGTTATCAGCTAATGTTCTTAAACATAAATAAAAGAACTCAGAGAATAACCCTTTCATATAGAATCATAGCATGTCAGAACTAGAAAGAACTTAAAAGCCCACCTTATCCCAACTCTCCCTTTTATAGAAGAAGAAACTGATGGCCCTCCAAGGATAATGACTTGCCCAAACTCACCTGACTTGTTAGCAGCCAAGCAGGAATTAAAGTCAACACCTCTCCTTGCTCAATCTTTGCTGTCGCTAGTTCACCAAAATGCCCCCTATGCTGGAACTGTATGAATAGAATCCCCTAATTTGGAATACTGGGCATCAAAATAGAAGGCGTTCTCTCTATAAAAGTTATTCTACCAGGTAGAGAAGACAAAATTAGGGAGAGGGAGGGAGGTGAGGGGAGAGAATATTTTGTCAAAAGTCTTCCTATTAGCATAAGACATCAATAATTGCTTCTATTTATTCATTGCTTACTGTAAACCAAGCCTGTGCTAAATGCTGTAGATATGTCTCAGTTAATTATTCCAACTGCTCTCCAAAATAGGAGTTGATATCCCCATTTTACAAAGGAGAAGAATGAGGCTCAAAAATGCTAAGCAAGTTGCTCAGTCACAAAATTTGTACCCAAACCAAAATTCCAACTCAAGTCTTCCTGGATCCAAAGCCCCTGATCTTAACCATGAATACTCTGCTTTCTCCAGAAGTATGAATTAGTTTCTCAGGAAGTAATTGTGAGGCACAGAGAGTCTGGCCCTGGTGAGGTACTAAAGACATGTGTGTGTGTGTGTGTGTGTGTGTGTTTGTCTGTCTGTCGGGGGCCAGACGGGAAGACCTGAAGTTTCTGAAGCTAAGGAAGTACCAAGGGGGTGGGCAAAGGCAATGGGATATGATAATCTAGGAGAGCAGGGTCTTCTGTGGTAGCTCTGGATCCTTACCCACTCAGGTGAGAGGAAGGAGAAAGTGGAAGAGTGTCACCATGACACTCAAGAGCTCCTCTCTTGAGAGGACATCCAAGACAGGCTATTGAAAGGGGAGAATCAAAGGGGTAAAAAGCTTAAGTTTAAAGGAGGGTGCTAACTACCAGCTTCAGCTACTTGGTAGATTTACCCTGGTAGTATTATTTACCCTAACCCCTAACTTTTCTATGTAGAACAAGGCTCTCCCCCAAACTGGAGCCAACACCCTGATGTATGACCTTACTTTACTGAGAATGAAAAGAAAAGGCAGGGATGAACCCTTTGTTTCCTGTATGTGGGAAGAGGATCTTCCCAGGAGTATAGACCATGGGCAAAGCAAATAATGTATACCCCGTCCCCAATTTTGTGAGCGGAAAAAAAGGTTGAACAGTGCTCCTCAGGTGTGTTGGGATGGCAGCACCTTGAACTCATGGTGTTTTTGATAGAACACTTAAATTTGCACAGAATATCATGAAATGCGGCGAGCAGATAGGCCATAGAAGGCACCACTGATATAATAACAATGAAAATAGAACCACAACTAACATTTATGAGTAATAACCATGTGCTGGGCACCCTTATAAATACTCTACATATATTAACTCATTTTATCCCTACAAGGACCCTACAAGGTAGAGGTTAATATTATCCCCATATTATAGATGAGGAAAGATAGGTATAGAGAGGTTATGCAAACCACTCAACTCATTTTGTCACACAGTGGCAAAGCTAGAACTCAAATGGAGAGAGTCTGGTTTCCCAGCCCACATCCTTAATCAAAACACTGTGCTTCACTCAATCGCTTTAGTAAAACTTTATGGGGGACATTACGGACTGAATTTTTGTGTCCCCCTCCCCCAAAAGTCATACGTTGAAATCCAATCCCCAATGTGATGATATGAGGAGGTGGGGCCTCCGGGAGATGACTGGGTCATGCGGATAGAGCTCGCATCAATGGGATAAGAAGAGGCCAGAAAGATAGCTCCCTCTTTCCACCATGTGAGGATACAAGGAGAAGGTGGCTTCTGCAATCTGGAAGAAGGTTTTCACCAGAACCTGACCTTGGACTTCCAGCCTCTAGAACTGTGAGAAGTAAAGTTTTGTTGTCTATAAAATCAGTCCATATACTCTCCTATAGCAGCCCAAACTGACTAAGACAAGGGAGAACCTTAAATTCGATGCATTAATGTCATATCCTTTTATATTTCGTTATTCCTTTCTGTGAAGAAGGGATGATTATTCATAAGGAAGGAAGTTTATTATCTAATAACAACTTAGTGAGTCTACAGACATTAGGCAGATAATTATATAAATAATCATTTATTTCAATTGCCATAAGGGCTAAGAAGGGAAAATATAGGAGTCATGAGAGCATCACCTGCAGCCGCCTTGACTCAATATGGTGTGGACGGATCCTTCAAACTGTCAGACAGACACTTTGAGCCCTGTGATGATTATCAAAAAAGTTGGGGAAAGACAGTACAACAAATGAGAAACTTCATCTGTCACCTTTGCAGAAATCAGCTGTCTTCAGATTATGATGATAGAAATGAATTGGACTGGTAGGGCCTGAAAAAGTCCAGGAAGGACTTGACTGAGCCAAATAATATCTGTTCTAAGCAAATGTCAAGTATTTTGGGGGGTGTCCTACTAATAGATACCCTGGGGATCAGACACTTGTGTTGAGATCAAAGACAAAAATTGCAGTCTAGGAAGAGATGATCTTAAAAGCTCATAGACAAAGGCAGAAAAATCAAGCCAATGAAGAATTCTTTGCAAAGGAATTGCAAGCATCGGGTTATGAATAAAATCTGAACAGAGGACTAGATAAGGATTACTGAGAATTTCTAGCTCAGATTACATGCGCAGACAGAAAGGTGGATTTCATCAGGGAAGTCACAACAACTTAAGATCAAAATGATTAAAATGTTAAAATGATGACCAGAAGGGACTATATGCAGTCTTTTGGAAGAAGATATGAGGATGTGAGGATGTTATGCTAGGACACTCAGAAGAAGATCAAAGAAGACCAGAAGGAATTCAGGAAGAAATCATCGCAGAAGGGATAGAAAGGAAAGGGCGTTTGAGAGACAGGAGGTTTAATAACCAAAGCCTCCCAATGGCACTAAATAATAAAAACAGAAGGAAGGGCAAACAGAAGTCAGGTGAATGAACTGTGCAAGAAATCCCACCATAGCCATACACTTCAAAAAGCACAATATACTTCATCTAGTTAAGAGCAAGTTTGCAATGGTGGCGCTTTGTGGAAAGCAAACCATGCAGGCTGTGATGTAAAACACAGGAAATACCCAGATCATTATTATCAGCAATTAAATTACACAACCTATGTAAGAGGGGTCTGTTTCAGGTACTGGGGATATAAAAGTTAAAGTCTGTATCTCTTTAATCAAGAGATTTGCATTATTGTTGGGGCAGCAGGATACAGAGATCTTCTAAATGAATTAAAAGTACACAGGAGAAAGTAAGTCCCACCTGATTGATTTCTAGTTAATGTTACAGGCCCTCAGGGAGGGACTGAGTTGGAGGCAACATGACCACCACTTTCCCTTTACCACTCTTGGAAAATAGGACTCACTCCTTGAGGTGGATAAAGCAGGGCCCCAGGCTGGTCCATGGGAGTTGTCCGTTGAGATCAAATCTGTGTCCCAAGACAGGCATGCTCAGAAGCTTCATAGATGAGGTAAGAGTTGAGTTAGGCCTTCAAGAGAGGAGGAGAAACACAGGAAGAGGTGCTGGACAGTCCCAAAATGGGAAGTGGCACAAATAGAGGCAAAGAGGCTGGCCTGGATGTTTCAGGAAGAATCTCTGAGAAGTCACTGATATTGAAATAAAACCTGCTCACAGGAAGTTGGGAAGATGGGGGAGGGTGCTGCCTTCCTGGGAGAAATGGGGCATGAGTGAAGAAGTGGATGAAACTGCCTCAAGTGTCAAAATGTCTTAGCAGAACCTAGGGGACAAGAGGGGGAGAAAAGATGGGCCTGGTGAGAGATTCTGACAGCCATGAGGGGAAGGCAGGAACCTTATAATTCTTGTAATGGACAATGTCCATTTCACATAGATGATGCTTTCCCATGAGATTAATAGGAGACTCTGTTGGTCTCTGATATACTGTATATTTTGGGCACTCTACACAACTTACATCTACACCTTATGGCCAAACTTCCTTAGTTACCCCTCTTCACTGAGGGTCCCTCCTTTCCTTGCAAAAAGTGCCTTGTCCATAGTAGATGCTTTATAAACATATATTGACTACACAAAAGCTTGGTTTTACAGTGAGAATACGGAATGTAGCTGCCACTTCATTCCTCCTGAGTGAAATCACATCTGTGTAGATGAGTGTTTGTATTAAAACAGCAGGATGCCTGTCTCAGAACAGAGTATCTGGACTCTGAAGCTGCCAAGGAAATAAAAAGACACAAACCAGCATTCAAAGGGTCTAACAGGACTTCTTTAGAGTCAGACCTGGCTAATCAAAGCCAGTCCTCATGCCTGCCTCCCAAGGTTACAGAGAGAGTTAAATGAGATGAGTGTGAAATTGGCTGACTCACATTCAGCCAATGGTGTGAGTGGTGGATTGTGGTAGATTGCAAATATGGCCACCAATTCTTCTTATCCCTGTACACACCCCTTGCAGTGTGACTTTAGCCCCTCCCATCAAGTGGTAGAGTCTACTTCTCCACTCCTAGAATCTGGGCTTGGCCATGTAACTCACTTTGGCCAACAGAATAGTAGCAAATGTGGCACCAGCAGAGACTTGGAAGTGCTTGGGCTTTGGGACGCTGTGATCACCCTGTGAAGAAGCCAGGGCCAGCCTAGTGGATAATGAGAAACAATGGCCTGGCTCTCTGGGGCCTTGGCCAGCTACTCCCATTGCCAGACATGCAGATGAAGCCAGCCTCGGTCATCCAGTACCAGCCACCGACCTGCCAACTGATCTAAGATTCCTGAGGGAACCCAGCAAAAACCAGACCAGAAGAACTGCTCAGTCAACTCAAAAAATCATGAACTAAATAAATGGTCATTTTAAGCCACTAATATCTGGGATGGTTTGAAAAGGCAGCAAAGGTTAATATACAGTGCATGAATTGCCTACAGTCTCACCCAACTCGTTAGTGACAGATTGAATTTAGAATCTTTACCTTTGACTCTCATTCAAGTGATTATTTTCATATTGGCCTTTGCTACTGTCAGGATTATCTTCCATCAAAAACAAATATTTGCTGCTATAAAGCCCAAAAGAGAAGCTGCAAATCTTTCCAACCATGCAGGTATATTAGTTAGGGTTCTCCAGAGAGACAAAACCAATAGGATATTTATATAATATTTACAATAAGGAATTGCCTCACATGATTAGAGAGGCTAGAAGTCCCAAGAACTGAAGTTGGCAAGCTGGAGACTCAGCAGAGCTGATGATATCAATTCCAGTCCAAGAGCAGAAGACGTCAGGTGTCCCAGCTCAACAGTCAGACAAGCAGAGTTCCCTCTTATTCAGTCTCTTTGTTCTGTTCGGGTCGTTAACTGATTGAACGAGGCTCACCCACATTAGGGAAGGCAATGTGCTTTACCCAGTCTACTGATTCAGATGTTAACCTCAACCAGAAACACTCTCACAAATGTATCCAGAATAATGTTTGACCAAATGTCTGGGCACCCCATGGCCCAGTCAAGTTGACATGTAAAATTAACCATCATAGAAGGTGACACTTACGGGTGGTTTCTAAGTAGGGTATGGAAAGAAAGTCCTTTGGAGTCTGTGAAAAAGAACAAATCTCACATCTTTCACTGTCTTTGTACCAACCATCCTGCCCAGCCAAGTGGGCTTGAACATCAGCCTCCATTTCTTGCCCCACTGTATGGGGAGCACTCTTGCTTTCCTTAAGATCTACGATGACGCAAACCACTAAGAGTATTACAAAGTCTAGGATGCACACAGAAATGACAGCAACAACAACAACAGTAATAAAGCCACACTTGCATGAAGAAGTACAAGTAGATAAGAGGTAGCTTTGGAATACTTTTCCCTTCAAATGAAACATTATATATTCAAAAGTAGAAAGAAGATGGTAAAGAGAAATCATACCTTGAGTCATGCCACAGGGCGTTTTAGTGAGTCATGGGACTCTTTGTAAAGAGTCTTGCAGATACAAACAGCTCTGAATACGCATAGTATTTTCATGATAAATAAATGGAGGCTTAGGGCATTTTTCAAAGTTCATTAATTAGTGAGTTCCCCTCAAGCAGCTCTCACTCTGTCATGTTTTGATTTTTGTTCCTGACCAAGTCAAGTTACTGAAGAGTCCATCTTGACTGTGAATTCATTCAGAAAGTGATTTATGGCTTTTATAAAACTCTTTTGCATAAAAATCATCTTGGAGAAATCTGATTTTAACTATTTAGGTACTGAGTTGCTCTTTATACTATGCCTTTTAAAAAATTGTGGTAAAATACAGATAACATAAAATTCACCATCATAACCATTTTTAAGTGTACAGTTTAAGTGTACAGCATTAAGTATATTCACACTGTCGTGCAATCATCACCATCATCCATCCCCAGAATTTTTTTCATTGTGCAAAACTGAAACTCTATACCCATTAAATAATAACTTCCTATTTGCCCCTTACCTCTGCCCTTGGAAATCACCATTCTACCTTCTGTCTCTATGAATTTGACTAGTCTAGGTACCTCATATTAAGTACAATCATACAGTATATGTCTCTTTGTGACTGGCTTATTTCACATAGCGTAATGTCCTAAAGGTTCATCCATGTTGTAGCATGTGTCAAAATTTTCTTCCTCTTTAAGGTTGAATCATATTTCACTGTATGTATAGGCCACATTTTGCTTATC
Organism: Eubalaena glacialis; assembly: GCF_028564815.1. Lineage (NCBI taxonomy): Eukaryota > Metazoa > Chordata > Mammalia > Artiodactyla > Balaenidae > Eubalaena > Eubalaena glacialis. The sequence continues at coordinate 109,896,416 of NC_083723.1, read as the reverse complement.
CATTTATCTGTCAGGGGACACCTGGGTTGCTTCCACCTTTTGGCTATTGTGAATAATGCTGCTATGAACATGGGTGTGCAGAGACCCTGCATCCAATTCTTTTGGGTATATACCTAGAAGTGAAATTGCTGGATCATAAGATAATTCTATTTTACTTTGTAATGAACTGCCATACTGTTTTCCATAGCAGCTGTACATTTTACATTCCCACCAAAAGAGCACAAGTTTTCCAATTTCTCCATATCCTCACCAACACTTGTTATTTTCTGGTTTTTTGTGTGTTTGTTTTGTTTTATGTGATAGTAGCCACCCTAATTGGTGTGAAGTTGTATCTCCTTGGGCTTTGGTTTGCATTTCTCTAATGATTAGTGACATTGAGCATCTTTTCATGTGATTATTGGTCATTTGTATATCTTCTCTGGTGAAATATCTGTTCAAGTCCTCTGCCCATTTAAAAATCATGTTGCTTGTTTTTCTGTTGTTTAGTTGTAGGAGTTCTTCATATAATCTGGATACTAATCTTTCATCAGATATATGATTTGCAAATACTTTCAATATTTCCTCTCATTCTAAGGGCTGCATTTTCACTCTGTTGATTATATACTTTGATGCAGTTTTTTATTTTGATTTAGTCCAATTTATTTATTTTTACTTTTGTTATCTGTGCTTTTGGTGTCATATCTGAGAAACCACTGCCAAATCCAATGTCATGAAGCTTTTGTCCTATGTTTTCTTCTAATAGTTTTATAGTTTTAGGTCTTATGGTTTGGGCTTTGATTCATTTTGAGTTAATTTTTATATATGGTGTAAGGCAAGGGTCAAGCTTCATCTGCATATGGACATCCACTTTTCCCAACATCACTTGTTGAAAAGACACTACTACTTTTTAAAATATTTTAAATTCTTAAAAAAAAAAAAACCCAAGATTGTCTCTTCAGGCAGAGAGCATTAACACTATAACACTATTAACACTATACAAGATGGGATTGACAATAGGGTAGGTACTACTGAGCACCTGATCAGTATTAATTTAATAATCTGTAAGACATAGACACTGGTTAGTTTCCCTTTCTCCCTGTCCCTTCTGTTTCCTTCCTATCTCTGTATCCCTGGAGGGGCTAACTCCTGCAGACAGTATCACCTGGATCCCTTGCCCTCTGTCTTTTAATTGATTTTGGCCAGTGGAAGGTAGAGGATAGGGGACAGGCAAGAGAATGGTCAGAATTTCCCTCACACCTGTATCACTCTGTGACCGTGGTTCCTGTCCGAAGGTCCCTTTTCATGGCTTCAACTAAGGCATTGTTTATATACCATTCAGCCATAGAGCTATGTTTACAGTTTGGGCATAGAAGTAAACGCAGGGGTGGATTACATTAAGCAATAATTTATATCAGAGGCTAACAAGAGATGGCACAAATCTGGGACTATCCAAGTATTCTATTCCTTTAAATCTTGCTCCTTTAAGTCATCTCTCAAAGGAATCATGTCTTCCCTTGTCTCATTTCTCTTCTATGCATTTGAATCTAACTGATGGGCAAACTCAATCCACACCAAAGCCTGCCTCAGTTATTGAACTAATCTGATTGGTCCGGAAACGACCTCTACTATCTAGCTATCTACTTGAATTAAATCATTCTGTAAACTACCCCTAGAATTTTATACCTTAGGGGTGAATCTTAGACACATGTAGTCAGTATAGCATTTCCCACACCTACCATCTACCATTATTGCTGATTCAATTCATAAGACAATGCTTCTGTACTTACAGATATCCCCAGCTACCTCCGGCCAGCAGCTATCAGGTTTACACCTTGGAAGAGAATAATCAGTGCACTACTTGTGGGATATTTTGTAAACCCAACCTATTCCAAGGATGACAGTCTTCACAACCGACCAGGTTACAAGGCTAATTCTTAGTCCTTTGCCATCTCAAAAATTACCCTTTATGTTAACATTTTAAAGAAATAAATGGATATGGATCATAGTTATAAATATAGGTGGAGAGATCTTCTCCATGCCCAATCAGTTCATACCTATTCAAATAACGACTAGGAAGCTAGGAGAGAGGACTTCCAAATTTGATTCATATCTCCCCATCCAACCATTTCTCAAAGAAGCTTCCAAGTCTTCTTAGACAAACCCTAAACAATATTTTATATTTTCATTATGCTTGCTTTAAAAAATGAAAGTAAAAAGACAAAGTATTTTTCACCCTGGCAATAAACCTGCACAGGCAGAGAATTGGATATCAGAATCTTTAGTAGCAGCCGCATTATTTAGCTGATGAATTAATAGGAATTTGTAGAAGAAGACGTAGGATTTAAAGTTAAAGCTGAATAACAATTCGGTTTTAGTGTCATCAAAATTCTACTTTCAGCTGCTACTAATTTTCTTTTTGACCACAAAAGACATTAGTTTTTCTGAGTAAAGAGGGAAAAAATCTATATTGTTTTACAACACTACCCACTGAAGAGGCTGCCACTGCAGTAAGAGGCAGTCATTTGAATTGTGTAGACAGGAATAGATGAACAGAAGAGAGGAAGATTGAGAAAGGAAAGAATGTGCTGGGATGCTTGCGAATTTAGAAAGCATGAGCAAACTTAGAATGGAAACAGTAATACTGTTTCTAGTTGTAGGAAAACAGATGAAGGAGACTAAGAAGAAATAGCACATGGATCCCTACCTTGACACAGGGGGCAGAGAATACTGGACACCAAGGTGTCCATTACTGAGAAAAAGATCAGGTGCTTCGAAAGGGAAGATTGGGGGTGTCATGTGAGGCCAAAGACAAGTCCAGTTAATGACAAATTACAGTGTGGCTATTGGTTTTAAGCCTTAAGCAAATTTCCATCGTTGAGATACTGGTTGGTATTTGGTACTTACTTGGGGAGAAGGACTTGGATTTATAGCATGGTTATGTTTTACCATCCTTCCTTCCCCTCCCCCAAACAAATGCTGGTCTACTATTCATGTTGCCATGACTATCCACCCACCTAACTCCTGATTAGCAATATTAAATATGGAAATGAAATACATTTCATTGTTAAGCAGGTCCATTAATGTATTCATTGAGAGCAAAATAGCATAAGCATTTTAATATTGTGACTGACTGTAGAATCTGGGCTGTAGGCTGTCAAAATTACGATTCTGAGCTCAACCATTCAAAAACCGAACCATCTAAAGAGAGGAAACATCATAGCATGAGTAATGTGTGGAAATCCCAAAATAGGGACTAGGGTTACTGCCAAAACTCAATCAAGACTGTTTAAAAAATTGGACATTCTTCTTGAAGGAAGTCTGGTAAACACACAGCTCCTGGAGAAAAGCAGCAAATTGAAGAGAGCTGACTCCATAAATTTTGATCCACTCTACTAGAATAGAGGAACAAGAACTCCCTCTTAAGGAGCAGCAGTTAAAAACAGAGCTGCCAAGAGAGGCTGAGATAAGAAAGGAATGACTCAGCAAGAAGATGGCAGCCGCTTCAAAATGAAATGTGGGTCAGGGCCTCATTCCTTCCTACCCTTCCTAACGGCTCCTCTGAGGGCAGTTCTGTTAGCTTTGCAGTCATCCCTTAAAGACAAAAACAAACATTCCATGAGCACATCAGAGCATTAAAAGGGGTCACAAGTTAGTTAGCAAATGGCAGTCTCTCTTTAGAATTTACATACTAAACAGAAGCTTCTATTCCTGGAATTTCTCTTAGGGAGACAAGATAAATAAGAAAAGGTGCCTATGCTAACCCTTGGTCTAGTAGGAGAAACTGAACTAAGTACAGATGATTCATCAAGATGGGTGGGTTTTGTAATACAATGGGAGAGATGCTAATGATGGAGCCATGGACCAAGAGCTAAGGGAAAGCAGAGGGGGCTGTGGCTACCTGAGCCCTTTTAGAACCCAGCCATTCTCACTATCGTAGGCTAGTGAACAAGCACCAGTGTCAAACCGAGTGCGGAGAGAAAGGGGATGCCAATGTTTTCCCTTTTGTTCGGGTCCCCTAATTCGCTAGACTGATTCTAGATGCCTCCTTTCTTCAGTATTTATGAAAAATATCTCATTGCCCCTGTTTCTCAGGAGACTCTGTGGAACTGTAAGTTATTTCATGTGTTTCCCCTGAAAACAAATCTAGGATGTCACCCCCCTAGCAAATTAACAAGTAGCTGGCCCACCCAGTATTGCTACCATTTCTAACACAGATAAAGGAATTTCACAATAAGGGCACCTGGTATGTGGCAGGCATTATGCTAGGTTCTTTACATACTCTCTGTTTCTTAATATTCACAACAATGGGAATTACTATTCCCATTTTACAAACCAGAAGACAGAGTTTAAGAGGTTAGGTGACTTGCCTAAAAGTGCATATGGCCAGTAGGTGGTAGAGCAAAAAACATAAACCTAGGTCTCTGACCCCAAAGCCCATGCTCTTTCTACCACATTCTGTGCATCCCATGGAAAACTGAAGTATAATTAAGTACCAATGAAATCTCTTAGAGGAAAAAAGCTGATTAGTTTAACAAGTAGAATTAAAAACTGATACCGAGGTTGGAGCATACCCTATTTGCAGACCTAGCATCTATTACCCCCAACCACCGCTGCACCCCTCCTTCCTAACGGCACTTCAACCTCCTCCAGGAATCCTGCCTTCCAGAAGCCAAGTGCTGCTTCCAGGAGTCTGGCCCCATCCAGTGGCAGCCCCTCCTGAGGGCCTTGATTCATTTCAGTCAATCAGAGTGTCCTGTTCCTTGCTGGTGACTGATTTAGGTTGATCACATGGCACTTGTCTGGCCAATGGTATGTCTCTACTGGAGGGGCTTCTGGGTTTCCTCTAAAAAAAAAACTGGTTCAGAGACAGAGATGGTCTCTTCTTACGTGGATTGGTGACACTCCCACATAGGGCTCTTGGAACTGTGTTAGTATAACATCACCAACCTTTGTAGTGGTGGGATGGGGTCAGAGGGAGCCTGGGTTTCCTAAAATGGCCACCTTCTGCCCAGGCCAAGGACCACCTTGTGTCTTTCATTATTTCCCTTGATGATGGAACTCACTCTTGAATGTTTCCAATGGTTAACCCATTACTTGAGCTATTTAGTGCTTTTTTTTTCCTTTTGGTAGAATCTGGGGCAGTTAATAACTTCCCATTCATTTCTGTTTTGTAATTTAGAGAGCTTTCTCTGTGAAATGCAGAGCAATTTCGCAGAAGCCATAGGAAACTTCTCTCCCCCTGTTCTTTTATAAGATCAAACAGGTATCTGTCAACAAAGGGCAGTCAACTTGGGCTCGAGCTCTTTAATGTGATAATGAGATAATGCCGGGTCTCTGATTTCTCTGGGGCTCTTCAAGGGTCTGCCAACTGCACCCCGCATGCACCTCTTCTCCCGATTTGCTCTCCTCTCAGCATGCTCCTCCCACTTGTCTCTGTCAAATTCAAATGAATTTCTCAATATTCTCTGTGTTCTTTATACTCTTAAACTTTTCACACTACAACTTTATGCTCATAGGGCACCCCAGATTTTTATCCTTAAATTCAATTCCACAAATGCTTATGGAGGACCTACTATGTGCAAAGCGCTATGATAAGCACAGTGCAAAATACAGCCTGGGGGAAGTCTCTGCCCTCAGGTAGTGTATACTCTAGTAAGCTCCGTAAAATACCTCAAAACTTTAAAAATATTAATTATATGTTGAAATGGTAATATTTTGGACATATTGGGTTAAACAAGATATTTTATTAAAATGTTAAATTTTATTAACATTAATTTCACCTGTTTGAATGTGGCTTCAAATGTGGCTATTAGAAATTAATTACTTGTGGTTCACTGTTGTGTATTGGTTTGATATGATTTCAAATCCACTTGCTTATGACAAAGACCAAAAAGAAAAGTTTTTAGAAGTGGTTTTGAAACTGCAACTCAGATTGGAACTTGAACCCACGGTGTTTTAATTGAGATCACACACATGGTGTCAGGGCTTAATGAAGCTCAGTTTCTTGTTGTCTCCTTACAGGAAGAATTCAGTGAGAGACAAAGTGATAGGTAAGGAGTGGATTTATTTAGAGAGGACACACTCCACAGACAGAGTGTGGGCCACCTCAGAAGGCGAGGGGCCCTGAACTATGGGGTGGTTAGTTTTTATGGGCTGGGTAATTTCATAGGCTAATGAGGAGGAGGATTTTTCCAACTACTTTGGGGAAGGGGCAGAGATTTCCAGGAATTGGGCCACCACCCACTTTTTGGTCTTTGATGTTCGTCCTGGTAACTGTCATGGTGCTGGTGGGTGTGTCACTTACTTATGCTAATATATTACAATGAGCCTATAATGAGGCTCAAGGTCCACTGGAAGTCAAATCTTCTGCCATCTTGGACCTAGCTGGTTCTAACCAATACTTGTCATGTCCAATGGCTATGTCATTCTTTTAAAGGTTGTGCCCTGCCCCCTTCCCTCCAGATTCAGTTTTGAAATAAGAATGAAGTAAGCTGTGTCCAGATGTCATCATCTCATCTGTTGTCATTGATAGGCACTCTGAGCTCAGCTGCCCAGGGGCCCCGGTGGGGGCTTATCAATCAAAACATATGAAAAAGCAAATATGGTGAGGGGACATTTAGACTATAATACCCAGAGTTTGTGAGGACTATCCCAGAGTTTTGGTCTGAGCAAGGTGACTCTTTGCTGACCTAAATAGGTCTCCAAATACCTTAGGGCCACGGTAAAGGTGACTCTTTTAGTGGCAGTGGCAAAAGTCATGCAACCGCTCTTGGAGATCACCTTGCCGACCAACACCATGGCACCATATTCCCTAGAAACATGCTTGAGCTGCAAGGGACTTTGGCTTTTGTGCTGGCAGCTGGACGTCAGCTCTTGGTTGGTCAAGCCATCTCTACCGAGTACCGACTCACATAAAGGTACCTCTTGAACTAAATTTGGACTTTATTCCTTTTGTCTCCCCTTGCCTGGAACAATAGTGTGATTAATCTATCCTTGGATTGGAGTATGTTCTTTCTTTATTGGCTTATTAAGAGACATTATCCTGTATGCTATTGGCTTCTGAAACTATTATAATTCCTGCAGTGAACCCGTGTTAAATAAAATATTGGCAAAGACGGGTTTCCCTGGTGGCG